>NC_040903.2:26479168-27112284 GCF_004126475.2 Phyllostomus discolor | reverse complement strand
GATTTCCCTCTGGTATCATATTTCTTCTGCCTTAAGTATTCATAAGATTTCTTGTAGTGGATATCTCCTGAAAATTAATTATTTTGACTATTGAATTGAAAAACTCTTTATTTATTTCACCTTCATTGTTTTAAAGAATATTTTCTCTGGTACAGAATTATCATTTGGCTTTTTTTGGTTTTAACACTAAATATATTTCCCTACCTTCTGGCCTGTATTTGTAATCATTTTGTCTCACCGACCTCTGTTCCTCTGTATTTAACTTTTTTCTTCTGACTGGTCTTAATTTTTTTGTCATTGGTTTGCAGCAATTTGATAAGAATGTGTTTTTGTGTATTTTTGTTGTCTTTCTTCTTTTCATGTTTCTTTTGTTTGAAGTTTCTTGATCTTGAATTTGTCTATTTATAGTTTTCATCAAATTTGTAAATTTGGGGGGTATTATTTAAAAAAACTTTTTTTTCAGATTTCCCCTCTCCCTCTTTGGGGACTCCATTTGCATGCAGGTCAGAGTGCTGAGTGTTGTCCCGCAGTGAAGTGAGTCTCTGTTGGTTGTTTCAAGTCTCGTCTTCCTGTATTTCATTTTTAATCGTTTCCATTGTTATGCTGTCAACTTAACTAACTTAATTTTTGTAATATCTAATTTTGTTTTAATCTTATCCATTGGGTTTTTTTCTTAGCCACTATAGTTTTTATTTTTAGCAATGAGATAGGCTTTTTTTTAAAATGCATTGTTCATGTCTCCAATTAATGCGTTTGACAATTTTTACAGTTTTGTGAATGTGTGGAATACAATTATAATAACTATTATACTTCTATGATAATGCTAGCTTTTGTTTCAGTTATAAGTTGTTTTTGATTAATTTTTCTTTTAATTATGCTTCTTTCCATGCTTGGTAACTTAAAAGTTGTTTTACTTTTCTTATGGTATAATTAACATACAACATTATATGAGTTTCAGGTGTTCAACATTATGATTTGCTCTTTGTAAACATGAGAAAATGATTACCACAATCATACTAATTAACATCCGTCACCTTACATAATTACCTATTTTTTTTTCTAATGAAAATGTGAAGTTACTGCATTAGCAACTTTTAAATATGCGATATAGTATTATTAACAATAGCCATTATTTCTGTACATTACATCCTTATGGAACTTATTTTATAATCAAAAGTTTGTGCCTTTGACCTACTTCACCCAGTTTCTCCAGCTTCTACACCCAGCCTCTGGCAACCACCAGTCTATTCTCCTATGAACTGGGTTACTGGGTTTTGTTTGTTTATTTGTTTTGTTTTGTTTTGTTTAATTCCACATGTAAACAAGATCGTGGAGTATTTGCATTTCTCTGTCTGATTTATTTTACTTAGCACAATGCCTTTGAGGCCCTTCCATGTTGTCACAAATGGCAAGATCTTATTCTTATTTATGGCTGAGTAATATTCTTCTGGTAGTTTCTCACACATATGTGCTGAGAAATACTCTGATTAATATTACAGAAGGATCCACTGCAGAGTCCCAGAGCTCTCTCTCGGCTCAGCTCTAAACTTACAAATACTCTTGCTGCAAGCTGTTCCCCAGAAGCGTCCATTCTGTCCCATTAGTCAGAGCATCCACTGGTCCCTTCTTGGTCTTCTTCTCCCTGAACCCAGCCTGGAAACTTTCTTATAAAAGTATGCCTTCGTAGATGCTGAGCATACTATTTGTTTCTTATCTATGAGAGTAAAATATCTTTATTGCTTAATACCTAATGTCCTAAATAGTTACTTCATACATTATGTCTGGTTATTTGAGTTTTTTTCGGGTGGCTTTATAAAATCCTTGTATTATAGCACCATTTTATCCAGAAGTAGACATATCTTGTGGTTTTAATCAATAGAAATTCACAGAAGGAAACAATTAAAAAACAAAATGCATAGAAGAACACAGCAAAGGCCTTGAAACTACATTTCCTGGATTTAAATACCAGCTCTACTGCTATAAGATCAGGCAATTGTCCTGGATATCTATGGTTTATTTACCTCATGTGTAAAATTAAAGGTGATAAAATTAGCCACCTCACTATGTTGATAAGGGGGTCAATTCAGTTAGTATATAAGAAGTGTTTAGAACATTGCATGTCTTATGGCAAATTTTCAACAAGTACTAGATATTATCATTATTAGTTGTAGCAGTAAAGAAACTATTTTTATTATTATTACTACGAGGACAATGTAGAGTTAAGTCCTCTTTTGGGACTAGAGATGGACAATGGAAATGCATCAGTAAGCAAGGTCACTGTCCCTTCTCTCCAACAATGGATAGATCTCATCTATGTCTCTCAGTGTCTTCATTCTGCCCTCGGCTTTGTAAAGCACCTCCCTCTGCTTCGCCTGGTGGCTGTGGCTTAACACTCTTGACCTGAATTGCTGAGTTTCTATGGACGAATGCCAAGAAATTGACTAGCATCATTGACTCAGTTGGAACAATACGCCTAGCTGACTAGGTGGGAGGAGAATTCTTAGAAAAGAAATATTGTAGACTAGAGAGGTGTTCATCCTGGGGACAAAGTGCTGGTAGGTGTCCAAGATGGTACGTTAGAGCCATTCATAGGAGTCTGTGCATAAGGGCTGAAGGACCTTCAGAGATTTTTTTTTCCTTTTTTAGGTATGAGATCTCAGAGGTATGTGATTTGAGGCTGGTAAAAGAACAAGGCTTAACAGCGGATCTGGGATTAACCTGGAAGCCAAGACACCAGAGGTGAAAACCTGCTTTCTGTGTACTTAACAAATGCCTCCCTCCGTTTAGTTATTCAGTAAACTTCACCACAAATGAATAGGTGTCATTGTAGTAAGGCTCTGTTCTTAACTAGCTGTCTGAAGAATTTTTCAAGATGAGTGAAATAATTTCATGAGTAATGATTAACAAGTGGCAAGTTAGGTATGATTTTTTAATTATGGGAAGAGATTGAATTTAATCCATTATTTCATTTAAAAATTTTACTGATTGCTCTTTTCAACAAGAAATGAGCAGCCTTGAGTTAACATTTTAAAAAGCAATATTAATGTGGATCAAAGGATGTTAAGTTCATTTGTCTCAGTGTATTTGTATTAGATCTCTTTTTTTTAAGTCTCTTTGGACAATTTACTTCTAAGTACACACTAAGCTATTAGTTATAATCTTTCTGCAAAGCTAAAATTCTTTAACAGACCAATTCAAATATTTCTGTCTCGGTAGAATTATCTATGGGAAAGGGTGTACAGAAATACAATTGTCACAAGAAAGGAAAAAGCGTCTGGTTAAAAGTTCCTGGACTCTTGACTGACAGTCCTCTTGGTAGATGTGTTCCTGCTTTCTCAAAATGAGATTCCGTCTTGTTGTTTATAATAAATTACTTACTCAATTATCCCCAAAATGAAATTCTATTCCCATAAATAATTTATGAGTTCTCTTACCCAAAGGAGTTTATTTACCAGACCAAGTTTTAAATGTTATTTTTTTCTATAGGTTCTAGAATAAGGGAGACATTAGTGCTTCAGGAAATCTAACATCTTATTTAATAAAAGTGTTTATAGATTATCTTTGTCACATGCAGATGAAACCAAATAAAGTATTATGGGTATTGAAATTTAATCCAGTTTCAAATGTAAGAGAGGGACTTTTAAAACAAATTAGGGGTATAAAAGCAACAAATTCTTAGGTCGCTCGAAGAAATGTTTTTGTAGGTCAGACAGGGTAGCATCTGGGGATCGCTTATAGGAAGAGACCTTAAGTATTTGAAGAAACTGAAGGTTTTATTGTCATCATTTATTTCTTTATTTTATTACTGGTTTTTATAAAATCTACTGTATCATGGGAACCACTGTCAAGGCCAGGGTCAAAGTCAAGCTTAATTCATATAAACCTATGTTCACTAGGGTTTATCAAACTACATATTAAAGTATTTAAACAAGTATATCCCTACATGTTACCAATCAGATACTTATTTCTAACACAACAATGGTGAAACTAATATCCTAAATCAACTTACCAGATACAGAAGGAAAAGAGTAAGTCTATGAGGACTGGGCAAAAAGGAAGAGATTCATGGACAAGGACAACAGTGTGGTGATCAGTGGGGGGAGTATAGAGGACTCAATGGCAATGGAAAAAATATAATAAAGATTAAATTCCAAAATATTTGAAAAAGCAAAAGCTATTATGCAAATGATCTTATACAAAGACTTTCAGAGCTACTCTGTGTGAAGGAGAAAATGTGCAACAGAAAGGAAGGAGGCAGACAGGACTGAGTTCGTCTCATCCAGTTTCAAATCTATGGTTTATTAACGTTCTTTTCTGACTGGATATCAATAATCGCCTTTTAAATCTTATTTTGTTGAATCTGGGATTCTAGTCGGTTTCTGTTGTTTTATGATAATGTAAGTTCCATGAAGTCAGAGACTTTTTACACCTTTGATTACTGTTGTATCCTTGAGTCCAGAGAAATAGCTGACTCATAGGACATTGTCCACTAAATATCTGTTACCAAACGTTGCAAGAGTTTACACTATTTGGAAAGGCACTAAAACAGTCTCCTTGCTCTCCTTTTGGGAAAGGGCAGGGAGAGAAGAAAAGAGAATTTCCAGAAAGTTCATAAATGTCTTGAGCACAGAAAATCTGTATGGTGTAGCTTTATATCTTCACAACATAGAAACCTACAGGAAAAGAACATAGTAGTTTTAAACATAGGGGATAATCAATAATTATTATTGATGAGTTTTCTTCCAATTGTTTATTCACAAAGATGAAATGCATAGAGAATTGTGAGTGCCTTGATTTTCTGTATACTTGGGAAGACCGGTGCAAGGACTGACTCCCCACACTGTTTCTTCTCCACAGGTTTCTGAAGGCGGATAAACCAATCCAGGCACTCAGTTTCCCAAGGTGCTTACATAGCAGACTGGGCATGCATTTCCCAGCTTTCACAGGAATAAAGATTACTCTGTGTGCATCCATTAGGGTGGAAGGCTTATCTTCTCTTTTGGCATCACTCTCAGCAGTTTTTGCAAAACTGAAATGCTTCAGAAACATTTATTGACTGAACAAATGGTAATGGTAATTGTTTGCATGGTGAGCCTTATCATGATAGACTGTGGGAGAGGGATAAAGAGATGCATTTATTACTACTTACAGATAATTTGCCCACTATTGATTTTGGATCTCAATTTAAATATGAATAAACTTAAATTTTGAGGCAGTTTGACAGAACAGATCAGGGATCAGAGATTACTATCTTTCACTGCCTGAATACAATGCCTTGAAAATTACGTTTCCCTTTTGTCATTCTTTTTTCTTGGGAGGAGGGGTTTATCTGGCCCCTACTGCTTCACATTGGCTGCAAGCAGCTTCGAATGCCTTTTTTAATACTTAGTTATGCACGAGTGGTAGCAGTGCCTTCCAAAGATTGGGTCATGTCTCTTACATCCCAGCAGCTGATACCGTGCTCTTTCCCCTGCAGCCACCCAAATCGGGAGACCAAAGGATTCAGAGAGGGGTGACTCATCTCACTATTATCTACATTATGCTCTAGCAGAACTTTTACTTCCTCTCCCTGCAACTTTAGGCTTTGCATGTCCAAGGGAGGAAGGCTTCCACCAGATGAAACCTCAGTGGCCTCATTAAAATGAACTCGAGACTGCCCCTGGGCTCCTTTGGACTCGCATGCCAGTGACATGCGACACAAGGGCTGATGATGATTAACTTTTTTTTTTTACCATGTAGAGAATTTGTTTTTTACACAATAGTGATAAGATGGAACATGAGAATGAACATCATTCACAAACAGATAAAGGGACTTTTTGAGGAAAGGTAGATGGCACACCTTTTCAGTTATAAAAGGAAGACTTTAGAAATTAGCAGAAGTATGCTTTTGCTATGGTCTTTATTTGCATGTTAAGTGTTGGTGAAGGACGTGTATGTAGACTCAAGGTGATAAGGGATGGACTCTGTTGGATTTATATTGGGCCAGTTTAGCTGAACTGCGATTCTATTTGCCAAAATTTCTTCCCCTGTGCTGTTCACTTTAGTGTGCGCCACAAGAGACATTTCACACAAGGTTAGGAAGATAGGAGGGCAGCCACAAGCATCTTCTTGTTAACCCAAGTGAGGTTGGTGCAGGCACAAGGAGCTGCCGAAGTCTGTGCAATATGTCATAATCTGCTAGTGTCCCTTGTCATTGTGAGGAAGTAGCCAGGCCTGCAGTGACTCCAGATCATGACAGACTCTCTCCTATAGGTTCCCCAGCTCCTGGCCTGGGTATATGTTAGGTGACAGAGAGTGGTGGCCTGTTCTGTTAACCATGCCATGTTTGAAGTTGGAGGCTTGCAGGCAATGAAGCAGGTTGCAATTTGTCCCCATAATGTCCAGTTCCGATACGTGGTTTCCTGTCTGTCTTCACAGCTTCCAATTTGTTCTTGTTTTCTGTACTTCACATCTACCTAAGAAGCAAAGCAGAAAACCACTGAATAACAGAACAAAGGTTTTGAATGTCTTATGATACTGAAGTGAGGACATTTAGAATGTGGAGACCTTCAAGAAGTAGAGTTCCGTTAAGCACCATAGGCCTCTGCTGAAATATCTTGTGTCAAGAGAACCAGATGAAGACGAATCTTAAAAACTGAAGCCTAGCCTTAAGTTGGTTCAGTGCCTAACAGGTTTACCCAACTCTAAATGCCTGCTAGACAACAAAGTTAACTACCCATGGAAGAAGATAGCATGGTATTCAGATTCTTGGAAATTTCCATGCACAATACTCAGTGTTCAATCAAGAATTACCACATTTACCCAGAAAAAAAAAAAACAAGAAAAGAGCAGAAAATAGAAATGGTGTTACAGGTGACCCTGTTATTGAAGTTATAGAACATAGAATTTAACATAACTGTGCATACTATTCTGTTCCAAAAACAGGTTACAAGACAGTTTCACTATTAAGCAAAGCTTATTATCTATCTAAAAATCAAATTAAACCTATACAACAGAAAATAATAGCATATTTAAAAATTAAGATTCCAGTGAGGGACTCACCAGAAAATGGGGAGTAAGAAGAGCAGGTTAATAAGCAGAATGATAGACAAGGTGAAGCTTTCAGGCGGAAGTCTGAAGAACAAAGAGGATGGGAAATGCTGAAAGGAGTACTGGAGACCTTTCAACGTGGTAAAAATTTCTAATGTGTATTTTGGAGTCAAAGAATTATAGGGCAGAAGCAATATTTGAAAGGTAATAGCTCTGGGAGAATTTTTCCCAAACTGATTATAGCCATCAAGGCACAGATTAAAAGGATCCTGTGCACAGTCATGCATGAGATGGATTATGAAAGCAGGGGGACCAATTATCGTCTATTACTTAGGTCTAGGTGAAAGATGATGTGTCTAGGTCAGTTGCAGTAGTGTGAAGGCAGTGAAAAGTAGGCTGGATCTGGGTACATTTCAAAGAAAAGCAGGAAGGATTTTGCTGATAATCAGGGTGTTAGAAGAGGATTACACCAGGCTGAGCAAGTAGAAAAACTAAACTGCTTTTGCTGAGATGGGGACAGTTCACAGGGTGATCAACTGAAGTTGATGAGGGTGTGAAAAATGTGTCACAGAATAGTCACAGGTAATTGGTAGAAAAGAATAGGCAACAGTAATCAAAACCATAAGCCACACAATATAACCATATTAAATAAGGTTTCAATCATATCCATATTAAGTTTCAAGTACCTGTGGTCACAAAAAATAATCAAGTAGGTAGAGGATTCAAAACTATATTCTAAAGTAATAAACTAGAAGCTATCTAACAGAAAAGCCAAAATTCCTTATCTTCTGGAAGTCTATAAATTTTGAATTGAGTTTGTTTAAAAATACCAGTAATTTCCCCTCATTCTTAGCTGGTCAGGTAATTTAACTGGTTGATATTTACCTGGTAATAGAATTCTAGATGGAAAATTATTTACCCTCACCATTATTATATTATTTTGTCTTCTGACACTCCTAGCAGATGAGACATCTGCTACTGTTCTAATGGACAATTCCTGGTTGGAAATTTGCTTCTTAAATATTTTGTTTATTCTGTTTGTGCTTAATGCTTTGCAATTTTATTAAAATGTGTCTTCATAGGATATGATTTTTTTCCTGCTTTGGGGTTGGGAAAATTCTCAAATCTCTTTTCAATTCTTGAAAAATTTTAGTCATTACTTTATCTCAATTTTCTATGTTCACTTAGAAATCCTCTTAGCTACATGTTGCAACATTTTATTCTAGCTACCAAAACCCTTAGGCATTTTATAACATTTCTGTTTTTAAATGTCACATGATTAACCAATTTTAAATTCTCTTTATGTTTGTCTTTTCTGATATTTAATCCACTTATTATTTTTAGTAACTATGTATTTTTGTTCCTTGATTCTTTACAAATCATTTTTGTTCAAAGTTTTATTTCAGACTGAACATTATTCCCTGATCTAGGGATATTAATTCTTATTTCTATTGTGTCTTTTAACTCTTACAGGATTTTTGCTCCTTATATGGCCTTAATTTTTTTTATTGTGATCTCATCTTCTGTGTGTATATTTTAATTAGTAGGAAAACTATGAGCCTAAGTTTAATAAAAACCTCTAAAAAGTCATTTTGTGATCATAAAATTGAAGACAAATGTGTCGAGCAAGCTCATAAAATATAGATAATAGTATGAATGGTCCTAAAGAACTAATAATTTTCAATACTTTTGTTGTTGCTGCTGTTGTTTTTGTGATATCTTTCCACTCATAATTCAAGTCACAAAAAGTACAATAATGTGAACCTAGCCTAAGTCGCATGGCTACCCCTAAACCAGAGGAGCATGAAGTCTTAATTGACACTCCACTTAAGGTTAAATGAAACTAGAGGAAGGGAGAATGATAACCAAAAATAATATTTAAGAAAGAAAACCAAACAAAAAAGGGAGCTGTATATTACTTATCAAGCATACTTTAAGTAATGATGTCATTATGAACAATGATAAAAGGAAATAAAAATAATGTTTATGTGCTTTTAATTCATAGCAAGCAGGAGAATCATTGTACCACATTCTTTAGAGGATTTTTTTTTTGTCACGGAAAAAAACAAATGCGCATTAACTTCCAAAATAATTTATTACTTAATTGTTCTATTAGCGAGGATTATGCCCTGAATAAAATTCCAGAAGTGATCTTAGAAACCAGGAAGCTCTCTAAAAGCTTGCCTCAGGTAAGAGGTTAAAGAAAACACTGTTTTCTGAGGGGTGGGGCATGAAGATCTGATATAGCCAGTACGTAAGAAATGGACACCCAGTAAAGTCAGCTAGATATCAAACTATATCCAAGATGAAGGAGCTACTACTTAAGTTTTGAGACTTAAAAGAAAAAACGATTTGTCATCATTTGCATATGTGTGTCTGTGAAAATGAAATTGGCAAAGACAGAGAAACAGAAAAACAGAAAGTAGAAAGCATGTACATAGATTTTGATGGTGAAGGGATACTGATGTGGAAATGAACATTTAGATTTGAATGTATCAGAAATGAAATTTCAATGGTATAGTCATAAGAAATCTAATAGACATTTCAGAATGAAACTCTGCATCTTTATTGTTCAGGATAGTATCCACTAGCCACATATGACTAATTAAATTTAAACTTTGGTTTCTTTGTTGGCACTAGGCACATTGTAAATGTTCAATAGCCACATGTAGTTAGGGGTTACTGTTTTGAACAGTGTAGAGAGCAAATATTTCTGTCATTGCAGAAAGTTCTATTGGATATAAAATTACGAATAAAGTTCAGAAGAAGAAATTTAGAATAAAATATCATTAGCAGATATGTATTCAGAACGTAGAGAGAAAAATTAACAATTGAGAGTATGAGGGGGACTCCCCCAAAACTGGAATTATCTTCTGGAAGGCGGGACCCTTCCCCACCTACTAACTGAGCGTTTTAGGAACATGTGTGTTTCAGTGTACCAGCTGGCATTGTTGTGAGAGGCTGCATTAGGCTTCAGTGACATTTTTGAAGACTTTTTCCAACATGTTTTCCCATGACATGATGGGTGATTTACAAGCACACCTCCCCATACCAGGCTGAATGTTCAGCAGTTTTTGATCAAAAATGTCATGACCCCCCATGCCCCATCCTCTCTCATCACTCGATTTTGCTAAGAGTGACTTTTTGTTTCTTTGTTTCCCCAGATAAAAAAAAAAAAAGAATCCTTGAAGGGGAACATTTTACCAATGTAGTGGTAGAGGTGAAACAGGAAATGGCAGAGGCATTACAAGGCATCAAATCTGACAAGTTCAAAAATTGTTTCGATCAATGAAAAAAAAAGTCTCAAAAGCTATATTGCATCAAATGGAGAGTACTTTGAAGATGACTGAAGTTTAAACATGTAAGAATAAATTCACAATTTTTTATAAACAAATTCTGTTTTGGAGTGGCCCTCTCAATAGTCAAAAAAAGAAAACATTTGAATGTCTATTGTTATGCATTATCAGAAAATGTGCTTTGTAAAATTGTTAAAAAGCAATACATAATAATATTTTATTACTTAAAAAGCAATATATATATTGGATATTTTTATTATTTGCATTTAAAGGACACTAGAGGTAAAGGAGTCAGGAGAAGGAGAAATCAATATTGTTAGCAATTTAAATCCAATGAAAATAAACATAAGATGCAATATAGAATCTAATTACATTGTTATTTTCAGAAGTTTAATTTTAAAGGTGTTAAATTTGGGGGTTTTATTAAAGATTTAAAGATGGACTTTGAACTTTCTTTTGTTTAAAAAAATCCTAAATTTTAGCAGAGGGGCTGTCTATGCTTTCATAGTCTTATTTTTTGTATAGCTTTCGCTGCAATGTCAATAGAGATTTGAGAAAAAAAATCTTCTCTTTGCCTTGGAACTAATCCAGTGATTAAGAGATTATGTCTCAGAGCCTACATCAAAGCAGCAAAGTGGGTTTTTTTTTTTCTTTTCAGGAAGATAATTCTTAGATCCTGTAACTATATTTTTTGTACTGTATGGTTATAAAAACACCAATATGGATTAAACAATCTATTTAAAAATGAACATTTTATAGTTTGCTAAAAACTTCCTTAGTCTATAGTTTATCAAGTGGGAGTTTTGATTTTTAAAGCATGTAATTATGGCCAAAGTGTGTGGGTGTGCTCACTCTGCTGCTTTGGTTAGGAAGTCAATTTACTGCTAAATCATATTTTGAAAATGAATACAAAAAACGAGGGATCATAAATAGAAGAGAAATGAAAGCAGTTGTTATTCCGATGCCAAGGTGAGCAACTGTTCTCCCCTCTAAGGTAATTCTGTTTTGTTTTTGAGTTCTCTGTTCATCCAGCAATATTATTCGTTTCCCCTGACTTTTTTTTTTTTGGTTGCCAAATTGCCATTTGAGTCTTTGTTTTTATTGAATTCTTCTGACGCTGATGCTAGTTCTCTTTCATTTGTAGAGAGTGCATCCTGACTTTCTGGCCCTGCTTGAACTTGTTCTGTCAAGTTCATAGCAAGTGTTCCTATTTGGTAGCTGAGGCTGCCTAAGTCCGGCCCAGATGTGGTGTTGTTACTGCCATCATTCCCAGAGATGGAAATATTCATGCTTCATAAACTGTCATAGGCCCTTAAGAAAGACTTTCTCAAACTATACATTCCTATTTCAGGTTTGGTCTAATGAGCCCATTACCTCAACTGCCTGTGAGAGTCTTGAGCTAAAATAAATAGAATATAAAATACTTTTCCTACTGCTCTTTTATTTTTACATAGAATTAGAACTGTATTTGAAACTAGCAACATACACACTTCCTATAGTGTCCATGGTCTGAATAAAAATTAAGACATAAAATACCCTGATAATTTTTGAACAGATCTACATATTGTTTTATTTGAATTCTGATTTTGTTGTATGTGCAATTACATTAAATTCACCCTTTGTTAGCTTACTGGTGATAACCAATGGCTCTGCGATCACAGCCTTTAACTTCCGGCACAGGTTCCGCCGAGTGGTACCAAATGTAAGGCAGGGCGCACAGCTGTGTCCCGTTTCTCAATAGACTCTGACTTTCCCTGAGTGGCTTTTTCCATTACGGAAGAGATGCATCGATTCTCAACTTCTCTTCTATTTAGGTTGTTGACCCCTGAATCGAGACTTCATGTTACTCCCAATATTCAGGGTCCAACACAAATACCGCCCCTTTTTACGACAAAATCTTTTATTACAAAATCATAAGTATGTAATTCCGTAACATAACACTATCACACTCAAGCACAACATATGACATTTTAGGTAGAATAATCAAATTAAAACTATAAACTATTACATCCATGTTATTTCCCTGCTAACCACACTCAAACAGGCTTCGCTTCTACCGGACCCTGTATTTTTCAAGAATGATGTTTACTTAATTCATCTCTCCAACAAATTTTTATAGCCAGTATTTGACACAGCATGTGCTTTTTTTTTTAAAGAAAACATGATTCTTCAAGACATTAGCTTTGAAAATTATTTTAAGCAAACATATATACTCTAAGTGGAAGTAGTATTAATTTTTCACAATGTACAAAGTACACACGAGGGGGTGATAGGGAGAGTCCATTATAGATGCCTAGAAAAAGGACATCTTTTGCTAGCAGAACGACTTTTTGCCAGCTCTCAGGTAACAGCAAAATAGTAATGAAATTATATACTCCCCAAACTATTTCTGAAAACATTCCCTCCTCACTGATAAAAACGATATGCCTCTTTCACTTTCCCTAAATATCTGTAATTACAATTACTAAAATAATTTAACTTTCTATATTTTCCAAATGGCATGTGCCATTTATTAACTAAGTGACCTTAGACAATCCTTATCAGAGAAATAGGGATAACCCAACCCGCAGAACTGTAGTGAAGAGGAATAAACAAGCCAAGCTTACAAGCCACTTCACAAAATGCCTGAGGATACGAAGAGGTACCCAATAAATGTCACCTCTCTTTCCTCATCACCAGCACTCCCATTTCAGGGCAGATATAAACTTGTGCGTAAGCTTATAGGAACCATGACACAGCTGCTGCCTGACGCGCGACACACATCACAGCAGTTCCCTGCCCTCCCAAGCCGTCTCTGGTCATCAAGCAGATTGCGTGGACTCTTAACAGAAGACGTAGTGGTAGTCGGGAACCACCTCCTGACACAGAGCCTTCTGCAAATAAGAGTAATAAACTATGTTCTCCAAATTAATAAATGGTTTTATACCCAAGGATTTTACATTTAGTCCTAGGAGCTGTGAGGAGTTCATTGAAAGGGCTCTCTATGAATTTTAAGATAAATTTAGGTAACTTAGAAGTGTGAATACTAAATTGGAGCTTGGGCTTGGAGCAGCGCTGAAGGCAGTGGACTAATGAATAGTCTGGGGAAAAAATTACTAGGCCCGAGCACAGGCAGCGGGCTTGAAGATGGCAGTCATTACGTGTGAGACATATTGCCGAGCTGAATCAACCAAAATGTGGCGATTTCTTCAATATAAACGACATTGTGCATGATTCTGTAAAACTCTGCCTAGGTCTTCCAGAGTAAACAAATAATATCTTTAAGGATGATAGACCAATTAATTAGCAATCATATGGAAAAGACGTTTAGTCTTCCATTGAATGTCAGCAGTTACCAGTGGCTTCATACAAACGTTTTTTCTTCAAGAACCTGCTAATAGACTATGGAAATCTTTACTGTTCTTACCACCCTCTGGGAATGTCACACAGGCACTTAGATATCGGGGTGAATTTTTTATATATGGAAGGCTTAATAGAAAGATATGAGGGTACTATTATGACTGGTTATGGGAAAAAAAATCTAAGCCCTGGCTGGCGTAGCTCAGTGGATTGAGCGCAGGCTGCAAATCAAAGTATCAAAGGTTCTATTCCCAGCCAGGGCACATGCCTGGGTTGCAGGCCATGGCTCCCAGCAACCGCACATTGATGTTTCTCCTCTCTCTATCTCCCTCCCTTCCCTCTCTAAAAATAAATAAATAAATCTTTTAAAAAATATCTAAATCCAAAGGATGGAGCCCAGAATATGAAGTGCAATAAGGAAATATCAGGGCAAAAGGGAAGCAAGAGGATTGGAACTGGTAGCTAAAACCTTTGACAAAATTAAAATTTTAGTGGGAGTATTCTGGATGACTTCCTCTTTAAGACGTTAACATTTGAATAAGATGTGGACTCTGACAGCAAATAAACTGAAGTACATAAAAAAAAAACATTAAGCTTTCAACTACTTTTGGTGGTAGATTTTTTTTTAAAACCTAATGCTACCTATGTGTGTGTCAGGGGGCTTTTTGGTCCATTTTTTTCTTTGTATTCAATTTACATTGGTTGGTATTATTCACTGAGGTGATGTTAATAAAAACAGCCAGTCAAGTGATGGGTTTATCTGATGGTTTTGCTGACACGGATTTAAAAAGGAATTGATTCTGTGGGACGGGCTGGATAAACACCATTCATTCCTCTCCCTCTCCCACATTTTAATGTGTTCTTGGATCAACAGCAGAAAGGAAATATGAGCTCCTTCACAGGAATTTTAACATGGATACATAACAGTGGTTAATAAATAAAAATGAACCGACATTTATTACAGAGCCCCACTCTTATTTATGATTTTTGGCTTCAGTTACAAAAGCGCATGATTCACTCCTCCTGGGAGGATGCTGTCTTCTCTAAACTGCCGCTCTTATCTTCCTTCACCTGGTGCGGGAGGCATTTTCTGTGCTTCAGTTCATTGCAGGATGCGCATCTCTCTCCTATTAACATCTGTCTGAGTCTCTCCTTGCCTTGCAGCTTATCAGGGCTGCCTGGTGTCTTTCCAAAATGGGGAGTTGTGGTTTCCTCTTGCCATTTCCTACTGACAGTGAATTTAGGTAGCAACATTGCTAAGATGCCAAGAGTCCTAGAAATTTTGCCTTTCAAAAGTTTTAAATGTTGGTTTCAGCAGAATATGATATACAGCAGGACCTTTCAAGATGGGAAATAATCATGATTATAGACCCAATCTCCTGTTTATATATTATAAGGTGTATGTACATTTTTGTACTTTCTAATGTGGACACTTTGGTGGACAGACTATATTAATAGTTCTAGTTAACGGGTTCCATGCATTGTTTTGTAACTTAAAATCGCCTCTGATGTGGTTCAGGACATGCCACCCTGAAATACGGCACCTGGGTATAGCGATTATTTAAAATGAAGGAATTTGTGAAATGACAGGTACAGAAAGGACTCTCTTCTCCCCTGAAGCAGATCACACGATCATCTTGTTAGGGGAGCCCCTACTATACCCTGAAGAAATAAGCATGCATATCTCTGTAGAGAGAGAGATGCTGAGAGAAATCCAAATGAACAGACTTGCTAAGTTTCCCCAAGTTTATTAACCTTAGTTTATACCCTTTTGTCCTAATCCATTTTCCTCATGACTTTCCACTTTTCATCAAACCTAATATAAAAAAATCTAAGGTTTAACCATTTCTTCAGGTCTTCATTTCCTTATGAGATCTCCTATGTCACATAAAACTTACATTAAATAAATCTGCATGCCAGTTCAGTGAACAGGGTCCCAACCAGATAACCTAGGAGAGTAATTGGAATGAAATTTTTATCCTCCTTTACACTTCATATTTGGAACCTGGGATAATGATTGCCTTGACCAACAGACTGAAACAGTGACGGCATGCCATTTCTGAGATGCGGCTTCAAAAGGACTCACACTTCCATTTTCTTCCCTCAGCCCCCGTCTGTGACCCAGTGAAAAGCTCGGGCTAGACTGCTGGAAGATGGAAGACCGCACAGAGCACAGATGGTGAATCCTTGCCAACATCACCTGAGATTAGCAAACACTGAATGGATCTGAAGATGCCCTCAGACAAATGAATAAGCTTAGCTTGGACCAGATCGATATCACCACCTAGCTAATACATTCACTCCTAAACAAAATAAATGTTTATTGTCATATGCCACTGAGTTCATTTACTTATAAGAGACAGCTCCCAAAATGACTTAATATTAATAACGAATCGTAAATATCACACAAGTCTCAGGGCAGTGTGGGCCTTAAGGAAATTGACTTGACATTTTAGACTTGTATATTAATAACTCTCTTGCTAAGATCTAAAACTTAATTTTTCTTCTATGTTATTTATCCTTAAAATTTTCAGTGTAAACATCTGGGTGGGATGTGCAAAGTACAACACAGAATTAGAGTCAGTTTGTGACTCTGGGTTCTCTTGCCTCAAGAAAATGCCTTCGTCTATGTTGAAGCTTTTTGTTTTCTGGTCTCAAGGAATTTAGCATCTCAAAAATGTGACGCTAAAGGTTTGAAGGATGGTCATGCCTTGATTTTCCATCAAAATGGGGAAAATTTTTGAGGGAAAATTGATCCATCAAATAATAATTTTTATGGAAAATTATTTTGATTAATCCATCAAATAATCTTTGATGGATTATTTTATAGCCATTGACTTTTCAACAAATTACTGCCAGCTAAACTTAGCCCAGGGAAGCCCAGAGACACTTTCAAACTTTCTTGTTTATTTTTCACTAATTACACTGAGAAAGCTCCAAATATCATTAACTATATAATTCATATGTACAAAAGTAAACACTAAAAATATTTGAAAACTTGGATTTAAATTACCTTTATTAAATTATCAAGCTAATATGGTTGAAACATGTGCCATTATACTTTTGAGTCAACAAAATTTTACTGAAAAATTATGTTAGATATTTTGTCAGTATGAAAGTTAAAATTTAAGTACAGGATATATTCTTTTAGAAGAAGGAAATCTAACCCTTTCAAAAGTTAGGGCCCAAATGATTCTGGAACACTTTATCTCTTACCTTAAATTTTCTACAACTTGAAAAATACCACTTATCTATGGAATAATAAAACTTCCCCTCCCTTTAGTCTTAAAGCTTAACATTGTTTATACCTGGATTGCAATGTACATGTAGAAGGTCAATAAAAATGGATAATTTCAGTAAAAGTTTTATCCTACTGGGCATGATGAGGTTTAGGTTGGGTTGAGGAAATATCATTATTAGTATAATCTTGGTGCTAAAATCTCCTCTCTCTATGTCACAACACAGGGATGGGTTACAGGGATAAGTGTTGTCATGTTTCTCAGTCGTTTTTGATCCACAGGTCAATTCACTTTTCCTTATGTTAGTAGTCTATGTTACGGTCTGTGCTAATGCCCATCTAATGACTATTGTGCAAAAAGGAAACAGAGGTCTATACAACTACTGTCATGCAATATACATATAATAAAGTGTTTACTGGGGGGAATTTATAAGAGAAGTAGCAGGGCACACCCGACATACCTAATCACCCAAGTATGTGCATAAGCTGATAATATTTGAACAGGACGTACCACGGAAAAAGTTCCAATAAAGGGACGGCACCTCCATAACTATAGATAGTTATAGCATTATGTAATAATAGAGCTTCCCAGGAGACTGAATGGTCTTGTGAGATAGAAGCCTTCCTTACTCAGCCTGTACTTCCCGCTAACCTACATAAGCAGTGTTGAATTACCTCTGTAATAAACTACAGGATAGGGCAAGGATATTAACCTCTGTCATCAACTGGTTTACTGTTTTTGAAGACCATGGAATAAAATGCCCCCTTCACTTTGTAAACACAGCCTGGACTATCTTACATGAAGTTATAAAAGCACATTGTAAGATTACAGGCGACTGCCACAATGGCAGATAGAATGTGTGCTACAAATTACTGAAATTGAGTGAGAAGGATAAGAAGAGAGGTAATGAGGAGGAAGAAGTTAAACCATGGGATTGTGATCCATTTTTTTCTTATTACTGGACAGATGCTCCAGGAAGAGGAAAAAAAGGCGAGCTGGTAATCCAATCTAATCTTCTTGTAAGCATGCTGAAAATTGAACTTATTATTAAATAGGGTGATGCTATTTGCTAGAAATAAAACACTCATTTATGAAAAATTTTATAGCTGAATGTCCTTGGTTTAGGATTGTTTATGGTAAACACTTCTCAAATTTTTAGATTTATGAAGCATGGCTTTCTAGAAAAATATCATGTAAGCTGCTCAATTACCTGGGTCTAAAAATGGCAATGTTTCATAACTTAATCCTTCCAGAAATATGAGGTACTTCACACACATCGATTAGTTCATCTGTCACTTACAGCTAAACAATCCACAATAAAAAGGTAAAAAATGGGGAGCCACACTCATTTTTTCAAACCTTTTCCTGCTTAGTCTGTATCTTTGATTGCTTTTAACTTAGAAATCATTAGTAAACATGATACTGGGTAAGCTCTACAATTCATGTGAGTCTATTTTTATAATTTGATCCTTTGTCATAGGCTCAACCAGGAGATGAAACAAGGTGTTTAACTCCTAATGTATTTCACAAATAGGAAAGTTTTCTTTCAGGTTGTTTAGATCTTTAGAAAATGAGTGTACCCTGATTTATACTGACCCCATTCTTTCTCTCATTCTTCAATACTCTCCGTTTAAGGTGTTATATTTTTCTTTTCTTGGGAAAATACAATTTGTACAGTTAGAGTCTATCAGTCCTTTTTCCTGTCCTGGTGTCTTGTCTCTTCAGTGGTCTGGGGCATGTGATCATTTTATCCTGTAGACCACGGGTGTCAAACTCATTTTCACTGGGGGCCACATCCGCCTCGTGGTTGCCTTCAAAGGGCCGCATGTAACCTTAGGACTGTATACATATAACTACTGCTTAACTAGGGGCAAGGAGCTCGGTGCTGCTGCCATGTAGAAACAAGGTGCCGGGCAGGATGAAAAAATGTGGAGGGCCCAATTCGCCCCACGGGCCTTGTGTTTGCCACCTGTGCTCTAGACGGTTCTCCTCTGTGGTGAGGATGAATACATTCTGAACCGTAGGTCTACTGGCTCCACTTCTGATGGGAGAAATGGGAGAAAGGATTCTGTGACTAGGTGTGCATGCTCATGGACATACACAGCAAAACAAAGGGCTGTCATTTAGACTGGCTGATTTCTTTTCAACACATTTGAAATCAACACAGTTACCAAAAGGATTAATTTCTTTTTAAAAAGGTGAGAAATGTGTTTAGTTTCCACAAATTTAAAAAGGATTTTTTAAACAAAATACTCAATTTTCTAAGACATGGATCCATCCATTCCCTTGTATTTCATAAAAATAGTTCTCTACAGACACTAAAATGAAAAGCCACCAAATCCAGAGTACTTGTGGATGGAGTATTTTGGTTTTGTTTGTTCTAGTAGCAATGTAAGAACTTGGGTAAGGAAAAGGTCTTTCTCTCCCCACAGAACTTCAAACACCAAATGTATGGGTTTCCCACACCTATCAATTTTCCAGTTCTCTGCAGACACCAACTAACTACTCTACTGTTTGATTCAATGCTGATACTGACTACCTGGAATCAGCACAGATCCCACAGGCCTCAGTCCCACAAGGCTACCCTGCACTGCAGACGCCAACCACCTGTAGTTGTTCCCCGGGGTCCTCAGACTTCTTCCTGGCTTGGCTACAAATCAGGGGTCCCCATGACCCCCACCTCAGATTTGATAATTTGTTATACTGGTTCACAGAACTCAACGAAATGCTTTACTAGCTACTGCCAGCTGTTATAAATGATGGTGTATGGGTACAAAGAGCCAGAAAAACAGATGCCTAGGACAAGGTCTGGAAAGGTTCTGAGCATGGGAGCTTCTGCCCATGACAAACGTACACGTTCACCAACCCAGAAGTCCTCCAAATCCTGTTACTCAAAGTTCTTATGGAAGTTCCATTGAATAGACATGATTGGTTTAATCATTGGCCATTGGTGATTAACTCAATCTCTAAGGCACCTTCCCTTCCAAGAGGTTAAGAAGGTGGGACACAAAGGTCCAATTCTTAATCACTTGGTTGTTGTCTCTGGCAACCAGGCCCCATACTGAGGCTATCTAGGGACCCAACAAGAGTCACTTCACTAATAAAAACTTTAGTGATGTGGAAAGGGGTATGTTATAAATAGTAAAAGGTGCTTTTTTCATCCTTGTCACTCAGCAAATTACAAGGGTTTTAGAAGCTCTGTCAACAACTAAAGTCAAAGGCAAAATTCTATTACAATATTATCGTGGGTACATCACCTAATTTTCTAGGCTGTTTCCTGATCTTCAAAGTGGGAAGAAGAATGCCTGCCCAGCCTGACTCCCAGAGTTTGCTAAAGGACAAATGAGACAATATATAACAAACTCCTTAAAAACCGAATAGTGCTTTCAAAAAGTAATGGCTATAGCAATATCCATAAAGTCAATCGCCAACTGCAGAATATCCTACAATAGGATATGATTAATTAAAATTTCCAGTTCTGTATGCCTTGGAAATCCAAAGCAGCCTGTAGGATTTTTCAGTACCTGGGGCTGACTACCTTCTTGGCCCTCAGCAAGGCAGTCCATTTTTTGCATGTCACAAAATTTTGGCCCTTTTCTATTTTGTTACAAGGACAAATAGTAAACCAAGTCATACGGAGCATTCATGAGTATACTATGCTTTAGTGAATATTTAGTCGGGATGATCTCTTAAATAGAAAAATGTTTACACTGTAGTAATCAAACTACTTAAAATTCAGCATCATTTACCTCTTTTCCTTAAGTGTTCTGTTCTGAGTACAGAGTAAAGATGAAACCACTGCTTATTTCTCCATATAGCCCTATATTTTTCATACTCTCTCTGGTTCTATTATTTTCCCCATCATCTTTCAAGGTCTCTTTTCTCTCCTTAAACATTTCAGAAGCAAAATAAATTGATCTTCTATTCTCATAAAGAATACCTTACCCATATTGCACAAGAGGTTTACTAATGCATTTTCTGAACAAATACATTTCCTTCTTAAAAAATTATTACACTAAATGTTAAGAAAATATTTGTTAAATTTATATATTCAATAACATAAATTAAAAACTACAATCTTTCTGACATTTTTTTATTCCTCACAATAACTCTGTTAGGGAAATTATTATCCTCATTTTCTTTCGAGGTCACTGAGTAACAAAGATAAAATTACTTGCTATATATCTGACAAGCAGTAAATGGGAGAGAACATTTTAATGCTAACTAGCCTGATTCCTAGTCTTTGCTGCTAATAATTGAAGAGTTGCATATTTGCTGAGCTTTGAATGAATTTTAGAATGAAAATAAAATTTTGATCACAAAGATGAATAAAATATAGTATTTATAGAGTACACAATTCATTAACTCCATTTCAGAAGTAGAAGATGTTTAGCGCATGCTAGAAATATTTCTTAGTGCCTCCATTACACCTATAAATATATTTTACGACTTGTGTTTTTGATGGGGAACCTAGACATGGGATTGAGCACCTGTGCTTTATGTGAAACAGCCATATAAAAATTTTCCATTCAATCCTGTGCATTGCTTATCTCTAAGAAAGACTATCCAATTGCTTAATTTATAATAATTTTAAGGATTTTGTTGTAAATTTTTCCCAAATTTAATACTAGTTTAAAACATAGCTAATGAAATTAAGACAGTTTTTCCTTTTGTTTTATCTTTAAAAAAATAAGTGATCCTCATGAGGTACAGACATATCTGATCTTGAAAATTATGACATTTAGGTTTTAAAATTAGCTAAAATTTCATGTTAGTATGTGCATGTGTTGAGTTTATATAAAATATAAAAGGACAAAAGAGTTGAGTTAAAATCTTCAGTTGCATAATTGCTTTGATGTTTAATTTTTTCCACTACTTATTTTTTCCCTACTTGATCCAATCTGCATACTCAACTAAAATAAGCATAGCTCTTCCCTGGCAGGTATATATGCTAGAGTCAATGATGAGTTGAAGGACAAACATATAGATTTTTTCATTTGCTTCATCTGGGAGTAAAAAGATCAATTGCAACATTTTAACAAAAACCTTCATGTACATTTGCTTTTACTGCTCCAAAATTTTATACAAGATATAGAGCTTTACACTTAGTTCACATGAATTTTAAAATTATAGAAATAATGATGTTTACGCAGAAAAATCTATAACGAAGTTTGACTTTTCAACCACCAGGCATACAGTAGTGTCATTAAACTGAACCCTGGTGAAAAACATTTGGGTGGAGAGGCTAGATAATGTATATAGTCAATGACAGATGTATGCTTTACAATGAGTAAGAGTTTACTACTAACTAAAAAGTTCTCAAAGCATTAAAAATTGGTGTATGATGAATAACTCCTGAGGTAAGGGCATACTTCACAACAGTAACCCAGAGAAGTTGTATATTTTCTTAGCTCATAAAAGGTATTTCAGATATCAACACAGTTAGTACTGCTTTTAATATTTTATATAACTTCTGTGATCACAAGTTTTCTTTACAACATAAAACTATATTTAATAAAGGAGAAGCTTATAGAAAAAGAAAGAGCATCATGCTAAAACTAATGAAATAAACAAATTTTAGGACTATTAAGGAGAAAAGAATGTTCCAATCTGTCAGATTTATCATGTTTTTTTCTAGAACCTTAGAAAAATCAAAGAATTTTCACTGGGAATATTCTTGACAAAATGAAAAAAAGGTCCTGTATGAGTGAAAATTGTATACATTTCATTGGTAGAATTTCTATCATTAACATTTCCAGGCAGCTTGCTTGTTTTATAAGCTATAAATTTAAATTAATATAGATAATTAGGAGGAAAGAGTATTTTAGATGATCATTAAATAAAAGTTAGCTTCCATTTATAATTGATCCCTGTTCTAATCTCCATTTATTTATATGGATAACCTAAATTGAAATACAGGTTATGTAATATGAAAATAGAAGTTTCTGGTTCACGACATTATTTCAAATATTTATATATTTATATTTGTATTTTGGTAACATAATCTTCATTTGTTGTACTATAGACTTTGAATGTAAATGTATTTTGAGAAACGATGAAGATATGATAATATGGATATAAATTAGGACTACCTATTACTACAAATAGGGTTCAGAGTAATTAATTTACAAAAAGAGAAATGTTCCTTTTAGATAACTTTTATTTTTGAACCCATGTTTTATTTTTTCAATGGCAGTGTGAAACCCTCTAATGTCTCTTTGATAGAAGAACATCTCAAGCAGATTTTCATAGAAGATCAATTAAGTGTTGTAACATCATGTTATTATGAGCAGTGTTTCATCCTCTAAAAGATGGTATAAGCAAATAAACCACTTGAATAAATAGCTATAGGACTCTCTGGTTCTTGATCAATATAGCTAAAGATCTTTGTAAGTAGGTATTTCACAAACATTTTTCTATGAAGAAATGGATGTAACAGGGCTGTGATGTTTTGTGGGTAAACTGAAACATACTGGTGCCGCTGAAATCTCCAGACTCGTGGAAATGTTACAGCTCTTTACATGGCATTGGATGTATTCTACCTTTAGAGAAGCCAGCTGACATTGGAGTTTGTAATCTTTGTGATCTCATGGGAGATTTATTTGTTTGTCAGTTAAAGCTTGAACTTTAGTGTGGAACGGGAAGGTTAATTCTTGCTGCACACAAAATGGGAGAATTAAATGACTATCTTAATAGAGAATGTGGTATTCATAGCTTTCACGTGTATCAAGTATCTACTGCTTCTGACATAAAATGGTAGTCATATTAATTATTATCAACTAATAGCCATGTGTGTGGTAATCCAATATATGGGAGGGATGGCTATGTGATAGTCAAGCAGGAAACCTAGCTCAGTACTGCTCACTTCTGCAATCCTTTATAAAGTATGAAGCATTTGTTGTTTGTTATCATTTGGTGAAAATGTTCAGGATCTTCCAGTCTGGGCTATAGGAGTACTGGTCTCTTTTTATGAGACTGTCAAAAGTTACTAAATTTAGGTGATTCTTTTCTTAGTAAAGAGAAGCAGTATATGGCCAAAGATGTCATAATTCTCTCTCAGTACTCTTTTGAGAATTAGATTGCTTGTTTTTTTGTTTGTTTGTTTGTTTGCAGGGCTGGAGGTGCAAGGGATTGCATCTGAACTTACTTGGTGTTGTGTTTTATAGTGGCTGTGCAGCGTAGTCAGTCAACACAAAACCGTCCACACATTCACCATTTACAGCCTGACCTTATACAGGTGACTTAACTTCAATCAGTTTTCTCATCCCTAAAACAGATAGCACACCTTATGGGGTCATCATCAAGGTAGCAATGGGATAATGCTTGACACTGATAAACTTTAAAATTATTAATTATTAAAATTTTACATTTTTATTATAACTTAAGTAATCTGTGGGATAGTTTTAATATAATTTTTGTACTATGCAACTGTTAAAATGATGAATGGATCATTATTGATAAATTATATATTTTAAAGAGCAGATTTTAAAATGATATGTAGAGTTTAATCTTATTTTTATAGAAGATAATATGTACACATACTTTATATGCCAAAGAAAAGCCTGAAATTATATTGTCTAGATGTTAATGATGATCATATATAAGTGAGTAGAATATTTTTAATATGTAATATATTTTAGTATGCAAATGTAACTTTTATGATAAATTTATCATATTAAAAACAAGTTCATGGAGACTGTTAAGCAGCTTTTCTAAAGGAATTACAAATAAGTGAGTTTTTTATTCAAAGTCCCCCACTGGCAACCACAGGAGATATCAGGCATTGCAGTTACAAATAATATTTTTTAAAAAACTTGAAATCCTCCAGCGAAATTACTTTCAGCCTTCCCTCATTTAGTACATGGTAAATCTACAATATGAAGACAAAGCGATTTATTATCAGTTCAAAGAGCAGCTGTTATGAGTTGCATTTAAAAACCTTACTTAATAACTTCCTGATTTGCATCAATCTTAATGATTTCTTTTAGGTCTTGGGCCAGTGGATTTGTTGCTAATATGCAGAAATGAATTAAATGCATTGCACACATAATGGTCATCACAAGATTATTTGCTTGTTTCTTTTGTTTATACCCTTTGCAGCTGTTGAGTAGGAGTCATGGAAAATGCCTTACAGATGATCCCAAAATGTCAATGGAAACAGGTAGTGTATTTTATGAAATAAAAAGCAAATGTGTTGTGAACTGTATTGAACCACATACCCAGTGCCACCTCTTCAATTAAAATATCCTTAAGACATGTATTAATGTCTAGAAACAATTTATTTGGGGAAAGAGTAAATCTTTGACATTGAATCAATAGCTGAAAATCACCATGCAGGAGGCATGCTTTTCCATGTGTTTGTTTTCTGCTAGTAGCATTTTCCAGGGGGCTTTGCTGAGTTCTAAGGGATGCTGTAGGTATATTTTTATGCATAGCTGAACCCTGAGCTTACCAGTTTCTGCTAGCTCTTTTTCTTTGTTTTGCTGACCCCTCTTTAGACTGTAGGAGCCAATTTTCCTCATTGTCACAGACTGAGCTAAGTTTAGAAACAAGTCACTGTCTCTAGATCATGGGGAATTTAAGGATCACTAGCAAAGTGCCCCTTCCTCGCTTTACCACAATGTGGTGCCGCCATATTTTATTCCTTTAGAACACCAGCTGTTTTGATAATAAATACTGTTCTGTGGATTATTCCTTTTGAAGGTCAGTCAAATAAATTTCATTTAATTACTCAATGCTGGCACTTCAACCACTATGATTATGTAATATAACATAAATAAAGTGTAAAACATTGACTTCTGGTTGATAATAATTTAGGCATGTACTTCAACAGGAATTTTTTTCTGAGAATATTCGTCCCCAAATTTTTGTTCCCTTCAACCAGTATAATGCAGTGTGTAGACAATCATGGCAAACCTGGCCATAGGGATAATGTATGTTTCCTCTTTTTGATCAAAAGATATAAAAATAAAACATTTACAGAAGAACCAGCTCTTATTAACTTTTGCTTTTTCAGGCAATTATTAGATAACTCTAGGTATTAGATAAGAATTAATATAACATTACCAGAGAGTGAATATAACTAATATTTTCAACTTAGAAAATATTATTCCCATGTAATTTTTCTCTTGCTTTTTCTTGCAAAAGATTAATTGTTTAATATGAGTTAGTCACTGTGCCAGACATTGAGAAAGAAAAACAAAAAATATAAGATGCCTGAATATAAGTGTTCAAAGTCTGGGTAGAGAGTTAATCATTTATAACTTAATTACATTATGATTTGACAAGGCCTAAGGGGAGATGCTAATAATATATTGTGTTAGTACATGTGATAATGCAAAAAATATGCTTGTGGAGTTATGAAGCACTTCATAGAAAAGTGATACTTAAATTCCAAATAGTTTTGGCTCTACCTTAGAGCATGCTGTCTCTTACCATCTGCCTTGCTACCATCATCACCTTAGAAATTATCAAGTGTTGACTAAATTTACATCATAAATTTACATCAACTGGTTTTCCTGCCCTACTCACGCCTCTGGAGTCTTTCTCATGAAGCAAAATGACCCTCTTAAAAATGAGCCATATACCAGTCTCCCAAGTGAACAAAATAATTTATGTTTCATAGCTGCTCAATATTTATTGAATGAATGATTGAACAGGAATTTGCCACTGAGCCAATTAGAGAACCTAGTAAGCTGGTGGAAACACATGTAACAGATGGGACTTGTGAAAGGCCAAATTTTAAAATTTACCACACACAATATAACATGAGCATTGAGTGACCTGAACCTCTGACCAAACCATCAAAGGAGTCAACACCAGTTGAATATCAACTCAGTTGAGAGGAATGATGTCTTCATCTGATGACAACAAGTTATTTTAGATGAAGTTTAAGTAAATGTTAGGGAATAGAGGGAGATGAATGAAGAAGTAGAATCGTTTCTAAGTCTGGAGATCCTTGTAGGAATTTTAAGAGATCAAGAGATCTGATTAGTAGCCATGTTCTTATTATCCAGAGAACTAATGGATTTTAACTTAAAAAAAATTGCTCTATGCTTTCACATATTCAAAACGCTCAATCAGAAACACATTTTGGAGACAGTTTTCAGTGGGTACGTTGGTTATGGCTTGAAAAATCATGTTTTTTCTGTTTGGATTAACAGTAACGGACACCCACCTTGAACTGGCTTAAGCAAAAAGAAAACATTTTCATAGGATACAGGGCACTTCATAGAACTCAAGGACGGAGATGCAGCTGAGTCTGTGAACCAATCGAAAATAAAGCACCAATTCTCTGTCTCCATGTTGTTTCTCACAGCTAATCTGCTTCATCTTTCACCTTCAGATAAACTACTTTCTAGGATGATAACATAAAAATAGTACCACCAAACTCTCTTAGGTTTTTATGCCCTCTCTTCAAATCCCCAACTTCAAATTTATATTCCTAGAAAATGTTACTGATTGGCTCAGGCATATTAGCTTCCCGATCCTAGACCGATTATACACTGGAAGTAATGCCAGATGGATTGGAATAGGCATCATATCTGGCCGGACCTCCAGGAAGCCAGGTTACAATTTATGAATCTATAACGTAGAAGTTACCATCATGACCTCCCAGAAATGAGTTGATATAAGTATCTACTGTAAGTTGAGAGTAAATTTGTAGGTTTTATCACCAACATCTAGTAAAATGTCTTGCATTTAGTAGATGCTCAATGAATCATTACTGGATCGATCCAGTTTATGATTGCTCCTCCACCAAGGAGAGAGAGCACTGGCTGGTATCATGAACATACTGGGTAGCAATATATTATAATGCTTTGTAACGGAAACTCTTTGTTATATTATCTGGTTTCTAACCCTGCGTTTTCTTTTTAATAGCTGTGTGATCTGGGTGAGTGATTCATCTCTGTCATACTTTTCTCTGCTGTGAAATGGTTATTGAATATTATTAGTACTTCACAGGTCTATCACATGTATTACATGAGATGAATCTCATGAAATGCCAGGCAGGCTACGAAGTGTATGATAAATGTCAGCTTTGATTGTATTTGCCACTCGGTATTTTAGCAAAGAAAAAAAAAGAAATAAGACAATACAGTTTTGGGGTTTGTTTAAGTTCTGTTGGCTCTTAAAAAGTGCTAATAAAATTTTTGCTTTCACCAAGCCATTAAAATGAACACAGTTAATTTTGGTAGCACCAAAATGAATGCTTTGAAGTTATTTTTAAAATTTGGGGGTTACATTTACTGTGTAAGTTTTTTATATCTACTAACTAGGAAAGTGCAATTTGAACCTATAAGGGGAGAAACTTGAAATTGATCAGGTACTAATACTTTGGTGAAAGGAGTAAGATCTGTGAACAGGTTTTATTTTTTAATGCTGCTGGGTTTTCTTGCTGCTGTTTTGTAGTGGTGTCTTGCTGTGTTTCATCTACACACAAATGTTTGTTTGGGGACCGTTTCTGGTGAGGTGCACTCTATTTTTCCAGAAGTCATTTTCAACTCCTTGCAGTCTTAGCTGAAAATACTCGAAAAGATCAATAGAAGAAACTATAACTTTTACAAGGAAGAGGTTTTTATGATTCATGCCCCTGCTTTCTTTTAGAAGGAACTAATCTCTAAAGCTATTTTGGGATTTCTACTCTCAGTGTACTGCAATGAAGAAACTTCAGGAAAGTTGTGAAACCACCTATAGGCATTACTTTTCAGGATCAGCAGCTCAAATGATGTTTTAACTTTTCAGTAAGAGAAGTGATACTCATCCTATATTGCTATTATATTATTACCATTGTGCCCTATCCAAATCAGTGATGAGATACAGATATCTATACTTAAATGTTTCTGCATAAAATATGTTGGAAATTAGATAGGCCTAGGATCATTTACATTTGTCTGATGGACATTAGACATGTAACTGTCTTAATCTCTCCAGCCCAGTGTTTAGCAATGCATTACATATTGCCAAGATATTGGGGACTTTGGGCCATTAGGAAAGAACAGATCAAATGAATATCATGCTTTCAGAAACTTAGGCTTTGATTGAAAAAAATAGAGATGAATTTAAAATAAGTATTTTAATTGAGACTTACATAGCTTCAAACAACTCATTCATTTGTAAAAGTGACGGCACACAACATAAAAGAAAGCAACCTTTGATATTTCACTAAATGACTCATTACATGTATGTGAATGGATCTGCTTCAAAAGATCATTTGGAGATATTTCATAAAAGGGATTTTAAAATGAAATTAGTGCCTACAAAATGACTGAAAGTATGGGGGAGTCTGCAGCTGATATGTAAGTTTGCCACTAGTTTTCAAGGAAACAGAGCATTTGGGAACACCTCTGCTGACTGACTGCCAGGCTGAGCAAGCTGATTCCCAGGAGCGCACCCCATGGTGCTAGCAAACCTCATGCGTGCTGGAGCCTAAGTATTGCCCGGCGCTGCATGAAAAATGGTTCCTGCTTCTCTTCTGCCTTTCCCATCTCACCTGAGTCCTCTTGTGATCAAACATAGTAGGAATCTTTCTGGCAAGAAAATGTGAAAAAGTAGTTTCCAAATATCCCCTGCAAATGAGTGCAGAGAAAATGGAGGAAATGATGCAGAAACCAACAGACATCCAAGAAGTTCAAGTTTTAATAAGTATACTTAAAAAGTTCTATTTTTGAAGGCTGTATCTGGTAAAAATGACTATTCTCTTTGCTTGTATTCCCCCCGTCTATATGTGCAATGGCCTTGGTGATTTGTGGCATTTTTGTGATGATGAAACTATTAGTTTCTTTAAAAGATTTTATTTATTTATTTTCAGAAAGAGGGAAAGGGGGAGAGAGAAAGAGAGGGAGAGAAGCATCAATGTGTGGTTGCCTCTTGTGCAACCCTTACTGGGGACCTGTCCCACAACCCAGGCATGTGCCTTGACTGGGAATTGAATTGGTGATCTTTTGGTTCATGCAGAGGCTGGCACTCAATTCACTGAGCCACACCTGCCAGGGCAAAACCATTGGCTTTCAGTTTATCATTTATATGGTCTTATTTCCACATTTCATATCTACATTTCTATTTATTCATCTTTAAAAATGCAAAAAGAAAAAGCTAGTTTCTTAGAATATGATGAGGATTAATCACATCAATGCTTAGGAACTATCAGAAATAGTGAATGATGAATAATTTTCTAACTATTTCTACAAATATTTTTGTGCGATTTCCCCCTTTAAACATTAGAAATGGTCAAAGTAGAAATACAGAGCATATGTGTAAAGTCAAAAGCTGATATGAACTTCTGATTTTAATGTCTATTTGAATGAGAAAAGAGTAAAGAGACTTCAAAGAAGAGTAGCGTTCAGTTACGGAAATGTAGATAATGTGATTTAAACCACTACTAAAACACTCAGATGATGCCTCAGATCATCCTCTGCACTTCTTCTTGTAAACATGAGTTGTGTTCTTTATAATCATGCCAGAAAAATTTATGGCGTGTTGCTTGCTTCTTTAAAATAAAAGTCTTGCAATAGGCAAAGCAGGAATGTATTATCAGTGCTGAAGTGCACATTTCTATCTTACCTCAATAATTGGCTGCCAATGGAGGAGATTAAGAGTTTGCTATGGAAAAGGCAATTTTGATTTGTTATCAGTCCATCACTGAATAGACTAGGAAGAAATCAGAGATTAACAGCTCCCTCACACTTGCTGGATGATAATGATCTCTAACTCTGTAGATGATAATATGGATACAACACAACAGTAGGAAGTAAACATTATAATGCAAACTGCATTTTATTCTTAGTACATAAACAGGCAGTTGGATTTGAGGTATATATAAACACTGTTAGTATTCCCATAGATATCTGGGAAGTAGATTATTAGAACCAGGTTACTAACTGGCTCTGGAAGTCTCATGATAATTGTTCTAACATTCATCATCATTAGTTGATTTTATTAATAGTATAAACCTATTGTTTTAGTCTTTTTTATCTCAATTCTAAATTTCACTCTGAAATTGCCATACATTTTCTATTTTTATTTGTTTCCTCTAGCCTTTTTTAAAAATGCGATACAAAAGTTACATGTGCCTATCCTAAAATATCTAGTCCGACTGATGGGAGTCTTTTTTGTTTTGTTTTGTTTTAATGAGATAAATGAGCCCATGTTTAATGACATTACTGCACATATTTGACATTCTTTGAACTAAAGTAAAGCAAAAATAATTCAATTATGAACTGAGCTAAATGGATATGAAGACTATTAAAGTTAGAAAACCCCCTTTTCCCTAAAAAAATATGAATATATTCTTTAATTCTCATAAGTGAAAATTTCCACATTTGGTGCTTTTAACTCAGCTTTTCAAATGAGTCCCTAAATAATACATTTGACAGGACCACGACTCTTTATAGGAAATGGAAGTGAGTAGGGGAAGTTTGTTTCTACTCGTCTAAAATTTGCTTGTGTGGGTTTATGGGTGTTGGACATTTCCCTCTCTGTTCCTTCTCCCATCTATATTGTGAACCCTAAGGTTTTGCAAAACTTTCCTTCAAATAGAAATAGCCATGAGGAAAGTTGTAGCATGCTACTGATACTGTAGAGTAAAACAAAATGTCATTGGTAATAAGGCCACAAATACTAGTTACAAGTTGATTTTCTCTTGCTAATTGATTTTACATCAACCTTGAGTTTAAATACTTTTACACTGACTCAAAATTAACTTGAATTATATATATGCAATGTATGCATTATTGGGTTGGCCAAGCTGGTGCAAATGATTTTCAACACTTGATTTTGTCAGTTATCTCCCATGTGGTATAACATTGATTGTTCTTAATTAATGTCTCAATGTGATTGCTATCAAGTTCAACTGGTCTACCTGACCATAGAGCAATATCCAGCAAGAAATCTCCAGCACAAAACTTCACAAACCACTTTTGACACATTTGATCAGTCACAGCACCTTCTCTATATACTACACAAATCATCTTTTTCATTTCAGTTGAGTTTTTACTTTTCTTGAAATAATAAAGCATTATATGCCAAAAATTTATATTTTCTTTCATCTTTAATATTAAAATGGCTACACAAAAGTTCACCGATTTTGATGTTTTTTTACATGCATGCTGATATGACAACTGTCACAATGTAATCTAACAAAATGGTTTCGCATGACGTTAAGACAAGTAAGCACTGCTATGGTCATTTTACAGAAGAAAAAAACAGACAAACTTTTTGGCCAACCCAACATAATATAGTTCATTCTGCATATTCGTAATATAAATTATTAACTGTTTTCCACTTTGGCATTCTAGGTGCCATTGGAAACATTACTAAAACTAATCAATGAGAAACTATAAAATGGTCTTCTGCATATATGAAGTCAAACTACCTGTTCTTACTTGACTGTCGAATAATGTAATTCTGTCTTTCTGTAATAACATGGAATATCTATTTTCCAGATTCTTTAAGAAAATAAAACCTCAAACTCCTGGATGTTTAACTCATCAAAATTCCAGTTGTGAGAGTTGAATTAATGGCAGAATGCTTAATGAATTTATTTATATGGTTCCCAAAACTTCATCCTAAGATTGAGCTAGAATGTGAAAAATTTGAACCTCATTTTTTGATCCTTAATTAATTTTGCTTCCAAGGACATGGAACTTAGAGTTATGTCTTTGACTTACAATGGCAGATGTTGTGAACAGGACTCTGAAACTCACAGCCATATCTACTGTTTCTGAGAATAGCATACGTGCTTTATGAAGACTCAGCAGCAACATACATCTTAGAAATTAACTCTAGGAAAAGCTGTTCATCTTCTAAGAGGTCATTTTCATTTTTTATTTATATTACTGTAAATATCAATAACAAAAATAAAGAATATTATTATTTTCTTCTCTTACTATGTATTCCTTCTGTTTTGTACTATATATGTAATAACACAGTTTTCACAGAAGGCCTCTGAAATAAGTGCTATTTTTATCTCCTAGAGTATGCAATTTGATAACTGAGGCATGTTATACCTTATTTTAAAAAGCCTTAAAATAAGGCTTTTTAAAACACGCATACTATACTAAAACATGCATACTTAAAACATGCATACTATAACAAGGTAAAATAAGAGTAAGTTAAAATGAGGACCAATGAAGAAACATCTATCCGTGAGGAAGAGAAGGCAGAGCCACGCTGTGTATTCCTGTTCGTTTCCAAGAGGTGAGCAGAGACTGGACAGTTATCCAACTCGTTTTCCTCTTCTTTCTCATGGGCTGCACAGCTGACTACATTTCTCGGCTGCTTCTGAGGTAAAGACTAAGGATTGGCCATGAAAATGTGAAGAGAAGTAAGGTCGGGCTTACTTCTTGAGCCATAATGGCCTCCATGTTCATCTTTCACGCTGCATTTCCTCCATCTGTTCACTATGTCTTCATGTCTAAGGCAACCTTGAAAGCTAAGAATTGCAGGTGGACAAATGTCAGCCAACACAGATCCATGATGGTTAATGTACAAAGTACAGAAGGTGGGGAGCCAGGAATGGTGCTGAGATTTCCAGAGATACACCAACCAGAGTCAGAAGCACCATTTTTTAAAAATGATTCTTGACTGTGGAAGGTTCAAAATCATATAGTCTATTTAGTGAATGAGTGTTAGGCTTAATTGAGAGACATCTTAAAAGCACACAGGGTAGAAGTGAAAAGGCAAGATTTTAGGCAATCCTAAGGAGTGTTACATCACTTACCTTACCTTTTGTTGAATGTTGAGAATCAGGGAGTTTATGTTTTTCTCCTTGATGAGTCCCTAAATGCAAATATCCCATGCTTCTGTCTTAAGACAGAACTCTATGCACACAAAGGTCAACTAGAAGGGTGTTGTGGTTAACATTTTTTATTGAAAATTGAAGAAACTAAGGAGGAGATGTTTAACTTGGGATATGTGTAAAATAAGGGAAACCATGGAAATAAGACTTTTTTGAAAAAAAAAAAGCCCACAATTCTATGTATGCTGCACAAGAGAAATGAGTTGGTGGCTGTGGTCTGTAAGTTGTACAGTATCCTAGTTTTTTTTTTTTTTTTTAATTTTTTTTTAAAGATTTTATTTATTTATTTTTAGGGAAGGGAGAGAGAGAGAGACAGAGAGAGAGAGACAGAGAGAGAAACACCAATGTGCGGTTGCTGGGGGTTATGGCCTGCAACCCATGAATGTACCCTGGCTGGGAATCGAACCTGGGACACTTTGGTTCCCAGGCCGCGCTCAATCCACTGAGCTACGCCAGCCAGGTATCCTAGTTTTTTATTGTTGGGTAATAAATTACCACAAATTAGCCATTTAAAAAGTATTTCATTCACTATTTCATTCAGCTCATTCACTAGCTCCCACTATTGTAGGTCAAAAGTCTTGCACAACTTGGATAGGTTCCCTGCTCAGGGTAACACAAAATTTAGATTAGGTGTTAGGGAGCTGAGTTCTTATTCAGAGGTTTGAGGGAAATACCCACTTCTCAGCTCATTCAGGTTGTTGGCAGAATTCTTTCCTTTATAGCTAAGGATCAAGGTCCCCATTTTTGCCATCTGCCAGGGGTCATCTTCAGCTGCAAGTTGTCCGTATTCCTTGCAATGTGATCTCCTCCACATGCAAAACTGGCTTCAAACTACCTCTCTCAGATGAGCCAGTCTAACATTTGAATCTCTGACTTCTCCATCTCTGATCTGTAATCTCAGATTTAAAGGCTCATGAGATTAGGTCACACCCACCAAGACAATCTACCTGTTTTAAGGTTAACTGATTTAGGACTTTAATTTCACCTGCAAAATCTTTTCATAGCAATGCCTAGACTAATGTTTATTTAAATAAGGGGGAAAACTTACAGGTACACTGGAGATCAAGAGTTTTGGAGGATGTCTGACATGGAATTCTGACGACCACATAGCATCATGAGGGCCAAAACATTTGGAAGCTGGAAAAAGCATGAAATCGGTTTTTTCTAGTGTCAATCTGTGAAGTATGGAACATATTCAGAACCTACTTTTAGCAATTGTTAGGAATCACTTGCTATGAATTCTTTAATTCATGCTATATACTAATCTGATTCTCAGCCTTATTATTTTCTTAAACTTATGGTACCTTTTTAAACATAAATTCCATCACTATTTACCTTTGTATTATAGTAATACATAAACGGTATTATATCTTTTGTGGAAAATGAATACATTCTAAAAGAGGACTCTACTAGTTCGTTTCTTCTAAAATTATAGTAAAAAGTTATGTTTTCACTTTAATGTTAGATATTCAAAATGTTTTTATGAGGTTACACACATAACCTAGAAAAAGAATCTTTCCTATATACAAAAAATACAGAAATACAAATTTAATTAAAATATACAAATATTTTAAATTCATTTAGACATGTAAAATATATTTTAAATATGCACATATGAAATAATATAGCTAGAAAATATATTGCACAGTTTCCCTTTGAGACAAAAATAAATCATGTTAGCAAAGATTACAGATTAGGCTTCTCTCTCAAAGTGCTTTGAAAATGAAATAAGTAATTACCTACTTGTTTGATTTAGTTATTGGTGTTTCTGGAGGAAGAGATTGCACCGGAAAATAATTTTACTTCTCCAATTCTATGATTTGTTTAAAATAATTATTAACTAGTATATAATAATTATCTATGCCACAATAAAATATAGTAAATTAAAATTTTCGTCTCTTAAGATGTAATAATTTTACAGTGTGTAGAAATTACTTGAATGTTAACAAATAAGAATCAAATAAATATAAAGTCTTTTAAAAGTGTACTGGGCGTGTATCATGTAGCTTTCAAGGGAAGGCCAGGAGAAACACCACCTTCGAGCCCTTGAAATGGTCATTTATTCCAAATAATCATGGAAATTATGTATCAGCTTAGAGTGTCTAGTGTCTTGTTCAATTTAAAAATCAAAAAACTGTATGCCTCAGTAACACTGCTCTTGAAATTAGATACTGTGAAATGTTCAAGTTCAATGAGAGTTTTTGATTGATGGATGTGCAAAGCGTCATCTTTCCGCCATGCCTAATCTTTTTTGGGAGTAAGATCATTTGTGCAAGCATTATGCTCTGCAGGTAACTTTAGAGGAAAAAAACAAATTTAATATCCCTAAAGGTCATCACACATTTAAAAAAATACTCTGCAGAAAAAAAAATCAATTAGGTTTTTCAGCATTCTACAAACAAAGGGACTGCATATAGTAGCTAGTGTTTAATGTGTTTGTACATGAGAGAGAGAGATGCTAAGCATATTGATTTACGTGTCTATAAATAAGGTGGATACTGAGAGGACATCTGCTATAGTATTTCTTTTGAGTGACATCATTTGTCAAAATGTTGGCTTTCTTATTTGGACAATATATTGCTTTTCTTGGGGAGATGGTCTTGAGTACTGAGAAAAATGTAGGCTTTGTATGCTACATAATAGTATACACGTATCTCATTTTATGTGCTTCATTTTATTGTGCAAAGAATAGTAAGTATTAAAATAATTATGAATGTACTCATTATATATTTCATAAGTTTTAAATTTTCCCTTGTTTGATACGGAGAGCCCGGGCGTGTCTTTAAAATCTTCTTGCTGACTCAGTAGCCATTGCTCTAACAAGCAGGTTATTCCTTCATGCCAAGTGATTATGACTGATATAACTGTCTCAGTGACTCTATTAATAATTAAGTATAACTGACATTTCCTTCAGGTTGAATTCTAGATCATATGCTTGACAAATATTTTAATATAGTCCATCTGTTTAAAGATATGAGAAGGGCTGCACTCAGTCAAACTAAAAGATTCACTCAGGCTAGAAATTGGATTCCGACATGGTCACCATATTTTTTCCTCCTTAACATCAAGAGATGACTTTCCTCCCCAAGCATTCAAGCTGCCCTTGTATCACTAGTTGGTGATTTGTCTAACCACCTCTGGAATGTTAATGTAAAGCAGAACTTTGGTTGAGAAAGCCATGTAATTGCTTCTGAGCATAAGGGTAATGGAACAGAGATAGAATAACTCAGTCTCTATGGATCCATATAACAGAACTGGGGCCAAAGACAAAAGACAGAGACAGAGCTTTCGGTTTATCGTAGGAAAACTTTTCAGAGATATTTAATCCATATGGAAATATTCAGTGTCTGTTCACTGAGAAGGAAGTTGCCATGGGCTGTTCCATGGAAAGAACTAAATGAAAGATGGCTGTGTTGGTGCAAAGGGCTTCAGGGAAAGCGGGTGTGTGGCTCGGAAACCCCCTCTTTTCCAACAGCTGTGAACCTTTAGAACTGGTCTTTGAATTTTCCATTTTTCTTAGAATTATTTTGTTCTCTGACTTTAAGTAATGCACTGCAATAATTAATTAAAGTATTGATTCATTTTTCTTATATTTGGTTCAGGTTTAACAAACATTCCAACAATATTATTTGGGGTTTTGGAGGAAAAAGTCAAAGCTGTGCTCAAACCCTGTAACCGCTGCCCAAATGTGACTTTTGTAGGTTGATGGTGCTCCCTTGTATCCACTCTCAGATCTTCGTCTCCTAATTGCTCGGATGTATTCCCATGGAAAGCTTACTAATAAGCAGAAGTATAATTTTAGAAACAGTCTTTAATTTTTAAAATGCTTTGTTATTCCAATAACATTTCACTTCCCTTCCAGAACAGAAGACAGAGGTTTTAAACTTAGCTCGCATAAGGTGAACTTTCATTGCAAGTGGTTTAATTTGCTATGTCTCCAGATGACGAAGGCCAGTCCTAAGCGAGTCATACTAGGAACAAACACATGTATTCTGCCATTTGAATTTCCCATAAAGAAAAATCAAAGTAGCCCTTTTAATTAAAGTCTCAGGTAATTAATACTGTTTAATAGAATTAAACTCCCCCCAAAAACCTTGAAAATGAATTGATTGTAAAAAAAATATATTTTCTATTTGCAACATGAGCTCTGAATTAATCCAATATCATGAATACTGAGCTTTATTATTATAATTCTTCAATTAAAGATTTATCATCCATTAAAAGGTATCACAGTCTCAACATTCATCACCAGTTATTCCATCAAACAGTACATTATGAAACTATTAGGTTAAACTAATTAAAAGTAACTTTACAAAGAAGTGAATATTGCCTTGCCTAGGAATTAGCATGTAACTACTCCCTCTAAATTTTAATGTCATTAATAGGAGTAAAGTAATAGATTTGAGACAAAAAATGTGGTTACATTCAGTTATGCATGAACTGTAAGCCTTGGGTTTATTCTGTTATCTGTTTAAATGTGTGTGGATTGCATCAATGCTGGTAAATGATATGCATGTTAGCACAGTTATTTAAAAAGAAACCAAGATCCGGGAGCACAGATAGAATGGTGCTCAGACTACGCTGCCAGGTTAAGAAATTCCACTATAACAGAGCTGAAAATTTCTAAGATCACCCAGCTATAATTTTCTGCAACGTGTATACATTATTGCTACCACCTGCTCTCTACCTCTTCCACTTCAATTTAAGCAATTTTTTGCGTAAGTTAAAACGGCATGCTCATCAATTCAGTAGTCTCAAGAAATGAAGTCTGTGTTGTCATCACTCCCTCCACAATTTTCAAAGAGTAGATACTGAACTCGATGAAGGTATTTGAATTTTAATGCCGATTAAATCATTTTATGAAGTAAGATGTGACTTTGCAGCTATCATAGAGAAAGACAGTCATGTAGCATTAACTGTAGGAGAAAACGGAGAAAAGTGTTTGCTGTTATTTGTTAGCCCTGCTGAGTACATTTTCACTAAGCACCATGCGTAAAATTCAAATAGGTTAATAGTGTCATTTGAGTTCAGAACTATTTAGCATGAATGCAAACAATCTGCTTTAAATGTCAAGGAACCTGTAGGGGACGGGGGCTATGGAGACTGACTTTAAAGTCAGACCAAGGGAGGGAGAGAGAAGCATAGGTATCTTTCTTACATGCTGATGATGTGCCTCTTAAACTCCGGTCTCTCTGTGTGCCACTCCAGTTTCACAGAAGATCATTTCACACCTTTTTACCTTTGTCCTATTTTTTCTAGAAGTTTTAGGACCCATTTAATTCCCATCTTTCTTTGTATTTTTCTTTAGACAACTTTTTAAAAAACATTTTTATTGTAAAAATTTATGCACGTCTCTTTTATACTTTTTGTAAATTCTCTTGAAGACAATTCAACTGCTTAATCATCCTTATATACCACATAACACATGGCTTTTCTATGTACATAGTTAAATAAGCTCAGTGAAATGGAAATGAATTAATAAGATATTAAAGAGGTGTAATTGAGGGAATTTAAGGACTCCTCGGAGGTACAGGAGAGATGATTCTTAAGTCAGTAAAAGCACTTCATAGTGAGAAAAAGAAGGCACTCATCACTGCAGTACAGTTTAAATGGAAATGTCAGAGTTTTCGGTGCTAAACTGTTTTGGTAACATCTCTTTATTCCTTATTTTTTTGAGAAAAAAATAATATTAGAAGGCAATGAATGAGTTGACGGATTTTGCTTTTACTTTAGAATACACACCTTTGAAATGATGGCGATCACTAACGTCTCAATGGTGGTACTTGGTGCCATGCCCAGTACAGTAGAAACACTGGACTTGATATCCCCATCACAGCTACAGAGGGGAACGCTATCGCAGTGGATTGGAAAGTACACAAATGCCAGGGTTCAAATACCAGCTCCTCCATGTGACCCATACCAAATTTCTTCCTGAGCCTGTTTCATCACATGTGAATGAAATGATCAGATATTCTTTCCTAAATTACTTAAGGAAGTACAAAATTTTTTCAATACAGATATTTTGATAGCCTGGTTAACAAGTGGTGTTAAGAGTGAAAGAGGATATGACTGTAGATGCATGAATTTGATTGATTCAATTTCATTTAAGTATGTAGAGCTTGCCTTGCAAAATGACAATATATTTTGGGGGTTATAATACTAACTCTATGATCTTAATTGAATAGAATAAATTATATAAAATGTATGGTAAGGTAAACACAACTTTTAAAATTTTTAGAATGCAACAGATGTTTCTCCTATTTCAAATAACCTTGGTTATTTTTCATATACACCCATTCTGCTGTAATCTGGGGATATATAACATACATAGACTCATTATATACAATAGTTGTTATAAACTATTTTAGGTATGATGATAGATATGTTAAATAAAAGTTCACATTTTTATAGGCACATTCTAAAATATTATGGGTGAAATGATATGGAAACTAGGATTTTTTAAAACTAATTTAATGGGAAGCAAGGACAATGAGGCACATACTGATAAAACAAAATTGGCCACCTTTTAATAATTGTTAAAGCCAGGGGATGCATATATGCAGTTTACTATTCTCTGCTGCTTATGTGTTTGTGAAATTTTTATAATAAAAACTTATTCAAAAAAATAAAAGAGATCAAAACTAAATTTGATTTATGGAGGATTTGAAACCCTAGGAACACTACTTGGAAACCCATATTTCTCAACTGAAAGAATAGACCTTCCTAAAGGCCATTAAAACCTTCCCAACGTAAAGGTAAGTAGGGTTGATCAAGATTTATAGGACAGAAAAGCCCTGAATAAAATAGAGGCATCTGACACACACAAACTGCGCTCCTGAGCCAGACGGGGAAAGGCAGAGCCCTAGTAGAAAATACACATTTGAGCTACAGACTAAACAAGGTCAGAATGGATTTTAAGAAGAATGAGATATTTCATGTCTTAGCAAACAGAAACAATGGATTGAGCCCTGCATATAGTTTCCCAATATTTCAAATTATGTCTTGGTGAGATAGAATTAACAAAGATTTCTAAATAGATTCTCATGGAGCTTTTTGCATAGAAATGTCACTAGGAACTCTATATGCTTAGTGTAACTCTTATAAATTTCAATTTTTGTTTTTCTCCACATTGTAAATGTAATAACATATTTTGCACTAAAAAATATAGCTCCCTAACCACAAGTTAAAATTAATACACCTAGTAAATTGTGTAACAAGGGTTCATATTTAAGTAGTTTTAACTACCTATAGTGATTTGCACTTGCAACAGCATGGCAGATTAGATATGTTAAGAAAGACTTTGGTTGAAATTATCTAAATGCCACACAAAAAGTGAGCTCTTGAATAACAACAAATTAGTTAAAAAATCATGTGATTATCCCTCCTGCCACAAACAAACAAACAAAAAAGCATGAAAATATAGATGAAAAACTCCAACACTTTGAATTAGATAAAGCTTGCTTAAAAAAATTCTCCATGAAAGACAAAATATTGATAAATTGGGCTCTACCATTATAAAATATTTTTCTTTTTGGAAGATATAATGAAAAGGGAAGTCTCAAAGTGGAAAATATTTTATATTTCATATACTTATTAATATGTTTATTTTTAAATAATTTGTGAGGAGTGGAATGAGAGACTAAAATGTCATTTATAAAGAAGACAAGTTAAAAAAGAATTTTTCCTCAAACTTTGTTATCCCTGAACATCTATTTCCAAGTTAAGACCTAAACAAAAAGTTATTTTGAAAGGCTAGAATCTACACATTTGAATATTCGTGTTGCTTTTCTTTTTCGTATTGATATGTGGTAATTATTTACGTATTCTTTAAAAAGGGTTTTTAACCACAATGAAATACCACTTTACACCGGTCAGAATGGCCATGATTAACAAATCAACAAACAAGTGCTGGCGGGGTTGTGGAGAGAAGGGAACCCTAGTGCACTGTTGGTGGGAATGCAGACTGGTGCAGTCACTGTGGAGAACAGTATGGAATTTCCTCAAGAACTTAAAAATGAACTGCCTTTTGATCCAGTGATTCCACTGCTGGGATTATACCCTAAAAAACCTGAAACACCGATTCAAAAGAACCTGTGCATCCCAATGAAATACAAAGAAATATGTATGAATGATCTTCAAACATGAAAAGCTGCATAATATCACTAGTCATTATGGACAGACAAATTTGAACTTTAAAATTGGTGAGGATTTTATAGACACATTTTTCTCAAAATAAATTGGTGAAATTTAAGACCCGAAATTTAAAATTGCTGGAATTTCTATGCATTCTGGTGTGAACGTAAAAGTGTTCAACTATTTTGTCAAAGCACTTCATCAATTACTAAGGCAAATACATCTCACCTGTTACTCAGTCTACCCACTCAGTCCTATCTACCTCTTCAGGTATGCAGGAACATATGCAGGTAGATATACAGGAAAAATGCATACATCAACAAAAAGACTTATAAATGAATTTCGATAACAGCTTTATGCATGATAGCTCAAAACTGGAGATAACCCAAATGTCTTCCAATCAGGAGATTGGATTTAAGACTATGTATTATTTATAAAATGGGTTGCTATTCATCAATACAAAAAGACCAAGGAACTGAAATGGCTAGCAACATGAATGATTTTCAGAAAGATTATGAGAAGTCAAGAAGCCATGTAAAAAGCTTACACTATATAATTTCATGTATGTGAAGTTCATGATCAGGCAGATCACTGACGGTAGTAGGAATCAGGAGAGTGGAAAAGTGGTTGTCTGTGGAGCAGCGGATGCAGAGGGAGATTGATGGGACGGGGGCACCGGGAAGCTGTTTAGAATGACAGAAATAATTCAGATGATTTTAATACAAAGACATACATTTATTTGACCCATGTCATCACTCTGAACACTTAAGATATACATATTTAAAGTATATAAATTGTACCTCAATTAAGTATTCTTAGTTGTTTTTTCTAAGATTCTTAGAAAAGAATCTTAGAAGTATTCTTAGTAAGCATTCTTTAATTGTTTTTTTAAAGACTGAAATTTAAAATGGTTTGTCTGCTGATTATATAGCTTAATTTGCAATAATGTGCTCATACATTTTTTCAGATTACTTAATATTTTATATGTTTATGTTACAATCACATGCTTTTAGATACAGAAGAAAATTTAATATCACCTCCTCCAATCCTATAATTTTAAAGATCTAGAAAAATGAGGTGCTGAGAAGTTAATTGAGTTTTGAGCCAAGCCAAATGTTAAGGCAAGGCAGAACTGGGACTCTTACCGATTTTTGACACCCTGCATCTGTTTCTGTTTCTGTTGTACCATCGTGGATCTCCTGATACAAAAAATAAAGAAAGAAAAGGACTGATTGTGTCTTCTTAAAATACAATTGCATAGGTACTTAGAGTAATTTCATGACAAGTGTATATATTGGCACTTGGTTATTGTTTTAACTCAAAAGCTTATTTTAATCAAAAGTGAAAGCTGTGATAATATTAAGCATTTAAAATAAGTGTACAAATGGAGTCCAAATTATAAGTAGAGATTTCCACAAAATGAAAATGTTTTACTCTATCACCTGTGGGAAATGTATATTCCTTTTTATGGTTTCAGCTATTCTGGTTTTGGACATTTGTTAAATCATACTTCTGTTATAAAAGCTAATTTCATGCTCAGTATGGAATCTCTCTGCAAGTATTGACTATAACTGTATTATTGCAGTGAAAAGTAGATTTCCAGTATAAACACTAACACATGTACTTTATTCTAGCTTAACTGTTAAATTCAATGATGCCAAAATCCATGAGTTATCTATAAGGAAATGATCTGGATTTCACAGACACATTTTTCTCAAAATAAATAAATTCATAAAGTAAACTGATAGTACATTTTCAAAAGAAAAGCCTCAAACTCTTATGGTTTATATGTTGCAAAGAAGTTAGAAAATTTTACTCAATATTTTTGAGTAATAAGTAATTCTTAATTTTAAATGCCAGGTGAGGAGACTTTTAGATAAATTAAGTTTAAATTTTCTGTATCTATTATTGCCAACATCTTTTGTTTAAACTCAGAGTGCTGTTTAACTTATATACTTAAGGAATCAGTAAAGCAGGTGAAGCAATTTTTTTTTACTTACAAAAGCATTGGTTATGTTTAATTGCTTTTTACACTACAAAAATGTTATTTTTGTTCCCACTACTTTCTGTATTTTTTTATTTTTTCTATTTTATTTTATATGATTAATACCTATCAATCTATAATAGTATTTCTCACATATTCATATACTTATATATGAGAAATACTATTTCTCATATTCAGATGCTAATCTATTTAAATGTTACCAATTTCACCTTAACTAAATTGTAAGATCCTCTAGGCTAGCTCTATTTATTTCCCTGGAAGTTTTTAATTACTCCATGTTGCAGGCTTTATATATGTATTCTACTTTATCTTACTCAGTCATTACCAACGCAGTAATGAATTGTTTAGTGTAGAAATAATCTAATTCTGGGGCAATGGATTTCCCTCATGAACGCTTCTCTAAATCTGTAATTAACTACTTTCTTTCTATGGTTCACTGTCAGTCACTGCCATAATCATGTACCATTAAAAAATATTACACTCTGCTGTGTGCTGCATGCTACATTGGTTGCATTTTATTATTAATTAACATGATGATATGACTATACTTGTTTAATTTAGAGGATATTCTGATCAGTGATTTTTATTGAGATGTTCAGCTATTATAGCATATAATTGGTTAGAAAATAATTCACCTGATATCTCTAATAAGATCAGACAAGCAAAATTGTCAAAACATTCAAATTCAATAAACATAAAAAGTTGCTCACTAAGCATAGAGAGGATCTCAATAGTTACGCGATTATAAACTGGAATCAAACTGCAAGCAGTGAGCTAGATAAACTAGATAGGTTAATTCCTACCTAGGAATTTAAAATTATAAACTGTATTTGAAAAGTATACTATCAATCAAGGCCCTAGTAGAAAATAAATGATAGACTCAAGTCAGGATAATTTGAAAATGTATTTATAAATATATAATTTACAGAAGGAGCCAGGTAATAAGGGTCCCATAGCTTAAGCTTGATTGGTTATATAATCTTTATGAAAAGTCTATATGTTAATGAAGCATCCCATATTCCTATGTAACATATCTACCTGTGTGTCCTTCACTGAAACTTAATCACATGGCCGGCAGCTATCTGCAAGGGAGGACCTTCATTCCTGGTTATAATGTGTTATGCTAGAAGTTGGGGGTTTCCTTAACAAGAAGGAAGAGGGGCAATGGATGAATGTTGGAGTAGACTGTGTATGTCACAAAAGCCAATTCTTGATTCTCACAGTTTAATCCCTTGGGTTTATTCCACAAACATTTATTGAACTTTTATTGTGACTGGGTATTATTCATACATTTTAATTGATGGGACCAGCATTTGGACCTACTTCACTATTCCTAATTAAATTGTATACATTTGTTCTTATTAGTCATTCTGTCAATAAACTTTTGTGATTCTTATACATTTGCATTAAAATTAACTGCCATTAAAAAAACTTACCTCATTTGTAGCATTAGTATTGTTAGCAATTATTCTAAAGCTATGGGAAAGATATTAGGAATTTATTATAGCTAGCAAGGATAAAATTCATTGATGCTTCTGTGAAATTAAAAGAGTTCAGACTTTTACTTACAAACTGGAAATGACAGTAGCTAAAGGCTAACTGGACATAGATGACCAGGGAGAGAAATATGGCAAAAAGTTATTTTCTACCCTGCTGTTGGTGAATGTTGGTATCAGTACACATTATTAACCAACAGAAGACTTAGAATAGGAAGTTACAGCATACCAGTTTGTGGCAAGAAAAAACTAATGATTAAATATTTAAATAACTTAAGCAAGGTAAAGTTTTTCACACATTTCTTGGAGGAATATAAGTTTTATAACTGTGTACTACTTCAAATGCATGAAACAAGCCAGACAATCTAAAACTGGAGTCAGATCTTCTGTTAGTAGAATTGTCATAAAGGGAAAAGCAGAGCAGAAGCTGCTCAGAAGAGAAATTCTCATTTTCTTTTAGGTACGTGGAATGCTGGATCTCCAGAATGTCACCAAGACAACATGTTGATGAGACAAAGCTAGGTTTATTTCTTGCTGTGCATGTTAGAGAAAAAAGTGCAAAGCTGGCATATTTAGAGGTTTTAAACACTAAGTTGAAGTTGATATTTTCAATTCAGAATGGATATCTGGGGTGGAGGAATTCAGGACTTGATTAGTGTAATAATTCAAGATCATAGTGTAATAATTAATGATCTGTGAACACAGCAAGGTGCAGCAAAATGTCAAAGACTCTTGGGGTAGGAAGTGCCCTTCACGATTTCCTATTGAAGAGTTTATCATTTCTTTCAATATTTTCTGCAATGAACAATGAAATTATTTGCAACACTTTGCTTCCTAAATGAGAATTTCCTGGCAAAGTGAAGTTATGTTGATAAAAATAGTGGAAAACTAAAATTATATTAATGCATACAGTAAGCTCTGTAGAGGATTTATATTCCCAGATATATTGGTTCTAAGAAGCTACCATGCATTTAAACAGAGATATATGTGGATAGATCAGAAGGACAAGAAACAGGAAAGATGCTTGAGTTCAAGAGTTTCCTCTGTAGCTGTCAGCACTGAGGAAATTACCAAAATAATAAGCATAGAGGAGCTCTTTGTGGAGAGACATGAAAGGTGAAAACTCAAGAGTGAAGAACACAACCCAGGGAAGGCAAATCAAAACCAAAAAAGAGAACACGGAGCACTCACAAGAGAGAAGAAAATGAAAGAGGATCTCTAAAAATCAGGTTGATTATTTGAACATTTTATCACATGTTATGAAAATCGAATAGGAGGTTTCATTTCCTCTCTGTTCTTGCTCCTACTTAGTGCACAACAGGCACTAATCAGGACAATTTGGGTTTTCTCTATTAAGGGAAGAACATTCCTCTACTGCATAAAGTATCAATACTGTCAGGAAATGTAATAATACCAGACAGATCTGGTCATTGTAATACAAGAATAGAGTGAGACAAGACTATCTGCTGTCAACTGTGATCAGTTTAAAATTTAAGAAAATAGAAAACTATTGTCCTTAAGGTATTAAATCACTTTATGTCTGCATGAGCTCTGCAATCACAGCTAGGTCAAAGATTAATCAATGAATAAATCATAGTTTGAAACTCTTTTCATAATTAATCCAGTTGAGGCAGAATTAACTAGTAGAGTTCAATCAACTTAATCTGGGATGTGAATCTTTTATGTAAGGAAAATTAAACAGTTTTCCCCCTAAAACTTATATCTATAATGACATGTTTTTTCTTGTGGGTATATGATACTACTATATTAGAACTTAGCTGTGTATTATTTGTAACATAGAACTGTAACATTCACAGTCCTTTGTCAGATGGTTAAATCATAGGAGTCAAGCAATATTGACACTATAGGATCTTAATGTTTATTGAGCATTTATTATGTGCTAGGCACCATGAATTACACAATCTTGATCTTTCTGCAAAGTAACCATTGCCTGATCCATAAAGGAGAAAAATTAAGTTCGGAATATTCATTAACTTGTCCAAGACATCACAAAGCAGTAAATATTAAAGAATTAAGTCTAATTCCAAAGATTATGTTTTTTTCTGTTTCACCTAATTTATGCAGGTGAGTGTTTATATTCTTAAGAAATAATGAGCCCATATCATATGCCTAAATTATGTGCCAGGAGTTGGGTACATGAATTAATGGATTTTCCTGATACATTACTCCTCAATTAGTACTTTCTAGGGGGACCAGAGATCTATGTCAGTAGAATACTGTCTCATAGTTTTTACCTGAAAATTGCATGAGAAATTGCCAAAAATGTTTAAGGATTCAAAGTCTCTGTAATAATTTAAAGATTTAATATTAATATGGTGGAGCTATGAGTGAAGTTTACCAAACCTGCATATGAACTCGCATAGCCTACAGTTAACGCCAGGTGTTCCCTCTCCTAATGCAGCTCAGGAAGAGGTCTCTGGGAATTGAAAAGGATAAGAACAAGATGAGAAATGTATGACTTCTATCCTCAGGAATAAAAAGAGAAAGAGAGAACAGGAGGCCTTACTCTATCAAGACAGTGAATTTTATATAGCCCTTTGGATCATGATTCTTTGAAGCATTTCTGAAATTCCTATGACTGTCATTTTTATTCTAGTGGCTATTTTTCTGTAGTATATTTCTATAGTTTTTTATGTGAGCATTTCATTTAACTTTCCCACCTCCTACCAAGCTAATACATTTCTTCTAGTAATACAATCTTTCTTTCCTGTGGGGAACCAATTTCATCTGGCTGGAGTAGGTCTCATTCTACTCCTATAAAAGTGGGAATGGTCACATGACTTAGATTCAGCCAATAAGACTCACATTTACAAATGGCCTGCCTAACTGGCATTAAGTCTCATAACACAAGGTTAAATTAAAGTTCTCTCTTAAATTTTTTCCATCCAGTTATAGACTTGTAATTTTTCTTTCCGTAGTTGCTACTAATCTGGGAGCACGTAAGCCAAGGTGTGTACTGCCAACCATGTAGAACAAGGCTTTAGGCTTTATGAGCCACGTGACCTCTTAGTTAATGATTCAACTCTACAACTGTAGCAGGGGAACAGTAATAGACAAAATATAAACAAACTAAAGTAGTTGTATTCCAATAAAACTTTACTTACAAAAAACATGTGGCGGACCTCACCTGACCATTAGGTTGTAGTATGCAGATATCTGACATAGAATCCATGTACTAAAAATGCAACTCATTACTGCATTATTTGATATAATCAGAGGCAGATATAGACAGACTCTAACGGAGGCCTGATAATATTATTTGAGATCTGCATTACTTATCTATTGCTGCATAACAAATTACTCTGAAACTTAGTAACTGGAAACAACACGGTTATTAATTTTTCATTTCTGTGGGTCAAGAATCTAGAGTGGCTTAGCTAATGTTTTAGTCTCAGTATCTCATGGGGCCCAACTGGAGCTGGAAGGTCTGCTTGGAGCTCACCCATTCTGTTTTTTGGTAGGTTTAGATTCCCCATGACCTACTGACTGGAAATCTCATTTTTTTTCCCAAGTGGCATTTCTATAACATGGTTAATGGTTTTCCCCAGAGCAAGTAGCAGAGGTCCAGTGAATAAGAAAGAGAGTAACCTAATTTCAAAAGTGATATGCCATCACTTCTGCTGTATGCTGTTAGTCACACAGACCAACTCTGGTAAAATGTGGGCAGGAACTACACCCAAGGGTGTGAATGCCAATAAGCAAGAATTATAAGGGGGCCATCATGGGGACGGGCTACCACATGGTCCTAAATGTGGCCGCATTTGACAATGTCTAAATCTTTTACTGCACTTACAAATTAAAGTAACAAATATACCTTTCCTTTTAGTTTTTTTTTTTTGTCCTCAATAGTTACTAAAGTTTTTGCTTTTGTCATTCTATAAACCCCAAAAATGTGTGAAAAGAAGAGGGTGATTCAAGAAGGGACAATGGAAAGTGGGAGGCAATGAGTTTTTACCCAGAAATAAAGTGCTGGCAGTTCAAAAAGGAAAAAAAAAAAAAGCTAAACTGAATTTCTCCTAGCAAAGAGGAGAAAGATAGAGGCTTCATGTGGAGCTATCTCTGATCATAGATGAGACAATGGAAACAGAATGAAGTGAAGCCCATGCCAGGTTAACTTTCTTTTTCTACACGAGGTTTAAGAGCAGAAAATGGTCGGCATCTGGAGACGCATAAGTTCAGACAAATTGTACAGGATAATGAGGCTTCACTGGGATCCAGTAAAAACACCGCAGCTACTGAAGAATATCTGATTATCAGAAAATTCAGGGATGAAAAATCTATGTTTATTATCATGGTGTAAAAGACACTTGCTGCATAATAGCCACAGCTACACAGTGGTTTAGATTTTCTTAGAGAAACTGAATAAATCACACCAAGCAGGCCCAGAATAAAATACAGTTATAAAAAAGGAATATCATTAGGATTTGTCTTATGGTAATAAATCATTTTAATAAAATTGCTGTTAAAACTGCAGAATGAGTAAGGTGTTTGGGTTTGGGTCCCTATGAGCTATTGAAGTGCACCTCTTAAATGAACTAAATGGCTGAGATGTCAGAATTTTATTATGCTGGGAGGTGGAGAATTTTAATATACACATGAATAAAATGAAGAACACTACTAATAAAATTAATATAAATACAAACACTCATATATCTGTTTCTAGTTTTACTCAGCATTATAAAACAGAGGATGTAGTTATAAATAATCCAAGCAAAGCCTAAATGTTTCTGAATTCTGTAAAATTATGAATTGTTTACTAATATAAACATCGACATTAATACTAAAGTGGAAATGGCAATATAACCAGACAATGATAAAACAGAAAAATACCATGTCCAATTTGCTAAATAAAATCCAATTTTAGTTGAGCACAACATAAATTTTATAGTATCAGCAATTCTTGATGTAATGGCTCATCATTATAAACACTTAACATTCTATTTGCATAACAAACCTCCTCTTGTTCACCTCAAGTAATTTTCTGGTCGACAGGTGCTCTTGACTCAAGCCACAGCTGAAACTGCTTCAACATAGTTATGAATGGACTGAAATATACAAATTTTCAGTGCCACCTATTGGTAGAAAGAATAGATTTACATACAATTATTTCTCTTATATTTTGTGGCAATGGATAATGTATGAATAGTGAAGAAAATGTAACTAAAAATTATGAACTTCTTTGGAGCAGCTTGATAAATTAGCATTAGATGCGCTCACTCAATTATACATATGAGAAAATGCTGGCAATTTTAGATAAATACAGTAAATAATAATTTTTGAATAAGTTATAAAATTTTTATTTTAATTTTTGTGGTGTTCATGTTTTTGCACTAAGGTGTCTAATGTAAAATTTAGAGGTGGTCCTGGCTGGTGTAGCTCAATGGACTGAGTGCAGGCCTGTGAACCAAAGGGTCTCTGGTTCAATTCCCAGTCAGGGCACATGCCTGGGTTGCAGGCCTGGTCCCTAGTAGGGGGCATACAAGAGGCAACCACACATTGATGCTTCCCTTCCTCTCTTTCTCCCTCCCTTCCCTTCTCTCTAAAAATAAATAAATAAAATATTTTAGGAAAATTTGAGAGGTGAATTTGGTTGATTTGTTTAAATCATTTGGAATATGACTACATTTTGATTTCATATGCATACATTATCAAATAGATAAAACATACGTTTTTGCTGAAGTGTCATATTTACATAAAATTAGTAATATTTAAATTAAAAATAACATTTGCCTGAAAATTTGGAGATCCAGTGAGAATTTATTTGAAAGACTGAACATTTATTGGATGTTTGTGCTTTGTTATATCAGGACACCAACATTTACTATGTATGCTATTAAATAAAATCCAGTTGCATCATTTGGTACATTTAATCTGCTCTTTTATTCTTATTTAAAAGTTTTTAAAAGATATCCTGATAGCACATGGAATAAACTGTCAAATAAAATGCAGTAATCAATTATTCATAACAATATTTGGCAGATAAGATTGAGGTGACATTTTTCTTCTATTTTTCATATTTTTATAACTTTCAAAGATCATGTACTAGCTTTAAAATCAAAATAAAGAAATATTAAAACTAAATAGTAACTTTGCAATTGTTTAATAAAATAGAAGTAATTATTTAAATTGTGAGCAGTTTTTCAGCAATGCTGATTGGAGCCTGAGTGAGTCCCTAGTGATCGCCCAAGGAGAAGGGCACAAGGAATATTGGAGGGACTGGAGCAGGGAAAGTTCTGGATCCCCCATCTTTGCCTCTGCTTTTACTGCTCTGCAGTGGTGAGTTCACCCCTTTCCTGACCAAGGTCTCCCATGGGCTATGCAGGCACCAGGGGAGTATATTTCTGAAACCCTCTATGTCTAAACAATTTGGCATTAAAATATTTTTTAAATTTTATTTTAATCATTGTTCAAGTACAGTTTTCTCCCTTTTACTCTCAATCCAGCCCACCCACCCAACCCTCCCCACTTCCCTCCCATTACCACCCTCCCCCTAGTTTTTGTCCATGTGTCCTTTAAATTTGTTCCTGTAAACCCTTCCCATTGTCCCCTGAAATTCCCTCTTCTCTCCCCTGTGGTCACTGTCAGCCTGTCCTCTATTTCAGTGTCTTTCATTATATTTTGCTTGTTTCTTTGTTTCGCTGTTTAGGTTCCTGTTAAAGGTGAGATCATATGGTATTTGTCTTTCACTGCCTGGCTTGTTTCGCTTAGCATAATGCTTTCCAGCTCCATCCAAGCTGTTGCAAAGGGTAGGAGCTCCTTCTTTCTTTCTGCTGCATAGAATTCCATTGTGTAAATGTACCATAGTTTTTTGATCCACTCATTTACTGATGGGCATCTTGGTTGCTTCCAGCATCCGGCTATTGTAAATTGTGCTGCTATGAACATTGGGATGCATAGGTTCTTTTGGATTGGTGTTTTAGTGTTCTTAGGATAAAGTCCCAGCAGTGCAATTGCTGGGTCAAAAGGCAAATCCATTTTTAGTTTTCTGAGGAAGTTCCATACTGCTTTCCATAGCAGTTGTACCAGTCTGCAGTCCCACCAACAGTGCATTAGGGACCCTTTTCTCCACAACCTCTCCAACACTTGTTGTTTGTTGCTTTGTTTATGATGGCCATTCTGACCGGTGTGAAGTGGTATCTCATTGTGGTTTTAATTTGCATCTCTCTGATAGCTAGGGATATTGAACATTATTTCATGTGTCTTTGGATTTTCTGTATGTCCTCCTTGGAGAAGTGTCTGTTCAAGTCCTTTGCCCATTTTTTAATTGGATTCCTTGTCTTCTTAGAGTGCAGTCGTGTAAGTTCTTTATATATTTTGGAGATTAAACCCTTGTCTGAGGTATCATTGGCAAATATGTTTTCCCAATACAGTTGGTTCTCTTTTAATTTTGATACTGTTTTCTTTAGCTGTGCAGAAGCTTTTAATTTTGATGAGGTCCCATTTGTTTATTCTTTCCTTTATGTCCCTTGCTCTAGGGGACATGTCAGTAAAAAAGTTTCTGTGTGAAATATCTAAGATTTTCCTACCTATGTCCTCCTCTAGGACTTTAATGGTGTCACATTTTATATTTAAGTCTTTTATCCACCTTGAATTTATTTTTGTATAAGGTGTAAGTTGGTGCTCGAGTTTCATTTTTTTGCATGTGGCTGTCCAGGCATTAAGATATTTTACAACATCATGGCCCATGTCTGTGAAGATTTAGATTAACAGGTGGTAAAGGTGTATTTATGTACTTGTTTACTTTCTAATTAATACACATAAAGAGCCTTCACATTGTTAAGGCACCATCACTTCCTATTCATGGCCAAGGACTATCTATTTATGTTTTTCAAGTGAAACATTCCTGGCTAATTTTATATTCCCAACCATGAGAGAAAATAAAGCAGTGGTGTGATAAGTCACAAAGCTGTCACCTGTCAGAAGCTATTTGTGTGGAAACAATTGGGTCTTCTTGCCTTTGCAATTTCTTAATGCCATTTATTTAATACTGATTACCCTTTCTCATGACACTGCATTATCCATCATCCCTGATGCCATCCATGACTATTGGCATCTAACACTGTCAGATCCAAACCATACTTATATTGTGCAGGAAAATGTAAATAATTCCTTTTCTGGCCACGTTAAATTTAGTATTTGGAATGTAATACTGTAAATATAGGACTACACTACATTGCTCAATCACATTTTCTCTTGAACTCTTTAGGCTACAATTACTACATTCTTAGGATGTGATGTGTTGATGTTAACTGTTCCCCAGTCTTTATACCATATCACCAACAACAGCTATTCTTTACCTTGTATGCCCCACCACTCCTTTCCCATGGGCATCTAGGATAGTCACCCCAACCTTTTTATGGAGAAATCAGCTCTACAGAAGTCGTTACCTTTGGTGGAAGAATAAAGCCAATTCACAAGGCAGAGTCTGGGGGAAAACTTACCATACTTTACTTTTCTTCCACCATCAAATTTCCTGTATGTGCACCCTTTGATCAAACACAACTGGAAGTCAGATAACAAGGAAGACTTGCTAATTCAATATACACTCATGCCATAAGCTTCATCTTCCTCAGGGCACAGAACAGGAGAAGATGGTATGAAAGCATAAGGACAAATGAAAGATGTTCAGCACAAATATTACCTCTCATTAAAGATATCATCTATCATTATGGATAGATTCACAGGTATTTACTATTAAAGATTATAAATTAACATTGATTACTTCAGGGATATTTACCCGAGTAGTTCATTATTATCATTTAAATTATTTTTGATTGATAGCTATTTCAGCATATATTATACTACAATAATTTGTGAAGATACTATAATAATCATTAGCTATATTGAAAATAGTTGTTTTTCAACTCATCTAAGTGAAGGAAATAGACAAAAATTCTCATGAGAATATAAAATCTGAGTTCATTGATTATTTGATCTGTGAATCCAAAAGCAAAAATATAACAAATTTGGAAGAGTTTTGAAATATATATTTGGCTTGAAAGCAAGCATATTATTACCCTTTTAATTTTTAAAAGTCTTTATTTTTCCTTTTTAATATAAGAAAAACTAACATGGTTAACAAATTTCCAAATACAGAAACAGCAATTTAGAGACTTCTAGCCAAGATGGAGGCGTAGGTAGGTACACTGTGCCTCCTCGCATAATCAAAATAAGGACAACAGAATATTAGAAACAAAAAAACAACCAGAACTGACAGAAAATTGAACTGTACGGAAGTCCTACAACCAAGGAGTTAAAATAGACACTTTCATCCAGACTCGTAGGAGGGGCAGAGTTTGGCGGCCGAATGGAGAGGGGTTGCGGCAAAAAAATGAGGTGGCTTGCAGACCCTGAGTGCAGAAAACAGCAGCAGGCGGACCCTGGGTGTGCAGGTGGTGGCTGGCAGACCCCAGGCACAGGGTGGAAGTGAGCAGACCCAGCAAGGCGGTGGAATGTGGAGGGGCATGGTGCACAAGGCAGCTGACTGACTGGTGGTTCCACATTCACATACAGATAAACCAGGTGAAACTGGGGAGTGAGACAGACCACGCAACCCAGGATCCAGTGCAGGGAAATAAAGACTCAAAACACCGATTGAAAACACCTGTGGAGGTTGAGTTCCAGAAGAGACTCCCAGTCTCACAGGAGTGTTTATTGGAGAGACCCACAGGGTCCTAGAATGTACACAAACCCACCCACCCGGGAAGCAGCACCAGAAGGGCTCACTTTGCTTGTGGGAAGCAGCAGAAGAATGCCGTACTTTCAGTCTCTGCTGGATTGAAATCCGGACCCCTCTTGGACCCCTTCCCCACATACACCATCACAGCCTAGCAACTGGGTTGACACGACCTGGTGAATGCCTGAGACTCCACCCCTCATACGTAACAGGTGTAACAAGACAAAACAAAAATGGCCCAAATGGAAGAACAGATAAAAGCTCTAGAAAAAATACAACTAAGCAATTAAGAGATAGCCAACCTATCAGATGCACAGTTCAAAACACTGGTAATCAGGATGCTCACAGAATTGCTTGAATTTGGTCACAACTTAGATGAAAAAATGAAGGCTATGCTAAGTGAAATAAAGGAAAATGTACAGTGAACCAACAGTGATGGGAAGAAAATTGGGACTCAAATCAATAGAGTGGACCAAAAGGAAGAAAGAAACAACCAAACAGAAAAGAATGAAGAAACAAGAATTCAAAAAAATGAGAAGAGACTTAGGGACCTCTAGGACATCTTTAAATGTTCCAACATCCAAATTATAGGGGTACCAGAAGGAGATGAGAAAGAGCAACAAGTGGAAAAGTTTATTTGAACAAATAATAAAGGAGAACTTCCCCAAGCTGGCAAAGGAAATAGACTTCCAGAAAGTCCAGGAAGCTCAGAGAGTCCCAAAGAGGTTGGACCCAAGGAGGAACACACCAAGTCACATCATAATTACATTACCCAAGATAAAAATGAAAAAGAGAATCCTAGAAGCAGCAAGAGATAAGGAGACAGTTACTACAAAGGAGTTCCCATCAGACTGTCAGCTGATTTCTCAAAAGAGACCTTGCAGGCAAGAAGGGGCTAGAAAGAAGTATTCCAAGTCATGAAAAGCAAGGACCTACATCCCAGATTGCTCTATCCAGCACAGCTCTCATTTAGAATGGAAGGGCAGATAAAGTGCTTCTCAAATAAGGTCAAGTTTAAAAAGTTCATCATCACCAAGCGCTTATTATATGAAATGTTAAAAGGACTTATCTAAGAAAAAGAAGATAAAAAACATATACAGTAAAATGACAGCAAACTCACAATTATTAACAACCACACCTAAAACAAAAACAAATTAAGCAAACAACTAGAACAGGAACAGAACCACGGAAATGGAGATCACATGGAGGGTTATCAACAGGGGAGTGGGAGGAGGAGAGAGGGGGAAAAGGTACAGAGAATAAGTAGCATAAATGGTAGGTAGAAAATAGGGGGGCAAGAATAGTATGGGAAATGTCAAAGCTAAAGAACTTATGACACATGGACATGAACTGAAGGGGGGATAATGATGGGAGGGGGTGTGCAGGGTGGAGGGGAGTGAAGGGGGAGAAATGGGACAGCTGTAATAGCATAATCAATAAAATATATTTTAAAAAAGAAACAGCAATTTAAATAATTCTTAAGACTAGAAAACTAACTGTTGTTATCCTCTATTTTCATTTGAATATAAAAGTAGCAATATTTATTTCACTTTAGCTCTTTTTTCTATTTTCTTCTTTACCCACCTTCTCAAATGCCCACTTTGAAATTTTAGGGTTCTTTCATGAGGAAGCCTCCATATTTGGGTCCTCATAATGAAAGGACTTCAAATGCTCTTGACCAATGCATTAAGAAACATATTTTCATTCATATACACCCACACTTACAGTCAACAAGTTTTATTTTCAGTACTTACACTATGAATTTTCTGTTCTTCATTATTTTATTACAAATTCTTAAGCTTTATGTTTAACAGGCATTTTGAAAAACAGGGCTAAGGACCTTGGTTCAGATGAACTTTGTTGGTACAAAGGCTGATGATAGAAATCACAAATAGCCTTTAAAACATTTGATTAATTTGTTATAAATAAAGATTCATTTGCATTTATCGCTGGTTCCCTGGCTTTCTCTCCACTCCCTGCTATCTATGTAGAGATTTTTAACATTATCTCCTTAGATATAAAATAGTCTAGTCCATTTAGTTTTTCTTACCCCAGTTCTAATCCATATTCAGAAGCAACAAATGAGATTTTTAGGAAACAGATAACTAGACGTGCATCCTATTCTAAAATAGATCCTAATGGAGTTCTTTTATAGCTTCAATCCTTGCTACAACCTTATTCATTTTTTCTTCCAACCCCATGATCTATTTATAGTTTCTAGGTAAGACTACTTTAAAATAATTTTTCTAGGGGGGAGTAGTGGGGAGGTAACAGGGACAATTGTACTTGAACAACAACAAAGTAATTTAAAAAATAAAATAAAATAAAACAATTCTTACTGTAAGCATTGGTTAGGATTCAGTTGAGGAACCAGAACAACAATGAGTGACATAAAATAAAGCATTTTTAAGGGATTAGGCTCTATACAACTGCAGGGAAAGTTTGTGAAGTAAAGCTCTAGAGGGAGATGCTTAAACAAGTCACTAATCTGAGACCAGGAAGGAAAACTGGTGAGAAATCTATGAAATAGATTATGTACCTTGTGGTAGGTCTGAAGTTACCTTCGTCAGTAATTAGACAGGAGAAAGGCTTCAAATGAAATAGAAAAAGGAATCAGAAACAAGCTATAACAGAAACCTTGAGAATAAACTGGTATCTTCATGAACAAATCAGAACCCATTTCTAATTCTAATGGTACAGATAATCTAATCTGCAGGAGAAGCAAGTGTTCTACACCCTGGAGTTGTACCTACATCTGGCGTGAGTCTTGGAGAAGCTGAAGGAAGAGACACAGTAACAGGCAGAGGACGGGTGCTTCTAAAAGCACACCAATGGGAGAAGCCAGTGGATCAGCCTAAACTCGCCAAGCTCTGGTGGTGCATGGAGCCTTATTCTCATCTCCTGTAGGTAACAGCTACTGCTTCATTTGTATGACTCAAATCTCATTTTACTCTCTCGTGTCCAGCCCTAACCATACAGGGACAGTGATTCTAAAGCATATGGTTCCTGTTTAACCACACTATGTTTGCTCCTTTCTCTGCCTGGAGAATTTTGTCACCTCGGTTCACCTCCTTCCTCATAGAGAATCCTTTTCTAAATCTACAAGGTGTTTTAAATGCCTTTCCAAATAAACCTGGTAAAAAACTTTGCAAATGTCTATCATAATATTTACTACAGGGTCAAGCAGAAGTAAGGCCTGCGCAACTGTGGTTGGTAGGGTAATACTATAGGTGTAATAATTTGTAGTTTTTATTTGAACATTTCACCTAAAATGTCATATGGTGTGCTTGTGTGTGATACTGTAATGTTACTGAATTACATGCTTATGATTTTGTAATAAAAAAGATACATTATTTGTGCCAGAACCTATATATCTCGTACTTATAAATTATCTAATGTTACTACTTTAAATGTCACTCCCCTAAAACTAGTACATAAAATTGTTCAAGAATGATTCACTGAGGAAATAAATAAATGGCAGTTATCACATCCTACCCTTTATGTTGGTTTATTTAACTGCTGTTTCACTGTATTATAGTCTTCTTGAGAGAAACACTGAATGCTTTATTGATGTTTCTGTGCTCTCAGCACCTGCCAAATACCAGAGGCATTTCACATGTTTAGTCAGTTTTGTACAGCAAGTAATTTTATGTGTATCACTACCTTTTCTTCCAACAGCGGAAGATAGTTTTCCAGACATATCTGTGCATTTTCCACATGTTCACGCTGCTAATCTGTCACATAGTTTGAGGGCATCTAATAAGGATTGGTTGACAGCGCTTCAGAGACTTATACTAAAACCAATATGTAAATGATTCCTGAAAATGCTGGATGCTTGATGTGTTCATGGGCAGTTATGTCATGAATGGCACAAGGGATTTTAATACCTTTGTAATTTCTCTCGTCAGGAAGCCACATCATTGATCGCCTTTATCATCACCACAATGAATGGCTCCAACTCATGCACAGAGACGGTTACAGTGGCTGTCCCAACATGTGATCAATCACTTAAGAATTAATTTCAGTTCAATGTTTACAGGGAAATTAGATCACTTTTCCCATTTGGATATCTGTTTTGCCTCATCACTTTTATGGCTTCTCTTATCTTTCTGTGAGCCACGTGAGCGCTCTGCCTCCAAGTGCAACTGAGTGAAACGGGCCGTTTGAGACACACTCACATGTTCACATCTCAAAGGAAAAAAATCATTAAACTATTCACCAGTTGAATGCAATTTAACACCATGCAGGTTTACTAGGCAACACATTTATTCAGTCTAATGCACTCTGTTCTGATTTCTAACAACAGAAGCCAGCTGATTTTCACAGTCAATAACAATTTACAGATCAAAATCAATCTGTTTTACTTGACAGAATTGCAAAACACCTTATAAGTATTTATGTTTTTAGATGATTATTTTTTCAAAGAAAACATTTAAAATCTCAATTTGATTTGTTTGTAAATATTTTAAAGTCATTTTCCCTCATTTACTTCTTTTGTTCCCCCAGGAATCCTTGCCCTTCTTTCCACTTCTCATACCCCCTCTATTTTGAGTTTCTGTTTATACTTCTTAATCGAAAATCGTATTTAGAATCTTTTAAAAAGAGGCTTATACAGCATCCATTTCTGACTATGACAAAATGTGTTTTATCAGACAGTCTCCCTTTGAAAGCAGCAACATAAATGATGTATGAAATACAAAAACAATAAAATTGTTTCTTGAACCTCTCTGAGAATAACCTATATAGTCAAGACTTGAGAGGCCAAATTTCAAAATAACAGAAATGTCTCAAAATGAGGTGGACAAAGCATTTGCTGATTCTTTAGTGAGGCAGAACCCAGAAGCTGAACAGTGGCTCAGAATTTTGTCAGTCTCCCAAGAAGAGGAGACAAAAAATAGAGTTCTGTGTTACCAAGGCCACGAGGAATAAGAAAACCCATGAATTCATCCTGCTTTCACTTCCTAGCACTTGAACAGTTGAAGATAAAAGAAAAGAGAGGTTAAGAAGCCAAATAAGAGGGAAACTAGAGAGGTCAGAAGCTGAGGAGACCTCTTGGTCACCTTGTTTGGCCAAGGAGATAAAATTGTGAGTTCAGACCCCACCAAGGAGAAAAGGCTGTAACAAATACCCCAGGCTTGCAACTGAGAGCCTTGAAAACACACTCTAAGACAGAGCAATTTTCAATTTGTCTCATCTCATGGCACACAAACTACTAAAATTCTGTAGCACTCCAAAAAGTACGTTCAAAAGTATAGATATTGTTTTGATTCATTCACACTGGATGGCTATTGTTGTGTTGGCTGCTGCCATTGTTTTATTTGACAGCCTAAGAGAAAGAGGTCAGTGCCCCTGACTAGAGGGTCAGTTGTTGCAGGTTTGAAAAATTTCTGTGGCACAGCAGTTGAAAATGGCTGCTCTAGGAGCGAAAGCAAATTGCAACTAGGTCAGACCTCAGTAATTTGTAACTCCACCTCGAACCATTTACTCGCAGATGGTTGCAGAATCATCTGGTCCTACCTGATTGACTTTCCAAGAGAAAATCCTCTCTGAGGATTGATTTCATCATTTAGAGTTTCTACAGTGCTTTTCTATACAATGATCTAAAATAACCAAGGCTTGCCTGAAGACTGCATCAAAAAGAAAGATGAAAAATTGTCTCACCAGAGTAATGGAATCCATATGAGATTCAAATGGACATTCTAGAACTAAAAAGTACCGTGATTAACATAAAGAAATTAATAGATGACTTTGCAGATTAAACAGAGCAGAAGAGAAGATTATTGAACTGAAAGATAAGGCCATAGAAAATATCTAGACTGAAGCATGGAAATTTTAAAAGGAGGGGGAAAAATGGAGTGCAATAGTTATATGCAACTTAATGAAAGATTAAGAAATTTTGTTCTGAAGCCCAAGAAAAGGCAGAGAACAAGAATAGGGAGAAGGAACATTTAAAGAGACACTGTGTTTTCAACACTGACATAAGGCATTGAGTCACGGAGTCCAGAAGCTGCAGATAGAGGCTCATTTTAAAACTCTTTCAAGCACGAGCCATGTGCTCTTTGCAGCATCCTTTTGTGATGTTTGATATGTTCATATATCCTATTCATTCTATCTTTCAGGATCTTCTTTCTTCCAATCACATTTATTGAATCAATGCGTAGATCCTGTGCACAGTTGTGAATAAGAAAATCACCGCAGCACAAGTGACCAACAATAATAATGGCTGTTTCTCACCGTGGACAAGAATGAATGCTTTGAGATAAAACATGACATCTCCTTTATGAAGCTAATTGTATAATAACCCACTGTGGCACAGAGGGAAGAGAAAAATTGATTCTTAACCTATGATGGTAATTAGCTTTTATGTCTGAGAATAAGGATTTATATTAGCTCCTAATAGCTGTTTCAAGCCAGTGGGAAAGAATCCTTAGATCATCTACTGTACTGGAGGTTTGCCCAGTGCCAATCAGAAACACAATTCTGTGTATATACAATGTGAGTGTGTGAAATGGGTTATTTTTGCCTATATCTCTTTCTTCTATGTATGTGTACTTACTTATGAAGAATTTGTACCTTTAAAAAGAAAAAGAAAATATAGATCTCCCAATTGAAGGTTTTGAGGATTTTCTTTATATGAGTATGCTCAAGGGTACCTTGTATTGAAATCTGTTCGTTATATAATAATTGAGTATACTTATAAAATGCATTGTTTCATAATGATTCTCCAATTATTGGATATATGATTTCTCTAATACTATTATTTTTTTTAAATGTTCTGTATCTTTTTTAAAAGATTTTATTTATTTATTTTTAGAGAGAGAAGGGAGGGAGATAGATAGAGAGAGAGAAACATCAGTGTGAGGTTGCTGGGGGTCATGGCCTGCAACTCAGACATGTACCCTGACTGGGAATTGAACCTGTAATGCTTTGATTCGCAGCCCATGCTCAATCCACTGAGCTATGCCAGCCAGGGCTTCTAATACTATTATTATAAGTCACTTGAAAAATCTCATCACACCTTCCTAAAGTAACAGTATTTTTTCACCATTTCTTAGAAATTCAGTACATACATCTTTTTTCAGAAATGCCTTTTACATATGGTTATTCTACATCTTATTTGGAAACTTAATCATGAAATATAATTTAAATGTTCTGATTTTATCTCAGGTTTGGTTTTCTTCTATTTGACTTCTCAAGATCAGTAGGTGCTAATAATCACATGTATTTGCTCGATAGTGTCAAAGAAAACAAGCCACCCTCCTCTCATGCACCTTTGTAATTCACAGATATGCCCCTGTAGCCAAGTATTCCAAATTGTGTTCTCTGGTCCTAGGTGATCTCTGCTGAGTCACAGATTTGGAATGGAATCTCTGCAAGACTTCTTTGGCAGTAGTTGTGTGCAGGTAGAATCTCCATCTGTGACTAATCCCCACCAATAAGAGGTATGACCTCAAGTGGAGGAGAAAGCTCTTTAGAATACACATAAAGCATTCACTAAAGATTGTACTGTTCTTGCATGCACTATTTTTACACATTCTGCATTGCATTCAGCTTTTAATCTTTACTTTGATGCACTAGGATGAATTATGCAACATCAAAAATAAACAAACAAAAAACCTTCAGTGCAATCCCACACTTCTGGAGTTTCTGTTCAAACTTATCATTAGATTTCAGAAATGATATGAAATATTTTTGGAGACTACAGAATATAAAATAATCAAACACTTCTAGCATTATTGTGTGTCTTTTTTTAGCATTTTATCTAAATAAAAATACAAATGTAAATGTATTTTACCTTCAAGAAACTTAGAGTCTGGTACAGACACAACAGGTAATCACATTCCAGTTAGAGATAGTGCTACAGTAAGGCTAAGCATCTTGTAGGGTGGGAACAGTTAGGTCACTTTGGGGATTCAGGAGTGTCACAAACATTAATACATTGAATTCTATAGGATGGGTTGCAGATAAATATATGAAGAAGAGGGATAGATACTCTATGGAAGGCTATAGCTTAGCAAATACCCAGAGACAAAGAACCCCATCATTTTGATGAATACCAAGTAGTCAAGTGGAAAGATTTGTCAAGAGAAGAGGCTACAGAAGTAGACAAGATTCAAAATAAGAGCTATCCTAATTAACGAGGTTTAGCTTACAGGGGAACTGTGGAAGTCACATGTTTAGATTTGCATTTTGGAAAGATATGTTAAGTTGACAACGTGAAAAAGATATACTCATAGTCATACATGCAAACACAAACACCCATTGCATAATTAGGCTGAAGTGATTAAGAAGTGACAGAACGGGATTAACACTAATGCATCTATCTTCTCACTTTGTCTTTTCAAACATGATTTTAATTCCCAAAATGTTTTTAACTATTTTAATTAACACCACCAGAAATTTACAAAGTGGCTACCTCTGTTGTAGTTACAGTCCTATCTTCGTCTGGCAGAGAAGGACCTGGAGTTCTGGGGACAAATGACTTGTCTAAGGTAAAAAAGGAAGAGACAGAGCAGGGTCTAAAGTCTAACGATTCTCAGTCCAGAGGAACACTGTCTACTGCATTGGCTAACCCAATAAATATCTACAAAAGTACAAATGTGTCATTGACTCTAAAAGAAAATTATCCAGTCTTTTCATCATAATTTAGTCCTTCAAGAACCTTATTTGCCAGTATTTATCTATTACCTCAAATTTTTCTTATCATATATGCATGTTCTCTGTGTGTGTATGTGTGTGTGTGTGTGTGTGTGTGTGTGCATTTCAACAACCATTTGCAAATCAGTTCCACACTGCGGTGACCAATGTTTCTTGTAACTATAGTAATTTCAGGTTTCATTCCATAAAATCAATTAAAGTGTATGGGCAAGTATTTCAGTATTTTGAGGAGCTTATCAAGTTGATGTCTCTAAGCATCTAGGAGAAGTTTAAGATAAATTTTTTTGCAAAGATCTTCTTCCTTGAATTTCAAAATTGCTTTTAAAATCTCATTACAACAGAGACATTTCTTCAAATACTCTGTCCTCTGGCTTTCATCAATCAAGCAGTTATACTCTCTCTGTGATAATTATACAATACTTTAAAAACTTTATTTCCATTGGAAAATACATTAAAACATCACTTATATTTATTTGCAGGCTGCTGTCTTTCTTTACCTGGATTATAGATATATCTCATTGTTATGTAGCAGAATTATGACATAATCCCCCTGAATGGAATTATAAATTTAAGATATCTTAGTTGTGCATTGTGAACCCTCTTCTTTCAAAGCATTATTCTTTAACAATATAGTTTCCACATGGTTTTCCAGCCACAGTAACCTTATTATTAACTGAATACGGATTGCCATTTAGAGCATTAATTGTAATTTTTTGCCAAGAGGAAATAATATGCACAGGACACAGCCCAGTATTAAAAGTGAAGAATATGAAGAACAGCAAAGAATACCCCAAAGCCAAAGGTACTTGAACCAGAAATGAAATACGTGCGGGCACGTCTGGAAGGAAACTCACATGTCCATGATGAGGTCTCCCGGGGCACAACTTCATCCCAGGAAGAATGTCACAGTGCCATTTTAGACTTCCAGTTTGTAGTCCTCATGAAATATTTACAGGACTTTACAAAACAATGTGGTAATATGGAAATACAAAATTAATAATTAAGAAATAAAGCATGCGCTAGCAATCACAACAGCCCTAGAGTGTAAACATTATCTCCTTAGCTCACACAAAATTACATAGATATGTATGCGCAGATAATTTTCATGTATCACCCCAAAAACAAAAATTATTACTGGGATGACCACACCTTCATTTTAGGCATTGATGTCGAGAAGAAAGAGAGCTCTCCTTTTTCCTACATTTGATCTCAGCAGTGAAAAGTGGTTTTCTCTGCGTGCCCCAGCTTGAATGTCACCTGAGGCAGCTTCTCAGAGTGGCCCGTAGCACGTAATGAACCGTGAGACAGCTGCCAGATGGTTTGTGAGTTTATCCATTACAAGACACAATCACACTTTATTAACAAAGAAGAGAAAAAACAAAACCAAGTTGGCTAAAGCAAAAGATGAGATATATTAATGAAATAGAGCACCAGTCAATTTTCATCCAGGCTAATTGTCACCACTTTCTGTATTGATTTTGGACTCAAATGCCCAATAGTTAATTAGGGAGTTAAGTGGCAATGCCAATATTTCTCCTGATTAGATATTTCAGTGGTGGACTTTGATGTTTTACTATATGCTGATTTTTCAGCCAATCGTGATCAATCTTCCACATGAATAAACATATGCCTTTATCCTTGAACATATTACGCACTGCATAAAATTATAGCGGAGTGAAAGCACTCAGGCAGAATATAAGCAAAGAAATGTTTTTTTTTTTAAATCTCAGAAGTCTGCTGCAGCTGAAAACTCATAGTTAATTTCAAGAGCTTGGAACCTTGGCAGCTGTAATTTTCTTTACTAGAAAGCTGACCTTAAGAAGTGGATTCTCCTCTAATAAACACTGGAGGGGCCGTCTCAGTTTTCTGTAGTCTTCTCAGCATGCAGAGACTTTATTTCTTGCATTTTTTACACTGCCTTTTACACCTTCCTGCAACACTCTGGAGATATTCATTTGTTCAAGGGCATTTATTTGCCCTAGGAATGCATACATTAAAAGAACATATGCTGTTAATGAGTTAGACCTATGCTGAACGCTTAGACCGTGCCAAACCCAGTGGGGGCTTTCATTAAATGTGAAAGATAATAGTAACAGGAACTTCTAAACCAGATTTCTTTAAACTCATGTGTGTCTTGAAAATTAAGATGTTTTGATTCGCAAGAACTCAGTCAACATTTTTTTAATAAGAAAAAGATATTTTGATGGTTACAGTTTGGGAAAAATATGATTTTGAAAAGCAAGACGCAAGGGCATCAAGGGATGTGTAATCCTCTCAACAAATATAGTTAAGAACCCAGGGTGCGTTGCTCTACTCTGCTCTAGAGCACGGGGAGGCATTAACAAGTCAGCAAACATACACAAATCCTCTTCCGTGGGAACTTTCACAGTGGAGGGAATGCAACGACAAATAAGAGCATGTACAGGATGTCACGTCTTGAGGTAATATGCACTATGAAGAAAAATGAAGCCAGGTAAGTGGATGAAGCAAACAGAAAGAAGGTGCTATTTCACAAAGAAAATGAAGAATAGTCTTTTTGACAAACAGATATTTAAGTGAGACCTCAGGGAAGTGTAGGGGAAACTTGGAGATATTTGGGAGAGTAAATCTCCACAACAAGTGCAGAACCTGGTGGCGCTGGCCTGCTGGGCATGTTTAGGAAGTGACACAAGGGTCAGGGCCTAAGGTAACACAGGGGAGAGGGTGTGGAGTCACCGGGATGAGAACGTCGATGGTGTGAGGGTTTCATCATGTTTGTTCGTTTGTTTCTTTATCCAGTTTTTAGATCCCACACGTAAGTAAAATGATAGAGTGTTTGCTTTTCTCCAACTTATTTCACTTAGCATAATACCCTTAAGTGTATCCATGTTGTCACAAATGGCAAGGTTTCATTCTTCCTCATGACTGAGTAAATATATATATTTATATTTATATTTATTTATATATAATGTACTATAAATATAAAATTCACTATTATATTTATATATAATGTATATATAAAGTATATATGGTGTATATGCATTATTTATATAATATATAATATATAATATATACACACACTTTTTCTTTATTCATCTTTATATATATATACACATATTTCTTATATAAAGTGCGTATATATATACACACTTTATTTATATATGCATATATACACACACACATACTTCTTTATCTATTCATCTATTGATGAACACCGAGGTTGTTTGCCTATTTTGGTTATTGCAAATAATGTTTCAGTGAGCAGAAGGGTACATATATCTTTTCAAATTAGCATTTTATTTTTTTCAGATAAGTACCCAGAAATGGAATAGCTGGGTCTTTCTTTGTCTCTCATTATAGCCTTTGCTTCAAATTCTATTTTGTCTGATCTAAGTATAGCTACCCCAGCTTCTCTCTTTTTATTTCCATTTTCATGAAATATTCTTTCCATCCCTTGACTTTCTGTCTGTGTGTCTTTAACCTGGGGTCTCACGTATGCAACGTATGTAAGAGTCTCGTCTGACATCCATCCAGTCATCCTATGTTTTTTCAGTGGAGCACTTCGTTGAGATACATTTAAATTAATCATTGATAGGTATGCACTTATTGCCATTTTAATTATTTTCATACTAGATTTATTAGTGTTCGGTCTACTATCTTTACCATATGTTTGCCTTTACTAGTGAGATTTCTGTCCTTCATATATTTTTCTTATTTCTAGTTTTGACCTTTTCTTTTCCACTTAAATACTAATCTAAGGGTTTAAATATTAATTCCCTTTGATAGTTCTTGTAATGCCAGTTTAATGGTGATGAACTCCTTTAGCTTTTGCTTATATGGGAAAATCGTGATCCCTCCTTAAATTCTGATGTAAAGGTTTTCAATATTATACTTGGGAAAACCTGAGGCCAGGGAAGGAGTCTGAGCCAGAAGATCACTTGTCTCAAAGGAATGACTGGGACTGCAGGGTAGAAAGCTAATTAAGTACGGGGCAAGGCGGAAGCAGTTTATAAAATATTACAGTGGTCCAGGAAGAGGGTGGATTAGAATGCAGGGGGGAGAGTTGACAAGTGGGTCAGAGCCTTACACAGTTGGAAAAGGCAGAAAAAGCTTATGGATGGACTGGGTAAAAGAGGTGGAAAATGGAAAGTAGTATAACCTGAATCCAAGAGTTTGGGCTTGAACAAGAAAACTTAAGCTACTGAGAGGCCAGAAGGAGCAAACATCTTATCACAAGATTTTTCATTAGAAATTATATTGGAATTGGAAAAAGAACGTTAATAAGATTTTTATGTATTTATTTTTATTGATAACAATGAGAAGGGAAAGCAAAAATGATTTTTTCCTTCAAAAGAGGGAATTGTCCTCTCTGAAACAAAGATATGAGCGGCACAGTTAGGCATGACCAGGTGACTCTGAGAACGGTCTCTGTATTTGTCGCACATGGAACAACTTTGGGTAAACTCTAGAGCAGAGAGCATTGTCATCTCAACCCCACTGTGATCCCTGGAGGAATCCAATATCCTCAGAGAAGTCACGGGTCCATCATGTTAATAAACTGGAGAAAAGTGAATGTTGTTTGAGCTTTTGCTGCCCTGATCAGCTTAGTGCTATAAGGACAATGAGTGAGGAAGGGCCGATGGAAAACAGTGAATATAAGGCACCTCAAGTTGGTAACCGTTGGTAATATAGCTAATAACTGTTGCCAGAGTGGGATTGGGTGGAGGAAATTATATTCATCTCATGAGAGGAGCAATTGAGGCCAATATTTTTAAATTGTAATAGAATATTAGTCCTGATAGTGTGGTGCAGTGGGTTGAGTGTCGTCCTGCAGAGAAAAAGGTGTCAGGTTGGATACCCAGTCGGGGCACATGCCTGGGCTTCAGGCCAGGTCCCCAGTTGGGAGTGTGTAAGATGCAGCTGATCAATGTTTCTCTCCCTCTCTTTCTCCCTCCCATCCCCTCTCTCTAAAAATAAATGAAGTATTTTTAAAAATTGTAATAGATTATTAGAATGTCATTAAAATAGTTTCAGAATCTTTATTTTCACCAGTGCTCTATACATACAGACAGGACTGAAAGAATAAGGACATCATAAAGACAAGCCAAAAGTTAAATTTCTTAACTGAGAGTGAACCCTGGCAAAAGTACGAGACTGGCTTCTCTGCCAATGTCTTATTTGATGTCCTCAATCCTAAATTAATTTTCCTTTCCCATCAATTATGTTCTTTTGCATAATTGCTGCATTGCCTTCTTCAGGGTTCACCCTAAAGTCATTTCCCATCTCAACCCTATGACTAAAACCTAACTCTATCCCCCACTGTACACAGTGGCTCTTCATATCTGCCTTAATTTTGCCAAATCTCATTGTGTGTCATATTTATTTCTGTATATGTTGATCTTAATAGAGTTTTCATAATGAGCTTCTCTTATATAAGCAATGGTTTTTTAAAGATTTTTATTTATTTATTTTCAGAGAGAGGGGGAGGGAGGCAGAAAGAGAGGGAGAGAAGCATCAATGTGTGAGAGATACATCAATCTGTTGCCTCTTGCACACCCCCAACCAGGGTCCTGGCATGCAACCCAGGCATGTGCCCTGACTGGGAATCAAACTGGCAACCTTTCGGTTTGCTGGCCAGAGCTCAATCCACTGAGCCACACCAGCCAGGGTTATAGCAATGGTTTTAACCAACAGCCAAACTGTTACTGGCATCTTGGTCCTTGGAAACTTGTTTGGGGAATTTTCTAGCACTCTTACACTAGAGAAGAGAAATAACTTGGAAACATAGTTAGCATTCTCCGAAATCCATTTGTTCTACATATACTACAACTTTATAGAAACAGATTTTAAATGACTGTTGCAAATCAACAAAATTTTTCAGTAAATGTAAACATTCATTTTTTTCTGAGTTGAAAACATTTCAAAGAATTCAGTTTATGTATATAACAGATGGTTCAATTTGGTCTACAGAGTTCAGTGTATCTGAGGATAATTGGTCTTGAATAGCAAGGTAATGTGACTAAAGTGCAATTGAGTATAACACATAAATAAAGCATACCTGTAAAACTGTTCAAAGCAATACTTAATTGTTCCACCTGGAATAGCACACAATAGTAGAAAGTGTTCTGATAGCACCGTTTGTCTCCTAACTCACTTAACATTGGCTTTTTGCAACTTCAGATCGTATTTCTGCAAACCAAACCAAACCAAGTTCCAGAACTAACACAATTCTTCCACAACTCTCTAGTAAACAAATGAAAGAAGGCAACCCACATCTAGGCAAATTAAAGCTACATACAGAAAGCCAATTAGCTGGGTCATCTTATTATGACCTTCATTATAAGGAATAGCAGTGAGAGATTGCTGTATGCTTATATATTTTCTTTTATTGCTTTTGATACTCTGATGCAGCAGTACCTAAAAACTCATATATCCAGGTGGTAGATTTTTTTGGTAAAGGGTAAACAGACTAATATCAAGAGAATCACATAATCAAGACAATCTATAGCGGGACCAATGGATAACTAAAATTTTACGAGAATTTTAATTGCTTTGTGTGTGCTCTGTTGAATTTGAAAATTACAATAGTCACATGAGATGGGCTAAGTATTGTTCACTAGATGGATCTCTCACCCAAGCAGAACTTTAAAGTTTATAGATGTTTCATCCAAATCCAATGTTCTAACTCCAGACCAAACTGACTTCTCCAAATAATAATAAAAATAATTTCAAATGGTAAGATAAAGTAACCTTACCTTTTCCGGTAGTTTAAGTAAGAAAATTTGTTAGACTAACCAGTGTAGAAAGTGGAATGAGGCATTAATGGATGAGCAATGAGAGAAGCATTGGAAATAGTGAAAATGGTGGAAACGATAATGATGATGTGATCTTTAGCAGGGAACTTCACTCATGTCCAGGTCCACAGCTGCAACTCACGACCAATTATTGGCCAAGGCTGAGCCTTTGATCCTTCTGTTGAAAGTGTGACTTCAGCGTCCTCGAAGGCAACAGTATGAGAACAGCGAGCATTGGAACAGGCAGGAGCAAGAGATTAAACAGTCCTGCCTCCTCTACTTAATAGCTGAGTAAACTTGGCCCAGTTACTTAATTAAATGATATTGCGTCTCAGTTTTCTCAATTATGAATGAAAAATAATAATCATACCCACCTAATAAAATTGCTATGAACATTAAGATGATACGTGTAAAGGCTAAGAACAATGTCTGGCACAGTGCAATCAACAAGAGCAGTTAGGGCAGCTAGCGTATTCCAGTTTTAAGGGTGTAGTGATTTGTTTGAACTAAAGAAAATAAGCAAAAGAAATGCAGATGTGGATTGCACAAGGTGTAGACAATGATAGGAACGAATGAATGAGGTGATAGCTTGATACTGGGACTTTTAGTGGCAGAGAAATAAGAAATCTGGAATGTAGAATTCTTGCCCAGTAGGCATATAGAAAGTTAAAAACTAATTTAAGAAATAGGTATCTTCCCTGTCCTTTTAGAGATCATTTTATGGAGGGAATTCTTTTTTTTTTACATGAAAGTTATAGTATGAAAGTTATACATGAAAGTTATAATATGAACCAGCATTTCTTTTTTTTAAGATTTTATTTATTTATTTTTAGAGAGGGAAGAGAAGGAGAGAGAAACATTAATGTGCAGTTGCTGGGGGTGTGGCCTGCAACCCAGGCATGTACCCTGACTAGGAATCAAACCTGCTACACTTTGGTTCATAACCCACGCTCAATCCACTGAGCTATGCCAGCCAGGGAAGAGGGAATTCTTAATAATAAAATGTACACAGTGCATGTGCATGCACACACACATACCACATACAACTCACCAAACTGAATTTAGGGTGAATCTGTTTGATGTTCTCACTACCCTCACAGCTTTCTCAGGTACCTCTTACTTCCTACAATGTCCTTCTCAAATTCTACTTATTGTTTATTTGTTAAGTCATAGTTTATCACTGTAACTACCCACATAGTAAAAACAGTAAAATCAAGTTAGGACAGTGAGGTGAGGATTGACGCTGGGAGTGGGGGGAAGCAATGGGGGAAAAACTGAGGCAACTATAATTAAACAATAATGAAAGTATTAATTAATTAATCTAAACTAATTGTAGAGTATTTACAATGTTATTTTTAATGTGAAATTCTAGATTCATTGTATCTATTGAAGATACATCTTCAAAACTTGAAGTTACCTTCTTTTAACATCAGCTTCTGGCACATAAGATGGCTAAAGAAGAATCTGGAAATATTGCACTTTTTAAAAAATGCACTTGATAATTTATTTGAAGGAATGAATCAAAGTCTGTGCTACCTATTCATTTGAAAGGTTTACTGTTCTAATCAATTATCACTGGTATTCAGAAGACAATTTGTATCATTGGAAAAGCTACTTTTAGGTCGTAATAAGAAAGGGAAATGTTTATTCAGATGAAATGCAAATTTGTTCAGTTACAATGACCCATAGACCGATTTTCCAACTGAGGCCTATGCTCATCACATACACCAGACCCACAGCATCCTCTTCCAGAAGCTCAGCTCTGACGGGGCTCCTTTCTCTCTCTCCGCCGTGTCCTTCTTCCTCCTTCCGAATTTTCATCTCCGGGTCCTGAAACCATGCAAGATATGTTGAGATCTTTGCTCCAATTAACATATTTCATGATTCATTTTTTTCTGTTTTCATCTAGTTGAAATAGATTACTACTCATAGATATTAAATTACAAAGCCCAGGTCAGTGCACTAAGATATGTCAAGTGAGAGTAGGCATTTAAACCTTGACTTTATTTAAATAATTATTTAAAGATTGGAACATAAGGATCTTGAGAGTTTACTTAGCTTATCTCCTGTATCTTAGGCAAAATTATTTCTAAAACAACTGCATGACAATATTTTCACTTCTAAGGAATCTCCAAAAAGAGACTTTAAACTATATCTTGGAATTTTGTTTTAGCCTATAAAAACTCTCAATATTGTCTTAATCTTGGACTTAAAAGTTTAATTTCACTTTATGTATTCTCTGTCCCTAGAAGAGGTGATTGAATGATTTTCTCCTCCAATATCTCAGATCTTAAGTTCTGCCAATTATGTTTCCCTCTATTCCCCCTTTAGTATTCCCAATTCCACTGCAACAGTAATTTGTAAAAGTACTACAAGTTTTAATAAGATCCCAGGGTGGGGATTAAAAGAAAATCTGACTAACAAATACTTATTTAATCCCCTGTCATACCTTGTTCTTCCAGTGGCAAAAACATGGCTGTTTTTGCCAAAAACATGACAAAACATCCTAGGTTGGATGGGATGGTGATTATTAAAACGCATACTTGATAAAATATATTTTTTCAATTCTTTGACTCCTTGGGTTTTTCCATTCTCTTGTTCACACCTCTAATCATTACAAACTTTGCGTTAAATTTAAATTTTAGAGCAAACATTAAAGAAATATTTTTTGTGTGTGGCAACTAACCTCAGCCTGGGATTGAGAAGGTCAAACTGAAAGACAATATTTGAGAATAGCTTTTATGTTTAAATATAAGAGATATTTTCTTATACACTTCTTTCTTTATTTTGTTTTATTCTCATACTATAAGATACTTTATGCTATAAGCATCATCCTCACTCTTTTTCTGACAATATTACTCTTTCTAGCCTAGTAGCCTTCTAAAATTATCACAGTCCCTTAAGAGATTAAGTTCATTGTGATACCACTGTAAATTATGAACTTTATAGGCTGGTCTGAATCTTTTCTATTACCCTTGTGAAAAAATATATTCTATTAGGGATTAACATTGGCAGTGATGGGTGTGATCAGTCCTCAGAGTTTATGGAAGCCTGATTGTCTACATGAGAAATTCGATACCATTGACACACACCAACGCCTACTCAGAACTTACACAATGTTATAATGTTTTGTCAGAGATGGAAAGAATTCCCTCCCTCTCCCCTTCCTTAGTTTTATGGTTTGGCTTGTAAGAAAATAAATAGACACAAGGCCAGATTAAGAGGAGAAAGAACAATTTAATATGTGTGCCTAGGAGAACCGCAATATGATTGATGCTCAGATCAAAACGAAAGAGAGACTCAAAGGAATGATCAAACAAGGTAACTTTTTCTATTTTTTAGACCAAGAAACAATGTCTGTGAGAAATTGATAGGGCGAAGAAAGTTAGTGCTCATTAGAAAATAATCTAAGCAAAATTGGGGCATTTTAATTTAGACTTGTGTATTAACTTAGTAAAGGTGTCACGAGGTTTGTTTATGTAAGAATCTGGACTCTGAATTCTTTAAACTCTTGTGAAGAGTCAGACCCTCAGCCCTCAGGGGCAGGGAGGGCACCTCACACACAGAAAATATATCTTCTGCCTTAAGGGGGACAAAGAAGTCCGAGTTTTCTTTTTGTGTTGGCTGTTTCTTAAGTAACCCTAATTCAACATGCCATTGTGGAATATCTTTTGGCAGTTTGCCCTGGGCCCAGACAAGTCCATATTTTATCAGTCCCTTTTACATCCTTGCACAACATCAAAAGTTAAATAATACAAAACTATTTGGATCATAACAGAGGAAAACTTACCCTAGAGGGTCAGATTGTTGTGCCCCTCTCTACCCTTTGTTCAGCCTTATCTCAGAATCTATTTCAACCTCATAGCTTTTGTTATTTTGCACTTTTAAGAACCCAGCCATAGCCTTGGCTGATGTAGCTCCTTGGATCGACAGTGGGCTGCAAACCAAAGTATTGTCAGTTCAATTCCCAGTCAGGGCACATACCTTGCTTGCAGGCCAGGTTCCCAATAAGGGTTATGTGAGAGTCAACCACACATTGGTATTTCTCTCTCTCCTTCACTTACCCTCTCTCTAAAAATAAATAAATACAATCTTTAAAAAATAAAAAGGACCCAACCATAAAAAGGAAGATGCTAAGCTTTATTAAATATCTTTATACTCTAGGCCAAGCCTAGAGAAATACTCTTAAGTGTGTCTAATTTTCATAGAATTCTTAAACAGTCCAAGGCCTTGAAGTGTGTTATTTTGACAAAGGTGTTGTACTTACCTGGCTGGAAAAGGTAACTAACAGCAGCAAACATTTCAAAGATAGCCTTACATATCAGCAAGTGTAGGAAGAAGAGAGTCCATCTCTTTTTTTTTTTTTCAGATATCTGTAAAAATAAGACTAATAAAACTCAAAAATCAGGGCTTCTGGGAGACGTTTTGCTCAATCTTAAGGTGGAACTGCCAGCTGATTTACTGAGTAAAATGATAGAAAGATATGAAAGGGGATTCAGAACTCAGGGTACCCAAGAATCTAGGAAATGCCTCTTTCCCTCTTGCCCCCCTTGGGGGATGGGGAAAGTGTAAAATGGAGAATGACTTTGCATTACTGCAGCAACTTGGCGAGCTTCATAGTTACATTAAACAGCTGTGCCTGCTGCTGGGGACCCAGGGAGATAGGTGTGCCTTTAACCCATGATGTAGCCAGGGGCTTACAGCTCTTGAGGGAGATTTTGGAGGAGGTTTTCTCTGGTGTGTCTCAGAGACACACCTGCCCAGCCTGGGAATGACAGCAGAATGAATATAAGATACCCGAGTACTGGCAAAATGTAGCCAGTTGTGGGGGGAGTGGGAAATGGGGTTATGGAGGAGGCCCCAGGTGAGGAATTTAAACTAGGCACAGCAGCTATTCTCTCTCTTGGCCGTGCAGGTTGAAAAGGTGCGTTTTGGATTAAGAGCTGGAGAACGTGGTGACATGGACGATGATGATGCCGGGAGTCTGCCTAGCAAGCAGATTACTGGGAGAAGCTGGGAATGCTGAACTGAGACTAGGGGAATGTTAAGGTGTGGACTTCTGTTCTTTTTTTCCTGAAAGATGGCACCTCTGACTGGCGTATTCTGAAACTGGCCTGGTTTGTCAAAAAGGGAGGGAGGAGTTTGTGCATGTATTTTAAAGGGAGTGGGACTTGATGGCAGAATTCTGCCATTTTTCTCAATCTGTATAACTTTTAAATAAATAGTTTCTTTCCTTTTTACCAAACTCTGGCATTCCTGGCGGCAGGCAGTGGGCCCACACATCTGTTTCGGGACTGCACAGGCTGGGGTTCGGTAGCAGATACACGGGGAGTCATCCAACCTTTGGCCTAATGAAGCATTTACCGGCAGTTCGTCCAAATACAATTTATTTATATTTCTTATTACCTAAATGTTTTACAATGAATGTTTACTTATGTATTTATAAAATATTTTGAATTAAGTATATTATAATATAATTCAATATTGAAAGATGGGTGTCTAATAAATTGCTTATATAAGTAATGCATTACAAAATGAATTTCAGTTTTCGTATTTAAGGACATTATACATTGAAATCAACAAATAAACATAAAATAATCCAGTTTATTAATAATTAACAGAAAAACTTGCACTTATAAGAATTGAGAGTTTCATTTTTTTAAGTAGTAGGCATTCAATAAACACGTGTAAGTGATTTTTAAAAAGTAGTTAAGCCAACATTGAAGTTTACATAAACTAGAAAAACTTCACATCTTCACATACAGCTTTAACACAATTTATGGATGTATTTTTATCCTCCATATATGCTACCCCTCAAATTGTATTTTCTAAGCATTGTCTTTTATAAAACAAATGACAGAATAAAATATATTTTTTAATTTAACTGGATATAAGACTAACATTTTGTTGAACTTATTTCCCTAACGTAGATAATGATAACATGTTTACATGCATAAAATTTTTTGAATATTCCATCTTATAAACACCTTTTAAAATTAAAATAAAATTTAGTCATCAAATAAAATAAAATCTAAACTGCTTAGAAAACTCTGGATTTACAGTCAACTAGCCAGCAGGTCATGTATGAATTTCATATTCAGCCTTTTGAAGTAGTAAATTGAAGAAAACTAATTCATTACTTGAGGAAAATTTGTTACTCTGTTTATGTTAAAAGCTGTGAGCAAGACAACTTAATAGAAATTGGGTGCATTGCTATGTTGCTTCAAGCTACTTTATTTACAAAGTCAGATAGATATTTAATTATAAGTTCTAATGGGAATATCCATGTTATCCAAGGAAAACATAACTTCTTCAAAAGTCAGACATAAGGAAATAAGGAGAAATAGAAAACAAAAGCAAGGAAGATATGTCTCTGGATTCTTAAAAAATATGATTATTTTCCCTATAATTTATAAAATCATAAATTTAATCAAATATTTTATATGAAGATTGAATGTTGAAGGCAGTAAACAGTTTTTCTTTTGGGAAGTTAGTTCACATTTCTACATTATATCCTTCATGGATATAATAATGTTCCATCATGTAAGTGGCCTCGCTGGTGAAATGCTGTTCTCCTGGGAGAGGTGAAGAGGAGCACTGGGCAGAGGTGATAACGTGAAGCAAGAGCGCTGTGCAGCGACGCAGGAGGAGGGTACACAGGATGCCTTAGGAAGGCAGCTGCTGCTTCTTCGGAAGCCAGAGCTGGAGCCCGGTCAAGCACTATTAACTGCTCAAGATAGCTGCTCACTCTGCAGAGTGGATCACTGCTACTCAATGGAAGCAACCGAGGAGAAACAAAAACTGTATTAGTTCTGATCATTTTTCAAAAAAAATATTGTTATCCAGATAATTAATGTTAATGGGTAATGTTAAAATTCAGTGTCTTGCATATTTAATACTACTTGTGGACTTGATAGCTGTTGCCAGTTGTGTACATGAAGAGCATCCTTTAGAAATGAGAATAACTTGGACACAGCAGCCAAAGCAAATAATATAGGGGAGTAATGCTAATGCCCAAGATAATTAAATCCTGGCAGGTAAGAATGGGTCAGCTGTGAAAGCAGCAAAATAAACACAAATAACAGCAATAAAACAAGAAGCACAAAAGCCAAGAATCTTCAGATAAAGAATCTGGGTTTGCAACTAACCCGTAGTCCCCAAGGTCTCTTTAGAAGAATCCTGCGTTGGAAGAGAGAGGACGTTTCTGAGAGAAGGGCTGCACTGGAGCTTGTGCAGCCACAAACTAGAGTGCGGCTTAACCATCAACACTGGATCTAAACTAAATGGCTGCATTTTCATTAATCCATATCTGAGAGTAAGTCACTTCTTAGAATAGCTACATATTTCAAATATTATTTATGCTATTATGCAAGTAAGTTTTGATTCAACTCAATTGCTCATCCCCTCAAGTGAAATTCTGAGTGCATTCCTTTTCAAGCAGATAATCTTCAAGGTTTCTACACTTCTTTCCGCCTTGCTTTCCCCACGTTTACACAGATTCGTCCTTTCAAGATCTCATGTAAAAAACTTTCTTCTCAATCTTGACATTCACGTGCCTTTCTGCCTCATCGGTTCCCATGTTTGCTGATACCACAAAAACAACAAATTTCAAATTTCAACATGGTCCTTATTTTCAACTTAAAAACACATCAAAATTAGTATGAAGCTTACTGCATTTGAAATAGATCTTTTACAATGCTCGTTCTTTTTTAAACATAAATAACATTAAAAAGAAGAAGAGTTTTACCTAATAAAGACTTTTCATAAACTTAAAGGTGATTTATTAGATTCTATTAACTCTCCAAAGAGTCTGAAAATCCTGTGGTAAGTTCAAGCTGGTGGAACCTGCCTTTTTCTTTCTATTCTGCACCACCCATGGGTTAGCCACCTGTCCACAAAGAGAGAGCTTTCTGGAATCTTAAAACTATGTAATTTTGGTAAATAACCTGGAGCGTATATTCTCTGTTTGACACTTTAGGTTCTGTATGAATGACAACATTTTCCCCTATTACTAGAAGATCTTCTTTGACAGTGAAAAAAAAAAGTGTTTGATGAGGGAAAAAAATCTGTACACTTTGTAAGCCATGAAAGAATATCCAGATGGTAAATGACACTGAGTGTTTTATCAGCAGACTGCTTTTTCTCTGAGTGGAGGCCAATAAAATGTACTTGGAGAGTTCGAGGCATTAAGGGAGAAAGGGCTGGGAAGGCAGGCTGCCAGCGCGTGAGCACTGGAGGACTTTTCACCCAGAGCGGCTCATCAGTGAAGAAGTATTTGATGGCCGCCTCATAAATGCTAATCATTGCTTTAAATATTGGAAATATACTGAGCACAAAATAAAATCAATAGGTTAAAATGCAATTGCCTAAAAGAGATTTAAAAAGCATTTAGAAAAAGTTATTCTATTGCAGATATGTATGACATTTCAGATGACAATGCAGAAATTTCCCCAGGGAGCTTTATGTTTTCATCATTATCCACTTTAATCCCCAGTCTTCATTTTTTTAAAAAAATTAATAGAGGACGATTTTATTTTTATTGCCTCTTGAGAATTGTTTTCTGTCACTTATTAGCTGCATAAACTTCACAGACTATGGGAATTTCAATCATCATCTCCATTCTCACATGGCCTTTTTTCTTTTATCATTGTTCAGTTACAGTTGCCTCACATTTTCCCCCATTGCTCATCCCTACCCCGTCCCCACCCCCGACTCTTACAGTCAATTCCCCATTGTCTGTGCCCGTGAGTCCTTTATTCATGTTACTTTACTTACCCCTTCCTTTTCTTTCCCCCGTTATACCCCTCCACCCACCCCTCTGATTACTGTCAGTTTGTTCTTTATTTCTAAGTCTCTGGTTTTATTGCGCTCATTTGTTTGTTTGGTTGATTAGGTTCCACTTACAGATGAGATCATATGGCATTTGTCTGTCACTGCCTGGCTTATTTCATTTAGCATAGTACTCTCCAGCTCCATCCATGCTGTCATGAAGGGTAGGAGTTCCTTCTTTCTTTCTGCTGCCTAGTATTCCATTGTGTAAATGTATCACAGTTTTTTGATCCACTCATTTACTAATGGGCACTTAAGCTGTTTCCAGCACTTGGCTATTGTAAATATCACTGCTATGAACATTGGGGTGCATAGGTTCTTCTGAATTGGTGAGTCAGGATTCTTAGGGAATAGTCCCAGCAGTGGGATCTCTGGATCAAAAAGCAGTTCCATCTTTAGTTTTCTGAGGAAATTCCGTACTGTTTTCCACAGTGGCTGCACCAGTCTGCAATCCCACCAAAGCACACTAGGGTTCCCTTTTCTCCACAACCTCGCCAGCACTTGTTTGTTGATTTATAAATGATGGCCATAATGACAGGTGTGAAGTGGTATCTCACTGTGGTTTTTATTTGCATCTATCTAATGACTAGTAATGTTGAACATCCTTTCATATGTCTCTGAGCCATCCGTATGTCCTCTTTAGAGAAGTGTCTGTTCAGGTCTTTTATCCTTTTTTAATTGGGTTGTTTGTCTTCTTGGGTTAAAGTGGTGTGAATTCTTTATATATATTTTGAGATCAAACCCTTGTTCGAGGTATCATCAGCAAATACATTTTCCCATATGGTTGGTCCCCTTTCCATTTTACCAACGTTTTCTTTAGCCTTCTTATGAGAACACTAGTCAGTGATTTAAGGCCCACCCTAAACCAGTATGACCTCACGTGAACTACTGTATTTCACTGTGTATAATGCGTACTTTTTGCCCAAATTTTTGAGGGAAAAATAAGAATGCAAATTATACATGGGTAGTACAAATTCTGTATCTGTATAAACCTTTTTAAAATTGTTTATTTATTCTTATGCATTAAAAATGTAACTGTAAGAAGCAATAACAACATCTGTATACAAAATAATACCCTGGAAGATGATCATTGATTTTGTTTCTAAATACAAATAAATAAAAAATTGAATTGAAAAATTAAAAGAAAAGATTTTTCCCCTGAAAGTTGGGACCGAAAACATGGGTGTGCATTACACATGGGAGTGCACTGTACACAGCAAAATATGGCAATTATATTTGCAAAGATTATTTTTCCAAATAACTCACTTGGGTGGACATAAATCTGGAAAAACAATATTAGACCCAGCATACTGTCTCACTACCTTTTAAATTATACAAGGACAGAAATAGAATAGGGTTTTGGTCAATGTGGCATTTCTATTACGGGTAGTCTATATGGGTACTCAATAAATATACTATAAACAATGACACGCATGCCAACTTTGATAACAGATATGTTGTGGTATTTGTGGCATTAGTAAATGGGCAGAATATAAATCCTACAGTAAGTCATTTCTAATTGATAAAACTTACTGACTAGCTTCACTCTAACTCTCGGTCATTTTGTAACTGGACCCTAAAGAGATGGAGGGAGACAAAAATAAATTTCTTTTTTCTAAAAGGAAAAAGGCAATGTGCTTGTTTAATCTCCCTAGAACAACAACTTCCTAAGCTAATTTTTATGCAGACTGAGAGACCATTACAGTCACTGTCTATGAAGTATGTAGCACGAGGACCTCCCTCTTTCCATCATACGGGAATGCCACTCAGAAAGTGCCCTCACCAGGCACTGGATCTGCTAGCACCTTGATCTTGGACTTACTAGTGTTCAGAATTATGAAAAAAATGTTTCTGTTTAAGCCACCAGTATATAGCAGGCCGAACTGACTAAAACAACTGTACAAAGGCCTTTTCCCCCTTCACTAAGACATTAAGGAGGTAAGTAACTGTAAGCCCTTAATCTTGGTGTTCTAGTAGTTTTCATAAATATTAGATGTTTTGTGCCAAAAACATGGGTATAACCAATTGACTTTTCATGATTAATTTAAAAGAATATATTTTTACTTTGATTCATAAACTCTTTTCAAGGTTTATTTTCTGCCTACAATTGTTTTGGTTCAACAACTAAATTCTATTTACATTGAATATATGACTATTGATGTCTCTGAACATATCTTGGGAAGTCTGAAACAACTTTTTATAATCTATTGTAGTGATGCCATCCTTATGACATAGTTTCTAGTGGTACAAACTCATTCTTTGTAAAGAGTTCATTAGGTTTGAATATAAGTGGGATGTCCTGGATTAGAAAATAATGCAATGCTGTTTTATTGCCTCCCATCTGCCAAATGTTTTAATGAACAATTATTCTAAGAGAGGCCATGACACATAATGGACTCTACCTGTAGCTGCACTTTTACATTTGCTATTATGATGATTGTCACAGTCCTTGAATATAAAAAGAGAACTTTCATGTTGGTTGCCAAAACTCCTATGCAAATTTCTACAGAGAAGGAAAAAATATGCTGTTTTAAATGGGTCTGGTATTACACAGTTGATATAAAATTAAATTCTGAGAGACATAGCAATGTAGTCTTATTGGCTAATGCATCCCCTTGAACCAAAGTCAATTTCTTTTGGTCTTGAATTCTATTAAAAGTTCCATTAATTACAAATTTTCATGTCACATAGAACACCCCTGATGTGTGGTGGTGGAGACATAGTTCTGGAATGTGCAGTTTTGTATTTAACCTACTTCAAAATATAAAGAAAAGAGACAGGTTTTGGTTATCTTCATTGATGATATTTTATTGTAAACGAGAAATTTTTTAAAAAAGAACAAAAATGACAGAAAAGCCAGTATAAAAGGAGAAATAGAACATTAAAAAAAGGCAACAGAACTTTTAGGGGAAATATACATGATTAGCCTAATTAGTAATCAGAAAAAGTAAAACTAAAACAACCAGGTAGGACTTCTTACCTATCAGACTGGCAAGTACATAAAAATTTATAAAAAGGATGATAATATCAATTGTTGGTGAGGCTGTGGGATAATAAGAATTCTTACACAGTGCTGGTGTGACTATAATGGAGTGAAGACATTTTATAATGAAACCTAGCAATATTTAGGGAAATTCCGTAAGTGTAAATACTACCATTCACCGAGCCTGCTCCTGGGAACGGGTATCAGAGGGAATTTTGCCCAGGTTTAGAAGAGAGCTCATGTGTGGCTACCACCTTCATGACATGTCAGTAGTTGAGATTCAAAACCATCTAGGTATCTAGCAACAGACAAGTGGATGAATAAAATTGGTACATTGAGTAGATGTAGGGGAAACTATGTGAAACAGTCAAATATGAAACAAGAATCCAGATTTAACAATTTACCTTTTTTAGTATTGTTTTCCAAATATTGAAGCTGAAAATACTGTTTGGCTTTTCAAATGTTGTTTAATGTTATAAAGGACAGGTATATTGAAATTAATAAAAATGCTTTTTTTCCTTTCAGTGGAGCAAATGCCTTTCAATATTTTGAAGTTCAATATCCAGATTCACCAAAATAAAAATTTCCAAAGGTATAACATATGACATTGCTATGAAATGTACTTTTTGATTGAATCTAAAAATTATTTCATAGGCAGTGGACCCATTTTGATGACTGATCTGCTGTACCAAGAGAAATTTAGAAACAGCACATGTTCATTCATTTTAGTCCTATATAAAAGGTGAATTTGGATACTGCAATAAATTTACCTGAAATACAAAATATTTAAGTGGCTTTTCTCAAATGCATTTATGTTATCCACTGGACCAAAACCCCCAAGTTATGTATCCCGTAGACTGTGCAGGTTCAGTGATCAAGAAGCTGTATATAGCAGTGAAACTTGCGTATACAAGGTGGCCAATTTCACACTTGCACAACTTCATTGTAAAAAAAAACGTTTGTCTCTATCTGTTCAATACTTCATCCCTCTGCCATGTCATACTAGCCAGAGAAAGCTATCCAACACATAGAATGCAGTATGCCATATATTATTCCAAGATAACTCCAGTATGGTATAGGACCAAACAAAATTGTGAAGTAGGAAATGATCTCTTCTTTCAGGTTTTCCCCCTCTTCCTACATTCAGATGCTAACAACACCTCCCATCCATTCACTTGCCCTGTTTATTCTCCTTATTTGGTGTCTTTGATGCATCGCACTTAAAATTTAAAAAAAAAAACAAAAAACTTTAGGCCTCAGTAAGTCAAGTAGGAGGGCTTGCAGTAAATTAGTTGATACTTCTACTTAAGTACAGGTCCCAAGGCACATGACTATATGTAGGTTCCAGGAGGAATTCAAGATGTAATGGTGAGTGGGTCTAGCTAGATTGATGACTTCTAATAGGTGGTCACAGGGTGGATCATTAGGTCCCGGATAGTCCAGCCAAAAAAAATGAGTATGCACCATGAGTTGAAAGACCATAGTAATGGCAAATTCAGGAGTAGGGGATGTACACGGGCCCCAGCTCAGCAAGCTAGCAGTCAATTTTTAAAAAGGTCTGAGAAACAGGGTCCAAGTCATAAAGCTACAGATCAGTAGAGAATTTCAGCCCCGTGGAGTTGAGGAATAAGGAAACAGGGGAATCTTAGAGTAAGACTGGCTGAAATAAAGCAAGACAAAAATCAACTGGGCCTGTAAATATTCAGAAATATTAGGATTGAATATCATCACTGAAAACCAACTCTTTCATCCAGTAAACACAGAATACATAGTGTGGAATACATACTGTTGCTACGGAATTTACTGCATTATTGAATGGGTAAACTCTGCTGTATAAAGCTTGACAGGGGCAAATGTCGCTAGACCTGCTAGAGTATTTGATATTAGCGATTAGAAATGTGACACAAGGAGACATAATCTAGAAGGTTAACTACCTGGTGTGACACTTGAAATATTGATTGAAGTTTTTGCTTTCCACATTAATCCAAGGGCATGATTACTTCCAGAGTGCTGATTATCTTGAATTTTTATTTCTGGGTCAAGGAGGCCAGTTATGTGGACTACCAAGCAGCCAGAGCTTCAAAACCAATAACCAATGAGCTGTTACAAGAAAATATATTTGCATTTTATTAAGAGAATATTCAGTACTATAGGAAATTAATCTTAAAGTTAGAAATATAAGGAAGTGATGAAGATATTTATGGGCATGAAATCTTATCAAGGACCCAATAAGTATGTAGCATAGATAACCATCTTATTATCCTATGTGTAAAGTTAAGATTATCACATATCAATATATGAGGTCTGTCTGGAAAAGGTCCAGCTATTGTTAATATAATGAGAACCATTTGTAGGACATTGATATAATCTGGCAGCCAAGGAAAGTGGACTGGAATGCACACGCATGAGCAAGGATGACTTCACTGTACTAGTCAGTGGGGGTGGTAGATGCATTGAGTGAACCTGTGTCCTGTGTGGCTGTCGCATTCAAAATGACTGAGTGAGTAGAGCAATGAATCAGTATCAAATTTGCCTTAGGTTTGAACCTCCCTCTTGGAAACTGTTGGGATGATTTAGAAGGATTTGGGAATGATACTACTGGGCAACTGGTGATTGGCAGCTTCAGCATAGCAATGCCTCCGCTCATGCATCACATCTAGTGCAGAGACTTTGGGTGAAACATCAAATCACCCAGGTGACTTAGCCCCATTACAATCCAGATTTGGTGCCCTGTGACTTCTGGCTTTTTGCAAAACTAAAATCACTTTTGAAAGGAAAGAGATTTCAGAGCATCAATAAGATCCAGGAAAATGCACAGGGATATCTGATGGCTATTTCAACAAAAGATTTTGCAGAGTGTTTTGAATAGTGGACAAGACACTGAGAGAACTGTGTGAGGTCCCAAGGTGCCTACTTTGAAAGGTACTGAAACGTCATTGTCCTATGTACAATGTTTCTTGTCTCTTGTATCTTAAATAAATGTCTCAGAGCACATGGCTGGATGCTTTCTGGACAGACCTTGTATAAACAAGAACAAACAGAATGGAAGCTTTCACTCATTTTATCACAAATAAACAAAAAATTAATATAAACTCTTCACCCCAATTTATATTAGGGTAGCTCAGATGTCATGTGTCAGGGTTTTGTTTTTCTGACTTCTGGCATAAATTAATTGCTTTCTAACTTTTGTACCTATAATTTTAATATTTCTATAGTATCCTGTTATAAGTATGGCTGCACCACAAGCTATGAGATTATCGTTAACTATGAAAAGTTGGTGCAATTTGTCTTGACTGCCCTAATTAGTGGTATGCTAGCATTTCTTCTGCAAAGGAAGCAAACTCTGATTTACAGGATTTGTCAAGTTCTGGATCATATTGAGTGCTTCGCATGTGCTAAGCATCATGCCTTGCATATATCATTTATTCAATAAGCACCCAAGCTGCATGTACTGAGCTCTGTTTAGTTTACTAATGAACTTAAATCCCAAGGAAAGATACACTTCAGAAAAGTCTGAATAAGCAGAAGTTAAGAAAACATTCAGAGGCAGTATAGTACTATTAAAGCTACACAAAATATCTCCACACTTCCACTGCCTTGATTTAAGCATGGGTTCAAATATTTAGGACTATGTGATCTTTGCAAAAGGGTTTGTAATGAGGATATATGTTGCTTTTCTAACACAGCATTGCCGTGGGGACTGAATGTGTTTATGTACTTGAGTATGTAGCACAGTACCTAACACATAGTAAGCAATCTATATCTGTTAATTAATTTACTTGACTTTAATATTGTAATTAGGGAGACATCTCGAAATCATACACAGTAGAGATGCCCTGTTTTAATTACAAGAGGTTTGCAATCACTGGTTAGCAGGGATGGTGATTTCAAGAAAAGCCCCTTTCTAAGAAGTTGGGCAATACGTATTTTAGGAAAGTGTTTAAACAGAATCATGAAAAAAAAATTAAAGGTAGAATATAGATTCTGATGCTACATTGAAGACAACAAATAATAGACACATGCATAAGAAGAAAGTTTTTTTTTGTGTCTGAGACCCTCCGTTTATGCAATTCAGGGCTTATTTGATGGGGTCCCGACTGCATTCTATTTTCTGCCATTTTTAAAATATTGCCCCTATTGACATGGTCTACGATGGCTTACTACCAAATCTAGAACAGAGATACTACAAAGAGTCAAGTAAAGAGCAAAAATAAGGCAAGATAGAGAAGGTGCATAAATTGGCTTCACTCCCATCTCATTGGTGAAAATGAATTTATATGGATATTTCTTTGGTGGCAAAGTAGTCTGAGATATACAGGCTTTATCCTGGGACAGTGGTGTTCAGCTAAAATACAAGGCTCCTCTTATTAAGAAAAGGAGAGTGAATATGAAGGACAAAAGTCTTTGCCAGATGAGTTAATCAGTGATGCCTTCCTTTTGCTCATGGGCAGGCAGATCAGGTGGGGGTTCATGAGAGGTGAAAGCGGATGCTGTCCTCTGGAAGATGATCCAGATGCACACTAATAGCCTAATTCCTGCCTTTCTTTTTCCGAATGACCTTCAGCACCGTGGCAATCTCTAATTATACTGTTTTGGATACTGTAATTATTTTGCCGTGGTTGCTATTCCCCCTTTAAATGCAATGTACACATCCTGGGTTAGTAATGTAGCTAAATCCATTCAGGTGAAATAGGAGCTCTCACCCCTCAGAAAGTAATGAACCTTATCATAGGCATAAGCCAGCTGATTCAGGCACATTAGCTATTAGCAGATGTTCTTTTGGCTGCAAGATTGACGGCTCTCCTTGATCCTCCTCATCCTAATTTTTTTAACAATGCCTGAAGATCATTGTCTCCAAGAATACACTACAAATATGGAAACCAGATTCACAGAAATGCATCAGTAAAATGTATGCATTTTTTTGTAGTGATATTAGAGGTATAATGTGCAAATTTTGGAACACATGGCTGGGGGCAAGGTTTCATGGTATTACTTGAATTTAAGATATTTAAATCACAAGTATCCTGCCTCAGAATTTTTTGTCATAATTTTGTTCTTTGAAAGAACGGAAGAAAAAAATAAATCTTAATTAGTAATTTATTTTTACTCTGTTGTGTTTTGTTCTAAAGTTTCTTAACCTTGTTTCTTTTTAACCCAAGCTCTGTCAAAGAATGTCTTTGAAAATAACCACCCCATCTAATTAATAAGTAATATCCTTAAGTGTGGCATGTTTACAATTAAACAATTATTTCAAAAACAAGCTGTTAGCCATGTGGATCACATAATGAATGAGATTTAATTGTTCTAAAAACGCCAATAATTTTATTTTGATTCCTAATTCTACAAATCTCACTACTTTTAACATGCTCTAAGGATAATGATGTCATGTTTTGAGGCTGTAGGTAAACTGAAGGCAAAATGACCTAATTTTTTTCCACCCGCCATACCCAATCCTTTTGTATGTAACCACTGAGAGATATAAAGAAAGAGCATGTGCTTTAGAATCAGATTTGGAGTTGACTCTTGACCTTACTCGTCCACAGCTGCGTGAACTTGCCTCTCACCTTTGATCTGCACTCACTTTCTCCAGGACTCCCTCCGATAGACTCACTGGGGAGTGAATCTGGTTTCTGTTTGTGTTCAGGCAGTTAACGGTGGACGCCTTCAGAAGCAGAGGCAGGTAATGTTCTCTGGGTCCTGAAACTTTGCATACCCCCTTGTAGGAAAAAAAAATACAGAATTATATCTATAAAATTAGGTAGGAAAGTAATTGTTTATTTATATTGAGTAAAGAAAGTACAACATATTGTATATTTTGGGAATACAGAGAACAAACTTTTTAAATTTTTTAAAAAATTTCTTTTAAGAGAGGGAGAGGGAGGGAGAGAGAGAGGGAGAGATACTTCAATGTGTGGTTGCATCTAGTGTGCTCCCTGCTAGGAATCTGGCCTGCAACCCAGGCATGTGTCCTGACTAGGAGTTGAACCGGTGACACTTTGGTTTGCAGGATGGCATTCAATCCACTGAGCCACACCAACCTGGACCAAATTCTTAAAGAAATGTTCAAGACAAATATCATAAACAAAAAATCCCTCCAAATGATATTTATCGTAACATACTGGGGAAATTTTTTCATAAACCCAAACTCATGGAAATCTTATACTCTGGCAATGTTATCACACTAACAACAGGGTCTGTTTGCCTGCATTCATCAAAGTCCAATCAAACAGGAGCAGGAGTTTGTTGCCAAAAAAGTTAAGAGTTTACTATTTGAGGGAATAGCACCACGCCTGGAGTCACGGGCAAGGTAATTCTCAAAGACCTGGCTCCCCCGTGGCTTCCAGGGGCTGGTTCTACAGGGGAAAGGCATTAATCATGGTTGGTAAACGAGCTGGGCTCCTTGGCTCTAGGCGTTGGTTGGGCCAGGGCAGGAGGTCATTGATCATTGTATCAGGTCCTGATGTCAGCACTGACTTTGTTTCGTGTGGTTATGTGAGGCTATAGGCCACAGGGTCTTCCACTTTCATGGCCTGGGGCTGACACAACTGAAGTCCAGGTGTTATCTTTAACCTGCCCCAAACTCTGTTTCTGGTGTCAACATACCTGAGGCTTGGTTCTGCAGACAGTTTAATGCTGACCGGAATCTGATATCCTAAGGGCTTAATGATTAGGAAAGGGCTGGAGAAAGAGAAGGAGACAGGGTCCTGTTAAAGAAATGGAGTTTAAGTGCATGAAGTCTAACAGCAACTGACAGAGACTGAACTCCTCTGTATGAGAACCAGCTCTCATCCCTATGGGAACCAATAGCTAGCAGACCAGCACCATTCCATAACCCACTGAGTTAATAACACTATTGAAACATTTTACTGTGCTCATATCTCTTTCTGGTTCAAGATATCTTTGCACCTTAGCTGTGTTAAACAAAGACTTCCATGGTCAAAACCTTTTCCAAAGGAAAGAATTTATTGAGCTATATGGTGGCCAGAAAAAGGACCTGGCCCTGGGGCGTGTGGGCTAAACCACTACTAGCAGGGCTGGGTGGAGAAGGTGGCATATCCAGCACTGGAGATGGCAGGCTCCTTTACATCAGGCCTTGGGAAAGACAGCTGTAAATACATTACCTGGCAGCCAGTGGGGTCCTGCTACCAGCTGCCACCCTCTAGGCAAAATTCTGGAAGTGAAGATTTGGTGATAAAGGAAAGGAGTCTTTGTTCAAAAGCTACACAATTTTGGAATAAGAGCTTTTTACACAGGTTTTAAACCTATCACTTAAGCCTATCAATTAAAGGTAAAAATCTTTAGCTCTTTAATTATAGCTTTAATCACTCAAGCCTATCAATTAAGGTTAAAATCTTTAATTCCTTAGTTCCTCTATCATTCCCCCAGTTAGTTTTTAATTATTTTATCTCTCTTCTTACTGTTGTTCAATTACAGTTATCCCAATTTTCCCTGGTTGCTGTCATCTGCCCTTACCCCCAGCCCAGCCCCCTGCTCCTTCTGTCAGTCTCCACCAGACTGACTGGGCCCCACCCCGTTGTCCACTACCAGGGGTCTTTTTTTTCTTTACCATGGGTCTTGTATGCATGCTCCTTGACTAGACCCTCCCTGTTCTTTCCCTGTTACCCTCCTCCCCTCTCGCTTCTGGTCCCTGTCTGTGTGTTCCTTATTTCAGTGTCTCTGGTTCTGTTTTGCTCATTTGTTTGTTTTGTTAAGTTCCACTTAGTGATGAGATCATATAATGGTAGTCTTTCTCCTTATTTCCATAGGATTAGTTTACAAACTTAAACAATATAAGATACAAAAGCTACACAATTTGGGGGAATGGCAGGTTTCTCCCTCAGAGCCTGGCCCCTCTAGGACACCCAAAGAGGAACAACCACACCACCCTCTGCAAGGCCAGCCCGACCCTAGGCTGCACTGGGAATTCCTTCTGTTGTTCAAACTACTGTCCTTAGGGACACACCGGCATCTGCAGCAGGATGACCCAGGCAACTTGGAGGAACATTTTTTTTAAATCTTCTGGCCCATAATTCCATGAACCCTGGGGGCATTCAGCTTCTCACCCAATCTCGTGCTAGTCCTAGGTTGTTTACCATTGCCTTAGGCAACCTCCTCCTATGGCCCTTCCCGGCTCCTCTCCACTGATCTGATCAGAGTCAAATACTTTTGAAAGAATTACAATGGCTATAGATAAAATAGGTGGGAGAAGATGAAGCAGGGTTCATTCTGGGTTAGTTTTATAGTACATCAAGAAGTATTTATTCTTTGGATTGGTTGTGGTCAGCAGTCTGGCAATTTATGCATAAGCAAGATGCAGTGGTTCCTAGTAATTGGCTATTCAGCTATTCTCTCTAGGCAAACTTGGAAATAGCCACCTGGAAGTTAATTCAAAGCTTCAATGTACACTCAGGACTGTAATCAGACTTTTTTTTCCTTTTTGTTCCGGCAGTTGTTAACTGATTAACTTCTCTTGTCCCCTCTGCTTTCCAACTTGCTATACTTTAATTCAGGACACCTCAGAATTTTTATTTTCTTGTCAACCTCTTTTCTCCCTCTTTTTTTTTTTTTCTCTTTCTGTCTTTATTTCTTCATTTTTCACCCTTGGTTATTTTGTAGTAAAACTCTCCTGAAAAATTTACCCAAGCTCAGATTTCTCCTAAGTTACTTACCAGAAATGATTTGTGCCTTTATCAAATGCTGGCAGAATCTGTGCCTTATCAATGTCCACATCACCTGATCATAAATCAAGAAGGCTGCCAACAGGCACAGCACAGTCGGCTCTCAGCACAGGTCCCACATTGCACTACTTTATCTTCAGGCAGTAGAACAGGAACTCGCAGAATATTGTTGCACCTTTGCGAAAATTGCATGACCTAGCTTCTGACTCAGGTTTCTGACTCAGAATTAAGTTGGAGCCCTTGCGCTCATTGTTCTGGTCCAAAGCTCGTTCTGACTATTTTCGGTGACAGACTAAACATGAAAGTCAACATCCAGTGAAATTATGTGTGTGTGTTTCCCTTCTAAACACCATACAGGGAAAATAGGAGCACAGAGAGCCCCCTGGTAGGTTTTAGCCTCTTAAAGATCAAGGTACATATTTTAAATGAAAAAGGTTAGGTAGGGAGAAGAAAAGGGAAATCATCTTGAAGGGTAAAAAAGGAGTTTCATTTGAATGCATACAGGGAGTGTTGTCATGGCAACCCTACTTCATGTGTGAAAAAGAACATTTGTCCTGCCTGTTACTGGGAAGGCTGTCATGTGTTGGCAGCTGCAAAAGACCTGCTCTGATTACTGCGAAATTTTAATTTTCCAAAGGGTTTGAGTGTGGATGAATGGGTTAAGTAGTGATAAGGCATCCCACCAAAAGTTATAGTAATTATCTAAAACTCTGATACTAATGTCAATATTATTTATTATTTTTTCTAATTAGTGTCATTTTCTAAAATGCCTCTTGTAACTGCTGCAGAGACAAGAGAATGTTTGAGGACACAGAATCCCTTTAAAATCCCTTTATTCACTGTCATTTTTCTTAGGTCAACTAAACATTCTATATCATATCATACATATATTCATATATGTATAACACTTATATCATATATACATTTATATCCAATTCATATCACATTCTTTTGAATCTACTAGTATTTCCAGGCAACCATATAAAAGTTCTGATTTATTGAATATAATGTTTTGAATATTTATAGTGTGATGTATTTTATTATACGAAATCAATACAAATAACAGGAAGTAGACAGAGGTTTAGTCTTAAAGTCCACATCAGTCTACAATTGCAAGTTACTTTATGCTTTGGGAGAAAACTATCAATGCCCAGTCTGTTTTGTTAATAAAAGTTTGATGGAATAATTATGTCTTGATAGGCAGCAGATATCATTCTCCATATGAGATGCAATTTAGCACAGTTGAGACTGGGGCCTGTGGAGCCAGCTACCTCGGTGTCATCCTCGTTCTCCCAGTTACCAGGAGTGTAAGTGTGACCCTGGGCCAATTCCTTAACCTCTCCTCCCGTTTTCTTCATCTTTAAAATCGACGGTGATACTCTAACGGGTTGTCAGGGAGATCGAAAGTTTTAATGGAAGAAGGCAAGCTTTTCCTGTAAAGGACGAGAAAAGTAAATATGTTAGGCTTTGTCAGCCGTATGGTTTCTGTGGCAACCAGTCAACTCTGTCATTGTTGTGTGAAAGTGGCAATAGACACAGGGAAATTAATGGATGTGGCTGTGTTCCAAATGAACTTTATTTACAAATAAACAGTGGGGCTGGAATTGGGCCATGAAATATAGTTTGCCAGCCCCTGATTTAATACATAAAGCACTCGTATAATCCTTAACTCAGAATAATTACCAAATAAATGTTAACTATGCAAGTTACACTATGGATTTTGTTGTTGGTTTCTGTTTAAAATGAAGGGGGTATTTTTTGAAATTTAATCTTTATTGTATTTTTCTTCCATTATCATTTAGGTACTTTTGCTGCCTACATTTTCTTCTACAATTTTTATAGTTTCAGGTCAAACATCTAAGTCTTTGATCCATTTTGAATTTATTCTTGTGTGTGGAAAAGAGGTAGTCTAGTATCATATGTTTTTGTATTTATCTGTCCAATTTTCCCAACATCATTTATTGAATAAACTATGTTTAGGCTATTGTATATACTTGCTTCCTTCTCAAATATTAATTGATTATAAAGGTGTGTATTTATTTCTGGGCTCTTACCACCAAGGCTTCTTTACCCAACAAGGAAGCATTTAAAATCGAATGGGAAATGAGGAGATTCCCAGGCAAGAAAAAACTAAAAGAGTTTGTTATCACCAAACCAGCACTGCAACAAATGTTTAAGGGCTTGCTTTAGGAAGAAGAAGAGAAAGAAAAAAGAAAACAGAGGAAAACACTAACAATAAAACACACTCACACACGTATCTATCAATAATCATCTTAGGTGTAAATGGCTTAAATGCTCCAACCAAAAGACCCGTGGTAGCTGATTGGATAAGAAAACAAGACCCATACACATGCTGCCTCTAAGAGACTCATCTAATTTTGAAAGATGTGCACAGACTAAAAGTAAAGGGATGGAAAAAGATATTTAATGCAAATGGAAAAGAAAAAAGTTGGGGTAGCAGTACTTATATCTGACAAATAGACTTTAAAACCAAGGCCATTGTAAGAGACAAAGAAGGACACTACATAACAATAAAGGGAGCATTTTGAATTTATCAAAATATCCTCAATATTGGTAACTCAGCTGAGTCATAATGAATCCAGAAAGAAATTTTTAAGACATGCAAATGACTCAGAGTATTGAACTCCTCTGCAATAGATGATACTAGTAAGGATATAATAGTGCGGAGATACTTCTATTGGAATAAGAGTGAGCCGTATAACCTACTCATTATAAAACAGAAGAAATTCATAATTAAAACGGGATGAGTAAAATGAGTTGCTCTGTAAAGAATTTTGAGGCACTTTTGTATTAAAGAAATAATTTTAAAGTGCAAGAGTAGGGTGGGCAACAATGGACAATTTTACCAGCTGAATTAAGATAGAATTAAGAGAGGAAAAAGTGATATTTAAGAGAGAGACGTATCTTCAAACTGTGATCACAACTGAGTATACAAAATAAGCTTTTAATGTCACTGATAATTCTACTGTATCTGCCTTTCCCAATCAAAATATAAAATCCACTTTCAATTTCAATGTATTGAACTTGAAATTGCAACCATAAAATGGCAGATGGTAAAATTTCAAATGCTTGTTTCAATGGCACTAGTAATATTTCAGTTGGAAAGTTTCAAGAGTGTAAGGACTAGGGTGCCATATTTTTTCTTCAGGAAGGAGAGATACAGATTGCTCCTCACTCAGGTAATAACCAGGCTGCCCTTGACCAAAAGAGCCATGAAATAACTGTTCAGTTCTCAAATGATTCAATTCTAAACCAACACAACCCTCCAGGTTTTACTTGCAAAACTACCCATCTGATGTATAAGTTGTCTTGACAAGACAACTTATACATCAGAACAGTAATTTAACAAGAAAGTAAGAATAAGCACTGACTAGCAGCATCATTTTCCTTGGACAAGAAATTTATTGGCCAATAAAAACCCCAAAAGAAACATCTCAAATTTTAATATTACATTTTCTTTTCATCTGAAACAATTATTTCTCTGAATAATTTGGTTAGATAACCCTTGGAGTAACAGGGTGCAGCCAAGAGAGGGGACCCCAAATAGGGATTTGGAATGGGGTCCAGAACTCAAGGTGTTCAGGAAATATTAGGATGTCCTCACCCCTTCCCCCACAGGTGTGAGTTGGGGGAAGGGACACAAGGAGCAGGGCTATTGAGAGCTGTTTTGCATAACAACAGCTTTGCAGCTAACCTCTGGCATGGTCATTTAACACTGCTATAACCTTTAGCTGATTACAGAGATATGTTAAATAGCTGTGGTTGTGCTCTGAGACAGGGGAATGGAAGTAACTTCCTCACCAAGATGTAATTGGGGATCAGGTCCCCCAAGTTACAGCACCTGTGTGGGAGCTTGGAGAAGATTGGCTCCATGACATGGGGCCATGTTTGCCCAGACCCACAATGGTAGCCCAGACCCACAATGGTAGCCCAGTGAAGCTGGAAGGATATGGGAGTGCTGGCAAGTGTGGCCAATTGTGGGAGGAGTCAGAAATGGGGCTGCAGAGGAGGACTGGCTTGGAGATTTAAACCTAGATGTAGCAGCCATTAGAGGGAGAGGGTCACGTGGCTGGGGCCCTGGCAGGGAGAACCACGTGGTTTTGGCAGAGTGGGGACCCCCACAGCTTTAGAAGGGGGAACCACCACCCAGCTTTAGCAGAGATTCCACTGACACAGCTGTTTGTGCTGGGAACTGAGGGAGGCCTACCAGCTGAGACGGATTACTGGGAAGAACTGGGGGCTGCCTGAGTCACGGACTTCTATTTCTTTTCCTGAGATACGGTACCCCAGACTGGGCAAAGGGGGAACGAAGGACTGTGTGTTTGTGGGTATTTTAAGGGACTTTGGGATTTTGATGAAGACATTAGGTCACTGCTTTAAGTCTGTATAGCATTAAGTAAACATTTCCTTTCCTTTCCACAAATCTCTGGCATTGAGAGATGTCTTTCCTCTGGTGGTGGGCATAACAAACCTGGGGGGTTTCTTTTAGGTGATAGTATATTGCCCTTGGCCCCTCTGTTGTTCTGTAACATTGGGATCCTACATTGAAATTGCTTTAACTAGCAAGGGAAATAAACAGTAACTTTTTGGGTTTGCAGATTTATACTGAACTCACACCATGAGCGCACACAGCCTGAAGGTTGGAAGTTGAGCTTTCTAGAAACTTTTTTGTCCTGTATTCTACAAATGCTCAGTGATGCTCAGTTATAGTAATCACCATGTCATTCAAGATAAGTAAGTTTAGAGCTGCCTTTGAACACCTAAATCAACCTTATGTTAGATTTTTGGTTCTCAAAGTAATCATGAGCTATAAAGTGAAAATTCCATATCATTTCATTATTTAGGTTCTATAACATAACAGTTTGATAACCAAAAGATGTGGATCACACAAAAAACATATAAGTATACACATAAACACTATTTATTTATTTAATTTTGTGAATTCATGTCCTGTTATTCTTCGGGACAGGCCCTTTTATGACGGTTTTAGTGATAGACCCCTTCTGCAGCACCTGGGGAAACCAAGATAGACCACTACCCAGTCTAGGCCCTTCTCCTAGAACATGACAAGGGGTCAGTGAGGTCAAGTCTGTGATGTTCCAACCAAGACAAAGAAGGGGAGGGATAGAGCTTGTGGTCTTGTTCTCTAACTTTTCTGCCTCACTTTGACTCCCAACACTACCGCCGTTTGGAAAATAATTCATGTAGATGCACTTTTAGTTATTTATTCCTAGAAGCTGTCAACAAACAGTTTAATGCCTACCATGTGCCAGGCACTTGTTATTTTGCCTTAATAAATATTTAAATAAATCTCTTAATTATTAAAGAGCCCATAGAGGCTTCTACTTTTCCCGGGGTATTAAAGCAACTATTACAAGCTGTTACTGCTTATAAGTAACTGCCTTGGCTTCTGAAACTGATGGACTTCATTGGCAAGCTAAGTAGTCCTGACTGAAATTAGAAAATTAAACAGAAATAATTGTCACAGTTGGCTCACATACAGTTTTGGCATCAATGTAACATCAAGGTCTAGGACAAAATTAAAGATTTCCAGTCTTTTATATAGCTGTGAGGTTTGAACTACCAGGCTTTGCATATTAATATGAAGCCCCAATCAAGGTTAAAGATAAGGTTGTACTTGTAACAGAGAAGAAGTATATGGGATTATATTCAATTTTACTTACAAAAACATAAAGAGGGCAAAGTTGGAACAGGGTATTTTAAATTGGTTCATACGGAAATTGAGGTAAGCAGACTTGGAAATAATCCAACGAACATTACTTAGCACACTGTCTTGTTTATTATTGATTCTAGATGAACTTCCACATCAATATTGAGTGTGACCCATGCATCCTCACACATTGCTTTACTTGATCTTCACAAAAATCTTAAGATGATTTTAACTAGTATGATCCCCATTTTATGGATGAGAGAACTAACATTTACAAAAGTTCATATATTGACTTTTTAATGGCAAGAAGTTATGTGGCATATGGAACAGACAAGCATACAAAACACAGATGAAAAGGGGACACATACTAAACCTGAGAGGCGCAGGGGGGGCCCGTCTGCCAGCCTTACAAATGAAAAGACCTGAAGTAACCACATAGGATGGTCTGGAATTAAAATCTTAAAAGCAAGTCATAGTGGGTAGTCATGTCTGACAACGGTATCTTCCGATAAAGGTCAGTGTTACCTTAATTGAGTCTATCTATTGTCTTAATGCTATCAGGCTAATTTGCTTTTTTTCAGACCCCTCACCATACCAGAGCTGAGACCACAAGACCCCCACTGTTACTTTTATCATGTTAATTGTCAACTGCCAAGTGTCCTGTACCCACAAGTGTACAAGAAGCATGTGTCTGTTCCTTTACTTTTCATTCAATACCACAGGTTTCCCTGCTTTGCTTTTTCCTCACCTGCCTTCCTAATCTATCACCAATGAATTTCAGGTAACCCCTTATGCCTCCTCCTTTGATTTTAATGTATAAAATTAGGTGCAAAACTGTCATTCTCTGGAGCATTCTCTTAATCCGTTAAGATTTTGCTTCCTCGCAATTGTCATCAATTTGGCTCAGATAAACTCATAAAGACTCTGTACAGGTTTAAGTGTTTCTTCCATTGACAAAAATATAAATTAATCCCTGACTGGTGTAGCTCAGTGTATTGAGCATGGGCTGCGAACCAAAGTGTCACAGGTTTGATTCCCAGTCAGGGTACATGCCTGGGTTGCAGGCCATGACCCCAGCAACCACACATTGATGTTTTTCTCTCCTTCTCTCTCTCTCTCTCTCTCCCTCCCTCCCTCCCTCCCTTCCTTCTCTAAAAATAAATAAATAAAATCTTTTAAAAATTTATAAATTAAAATGCATTTACTCATCATCTTCCACATTCAGATGCTCAGATTTAAACCTACTCCTGCAGGAATGGGGCTGCACCTGTGAGGTCTGGCCTCTTCTGAGCTCCGTTCCTTTTGGGTTCTGCTAGATATTCATACAGGTGGCAGCCTTGATCTTTCACTATTTTAATCACAGAGAAGAGAGTCCATAACTTCTGTATTCTATTTGATAGAAGGCAGTCATTAAGTCCAACCCACACTCAAGGGGAGGATATTTTATATGGGTATAAATACCTTCTGACGGGACATGAAGACCATGTTAAAGGTTGTCTACTGCATCCCCAGCCCAGACAAGCATAGGACTGCAGGTCCATTTCCTCCATTTGGGAAAGGCAAGCTCAAAATGGAGCAGAGAGTGGAGATGAGAGGAGTAGCATTGTGTGGAAGGTCAAAATTCCCTAAGAAAAAGGCATGACTCCTCCGACAAGGAAGAAATGGCCTTTGTGCAAATGCCTTTGTTTCAGAACAATAGCAACCTTTCTCAGACTGTACCAGCCAGCAGGAGCCCTGGAGGTCTCATTTTTCATAGGCTATCAAAGTTTTTATCATGACTCTTAATTTGGAGTGACCAGACATTCAAGGGTTGTGAGACCCAAGCAGAAATAATCCCCCAACCTTTTAAGTTACATTGCTAAAAGCTGATCATACTATTTCCAGAAAAGCTTTAGTGCCTAAATTTAAACACTAGGTGAATCAATCTGTTTTTAACTTGAGGCATCCAGGTTTCACTTAAGTTAGAGGACAGCCTTATCAATGAAATACATATTCCACTCAGAAAGTCCCAGACATGAAAGGTGAGACGAGATTCCCCTGTGGGGGAATTTCGTGGGAAAAAATTTCATGGGGAAAAATACTACCAGTATTTTTCTTATTACCTCTATGAATTTTTATTTGTTGTGGATTTTAAAGTGGGTTTCATGACATAAAGAATTTGTAAATTACCCAGTTCTTTTCCCAAGTTTCAGCTGACTCTCATTACCTACAATTCTTGGTTCTAAAGAAATATCCATATTCTCAGCTATTTAGGTTTAGATTTAGGTTAATGAAAGGAAGTCTGAGCAAAGGAGGAGAAAAAAGGGAGACAAGGAGGAGAAAAAAAAAGCTTTAAAATGAAAGAAAAGAAAAAGCTCAACCTCCACTAACAATATACATACATTGTCTTTTGAAAACCAAAGGGATGCCATAAATCTCTTTTTAAATAAAATGGCATATTTTCCACAAAGTGGCATATTTTCTAGTAACAGCTGTAGCTACACAAATGATACCTGTGCGTGAAATGTCCCTTTTCCACTTTTTCACACAGCAAAATCCTGCCTTCAAAGCCAAAATCAAATACCATCTGCTCTAAGGGACCTTCAGTAACAACATCCTCTGTCCCCAAACTTAGCAGGTTCTAATGTTCCCCCTTCTGTCAAAGCTAGTTCCAAAGTTCCTCCATTGACACTCTAAACTATCTCTCCTCACAGTCTGTTCTTTTCTCCTCACTTTTTCCTCTAGGGATTAAAAATAAATGTAAAGGACAGTTAATTTGAAGAATAGTAACATGTTAGAACTTGTGATTTAATTGGCAGTATGCTGCTTACTTATTAGTTTGTTTAAAATCATATGGTTCAAGCAATATTAATTTATTTTCCTTTTTGTTTCTGTTTTTGTTATTATTTTTCAGACGTGAAGAGCTCAGAGAGGTTAAGAAACTTCTGCAAGTCACAAAGCAAGGCAGTTGTGTGCCCCAATTCAATCTTAGCCAATGTTATTCAAATGGTAATGACAAAAAATTTTATTAATGTGTCAATATTCACTGAGGGCACAGAACCAGTCTGTATCATTTTCCCACATGTTAAATAGTATGAACTATTTAAAGAGCATGAAAATTTTAGTTATGCATGCATAAAATGGACTTATATAAATGTTGCTCATTTCCCTAAAAAATAATTGCAAAACTAAGCAGTGATATATAGTTTGCAAGCACAGGTCCTGGGTCTCATGCGTTCATGTGTCTCTAGCACTAATAGAGGTAAATTCTGTGCTCAGAAGCTCAGATTTTGTTGAATACACTCATGAAAATAGTTTTATATGCATACCAGCAACCGGATTTTAAAATTAAAATGGTGCTATATATATATATATCTTTTTTAAAAAACTAGGCAACACATGGTGAATATTTTTATCATGTCATTATATATGATCTTTATAACAACATATTATTTCACATAATGATACATCATATTTAATTTACTACAGCTATTTTCATATTGTGGTGTATTTCATATTATGGTGTAAATATACCATAATATAAAATTATGTAATTATGAAAGTTATGTAATTCTCATAAGTAATTTACATAATTTTCATTAGTAAAATATTGTCAAAAACAAAATCAAGCTGAGTGCATGTAAATGTCATATTGGCTCATCAAATTTAGCAGAAAGAAAGTAGCTCCTCTGAGCTATAGGGGAAAAAAAGGGTTTTATAGATGGAAAGCAGGGCAGAAAAAAGGAAATTTTTAGCAAAGAATGCGTAGTTTCAGGAAAGGTGCCCTGCTAAGAGAACAAAGGTATCTATCAGGAGGGTTACCTCACTCGTATTCACCAAATAATTCCAGGCTGACTGATTAAAGGCTACATAACAAGCAGAGGCTGAAATGGAAGCTGGGTTAGAGATTAAGCCTTGGTTTCTTGATGCGGGGCTTAGCTCAAGAGACTCCATTTTAGGCCTGTTGTCTCCTTTTTAACAATATCAAAATTGTATCTTTCCATATGTATGATTTCCTTACCTCTATCTTTACACTATTAGGAGTAAAATACATATGAAAAGGAAAATATAAACAATTTTACACTTATTTATTTCCAATTTGCCTTTGAAAACAACATGTATACCAGTGTAAATTTCTTTTAGTAGTTAACCTATTTTTTTGTGTGTGCAAACACTTAATGAATTGTTTTAGAATATACTGGTTAGTTATACCAGCCACTGTTGATAAAATAGTTTGCGAGACCAATCACTGCCTGTGAACCAAGTGTGCTGGGCGGCTGGCAGTGATATTTTCAAGGGTAAGTAAAACTAGGAGGAGAACCAGTTTTATGATAAGTGTGTTGGGTATGGAGTGGTCTTGGGAGAGGAGGGTTTATAGGGATTAAAAATTATAAATTCATCTTGAACAAAGGGGATTGGAATTGCCTCTGGGAATACAACTGGAATCACTTAGTAGACAACTGAGTCTGTTGTTCCTAAAGTGAGATATCAGATACAGATTTGGAAGTTCAAGATTTCTGACTCAAATTTTCATTCATTTAGTCAATTCAGTTTGATTTTGAAATTTCTTAATATAAAATTATAAATAACACTCATGAATGAATATATGTGTGTGTTTATTCTACACTTTCAAGTTATTTGTGTTTTTCTGCTCTTCTTCCTGTCCAAACTTTCATGGAAAATGATTATAGTATATGAGTCTATAATAATGCTAATAGTCCTTAGAGTTATCTATTATTATCTATAACTTATTAATATCTGCTTTTAATTTTCACCTGTCATTTTCTGTCACTTTAAAATACATTTTGTTTTCTCTCATGTCTTATTTGTATCTATTACTAATTGTATCTAAAAATGATGCTGTCACCCTTGCTTGTGTGACCATTTACTTGACAGATAAGTTCCTGTTTTTTGTTCATTATTTACAGTTCTACAATATTTTGTTGTGTATGCCTTGTGTACAGCATAAAGTTATATATTATTTGCTAACCCATTTTGACATTTTAGAGTATTTGCGTGGTTTTTCCCTAAGTTTATGTATTCAAGCTTACTTATGCCATCTTCTATTATGCTTACAGTTTTCTTGCCATAATTTAGGAACTATTTTATTCCATTGGAACTGCACACAGTTGTGATAATGGATATGATGAAGCTCAAGAACACAAGACTTTTTACCAATTAGCTTCCTTATTTTAATTTGTAGTTACTCTGCCCTTCACCATCTAGAACCGCCAATCTGATTTTGTGTTCTCTGCCATGCACTTTCTTGCCTTTCTGTATTTTTATTGCAGTTTTCATGGTAAAGAAATCCCCTTACTCTGCTCCCTTTTGATATTGACTTGACTAATGTTTATTTTGTAAATGTTTCTTAAATTCCATTTTATTGCAATCTCAATTCCCTGATCATCCATCCTCAGACAGGGCTCTGTGCTCTTCAGGAGTGTTCCCAAGCACTCTGCACTTACTTACATGCCCTGCTTTATAACTAAGTGCTTATGTCGATTTTCTTCACTGCACTGGATATTCTCAAGTGCATAGAATGGATATTATTTGTGTTAGTCTTTGTAACAACTGGACAGTATTCGACATTTAATAAAAATGGAATAAATATGCATTAATATTGGCTAATTAAATAGGTTAATAGACTATTTTATCAATTTGGTTACAGATTATCTTTAAGATTTCTGAAGGTATTTTTCAAACAATGTTTTTTCGAAAATTAGCAAGGATTCATACCAGAAAACCTGCATTTTCTCCTACTTCTACTGTCTGGGCTTTGATACAATAAACTTTGTAACTATAAAATATTTTTGGATGTGAACGCATGTTCAGAATTAATTACCTTGGATTTCTGATCATTTGTTCACTCATTAGGACCTTAAGTAAACTTTCTTTTCCTAGCATTTTGGATTGCATCATTACTTACTTCTTCCAGCAAGTTTATATAGATGTGAGCTGCACCATATCTGATTATTCTGGAAATGTGCTTTGCACTGAAATATAATCTGGCTAGATATAATATATAATTATCAAGGATTATAACATGTAATCTTTGAGTCAAATCTTCCTGTTCTTTCATAATGATGCTGTGGCTTCTTCATCATCTTAAAAGACTGAGTATTTTAAGGAAATTTTATGCCACATGATGTTTATCTTGAAGACTGTTTTACTTCTCTACTTTAAATGCAAAAGTAACTATAGAAAAATCCATAGATATTGAATTAATTAATAATTTTAAAGTGGGAAAACCCTTCTTATCTAAATATGCATATTTTAGTTCAAAATATTTGTGTAGATTCTTTAGCATTATTTTTGTTATTGTTCTGAGTGGTTGTGACTTCACCTTTAGATGAATACCTGTGCTTCTTAGGTAAGACTGACATTTTTTATTGTCCTTTTACAGCTAGCCATGTGAAAATTAGGGTCTACAAAACTATAGAAGAATGAAATAACAGATATTACTGTGGGGTGGGGGGACTAGTAGTCCTTGTGATAGTTTCCAAATACAAGGAAAAAAATAAGTTTGTGTTGCGCGTGGGTCTCCGGCCAGCAGTGACCACGGAACGCTGTGGATGGCTCGCCAAAAAACACGGGAGAAAAATACACATGCACAGAGACAAACTAGTTTCTGTGGGGAAGTAGGGATGAAATGGCCAACCCCCTAGTGGGGAGCGCCCTGATTTACCGTCCATACCTGCTTTTATTGGGCTCATTTTGCATAATAATTCAGGTAAAGTACAGTACTTATTAGGTGGAAGTAAGGAACTATAGAAAACAAGGAACTCTGCCCGTCTATTTTGAGTTGGGGTCAAAGAGCTGTAAGACTTTGAGGAACAAACTAACTTTCTCCTAGGACCCTTCTCATTCAACTGAGAGCATTCTAAACAAAGATGGTTTCACAGTAATTTACATGTCCTTTCTTAGGCCTGATCACCCGGGGAATCCGCCCTTTTCAGCACAGAGCTACACCACCCTGTCATTGTTTCAGGCTTAGGTGGAGCAAGGGAACTAAGGCAATAAGGAGATTTTCTCCCAGACGATGAGAACTCAAGCTATATCAAAGCCGAGGAGCGAGGGTCCATCACCCCCTTTTGCTGAGGCCCCCCAAGTCCTTCTTTTGGGGGGCCTCCCAAAGTGATGGTGCCTGTCTTAGGTCATTCCCCCCTTGGGGAATCTTACCCACCTTTGGCTAACCGACTAAGCTTTTTGGGGTTCAGTTATGAATAAAGCAGCAGAAGCAGCATTTCTGCCAGGGAGATAAGCTTTTGTCTCCTTGCTGGCTTACGGTTCCAAGGGCGTCCCCTTAGCCTTAGCCTAGGCGGGGGTTTCAGCTTCTGATACCAGTCAGGGCAGTTCCCAACAAGTTTGTAGTGCAGAAAACTTTTTTAATGCAACTAGAAGTGGAAAAGGGAGAAACTAATAGGCAAATAAAAAGAAGGTTAAAATCATGAAGTGACAGAATGATAAATGCAAATAAGAATACCATATAATGAGATGTTTTAACATATTTCTATCAGAAATATATATAGCATGTAGCAAACGCTAGCAAAACTATAAAGTATGTATATGGGGATATATGTCTGTATGTATAAATACATACATACCTTACCAATACATAGAAACTATATATGATGTTTAAGTATAAATAGATTCTTTAAAATATAGGTTAAAATTCAATAACTTTCAAGTAATAAGTTCTCTGATTTCTCTGTTCTCTGATTATAATGCAATTAAATCAAAAGCCAGAATAAAAATATATTTTAAATTATATTTGACATAAACATTAAATCTACTTAAATATTTTGTTATAATGAAAAATACATTTAAAAATAACTTTGGGTTGTGGGGATATAACTACAAGAAATGAAAAATATTTGAAATGAAATGTAACGAAATTATTACCTAACAAAACTTGTTGAGTGTAGCTAAATCAGCAAATAGAAAAATTTATTACTTCAAATGCATTTAAAAAGCAAGGGTCTAAAACATTAAAATGAAAAAAAATTTTAAATAGAAACAAATTATACCTAAAGAAAATCGAAGGCTGTATATAAAGACAGGTTGAAATAAAAAACAAAAGAAATATTTATAAGAGATCCACAAAACATGAGATAGAATTTTTTTTGTTTCTTTTATAAGATTTTTACTTCATAAAGAGTGTCGTAAAATAATGTAACTCTAAAGTATGGGTTATTTCCTAAAAGTTTTAAAAATAATTTTTTATTCTACTCACTCATAATGAAGCTGAGTAGAGCAATTTAGACTAATCATTTGGTTATCTAAGTAATTGTTTGTTAGCACATGTGGCATTATGCCACTTATATTATTGTTGTTAGTGTCTATTAATTATTGTCTGCAACATTTTCATTACTTGTTGGATTTTTGTGTTTGAGTTGAATTTTTTTTGTTAAATGTCCAAAATTGTGTATTATATGAATGCTATGTTAAATATTAAAGAAAACAGCCTTTGGCCTTGTGATTTAGAAGATTTACTTCATAGAAAATTTGTCAAGAACCAACTGTATTTACAAATAGAAACAGACTACAGTTACCTATTTAGAAGCAGGATTGCTTGAGTCTTTTGGGATAATCATTTTTTACTTTATCAAATTGTTCAATTTCTTCAAAGAAGTTGTACAGTTTTATATTTCCATTTAGAATGATTTAGTATACATTTTTCCAAATATTATTTAATTTCAAGTATAGATTATTATGTTACTGAGCAGGAAACATAAAGAAAAAATCTGTAGTTTGCTTTAATTTTTATTGAAATTATTGGGGGTACATTGGTTAATAAAGTTATGTTGGTTTTAGGTGTACAATTTGACAATACAGCACCTATATATTTACTGTGTGTTAACTACTCAAAGTCATCTCCTTCTATCACCATTTATGCCCCCTTTACCCTCTTCTACTTCTCCCCATCTACTTGTCCTCCACCTTTCCCTCCAGAAATCATCATATTTTTGTGTCTATGAGGTTTTTTATTTGGTTAATCCCTTTACCTTTCTCACTTAGCCCCCAACCCCCTCCCTTCTGACAGCTGTCAGTCTGTCTTCTGTACCTATCAGTCTGTTTCTATCTTTTTACTGTTCATTAGATTCCACATATAAATGAAACTATATGGAATTTGTCTTTCTTTCACTGTCTTATTTCACTAAGCATAATACTCTCCAGGGCCATCCATGCTGTCACAAAAGGTAAGATTTCTTTTTTTTTTTTTTTTTACAGCCAACTAGTATTCCATTATACAAATGTACCACAGCTTTTTTACCCATTCCTCTTCTGGTGGGTGCTTGGGCTGCTTTCAAATCTGTGGTTTCTTTACATGTCGTATAACTCCACAATCTGTCTGTGGATGTCCAGAGTCTGCTTTAATTTGGAGCTGACCTTTGAAATTACCTCAGAAGATCTAGATTTCTGCCAGAGTGATCATGGATACAAGAATTATAACGTTCATTTAGGGTTTTTCTTCTTTATGTAAAGCAAAACTGTAGTACTTCGGGTATTGACTGTGTTAGGACAGGCTATGTTACATCACAAAGGAACATCTCCGAGATCTTGGTGGCTTACCTCAAGAATGACTCATTCATCACTCATGCTACATATCCTTTACAGGTCAACTGAGAGATGCTTTTCACTACTTCAAGGGCTCAAGATAAAGGGACAGACACAATTTCAAACATCGTGAAGTTTCTGTGCTGGAAAGAGAAGTTTCAATGCTCAGAGCTTAATAAAAAGAGCCAATGACCTACATAGTCATACGGGCTAAGAAATAGCCCAACCATGGGTCTAGAAGGTCAGAGAAGTATTTGGTCAACAGCACCAGTAACTATCAAACGTGTATGATCTGACTTAGCTCTCACAAACCCCATGAGGCAGGTATTAGTTTCACTCTGTTAAAGATGAAGACACTAAGCAGAGACAGGTTAAATAACCCACTTAATGTCACACAGGTAGTAAGTTGTGGGGCAAGGACATAAACACAGCCAGTCCCACTATAGTGTTCTAAAGCATTACCCCGTGGTACCTGACACAGGGGAGAGAAAGATGGAGGAAAGAGTCCGGAAATTTTATAAGACTAAAAACAAAGTGCGATCATGTTACTGTTGCAGACATGCTTCTTTTTATTCATTAGTTTCCTAATCTCATTTTATAACTGTTCCAAGAAGTAATCTTGAGAAATCTCTTTGACCTTAACCCTACTACATTGGCTTGCAAAATGTTCAGTTGATGTGTTGTGCTTCCTTATGTTTGTTAATGAATCAAAAGTGAGTGTTGAGTGCTGCTTACTTGGGAATCACGCTTTTGCAAGTAATCGCCATTTGTACTCTTTTATCTAATCATGAAGAAGAGCTTTTATTCCTGTATAGTAGATGTCTTTATCTCAAACAAAAGATCTTCAGAGGCCCTGATACTTATTTGATTTCCTTTCTATTTTGCCTCTGAATCACATATTTAAGAAAACTACAGTGGCTTAAATCAGAAAAGGGTAATTATCACCCTAAACAAAAATATTTATAAAATATGGAAACTGAACCTGAAGGGTAAAACAAATTAGGATAATAAAATATGAGCAAATACTTATGTGAAAAGCATAGAAATAGCACAGACATAAAAAATACAAAGTTCATGTGGCAAAAACTTGAAGAGTATAGAAAATAAATTCAAATGAAACTCAAGTGTAACCATATAAGTAATAAAATCTCTGTGAGTCACTAAATTGCTGCTACATTTGCCTAAACAATCTTCATCTGGTAGCTTACAGAAGCTTTAAAATTTTATTTTTTTTACATATTTTTAAGAGTTTTATGTTCTTCTACATAAAATGTCATTAAAAGTAAGGCTCACAGCATCCATATTTAACTTCCCATTTGCATGGATGCATTCAGGGTTCTCCGTGCCAAGTTTCCTGACCTGCTCAATAAATCTGCCATAAAGAAGATGATCTAAAACCTGCAGCAGATGCATTGATCTAATCAGTTGCAGTAAAATACCCCATTTAGTGGCATAAACCTTTCAATATCTAAAAGCATTGGCATTTAGTAGACTAGAAAGCTGACTCACAGGAATATTTTTTAATGTAGCAAAAGTGGCAACCAATAAACATCTTTCAATATATAGCAGTTACTGTGGGCACAGTGGAAAATATTTTCTACTAAAGACGTAAGCATTGCACAAATAAAATTAGACACTATGCTCTACAGATAGGGATTCAATATATAGTGGTGTTATAGAACATCACATTAGAGAATAATTGTAATGAAAGGTAATTCAAAATGTAATAGTCTTGCACTTTCAGATAAATCTAGAATCACTGTTTAAAAACTTATAATGAATGTATGGTTGAATGAAAATCAGAAAGGCATGACTCTGCTCATAACTCCGGCACTACTTACCTGGTTGATCTTAAATATCGCACTTTAAAACTAGCAAAAGTAGTGAGCTGGGTTATTCTTCAGTGCATTCCTGTACAAATAGGAAGCCAACTGTTAAAATCCTTTCTGACAGGAAAATCTTAAATGTTAGTCAATAAACTATTGTAAGATTAGCAAATATAGGGTCTGGCAAAAGTAACATCCTTAAGGGTGGTTGGTGGGGTACCTGAAAGTCTCACACAAGATGGGCAGCAATTTGAGCATTTCACCTAAAATGTCACATGGTGTGCTTGAGTGTGATATTGTTGTGTTACAAAATTACATGCTATGATTTTGTAATGAAAGATTTTTATGTAATAAAACAGGGGCGTTATTTGTGCCAAATCCTGTACTATCAAAGAATGCTGCTATTAAAATAAAAAAGCAATGTGAGTCATGATATATCAATATTTTTGGTATCTGTTGTGTTATATATTTCTTCTAAAAAGATCCTTTAAAAAAGAACAAAATGTTAATGTTGATGCTTTCAAAACAAACACACAAATTCCCAAATTATGAAATGGCAAGAATGCTCTTATCAAAATATCATTTTCAAACAGAACAGGTGAAAACATGATTGCCATAAAAATTCAAATGAGTATATGTAAAAATATATTTATATCATTAATAAAAGAACTAGTGAAATTGAGTTCTTATAAGCATGTTTAAAAAATTAGAATAAGATTGCTATGTTAGAAACAAAACTGATTAGTGTTTTTACAGGGCAAGAAAAACCATCATCTTTGAAGTTACCTGCTCTTATCTGTCAGAAATCTATAACTTGCAATGTACCTTTGTATTATTGGGGCACTACCCAATAGTAAGTCCAAAGCTAAACACATTCTCATCCTCCTAGAGAATTTAATATTCCTTGGGAAGCAAAACAATAAAATATTAATGTAGACAAATAAGTTAGCACTGACTGGAGGATTTATGGAACACCTAGGTTTAACTGACCATATGTTAAAAAAAATAACAAAATCTGGGCCCAACCTTGATAAGATATTGGATTAAAAATCTTTGTATAAAGCCTGGTTCATCATAAATTGACCTTCTTGAGTAAAAACAGTTCCTCATTGAGAGGGAGATTTGCAATAAATGATTATATTACCCTGTCTCTAGTGAAGTAAAACAATGAAAGTAACTTCTCTAATGATGAGCCTATACTTACAAAGACTTGGAGTCAGAACTGAAAAAAAAAAAAGAGGGGCCAGAAGGAAATCTGATAATTAGATGTTGCTGTCACTCTCAGTAGCCTGGGAACAACCACCAAGACATCCTCTCTACAGGGTATGATTTTAAACCCAGTTCTTAAAGAATTCTCATAATAATGTTACAAGTAATGGGGTCATAATTTTAAAGTAGTGAGTATGTGAAATACAGTTTATTCTTCTATAATTATTTGTGGTTTTTTTGTATTATTTTCCACATGAACAACTGTAAATCTCCTTTTGCCCAACCTGTATAATGACCAAAAACAACTTTAAGCTCGTTCAATATGTTTTATAGAAATAAACGTAGGGAACATAAACATGCACTAAAAGCTGGTCAAAACGACAAGGCAGCATTAAGGTAAATCAAAGAGTGTTCTAAAATGAAAAACAGGCAGGGCACAGCTGATAAAATGAAATGGGAAAGACAAACTGGATAACAGAATTTTTTAAAAAAATTACACAGAAGGCAGCACAAACAACATATAAAATAAAAACATTGAGAAAATAGTTTAAAAACATGGAAGATAGAAGTAGAGGAGGGGCTATGACAAAATTAAAATGGCTGATAATTTTCCCAAAATTAGTGAGAGGTACCAGTCATCTGAACCAGGAAGATCAGGAATCCCAGGCAAGAAAGATGTAAAGACAGGCTCACCTGGACACACGTTAGTGAATGGAGAACTACCGAAGACCCTGTTCTAGGAGGAGCTGAAACAATGACAGATTACCTACACAGGGATTATTATTAGATTGTAGTTGACTTCTGAACAACAGATTTAAAAGCCAGACTTTAGTGGGATTTATTTGAAGTGCTACATGAAAATATCTACCAACAACCTGGAATTCTAGAATATAGTAAATTTTATTATACAACGAGGGTCAACTTGAACAGCTACGGGTGAACAAAAAAATGAGAAATTTTTCTACCGATGGATTCCAGTGTGAAGAAAAGTCTAAAGTATATACAAGAAGAAACCTAACCACAAAAGAAAAAATAATCATCACATCAAGTGAATAATGTTCTTCAAAGTATTAAGCATACTAGTAAATATAAAATTTTTGATGATATGAAAATAATCATAATGCCTAATTTGTGGAGGGTATAAAAATAGAGATGGAATTAAACCATGGATGCCTGACACTGACGAGGAAGAAGCGATTTGAGGGAAGTGTTTTAAGTATTTTTATTGTTTCAGAAAAGGGCACGTATATTAACTGACTTTAAAGTTTAATTTGAAAATACACCTTAAAATACTGAGTATAAATGATAAAAAATACAAATGTTGGAAACCCATAAAGAAAAAAATTAAAAAAGAACATTTGAAAGAGTCAAGAAAAGGGGAGGGAGTGGAGAGAAAACACAGATGCGGGACCAAAGACAATGTATCACCCCCCTGGAGAAGGGTGCATCTGTCCTAGGCCTGAGCAACCCCTACAAATTATTTTCTTGCATATATAACATTTTTACAGATCATTCTCTTCCTATCTGTCTTATCTTCAATCCCTTAATAATATTCTGCTCTTTCCCTTCGGCATCCAGATTGGGACATTAAGTACTTCTTCAGGGATTTCTCAATTTTTGAGTCACAGAGGCCTTAGTGTCTCAGTAACATTTTTTCACAGTGCTCCTAAGCCAGAAAAAAAAATGCCCGAATAGTTTATCCCAGAATGATATCCAGCAAATTGAGTGGAAAGGCTTCAAAGGGAAAGTGTGAATAGGAGATGTGGTCAGTGAAGTGTAAGGGTGAGATGGAAGAACAGAGGACACGAGCTCTGAAGAGGTCACTTCTGAGATACGCAAAGCTGCTGGGAAGGCTTGTGACTTTCTGAAATGATTTTGCCCCTGCACTCCCCTGGGGAAAGGATCCTGGGCAGGTTAAGATGGGAACAGGATCAAGAAAGGACAAAAGCTCTGGCTGGCGTAGCTCAGTGGATTGATCTCAGGCTGCGAACCAAAGCATCGCAGGTTCCATTCCCAGTCAGGGCACACGCCTGGGTTGCAGGCCACAGCCCCCAGCAACCGCACATTGATGTTTCTCTCTCTTTCTCCCTCCCTTCCCTCTCTAAAAATAAATAAATAAAATCTTTAAAAAAACATTCAAAGAAATGTCTGAAAATATTGCAAAAAAAAAAAAAATAAGAAAGGACAAAAAAGCCCCTTGCTGGTCCTCTTGACCAGAGCTAGCTGTCTCTCTTTCCTTAAATCTGTCAGGCATAATGAACTGCTGTTTCCCTGAGCCGCTATTCTCAGGGCTGGGAAGATCACTAAAGGCATCCCCCAAGCAGGTGTTGTAAAACTTACACAAGACCGGGCTGGAGCACTGGGACCACCAACCCAAAAATAATGGCAAAACAAACTGAAGCCTGCACTATCAGCCTGAAACCATCTGATTTACAACTAATTGCCATGACTACCCAGCTACAATTCCCTCCCCCTGTTTTGATCCAATAAAAAAATTCCCAGACCCAACCCCTCAGGGCTGGTGCATTTCTGTGCACCTAGTCCTTTCCCTCTCCTGGGAAAGTAAAAAAGAAAACTTTGCTTTCTCCCTTTTCTTCTCTTTGTGAATTCGTTCACAGCCCATGTCACCTATCACACTCAAAGATGAGCTGGTCTCTATGATCATTACCAGATTGGGGAGGGTGTGGAGCTTTCAGTCTCTGGAGCAGCTTGATTGTATTTAAAATCAGTTCCTATCTAGGTTAATGAAATCTATTATGCATATATATACTTAGAGGGAAAACATTCCCCACAAATCAGTGTGAGGGGAAAGTGTAATTTAATTATCCCTTAAAAGTTACTCAATATTAAGTAGCACCTCACACCATCGTAACTTTTTTGAGAAATTCCCTTTTAAATTATTCAAACTTAAATTATTAAGTTGTTTCAATTATTTGTGTAGCCACTTTGATTCAGAAAGCATGATTCTTAAGATGAGTGTTAAGTTTTACAGAGCTCTGATGAATACTCATCCATCCTATGTTGCAAGAATGAAGATAAGTTTTGGTAGGCAAATTAAGACATAATCACTAAAGCTGCCCTTTTTTAAAAAAGATGTAGGTGAAACTCCCCCTAGAGTTATCCTAGAGATCACTGCTTAGGATTATTAAATTGCAATAATAAGTGACTTTAACCAGAAAGAATTCTCTTTGAATTTTAAAAATAGCTCTGAAGCATTAGCTTATCAGAAAACAATATTCACAGTACATATTTTATATAAATTAAAACATGGTGGAATTATTGCCAATCTTGATATTTATGACTCTTAATTACATGCAAGATAATGAATATTTTGTGTATATAAAATTCAGAAAGCTCTCAGCTTGTTTTCATTTAGTATGAAAAAGTCATACATAAGCATATTATGAGAAGGGTTTTTATATTAGGGCACAGAAAGTTTGCCCTGCCAAAAATCCACATCATACTTAAAGAGAAACATTTTTTCTTTATACATATCAAATAACTCAGAGAATGACACATTAATTCATTTATTGATTGATTTCTTCACTTATTGGGCAAACAGATACAGAGGAACAGATTATCATAAGTCATTATAAGGAATTTGGGATTTTATTTTTTAGATTGAGTCATTAAGGGACCCCAAGCTAGAGAATGGCATGGTCAGATTCTTATTTTATGAAATTTGTAATACATTTGAAAAGATTATGTGGGAGAGGGACAAGACAAAATTCCTGACATGGAGACCACTATGAACGTATTTCAAAATCTGAATATGAGATGTGATGGTCTAATCCTGAGCTGGGACTGAGGTACCAAAAATATGGGAGGAGAAATTTGAAGAACTAGGTGATAAAAACCAACAGGACCGGGTGACTGATGGAATTTAGAGGGGGTAGGGTGAGGCAGAGGTGATAGTCAAAGATGTTTCTTGTTTATTGGAGATAGTCGATTGGTATTCCTATCAACTGGAATAGAGTTAAGAAAAAGGAGCCATGAAACAAATATTTCTTACACCCAACCCCTTCTCTTTATTCTTCTTGCTACTCACCTAGTCTTCATTTTTAAAAGTCTTTGTGCATTTTGTAACAAAGTCATCCTAAAATAAAAAAATAATTAGAAATTGTAATAATCATGTAGAAAGCTAAAGTTTTCCTTAATGCTACTCCCATAAGCTCTACCGCATGGAGCCCATTTTTCCAGCTTTTCTTTTTTCAAAATGTAGATTGTTTGTGAGATGAGGAGAATGAAACTATATTACTGTCCAATGCTCCTTCTAAAAATTATATGATGGGGAACATTTTTCCCCTAACATCAGATGTGTCTCAGTAGGCTCCATTAATTTGCTGGTGATGCTTAGAGGGGGAAAAAGCCTATGGTCACTCTCAATTTTAAAGCATATTCTATACTAAGATATTAGAATACCCAGTCCAGTGTATTAATTGATATTTCAATCTCAATTTAAGAATGAAATATCCTTCCCTGGGCCCAGATATGGCCTAGAGAAGATAGATGGTGCTTTTAGGGACAGGACTGTGTTGATTTCTTCCCTCTATCTTACTTTTCCCTTTTCCCACTCATCAGCAAAAGTTACTGGCCATTTGCAGGATGCCGTGTAGAAAGTGAGAAAACAATCCCGCAGCACAAAGCTTGCAGATGGCTGGAGTGGTAAGAAGCTGGCTTCTTGTTCTCAGAACCTGACTGAGGGTAAAAGCTGGCCATTTGTTTCATAAGATGCTGGCATTCCTGTTCCAAAACTCTTCCTTGCTGGCCTCACAGACTGCAGCCTCTAAGAAGAAGGTGGTGCTTCTTTTCCAGCAACTTGCCACTCCTTCTTTTTTTTTTTTTTTTTTTTTTTTTTTTTTTTTTTTTTTTTTTTTTTGCCAGTAGTCAACCTCATTGAGGTTCACTTTTAACCCATTGCCCAATCAGATCGTTTTTGTAGGCAAGAATCAAATCACCCCAGGTCTTTCCTCATGATTCATGTCTGGCACACAGAAGAAGGATATGCATTCCTTTTCCCCCAAATTCCTGGTAGCCTCCTTGAAGATGCTCTCAGGAGGTCTGAGGTGAGAAGCACCCACCACCAGTTTTCCTTGATTATGCATGTGAGACTTACAGAAGAGCTGAGATTCTTGGTGAAATAAACCCCATAAACCTTCTCTCAATCATCCTTGTTGAAATTGCTTTATACCCTCTGCAGTGGTGTACTTTGCAACATGTTTAAAACAGTCTGGCAGGAGCATCAGCTGAAGTTTGGTGTCCATTGTCCTTGTTTTCATGAACCATGGAAACAAAGGGCATGAAATTCTCTGCCTTCTTCATGAAAAACCATGAGAACAAGATTCTCTAGAAATACTTGTTTAACTATTTTTGCTTTTAGTTATGGGTAAATATATTACAAGGTATAATAAGAAAGAAAAAGGACAAATCAGAATGAATACCATATATATTATATATATAACATAAACATAAATATATGTATATGTATTCTTGTGAGTTATTAGGCTGGAGATTATATAGGAAAAACAATGATTAAATATGTTAATTCTGTAACATCTTATTGAAATTATTATATTTTAAGTTTCTAAAATACTTGGGAATTTTAGCACATTCATAGACTATTAAAATTAAATTTTGAAATTAATGAAACTGAACTGGAAAATTACAGAGAATTAAGGTTTTTGTACTCAAATAAATCATTACATGCAGATTGCACTCACTGCGGAATCACCAGGCACAGCATGTTGCTGAGTTACAGCTTTGACAACAATGCAACTTCAGCTTTACAAATGTGAAGCCACACTGTTCAAAGACAACGAGAATTGTAGCCAATTTTTTCATGGATGTAAAAGCCAGTAGCAAAGTTAATCCAACGCACAAAAATACTTTAATTGTCTTCCCTTGAAAAAGGATTTCCTATTTGTGAGATTTTAGTTGTTTTCTCATTTTTTCTAATGAAGAATTCAGAGTGCATTTGAATAATATGCTATAACACAATATGAGTCAGAGGAAAAACAATATTTTTGCCATTGGCAAAGTGTCATTCTTATTTATTCACTAATCAAATGTTTGCTCAAGTCTCACCATGTGTGGGGCAACAAGGACATGAGATGGGTTGAAATGGGAGAAGCCTGGCAGGATGAAAAGGAGCCTGTAACCAATGACTAGGAAGGTAGTTTTGGTGGGAATAGAGATGATTTCTGGTGATGAAGAGAAAAGCATTGTGAGCATATTTTTAGAGTTGCTTTCATGAGGGAATCTACTGTATTCCCTGCCTTTGAAGAGCATCATAGCTGATCTCTTCTTTCAATTTGACCCTTTATTGAACCTTAGCAATTGCCTGAATGTTTTTCTTTTCTCTCTGTATATATACACACACACATATATGGTTAATATATAGGCATATATATATAAATATATATATACCATATTTTTGGACTATAAGATGCCATTTTTACCACATTTTTAAATTAATTTTTTTTATTTTAATTGTTGTTCAAGTACAGTTTTTTTTAGCACACTTTTTGCTTCAAAAAACTTTCCCTTATTTTCCTCCTCTAAAACCTAGGTGTGTCTGGAGTCCACACCATAAGACTCACCTAGGTTTTAGAGGAGGAAAATAGGGAAAAAAAATTTTTGAAGGAAAAAATGTGGTTAAAAAAGTGTATCTTATAGTCTGAAAAATACTGTGTGTGTGTGTGTGTGTGTGTGTGTGTGTGTGGTTAATCTTTGACTGCCATCATATACATGAACTTTTTCTTAGCATTGGAGGTCCTTTCTGTGAATTATCCTTTTCTGGTCAGCTGAGTACAATGATTGCCAATGCCTCCATTTTTCTAAACAATGTCATCCAGTCATGATCCCCAAGTACTCAAAAATGACTGGAATGCAAGATTTCATAAGAGCCACTGTCATCAGCAGAAGTGGGGTTCTTGCAGTATCTAAAGGAAAATAATTTCCTGAGACCCTCATAGGGAGATATTAATCCGTGGTATGGCTTATTGATGATGTATAGTTAAGGGAGTTTCCCCTCCAGAATTCCAATGTCCCATCTCCACCCATCTCACCATGGAAAAAGTCCAATCTTGTCTTCAGTAGGGCCAAGATGAAGGCTATTGCTCAGAGTTTATGCTCCATATTAAAGTTCAGTACAGTCTAGCATCCAGCTAGCTCAGCATTTGTTTCCAGCTGCAGTCCCTTTCAGACTCTCTTCAGGAGTCTGAGTGTAGAGAGTTGCATGGCCATGAGTCATGTCTCTGATAAAGCCACGTGGCCATGGAGAGAACAGGTAAGTGCACTGTGCAAGTGCAGGTCACTAGCAAGAGAGATCTTCTTTGTTCCTCTGGGTTTGGGATGGAACAGGTGCTTTCTCAAAATGACCAAACAACTTCCCAAGTTTCTGTATGCTTTAGAGGGTCCATTCCCCAGTCAGACTGACAGGCCTCTATGGTCTAGAACTTCCCTCATACTACTCCCAACAATCTGGTACTAGGGGGGAGAAGGGAGGCGTGTTAATTTCCTTGGTAGAACAAAGCTATGATCCTCTGGTGTGTGAAAAGCTGTAGCTTCCTAGTGAAGCGAACAGGCTCATGCTTCCCATTTTATTAAGCTCAATGTCTAATTCCTTTTGTTCTCTTTCCCTTATCAACATCTAGTTAAATGCAGGTAGTAGCATTTCCCTGAAGAACAGGAGCCTTTGTAATCTTACAAGGGTAAATGGGGGAAGGTCATTCTTCTGTAACTGCTCCATGCTGTCAAAAGCATGTAATCCTCCCTATCTCAAGGCTCAGAGGGTCTTCTTATTTGCTAAAAGAAGGAAGGAGCAAACAATGAAAGGTGGGTGTTAACTGTTAAATATTTTCTGGTAGATCCATGGCTGGTGTAGCTCAGTAGATTGAGTGCAGACCTGTTTACCAAAGGATTGCTGGTTCAATTCCCAGTCTACAGCACATGCCTGGGTTGCAGGCCAGGTCCCCACTGGGGGGCACATGAGAGGCAACCACACATTGATGTTTCTCTCCCTCTCTTTCTCCTTCCCTTTCCTTCTCACTAAAAATAAATAAATAAATAAATAAATAAATAAATCTTTAAAAAAATTTTCTGGAAGAAATGCAAATAGTTTATTCATAGCAGAACAGATAGCCCCAAAGATTAAACATCATGGTTATGTTAGACATTGACTAATTTTTTTAAGTAACCCAGCAATTTTATCCTAACTTGCTTATAAATAATTTCACAAATGTTTTTTGGACAGTCTTTTAATTAATGTACTTATTAAAATCTTTGACACTTGTTCATTGTATTTATAGTTGACCCTTGAGGAGCATGGATTTGAACTGTATGGTTTCACTTATATGTGGATTTTTTCAAAACCTGTGGTTGAGAAGCTGTGGTTACCAAGGGCTGACTATATGCTTTGATCTATGCCATTTTATGTAACGGGACTTGAGCATCTGTGGGGTTTGCCATCTGCAGAGATGTCCAAGAACCAATCCCCTTCACATACTGAAGGACATCTAAGATACAGATATCTAAGGTTTCAGGAGGAGTCAAAAGTTATCTGCAAATTTTTAACTGCGTGAAGGATTAGAGCCTCTACCCCTTGCAGTGTTTAAGGGTTAAATGTATATGGAAGCCATGAATCTACGTCTTGGAAAAGTAAACTCTAACATCCATTATGGCCCAGATTACCAAGGATTTATTCAAAATAAATGGTCCTCAATTTTGGCATTTATTAGAATTAACTGGAGTGCTTGTTCAACCACAGATTTCTGGGCCCCAGAATTTCAGATTCAGTAACTTAGTATAAGGTCCAACAATTTTCATTTTTAACAAGGTCTCAAGTAAGAAATATATTGCTAATACTGAGACCAGATTTTGAGAATTACTGTTTTAATTTATTCTGTTCAGCTCTCTGATAGTCTCTTCAAAATGTTAAACATCAGCCATCACAATACCTTTTGCATAAGATTTGAGAAGTTATATGACTATTTTATACAGGAGTGTTATAGGATCTTATGAGTTATATACTTTTTCAACCACTTTGCCACATAGCAAATTAAAATCAAATCCTTATAAGGATTTGTATCTACATTTTGAATAAGAAAAATACTCATTTTTAATACACAAAAATATCAAATGTACATATTAGCAAATCCAGTGTCTTGACTTCCTTTGTAGTGTGGTTCAAAATTCTTAAGTGATGAAGGGGATTATTTTCCTGATAAACAGCAAGGAAATCAGATACTCTTGGTTTTTGTGTTGTTTTAGAACCATTTTGAAAATAAGGAGAGATAAAGAATTTCTCTCCACAGCAGGGTCTCTTCTCCTGATGGAAAAATTAAAAAAATATATATATCACCTGGGATTTCTGCTCTGGAGCATTGTTTTCCAATAAATTCTCTTCCTCCTCACTTCTTAATGTTTGCTAAACTTCACCGAGCTAAAAATAACCAAGAGGTACTTGTTAAAAATACATATTCTTAGACATGCCCTAGACCCTCTAAATCAGAACCTCCAAGAGAGAAGTTAAAGGTAATCAGTTGCTGAATAAAGTACTAAGTGATTCTAATTGTCAGGGAAACTTGAAGAGCACCGAGATACAGAGCGGGTGATGTGGGGTCCACATATGACTAACTGCTTCCTTGAGACAGTTCAGTAGTTCCCTAGCTTGTCTTCAGTGTGGATCTTCAAAAAATACTGATTTCCCTAATCCATACATATTCTGATTTAATTGGTATAATGTATCACTGGGGCATTGAGGTATTTCAAAACTTTGTATATTACTCTAATGCACAGCAAAGTTTGGGAACCAGTAGGACTGAACCAGTAGGACTTATTTCTGAGAGTTTAAGAATCTTCTCTAGACTCAACAGATCTGAGGTTTATTTTGTAGCACCTTGTGGAGAGAGGAAAGATTAAAAACCTCAAGTTCTTATTTCCTTAGATCAGAAGATGATGGACTGGAATTTTGACATCTTTAGGTTAGATAGTTTGCTGTGTTTTTATATTATGGCAACTATGGAGTGAGTATTCAACACCCTGCTAATTACTTATTGGAATATTTCACAAAAGAGTAAGTGAACTAGCAGTGAGAAACCACTTTGTTTTTGTCTTCTCTCTATCGTTTAGTGCCCTACATGAAGGTCACTCTCTTCTCTGGTCCTCTGTATACTTATCTTATGACCTTCTTCATAAAATTATGCTGAGTCTGTGAGTGTGAAGTACTTTGTGAAGTAATCAATGCTAATAATATGAAGTATTATCATTCAGTTCTTGTGGCAATGATACTACTAAAATAATCAATTTTATTACACTCACCATATTCTATTTGAATTTTTATTTTTCTAATGTTTTCTGAACTAAACCATACATACTCAAGAGTGACAAAGTATAAACACAGAGGAAGATAAATGGTTTTTACAATGAAAGGTTCTAGAATAAATTTAGTCTCTTAAGTATTTTTAATGTTTACGTGGTTGATATTTATTGCATATAGTTATTTATTATTACTTAAATGTTTGATATGAGAAAAAGTAAAATATTTGTCAAAAAGTTTGCTAACATCCTTATTCTGTTTTATTACCCTTTTGAAAAGCTTTCATTATTTTTCTTTATTGAATTTCAGCAAGTTGCTTTTAAAATATTTAGCCCTTGGATTCAGTTTGTTTTCATTAGATGATATTAACAGACACGGGATTGTTTCATCTTTTCTGCACTCGTATGTTATATAAGGAACAGACTAAAAATAGTTCTATGTTTCCCATGTTTCCTAGACCATAGGTACTTGGTTTCTATAAAGATAAATTATTGTTTTTATTCTTTTTTTCCTGAAAGTGCTTATTTTTCCAATTTCTATTTGAGTTGCTCAGAAGGATTTACAGATGCATAGGGGGAAAAGGCTAGAGTATCATTTTCAAGTGATACTTGTACAACTTCAATTTGTGATACTAGGTCCTTAACATTTTTTTTTAAATTTTATTTTAATCATTGTTCAAGTACAGTTTTCTCCCCCTTACTCCCATTCCAGCTCACCCACCCAACCCTCCCCCCTTCCCCCTACTACCCCCCACCCCTAGTTTTTGTCCATGTGTCCTCCAAATTTGTTCCTGTAAACCCTACCCATTCCCCCCTGAAATTCCCTCTTCTCTCCCCTCTGGTCACTGTCAGACTATCCCCTATTTCAGTGTCTTTGATTATATTTTGCTAGTTTTTTTGTTTTGTTGTTTAGATTCCTGTTAAAGGTGATATCATGTGGTATTTGTCTTTCACTGCCTGGCTTCATAATGCTTTCCAGCTCCATCCATGCTGTTGCAAAGGGTAGGAGCTCCTTCTTTCTTTCTGCTGCATAGAATTCCATTGTGTAAATGTACCATAGTTTTTTGATCCATTCATTTCCTGATGGGCATCTAGGATGCTTCCAGCACCTAGCTATTGTAAATTGTGCTGCTATGAACATCGGGGTGCAAATGTTCTTTTGTATTGGTGTTTCACTGTTCTTAGGATATAGTCCCAGCAGTGGAATTGTCGGGTCAAATGGCATTTCTTTAAAACTTACTATGCAAGAATAACACCACCTTCCCCTAAGACGGGACAAAGCAAAGTTGGGATGGAAGGACTGACTTGTGCAGTTCTAGTTCACTTCAGGGTGAAGCTGAGCAAAAATGTCTTTAAATGCATGTTCTGAGTGATTGATTGCATTTCAACTATTTTAACAATGCCCTATCAAATACCGTTTTTTTGCTGCAACAATCTATCCTGAATTCAACAGAAGTGAGAATTTTTTTTTTTCCATTTTTTTCAGTTTTCTTCTTCTGAGCTGAAATTCTATTAATAAGAGTGGTAAGTCTCATTTTGTTGGCTCTATTTAAGTAACTGCTAAGTTTCCCAGTAAAACTAAGCCCCTTACTTATAATGGTTTGAGTGTATATATTTACTGGCCACAGCACAGCCTCAAGACAATGCGGTTGTGTGTGCACCGTGGGCTTGTCTATGAAGCTGGACTCACAAACCTGAAAGCAGAATTCTCCACAGGAAGCACTAGAGTGGAAAAGGTGGGCCAGTGAGTTTTTGCTACATCTGGAAGTGCGCAACAGACTTTATAGATTCAGTCTAGCCCAACAGCCATAAATATTTTAATAACAATAAACACACAATCTAAGTGCTCAGTATATTTTGCACATTACATTGGCAAACGTGCACTGAGTACCTGCTGTGTTGGAAGCACTAAGCCACATGCTGAGGCAGCCTGGTGAATGCAGGAGACGTGATCTATCCTTTCAGATAATTCGCAATCAAATGACAGGAGACAAATGTGCTGTAGCAATACCAAGAGACTGAAAGTTCCATGGGGCCAGGGACGGTGTCTGTCTCTCACTGCTAAATTATTGAAATCCACCATAGTGAAATCTCGCAACGTATCAGCTCATTGTAAGTGGAACGAATGAATGCATTTAGGGCAGTGTCTCCTTATTTTCAATATTCTTATTCATCTGAAGTTTGCTCAGGCCATGCCACAAATCTCTTTATTTTCATCTTTCCAGCAGATGATGGGAATTAAGAAGCCTATGAATTATTTTCTGGGCTCAGTTCATCTCAGTATACTATTCTGCTGGCTCAGGACCAGCTACCTATAAACCATTATTTTGTCTTTTGTTTGCCATTTTCCCCATAGGTCCTGTTGCAGAAAGATAGCTGTTATTAGGATCAAGATTCATCTATTCATAAGAGTGTTTATTTAATATTCCTTTTGAATACCTCTATCTCATCAATATTTGCACATGTATAAATGCTCACATGAGGCAGTTATAGGAAAAGCACATAGGAGGACCCGCTGACCCCATGGTTGATGCTCATAGGAAGATGTGGGAGAGTCGCATCTGAAAATAAATTATCGTCAAGGATATTTCCTAAGATTTGAAGATGAACTTTTCCTTTAGTGTGTCAGAAATTAATTGTCACCTGGGAGATACAGAATATTCTAAATATCATAAAATACCTCTTGAGTATTTTATTTTTTTCTTTAAATTTTATCTTTGAGTATTTTCCTTTTTCTTATTTATTTCTTGAGTATTTTTCCTTTGTAACATAACTTTTCTATACCATTTCTATAATAAAAATAAAATAATTTAACAACCAAGATGTAAGTGAAATCACATTTATTCAATTAGGAAATGTTAAAACAAAATTACTGACTGGTTTGTAATATATATCTATACATATACACATACACATACAGATATGTATGTGTCTACATATAACAGCATTTGAACAATATAACAATTCAGTTAACTTAGTAGAAATCACTATAATACTGATAGATTTGCAGAGAAATATCAGATGCTGCTGTTTTATCTGGTGCTATATAATTTAAAAATTATTCATTTAGGGGAAAAATATATCAATTACTTAAGCTTTCATCACTGATATCTTAGTTTGCATATCTGAATCAAATTATGATGAAGATTATTGACTTAAGAGCACATAAAGCTTAATAAATTGAGTAATTTATGCATCTATAGAGCAATAAATGCAGTCCTAAAAGCTTTTCAAATTATTGAGAATTACAAGTTTGTAAAGTCATTATACAAGAGGCAACTTGTCCTCCTTGGCCTTCAGAGCATCCCACGGACAGGCATGAATGACTCCTGGAGGCTTTTAAGGACAGCAGCAATATGAATTTCTGTGAGCTGGCTGGCTGAGTAAAAGGTGCCAGAAAGCAGAAAGTATACACATTATTTTGAACAAAAAGCTGGAAGCCGTTTGTGGACAGAAGAGAATTGAATCATAAGTTTGAAACTTTCTTAGAAAAAAAAGTCCCAGTAGAAGTCTATTTAGGGAAGATTAAAATGTGTATTTAATTACTTCCATCATCTAAAGTCACTAGATATCTGACCAGATAGTTGACTCAGACAGTTATGCTCCTGCTATTTTGACTTGCCCTCCCTCTGCCTCCGTTACTAAAGAATATATGTGAAATACTAATAAATGCAATAGAAGATAATATTCCCTCATTTATATTAGTTGATTGGAGAGATTTAAAAATGCATTGATGAGGAATGGATATTTTAGTTGCTGTTGAGGTGTACTTGGTTCGTTGCAAAGTTTGGCAGAAGGAAAAGTAGGAGATGCAGGGAGAAAGAATGACACTTCGACAGTCAAGGAAAGGAAAGGGTAACCCATTGAAATGGAGAGACTCCAGAAGTGGTGAAATGTGGAAGTTAAGGGGAAACAATCCATGCCAAGGCTGACATAGCAGAACCAGGCAGACCAATGCTTCCCAGACTACCGGCTATGAAGGGGCATCCTCCTCCCTCTACACATGTAAAATCTCTAGATCTTTCCTCTCGATTTCTATGTTTATCTTACCATACTTTATGAGCTGCCAGGAGTCTGTGGATCACACTTTAAGTATCAGAGGTTAGCAAACATTTTCTGTGAAAAGGCACAGTGCTATAAAGTCTTCTTTTTTTTTTTTTTTTTTTACTGTTACCTAACTCTTTCACTGTAGTTCGAAAGCAGCCATTGGTGTATGTAAATGAATAGATGTGGTTGTGTACTGATAAAACTTTATTTACACAATCAGCCTGTCTGGATTTTGCTGTAGTTTGCTACACTTATTATTGTTTTAGAAAATGAAGAGGCTTTTGGATGTTATCCTAAAGCCAATGTGAGAATGAAAGACAGTAAAATAAAAAAAAAAACCTATAATTTGATTTGACACTTACCTTGTTCACTTTGCATAGTACAATTTTTAAAAAATCTTTCTAGAAGAAAGATATTATAAAGCATATGGACTCAGGTAATGGCATTTTCTACAAGGGATCCATCCAAATTCAAAACATATTTAGGAAGTATAAATCGATACATAATGATCAAATGTCTCAGTTTTCCTGGGACTAGGGGATTTTTCAGGACACAAGACTTTCAATGCTAATGTGTAGAATAACAAATTACTGCAATATTTCTGGTTTAAAAACCTTGATGGGCCATAGTAATGAGTACAGGTCATTATACATTTGTCCAGACCTGTAGAATGTACAGCACCAAGAGTGAATCCTAATGCAGACTATGCAGTTGGGGTTCAATCAATGGTAACAAATGCACCGCTGTGGTGGGTGCAGGGGGAGTCTATGCCTGTGCAGGGGCAAAGGGTATATGGTAAATCTCTGTACCTTCCTCTCAATTATTCTGTGAATCTAAAACTGTGAATATAAAGCCTTAATAAAAAAAACTTGGTGGAAAGTAGTGTCATTAATTGAAATAAATATAAAAGAAATGCAAGTGAGGGAGACATATATATTTCAGTTTCCGTTTAGAATTCACAAATTATCAACTACCTGAGGAGTAAGTTTTGGGACTGAGCAGTAGACAGTTGATATATGGTTCTGGATTGCATAAAGAAATACTAAACTAGGAGCACATGCTGGGGCATTAACAGACTGTCAGTGTCCACCTACCAAAGACCACGAGAAACTCACCTGTCATCAGATACAGTTGGTTCCCTTGACTTTTTACAGTGAAAATATCACGTACTACAGAGAAACTGTGAAATATGCCATTGATAGAGTATTAGGTAGGGCATAAGTTAGCAGTTGAAAATTAGCATTATTAAAGATTTAAAGCTTTATTCTGATTTATATTTTAAGTTTTCATGTGGAGTGCTTTTGGACAGGATATAAGAAATATGTTCTGAGTTGAGTGCTTTTACAAGGCAAGGCGATTCTATGATGGAGTACCTAGTAATTCTTATTTGGGAGGTGGGAAGAATGAATGGAGTAGGGCTAGAGTTAATCAGGAAAGAAGCAGTAGTTACTTTTTTTAGCCCAGAGAGGGGAATGTTCAGTCCTTTTTGGGGTTGCACAGTAAGTAGCTTTTGTTAGCACTCGAACAAGATTACAAAACGGCATTGTTTCTGTCACATTCCATCAGTCACCCAGTGACCTCATTTTATGTTGGTATTCTACCAAATTGTTTATGTTAAATAGGGAACACTGTGGCCTAACTTGTATGGCCAAGGAACAATACCAGCAGATAGCTGTCAGGAGTTCCTCTTTTCTTTCTCAAAAGTAAAGCTGCTATTTAAAACTGAGCATCCCAGAGTGATGCAGACGCTGGCCCGCAGTGTCTGCATCACTATGGATGAAATGAGACACTCACACAGACTACCAAGTCTGGTGGAGGAAAAGGGACAGCATGGCTTTTCTCTCAAGGGGAGCAAAAGCCACAGCCTCTGCCATGACAGGCCTTTTTTGGGTTTCTCCAAACTTTATGTGATGGTCCTCATTTACTATACACAGGTTCGCTTTAGGTGTTACCTTTTACAGAAAACAAAGGAGCCAGTGCCGCTAATCACATCACAGAAGAGGGATATTTGCAAATGAAAAGGCAAAAGTGGTTGAACCAGTTACACTTATCCTTGGAAGGTTTAGCATGGATTTTAGGAAGTTACTTTGCAGTAAATGTCCTCAATTCAGAGTGAGGGAGTTCTTTAGCAAGAGCAAGACTCACAGCAGCCCAGGCACATTGCAGGCCTGATTCCCCACAGGAGAACCTATCTGTGGGCATGGGTCCTGTGCATCTCCCAGTGAGAGCTGGGCCCACACCATGCAGAATGGTCTTCTACACCAGAGATCTCCTAGGTACAGATCTCCTAGTGAACAGACTGCAAGGAGAAAAGGATATAAAGTAGACCCTGAATTATATGATCAGTGTTTTAAAATCTTTATCTCTCCTCCTTTTCCAATTATCCCCTTCCCCAACCCCTAAAATCATCTTTAGGTCCTGGGGTAGTCTAGACAATGTCAATCAAGTTTCACCTCCAGTAAATTGAGAAATTTCATTGACATGAAGCCAGGGGACTCCACAGGAGACAGTGTGGTGACCTCTCAAGCTCTCTTTAAAAGCAGTTACATTGTTTAAAAAAAGCTAAAGATCACAGAATCCACTTCTCTCAACATTTATAGCAGAAGAAGAGGCTTTTGATTGCTATTTCTGAGAACACTAAAAGGAACAGGGATAACATTTTTTGAAAATGGTTGTAAGGGGGATGAGAGAAAGCTGACTGGAGGAATACAGTGGAACTTCAAGATACTGTTAAGGGTCTAAGTGACATTAATCATGCATTTGGCGTCACTCAGTGTAAAGCCTCTTCCATGGTATGGCCATTCCTTATAGGCTATAAGTGTGGGGCCTTAGACGGAAGCACCTTTGGCCCTCATTTCCCATCCAGTCCTGCCTCCTGCTGATGCTCTGTTTCCAGGTTTAATGTCAGGTACCCACACAGATGAGCAGCACAGTATTGCTGCTTAAACCACAGAGTCAGAAATCATTCCTGAAGGTTCCACTTCTGTACCTATATCCTTCTTTATTTTTAATTTTTATTGATTTATTGGGGAGACACTGGTTAATAAAAGTATAGAGGTTGCAAGTGTTCAATTCTATAACACATCGTCTGTATGTGATATACCGTATTGTGTTCGCCACCCACGTTGTCTGTCACCATTTATCCCCCTCAACCTCTTCCACCCCTTCTACCCACTTCTCCTTGGTAAGTACCATATTGCTGTCTGTGTCTCTGAGTTTTATTTTTTGCTTAAGCCCTTCACCTGTTTCTCCCAGTACCCCAATCCCCTTATTGACCTTTGGCCTTGGGCAAGTAAATTGATGCATGCCTCAGTTTTTTCATCTGTAATGTGAAGATAATAGCGTTATAAAGTTGTTATGAAAAATTAACAAGTTACTACATGCACATTCCCCTAAGATGTAGTGTTTTTAAATCATTTGTTATGATTATTATTTTTGTGGTTACCGGTATTATTATCACCATATTGTTAAAATTCATTATGCCCAAAGAGAGATCTGGGTTTTGTCCCAGCTTCTGATAGCTAACTTGTTCATCTTCAGAATTTTTAGAGTTAGAGGAGTGTTTATCTTATTCATTGTGGGTCCATCAAACCACATCTGATGATTTATGTTGATGACATAACGAAAGACAGGGCCAGCCTTAACTAACAGTCTTAGAGTGAGGCCTGGGCCGTGCAGAGAGACCATGTGATTAGGGTTGGGATGTCGATGCCCGTGATACAGGGCAGACCTCTGGGGAGGGAAAAGGGTGGAGATTAAGTTCAACATTGTGGATCATGATTCAGTTAATTATGCGGATGTAGTAAAATATCAGTAGAATCTCTGGACACTGAAGTTTGCATACGTTTTCTGAGTTTGCAATACTCCATTGGTGTGCTGCCACACATCAGGGACAGAATGGTCATGCATCGCTGAGGACATAGCAGTCATGGTCCTAGCAGTTCCAGATTCCACCCTATGTATTTTTTCCCCTTGTCTGGTTTTGATTGGTATCTTTTGGCTACAACAGAAGTGAAATCACAAATACAGTGCTTTCCTAAGTTCTGTAAATCATTCTAGAAAATTATGGAAATTGAATGTGGTTACAGGAGCCCCTTACTTTGGAGACAGCTGGTCAGAAGTGAGGATGGCCCCTGAGATCTCTGAACTTGTGGCAGATGTCTGAAGTTTTGGGAAGAGTTGGTCATGTGAAGAGCTATTCCCTTAACCTTGAATTTCGTGAACTCTTTGGCTAATTCATTATCATTCATTTGTTATGTATTAAATAATATGTAAAAGTAAGTTAATATATGTAAATTTTTCACTATGTAGTAAGTACTGTTTAACCATTAGCTATTACCATTATTTTTGTGTCATTATTATTTTCAGGTCCATGTCCTCTTTTGCCTAGTTTAAAATAAATCATTTATACTTGAATTTCATTATGTATTAATTAAAATCATTGCACTTTTCCCATTTCTGTGATGCTTTGGCCTCCTGAGATTAGGTATTCTTGATGTAACATTCCATTCTCTACCTACTCCCACTGTTATTCTTCCATCCTACAGTATATTCTCCACATAGCACTCACAGCTGTCCTTTCAAAACAGAGGCCAGACCATAATTACCTTCTGAGCAAAAATGTTGAATGTCTTCTATAACTCAGTGAGGTGTCCACAGTTCCCCCTGGCCCCGTTAGATCCTTGGTAATGTGGCTCCCACTCCGTGTCAGTGTTCATCACAGACCACTCCCCCTTTCACGCTTCACTCTAACAAGCTGGGTTTCTTCCTCCTCCTCAAACACGCTTCCTGACTCCTCCCTCAGTGCCTGCATATACTTACAACATGGTCTACCTAAAATGCTGCTTTCCCAGACATTTTTCTGATCCTCCTTTTCTCCATAATTTTGATTTCTATTACCATTTCATCTTCTCAGAAAAAAGTTATTAAATGTATGTTGATTGAATAAATCAATGGGTAGGTGATTAAATGAAGATGATAAAGAAAGATGAATGAATGAATGGATGAATGTATGCAATCCAGGCATGGTGATGAAAGTGTATTATGCAAATAAGACTCTTTGGAATGAACACAGTGACATTATTTAATTTGTGTACACATACAAGCCCTCTATTTTTTTTATGTGAAAGAAAAATTGAGTGAATATTACACCCTGAGGAAACTGGAAGATGAATTTGTCACTGAAGTGAAAAAACAATCAGTGGAGAAAATTAAAGCACAGGAATAAAACCTCGATTTTCTGAGGAGTACGGGTAACTTTAGTTGCTAGTTGTGATTAAAATAATAGCTCTCAGCTCACATTAGTTCTAAGGTGCATTGTGTAGAATATACAATTATGCGCATATAACATTTTGTATGAAATTGTAGTTTATTTCAATGCACATCACACAATAAACTACATATTAAAACTTTTAAAATACAAAAGAGAATAAAGCTTCTCATCTTTAATGGTGTTAATTTCTACCTATTATATTTCATTTTTAAAAACAATTCCTTAGGATGGCCTAATTAGATTGCTTTTATGTCATTTGTTTGTATAAAGATTGATTTAACATTATCTTGAATAAATAAGCAAAGTTAATTAAATATTTTATTGCAAAATGATGAATTTCCACTTACACAAAAGACTGCTGCTGTTTTTATTTTTGTAATCTTTTGTGTATTCATTTTCTTCATAAGTATAATTACGTTTGGTAATTACATTTATTTATTTTTCTTATGAAAAATGATAGAAATTTCCTACTTATGAACAAATTTAGTTTCTTGTGAATGTTTAATGTAAGTGTGAGGTTTGAAATAATAAAATAACTTCCTTTTAGGATGATAAAAAGTTAATTCAAAAAACAATATTTTAATTTTACATTTCATAATTAAAATAGCTCCATTTAATCTCATTAAAGATTAAATTTTCATAAAATTGCTATATCTGGACCACTAAATAGTTTTTTCATTGCAACAACATGGATGGATCTTGGGGACGGTACGCTAAGCGAGATAAATCAAACAGAGAGTGACAAATACTGCATGATATCACTGACATGTGGGATCTAAAAGGCCAAACTTGTGGAAACAGAGAGTAAAATGGTAGTGACCAGGGGATGGGGGTGGTAGACCAGCAGAGACGTGGTTTAAGGGTACGTACGCCATTGCAACTAGTAGGTAAATCAGTCCTGGAGGGCCAGCGCGTGGTCTAGTGAACACGGACAGCAATATTGCATTCCAATCATCAAACTGGCTAACACGATACATCTTAATTATTTTCACCATAAAAAAGAAATGATAAATTTAGTGACGAGATAAAGGTGCTAACTAGCAGGACAATGACAACCTGCATTATAATACACAAATGTACCAAATCAACAAACTGTACACCTTAAGCTCACACAATGGTATATATCAAATGTGCTCAATAAAAATTTTTTGAAGAAAATTTGTTCAACATTTTAAAATGTATTTTCTGAGTATATATAAAAAGTAACATCTTTGCTGATGTTAGTACCAAAGTAATTAATATTCTTGAAGTTATAAAGTTTATCTATTGTAACTTCAGCCTATGAGAGGCATCACTATTTAAAAAAAACAAAATTTATAAATAGGTTTGTGAATAAACATTTTAGTTTAATATTTATGATATTACTGTATATCAGTAGAAACATTTTATTTCCATAGGTCCCACAAAATTTTCCATATGTACCTTTGCAAAATCCTAGTAATATGAAATTTAAAAGAGGAGAACGGAAGTTTCATTTGTCTTCTATTTTTAATCTACACGATTCTCCTCCCTAAAATTAACACAGAACAGAGTTCTCTGCGATTCCTTCAGATATTCATTCCACCCATCCATGCATTCATTCGTTATTGATTAAATAAGTATATATTGAGAATTAATACATACTTGATTCTTTTCTAACCACTGAGCATACAGGAGTAAATAAAACAAAATATGTCATGACTTTCATACTGCAGACAGTGAGGCACAGAGTTAACCAATTAAACCAATAAAAATGAATGCCAGTAAAAAATATGATGAAGAAAATACATAACAAGTTAAGAGGACAGAATGTGTTGGGGGGCTGATTTTAAATGAGACGCTGAGTGTTCTCCAAGGCTCTCTGAGGAGGTGGCATATGAGCATGCACCTGAATAAAGTTCTCTCCATTAACCTTAAAGGAATGTTAGGTAGCAGCTGGGAACGGGTGGCTGGAGGGGAAATAAGCAGGGCCCCTGCCCACTACAATTGAATAAAGAACTTAAAACAGGAGGCTAGAAACAAAAGGGAGACCTGTCTTACCTGTTGACCCAGCAATCCTGAGCCCAGTTGGATACAATGGCCAGGCATTCTGAGGATCACAAGCAAAACTATGACCACACTGGAGGAGGGAAGCCCTTGAAATCCTGTGTGTATCCTCTTCACTAGCTGGGAAAGAAAGGTTTGGAACTGTGTACTGATCCCAAGGTCTGGAGAGAGGGAGGAGCAGGGGGAACCTAGAAACTGACTAAGTGTCTAACTACCAAACCCCAACAGTCGGCACACGCAGACTAGCTGAGTGCACACTTGTAGCCAGGGGCTCAAGTGTATGAAACAAACTTACTAGCAAACTTCGCAACAACTTCATTTCCTCCATACGAGAGGCAACCAGACTTGTCGGGTGCCTGTTAGCAGCTCGGTGCTCAAATGTGTTTCATAAATAAACATGCTATCACATTCCACTCTACTTGTTTGTCTCTTGCCTGAACTCTTGTGAGCAAGATGAGAACCGAGGAAAGGCAGCCCCCTGAATCAGGTCTCCCCAGTAACAGGAAGACTATTCTGTTACAGAAGGAACATCAATTCATACACCCTATAAGCTTGAGGCAATGTCTTACGTTATGCCAAGTAGTATGAGAAATAATTAAAGCAAAGGTGTAGGATCTGGATCCACCCTCAATAAAGTCACCAGGATCCGCAAGGTGCTGGTGGCGAGCTAACGGGATTAGGGCAGAATTCCTGGAGGCAGTAAAACGTGGGGCTAACAGCAAGGGTTTTATGGCTCAAGGAACAGGTTTTAATTCTTTGGTACTAATTAGCTACATGTCCTCAGGTAACTTATTTAACCTGTTGGTGCTTCTGTTTCCTTATCTACAAACAAGCATTAATACCAGTACCTACCTACCTACCTCATTAGACACTCATGATGATTAAATGAGTTACTACATGTACATCATTTAGGACTGTATCGGTACATAGCAAGCATCTGTAAATGTTAGCTAGTAGTAGTGGTAATATTATTATTAGTAGTAGTAGTAGCAGTGCTATTGTCTGTCTCTATATTGTGCCTCCCAGACACTGTAACTGGAAGACTTTTCAAATTAGGCTTTTGTTTGTTTGTTTGTTTGTTTGTTTGTTTTTAAATGTAATCTCTTACTTTCTCTAGGACAACATCTAGGGAAATAAGACGTTAACATCAGAATCGATGAGAAACAGGTGAATAGTGGACAGTTTATTCAGTTAAATTTGCCCCAGTTTCACAAAAGGATAATGGCTGAAATCATGGAAATATGGAAGAGAAAAAATAGATGAGCATCTCAGCCTTTTTTGTATTGTATTTGTTGCAGCAATGTTGTTTGGCATTCTTTGGTCAATGGGACTAAATTCAGTGAAAACTACATTTTAAAAAGTAAAATTGTTTGATAAAATAGTGCTCTAAAACATTGTGTGTCAGAATGATGAACTATACATTAAATATTGGCACTAATATTTGCAGACTGGACCTTATCCTCCTGTTTTTCCATATTTGACAGTCTCTTTCATTTAATTTATTTGTGGAGTAGCTATGAAGTTGTAGAGTAGCTATGAAGTTGTAGAGTGTGAGGAAAAAATACAATTATAAATTTTTCAGACTTCCATGGGTATAAAATTGGATGAACTGACATCCTTCTATAAAGACTTATAAGTATTGCCTGGCATGAAGAATTGACCCCATTAACAGTGTGCTGTAGAGGGCAGAGAAAAGCTCTCATAAAATTGTAGGTTCAGCAGGAGAAGCTTTGCTACTATAGCCATCTCGTAATAGAATGATTCAGAGGTTGGGTGCCATTGGCAAAGTGCCTGCAGCTCATAACATGAATACCAACATGTAATGAAGTAATAAAAAGGGCTTTCACTCAGGTTCATGTCTAAGTGCTTTTCCGTGTGCTCCTCCATCAAAGCCCTCTTCTTCTTTTTTTTTTTTTTTTTACCTTAGTAACGTATACTAAACCTTACATTTCTGTTCATCTACTGTATCTTTTCTTTTAATTGTCAACTGAAGGTACACTTACTGATTTGAGAGAGAGAGAGAGAGAGAGATCAATGTGTGAGAGAAACATTGATCAGTTGCCTCCAGAATGTGCCCTGACCAAGGACCAAACCCGCAACCTAAGTATGTGCCCTGACCAGGTTTGAACCTGCAATCTTTTGGTGCACAGGCTGACACACCAACCAACACTGGTCAGGGCATGTATTTCTTCTCACTTTCTCCTGTCCCAGACTGCCCTAAACTCTGTCTTCACCTCACTTACTGATATTTAAGTCAATTTGCTTTGTAGGGCATTTATAATTTTGGAATCTTCTTAAATGGACAAAATGTAAGGAGTTGCTGTGCTAGAGGTCCCCCCAAATGGAGAAAACCCCCATAGCTATCACTGGGAGGATGGAAGAAGCAGAGTAGGGCCATTGAGAATTAGTCTGCACATCTAAGGAACTTCGCCAGTGTTTTCATGATGTTAAAAACTGTCCAGCTCAGGGGCACAGAGATGGACAAGGGACATGACTCTAACCCGTGACACAACATAGCCGGAGGGGGCTTCCTGCACCTGCACGAGCAGCTTGGAGGAGGCTCCTACATCATGAGGCCACAGTTACCAAAACTAACGGTGGCAGCCAAGAAAGGCAGAAGAAACTGGAGTGCTGGTAGATGTAATCCAGTGTGGGAGGAGTTGGAAGTGGGGTTACAGAGAAAGATCCACAGTGGGATTTAAACCCAGGTGCAGCAGCCATGCTAAGGCTTAAGCATGTGGTTTGGGCATGGAGAGGGAGCTCTCTCTCTCTTTCTCTCTTAGCTACGCTCTCTCTCAGCCATGCTGGAGCTCTGGACCACGTGGGAAGGAGAGCTCTGTGCGGCTCTCTCTCTCTCCCCCTTGGCCATGAAGCCGGAGAAGGAGAAGCCTCTTGAGCATGTAGCAGCGGTACTGTCTTGGCCACGTGGTTTGAAAGGATCCAGAAGGACTCCCTGGCCCACCATGAGGATGCAGTTTGGGATTAAGAGCAGGAGCCTAGGTAGCCGAGCATGGACACCCAGAGGAAGCCTGAATACGGTGGGAATCTGATGAGCTAAGCTACAGACTTCTGTTTCCTTTTCTTGTACCATCTTTTCCTTTGATGTCCCACTCTGGCCTGGTTTGACAAGAGGAGGCAGGACTGTGTGTTTGTGGGTGTTGTTTCTTTGTTTTTAAAGGGAGTGAGATGTAAAGGCAGAATTCTGCCATTCTTCTAAACCTGTGTGACTTTAGAATAAACACCGTGGTTCCTTTTCTTTTCATGAGACTCTGCACTGGGCGCCATGGTCCTCGTCGGCAGCAGACTGTAGAGCCCAGAGGTTCTGTTACAAAAGTATTTGTGTTAATAATAAAAATAAATAAATAGTGTATGAAGGTATTTTATACATACAGATTGATTTAATCCTCAAACAACACGTTCATGTACATTGAGCAGATGCTACTTGATGCCAGAAGTTAGCTGTGCTCTCGCCCCCGTTTTCTCACATTTTCCTTCAAAAAGGGCTGGCAGTGACCAACCCATTCACAATCAAAGATATACTATTTCAGCTGATGTTTTAGATGGATATTTCAGGGCTTCAGATTTCTCAGAAAAAAAAGAATAAATGAAATAAGAAAACTGTTAACAAGTAACTTACTCCTTTAAGTTAAGCATAAGTACTGTTTTTGAATTTCTCAACTTCACTTAGAATATCATTTCAATTTATTTTTCTCACAAGACATATAGCATGGTTCGACAGAAAGGTTGAAATTACACTTAAAGTATATTGGTAATATACTTTTATACACATACATTGCACTCAAAATAGATGTATAAATTAAATAGTAATTAATACAAACACAGCCTACTAGGCTGATTGTTAAATGACACCTCTTGGTTTGAATGACAAACTTGAAGGACTGGTTAACGTGAAATCTCTTATGTCTGTGTGTGAAAAGTAGACCTGGATTTGGGAGGATCTGTAGTGCTGATTCACAGAGGACAAGCTGCTCTAAGCATTCGCATGAGTATTTCTAATGGTCTAAGGCATTTAGCTGTACCTCACTCGGCTAAAAGGCCCCTGAAGGAGAGAGAGTGCCTGCTGTCAGTCTACAGCAGACACAGCAATGACACCACCCCCAAGGACGTCCCACAGATCTCATCAGTACCCCCACATCCTTGTCCAGCACTTAGGCCTACAGATATTTTCATGCACCTAGACTTTCTCCAGTTAGAAAAAAACATTTAAAACTTTAATCATCAGCTATGTCTGCAATGGTATCGCACCAATTTATAGAATAATACAGCTTTTTGTTTTATTTTTATTGTTGATGCGGTTACGGTTGTTCCCCCTTTTTCTCCCTTTCCCCACCTCCACCCAGCCCCACCTTCTCCCCGCCCCAAGCCAATCCCCTTACTGCTGCCTGCGTCCATGGGTTCAGCATAAAAGTTCTTTGGTTCCTCCCGTCACTATCTTTTATCCGGTGCTCTGCCCCTCCTTCCCAGCAGCTGGCAGTCTGTTTTAGTAGTATAGCTTTTCTTATCCTTTGTTTTCGAGTGTATGTGAAATTTAATGAATAACCCTTTGATGTTTAAAGAGTCTGAAAATTCAGTTGGACTGAGCTGTTGAAGATTTCAAAACCTTTAAACTGTTTGTTTGCTGAAGGTCCAAACTTCCCTTTCCCTTTCCTTTATTGTTCTGCTTTAGTGTTCTTTTCCTTTTCCTTCCCTTCTCCCTTCTCCTTCTGTCTCTTTCTCCCTCCCTCCCTGCCTCCTACAACATCAATAAAAATATATGTGTATTTTAAATGTTTTTGAATTTTCTTTATTTCATTTAATTCTCATAACATCCACATGAAGCAGAATATTAGTTTCTAAAATTTAAACAAAAAAAAAACAGGCTGCCGTGGTCACAGTCTGTGTACCCCAGTCTGGCTGAGTAACCTGCCCATTTGCACACAAAGAAGAAAGGTAATGAGCTGCTTTTCAATGGGGTTCACTTCTCTTCTCACACACCCCATCATCAAGAAGCAATTTTTCACAGGTGTCCACTGGCTGATGCACCCTTCAGTGATTTTGTCACCCTTCTATAGGGCCAATCACTGTAGAAGAATGGAAAGATTCACTGCCAACCATCAGCTAGTGAGAGCCTTGCGAAGATGTGATGCTAAGAAGAGCATCTGTTAACGTGTTCTGAGATAACAGCCAATGTATAATGAAGCTCTCCTCCCATACTTTGAATTCATGATTTCAGAATCCAAGGGGTGGGAGTGAAACTGGTCCCTCTCACAATTATTCCTCTTACTTGCAGAACCTTTTGTGACTTATTTGTAACTATGGACTTTGATGTTACACCCTAGGCACAAGTAGAAATACATCAGAAAGATAGAAACTCCTCTTAGGCACCTGTTAGTACTGCCACATCCAAGGTGTAAAGCACCTGGATTGCTTTGACAACTTCATTTAGGAAGAGCCATGAGGGCTCAGAAACCTGGAGAAGTTCAGTCTTCTGAAAACTCTTCTGAAAACTCAGTCCCCACCCCACCCCCTGCAGGTAAAGTATCATGACAAGCTAAAGTGTTCAACAAAGACATAGAGAAATATTGAATAGTTAGTGAAGTTACAAAATCTATATATGGATTGCATGTCAGATTGCAGAAACAGAAAGTGTAGCACCTCCTCAAGGCCCTTTCCAGTTGGGTTATTTATATATTTGTATTTATATATTTGACCCAATTTTCTTTTTCCCCTATTGTTTTCTACTGCTTCAAACATATGGTGTAGTAGTGATGGTTAATAATTCAGAGATTATAGATATCAGGAGAAGATTGTTTCAAAACTAGCAGAACCAGAACTAGAACTAATTATGGTGATTAGACGCTGACATGCAAAGTTTGGGGGAAAGGATATGTATATTTATTTTTGCATTAAGGATAGTTACCATGAATGGGATCATCACTGGGAAGTTTAAGAATGGTGGAGGGTGTGTGATGATGTTAGGAAGATCAGGAGTGGCTGTCATGAACTTGTGGGGCCACTTAAAATCTTTGAACGCCTTCCCTATTTTTATCACTCCTCACTCTGTGTTCCATCTTTCCATGCTGGAAATTGGAAAATGTGCTCTTTGCCTCCCTGGAAAGCATCAGCACAAGTAAACACCCGCACAAACTGTAATGTGATATGAGGAAGTAAGTGCACATGTGAGGAAACCCCGTTTCAGTGAGCGTAACAACACAGGCAAGGAGCTCCGACAGGCAGATGTCGGTGAGGTACCCAGCTCTGCCTGTGAGCACTACAGCTGCCGCCCAGAATCAAGTGTGCAGGATGGACAGTCTGAGCAAGTCACTGTGTGGCTGCTCATCGGTAGCTGGTTTTATTCCCAGAACATCCACAAAATGAATTTGGGGAGTCTGGCTGCATAACTGCTTAGGAGCCTGACCCTCTGACCCATCCAGGTGCTCTGCAGTCTACCTGATACTCTTTACTATAATCCCATTTCCCTAACAAGACAGGGACTTATTCTATTGTTTGCAACTACAAATACCTATTGAAACTTTGAACAATAAAATAACATTTTAAAGTATTAAAATAAAAAGCACAAGCATTTCAACTTTTTTAGCACCAGAAAGGAAGACCAGTTGATGAACCAAGTGACAACCAATGACCACTTTTAATAACTATTACTGTCCTATCACATTTCACTCTGCAATGGAAAAAATTACAGGTATAAGAAATTTCTTTTTCACTTTTATTAACAGAGGTTTAATGGTGATTTCTCAAGGAGTAGTATTGTGCCATTCAATCCATAGAATAACTGCCATAATCAAGAACAGTGTAAACTTATAAAGAATAAATATAGTGATTGAAAAAAAGGCACTGAGGAAAGAATGAATATGTAATGGACTTTCATAGTGAAAATTATTGAGTGGTTCAGCAAATGAAAAAGCAATGAAATAGTGCTCCGTTAGATCAGAAAGAGTATTTGTTATCGCTGCTGCAAGGTCTTACTTCACCCGTAAGTGTAGATATCAAACAAGATCAGGAATTTTTATCTTTGATTTGTTTGGGGAGTATAACCGACCAAGACGAAAACAATAAACAAAATTAAACTAATTTTTTAAATAGGAATTTGAGATGGCAGAAAGTTTCCAAAATCAATAAGAAAAAAGAAAATTCTCTCTTTCTGTTACCTTTAGATAACATTTAAGTTCAACTTGAACAAAGAAAAAAAGTCGATTTCAGAACCAGTTCTCAATCACTGACTCATTCATCAAACATTTATTCAGCTAGGGTTACTTCCCTGGCATAATGCAAAGCCCTGAGCCCTTAGAAACAAATGAGTCTCTCTCCTCAAAGAGCTACAATTAAGGGAGAAGACAAAAAGCCCATCAGTGAATTTAGAGACACACTTAAAATGCTATCTTAGAAAAAAAGTCCCGGATGACATGGAGGCCCAAGGAAGATGGATGCCTGAACGAGATGGCTGGGTGAAAGCTAGCCTGGAAGAGAGAGCTACACATCTTGGGAAATTTTCTCCTCAATCATGATCTTATCTTTCTTTTTTTATCCCTATATTTTATTTCTGTTAGATAATAAAGGGTTAATAAAATGGAAGGAATCCTAGAAGAAAAATTAACCGAAGTTGAGTCAGAACTAAGAATTCAACAGAATTAAGAATTTGCAATAAAAGTATTATTAAAATTAGAATGCATAATCAAATTAACATTTGCAGCCAGTTGAGAAATATTATTAAATAAATGATATCCAACAACTGCTAAACATTTGGGAAATGTTTTAATTGTGTTTCTAAAAGATATCACACACCAAACACATGACATAAGTTAAAATGTTAAATTCTAACTGAGCAAAACAGCAAGGATTGGGGAAAGCTAGGGAGATATAGTAACTCAGTCTTTTCTTTGATTTATCACAAGTACAAAAGTTAAAGTGTACATCTTCTTCTACTTGTATTTTTCCTGTACTTCTTGAGCTTAAGGAAAAATATAATTTTTGTTCAACTCAATTAAATTATTGTTCTGGAAAATGTCTGATTTCAACAGAAGTTATGTTTTTGTAGTATGTTTTGTCATTTTGTAGTATGTAAACTTGAAGATGATTTTCAATATCTTTAAGGGACTTAAAATATAAGACTGAGGTGTAGTAAATGAAACAACAATTGTTAGATTCTTAGTTAATTTCCATGTAAGACATAATATTGGAACATTCACTACTGAGTATATTTTTGAGTTTACATATTTTTGTTCCTTGTTTTCATATGCTACAGAGATGTTCTGGGGTCTCGTTCATGGAAGTGCTGGTCTTTGCTATTTGCGAGTAGGTGTAAAATGGGAGTGAATAGCGACATGCATGTAGTCTGTATCTGTGAGCTCTGCTCCCCTGCAAAACTGTTTGGGTATGACAGACAGTTCTTAATTTTTCAGTTCTTAATTCTTCTACTTCTACTATCTCAGTAAAGTAGAAGTCAGTTTTTGTAATTGAACTTATAGTTAATCTAAGTGATAGAGACTATACTAGGAAAAATAATAACAGAGAAACACAACCATGTGCATTTTGTCCTTTTAAATTTTTTTTTTTTTATTTTTAAAGAGAGGGGAAGGGAAGGAGAAAGAGAGGGAGAGAAGCATCAGTGTTTGGTTGTTTCTTGTACAGTACCTACTGGGAACCTGGCCCACAACCCAAGCACGTGTCCTGACTGGGAATCGAACCAGTGACACTTTAGTTTGCACTCAATCTACTAAGCTACACCAGCCACAGCTATATTTTGTCTTTAGTCAGAGTGTTCTCATACCTTGGTCCCTCAGAACTCCTTATGCTCTAAAACATAGTGAAGATCCCTCAAAGTTGTTTTTTACAATGAGAATTGTAAGTATTGATATTTATTATATTAAAATTAAAACTGAGAAAAGTTTAATATACCTGTGGATTGATTCATTAGAAAGTAGTAACTGACTCATTGTACATATGTGACATAAAACATTATTATTATCCAGACAATTTTAACTTCATTAACAAACTGAGCAAGTATCACTGTCCTACACTGTCAGTTCTAGAATGTGGAAGAGAGCAATTAAGAAAAACACTTGTAAGTGGAACTTTGTCTCTGTCCACAACACCTGAGTCTGAAAAGAAGTCAGGAAATGTGGAAAATTTTTCTCAAGGTTGATCAGTTTTGAGGTTCTTGTTTTCTTAGTTTACCCATTATTGCCTTTACCTATAATGCAAAATGTTCAAGATCATAATGTCATAATTTTACCTTTTAAAAACTATCCTTTAAAGACTCTTAAAATAATACTGTAAAACTTTAGTGATATAGAAGGATAATTCTGATATAATATGTTGAGAAATTAGGTTACAAATACTGGTTGTATCAGGAGGCCACATGCGAATTCGGCCATCTCACTAAGTCAAATGTCTAATCTGCCATGTTTTCTCCACAGCCTGAGCAATTCCCACCATTCTGTTACTCGTTTCCTTTTCCACCTTTTCTTCTTAACACTGAGCTTCTGTTTCTCCTTTTCCTTGTACAGGACTCAAAGCCTGTCTTACTTTATACTTTTTGTCTTATCCTGGCACCATCTTGTTCTTGGCTTGGGATCTTCTTTAACAGCTCAAAGGGCCATCAATGACTGGTGTTGCTAGTGCTGATGAGGATGACAATGATGAAGATGAGGACAATGATGATGACTAACATGTGTTGGAATTTTGAGCCACTCTTATCACTCAATTTTTTAAACTAATTTTTAAATTAAATTTATTGAGGTGATAATTGGTTAATAACACCATGTAGATTTCAAGGGCACATTTCTGTGATACATGATCTGTATATTGCTCTGTGTGCCCACCACCCAAAAATCAAACCATCTTCCATCACCAGCATATCGCCAATTTCAAAGTCAACTCTAAGGGGTAGAGATTAATCATTTGTCCACATTACAGACGATGCCAAATGATTTTTTAACATGTTCAAAGTCACAAAGGCAATGAGAAACTGAGCTGGGATTTGCACCCATGCCATGTGACCAAGACCTATCACCAACTTATTTTTCTGAATAAAGACAGTTCTTTCCCTCAGAGCAGCTCTGTCACTAATTTTTAAAATGACATTGTTCATTCATGTTATTTTTGCATCTACACTTGGAAGCAATCAAATAATTTCCAATGGGAGCTAATAGTGATAATTATGTATTATTTTCCCTTATCTATATTCAAAATTTTTTCAATAGTAAAATATATTGACTTTTGACATAAGTAGGAGGAAATATCTTTAAAAATTACTGATTATTGATTAACTGATACAATTTTTTGCAATCAAATATCTTGAGTGATAATATATCTGATGGTATAAAAATATTTAGACAAATCTTTATTTTCTGACCCCCTAAATAATAGCGTACAAAAACTTTTTTTAAAAAAATGCCTCAAACTTTACCCAGCTTTTCACAAAACAAAACTGGATAATCAAAGCCAAAGGAACAATTAAATATTTGATCAACACACCAAATTTAAAAACCCTATTGCCATTACTAAATGGTTCGGGTTCTCGACACATGTCTTTTTTTTTTTACTCACAAGTGATTATTATACTACATCTTAACTTGTGGAACCTCAAAATATTGCCTAGTATTCAGCTTAATTTTCCTTCCCATCCATAAGAAGGTAAATTATTTTAGAGTGAAAAGAAGTACTTCAACGATGACATATATCTTTGTGATATGTCTCAGAGGAGAGAAGGAAAGGCTCTCTTAGGCATCTCTGGTGTGAAACGCAAGTACTCTCCTCTTCACCCTGCTGGGAAGTGCACAGCACAAGCAGGGTTGCTCTCTCCCGCCTCCTGGACCGCTGCAGGCGCCAATGGGCAGCACATCCCTCCTCCGCTGGTGTACGAACATTAGCCTGGTCATTTGTTTTTTTCACCCTTTTCTGTAATGGTTCAAAGCTTGTGTTTATGAGACCATTTCCACTTCAAATTACACATACTAACACAATGGTGTTTTGAGGCTTATCCAAAATAGTACACAAATACACCATACGCAGAACTTGAAACTGAATAAATACCATTCAGGTGAACTTAATTATTCAGGTAATTTTTGTTACACATCCCTGGATGTAACTAAAATCCACTAAGGATAATAAATCGTGGCTTTAAATCAAGGAGCTAGGGCTTGTTTCTGAAATATACCTAGTCATATTTTTTCACATGGGCCATTACACTGAGCAACGGAGACCTAAATAGGTGCATTAGAGGCCTATATTCAGAATATTTTTGTTTTATTATTTTAATCTGCTAGGAAACGAAAAGAAAGAACATAAAATATAACAACATCACAAATGCGAGTGCTGAATACCTGCCAAGTTGAAAAGCCTGGAAAAGGAATATTAATACTCTGGAAATGTGGGTGAGTAGCAAGAGCTTGTTAAGAACCATATAAAAAGCCTGGCTGGCATAGCTCAGTGGATTGAGCGCAGGCTGGGAACCAAAGTGTCCCAGGTTCGATTCCCAGCCAGCGTACATTCCTGGGTTGCAGGCCATAATCCCCAGCAACCGCACATTGATGTGTCCCTCTCTCTCTCTCTCTCTCTCTCTCTCTCTCTCTCTCTCTTTCTCTCCCCCTCCCTCCCTTCCCTCTCTAAAAATAAATAAATAAAATCTTTAAAAAAAAAAAAAAAAAAAAAGAACCATATAAAAGAGAGAGAGGCGAGAGAATCTTAGTTGTCAGGGAAGACACTGTAAAGAAAACTGTTGATGTTCTCAGTGGTAACAGTGACTGCCTCCCCTTCCCAGGAAAAGAACTACATTAGATACAAGATCACACTGATGCTAAATTGGATTTATTTATAAAGAAATGGAACTTTATTGGCCATATGGGGCAAGCTAACAGAGAGAAACAACTGATCTCTGAGAGTTGGAAAATGACAGCATAGAAATGGCTCCACAGATTTGCTGACCTGAGGAAACCTCTTGCCTGGGGTCATCCTTAGAGTGAATCAGCAATTGAGAGAACACACACTTGCATTCTGGGAAGACAGAGGAAGGAGATCTGAGAGAGGGAGGTGAGAGGGAGGGAGGTGGGAGGGGGAGAGAGGAGTTGAAAACAGCTCTGAGAGAGGATTCCACTGAAGTATGACACAGAAACAAAGAAAATGTGTACTTTGGAATTCTTTTCTCTTCTCTTGTTGAGATAACAAAAATAGAACAGGCATTGAGAGATTATTAGCCCCTTCTGACATAAAAGAAATAAAAATAAAAATTTAGAATATGCAAACTAACACAAACATGCTAATATAAAAATACCCCATAACAGATTTCTACCTGAACGATTTTGTGATCTGAAACACTGAAAAAGAATTTTCTATTTTATGTTTCCAGTCAGCAATAAATATTCTGATTTTCTATTAAATTACTTCAGTCTTTGAATTTCATTAATGTACTTTGAAGAATAGAGAACTATGCATTAAACAAAATAAAATACATCATTTTCTGTTTTGAAACAGAAGTAAATTTTTCCACAAGATATAACTAGTTCCCAAATTACCAAGGGTTAATTGATATTTACTTTTTTCTAATCATTTCAATAATATTTAAATTTTAGAAACTTGCTTTTTGATCCATTCATTTACTGATGGGCACTTAGGTTGAGCATTAAGCTAAGTGAAATAAGCCAGGTGGTGCAAGTCAAATACCACATGAGCTCACCTTTAAGTGGAACCTAAGCAACAACATAAACAAGCAAGCAAAAACATAATCAGAGACATTGAAATTAAGAACAAACTAATGGTAACCAGAGGGGAGGTGGGAAGGGATAATGGGGGAAAAGGGGGAAGGGTTTTCAGGGACATGTATAAAGGACACATGGACAAAGCCAAAGAGGGGTAGGATCCAGGGTGGGCTGTGGGGATGGCTGGGCTGGGAAGGAGGGGAGGGGGAATGGAGACAACTGTACTTGGACACAATAATAAATAAATTTTAGTAACTTATAGTTCTTTTACTCATTCCCTGATTTAGCTAGTTTAATTGTTCTTTACTATTAAGAATGATCTTTTAATCATAATTTATCTCTCTAAAAATACTCTAAAAATACACCTTACAACAGGCATTGAGCTATACTGCAGAAAAAAAGAAGATAATAAGATAATAATTTTGCCTGTTGTCCTAACTTTACAAGTTACAAATACAACCAGATTTATGACAGGAAGATTATTAATTTTGAAAAAATCTGCACCAATATCTTTGACCCTCTAGCCTTATAATCGTCTAGGCAACTCTTTGATGATAATTGCAAAAGCTGTTCTAATAAACAAGTCTTTAATATTGTCTAATGTTTCATTATCTGAAATTAACATAAAATAGCATTTATTGGTAAGCTTTTATTATCTGTTATGAGTAGTCTTCAGAATTAATCACATTTCCTTTTGGCTCACCAGAAGGATAATGTAATTAACCTGACTTCTCATGACCATTCCCTGAAGTTCCTCCAGAAATAGAATTTTAATTTAGATTCTTAGTTTCTGTTTGTCCAAATTTTCGGTGAACTTTTTAACTTGCCGTGGGTGTGTGTGTGTATGCATATGCATGCTTTTATTATCCCATTAGAAATTATGCCGGGTGCTGCTGTCCTGACCTGATTTTGTCTGAAATTCAGGCCGCCTTGCCTTTGTCCTGTATATGAGATGAACCTTCAGTCTCAACGCATTCTTAATTCTTCCTCCTTCATAAAATGAGCATCTCTTTCCCATCACAAATTACAAAGTTATTGCTGGGGCATAGACACTGACCAAGGCAAAAACAATCTTTCTAAAAGAGCCCAATACATTGAATACAAGTTAAAGTTTAGAAAAAAAATGTCAAAATTAATGTGTAACCTGAGTCTGTGCTTAAACTAAGGAAACTATTTTACCTGCAGTGTATTGTGTGGTCCACTAAGGTCTTCGCTCTGACCTGTTTGTCTGCACAGAGAAAGCTAAGATGGATATTAAAATCCAAGCCCCATTTGGAAATTTTCTGAAACTCACCATCTCTGTGAAGCCTCTACTTTTGAGCTGGACACTATGAAAGTTTCTAATGAAGTAAGAATACTCTCAAAGATTTGACAGCCAGTGATAAGATGACAAACAAATGCATGAACAATTGAGTAAAGTAAGATTGACACAGGTAAAGCACAAGTGTACAGTTCTATCTGTGGGGCAGGGCCTCAGAAATTCTTCCCAAAGAAGAAGCTACTTGAACTGTGTTTTGTAAATAAGTTATCTGGATTGGTAAGATTGGTAGTAGAAGAAGAACATGACATCTAGGGTATATTTCTTGACTTTTAAAAAAATCTCTGATTAATAAAATTGTCTTATTGGCTTTTTAAGATTTTATTTTTATTTTTTATTTTTAGATAGAGGGGAAAGGGAAGGTGAAAGAGAGAGAGAGAGAAACATCAATGTGTGGTTGCCTCTCATGAACCCTTAATGGGGACCTGGCAAGCAACCCAGGCATGTGCCCTGACTGGGAATCAAACCATCAACCCTTTGGTTCCCAGGCTGGCGCTTAATCCACTGAGCCACACCAACCAGGGTATCTTATTGTTTTTTAAGAAATGTAAATTAGTTGGTTGGGCTGAAGCACAGGCTGTAAAGGAACAGGAGAAAATTGAAAAACAGCAAAAGCTGAAGAAGCTAGCTCTAAGCAGATCACAAATCCTGGAGGGTCATATACACCTCACCAAAAAGTGAATTTTGTGCTGCTGAATAATGGATATCAGCAAATGTTTTTATTCACGAGAGGAAAATGTTGCATTTGTTTTCTGATAGAGCCTTTGTCTGCAATGTAGAATACGAATTGGAAAAGGGGCTGCTATTGACGGAGGGCCAGGTGCACCCACAGTCCTGGTAGGAGGTGATGAATGCAGAGGCTATAATGGCAGTCATCCAGGTAGAGAGGAGGACTTAGATATGACATGTGTAATGGAGGAGAATTTACAGGACTTGGTGATTGACTGCCTGTGGGTTTAAGGGCAAGGTAGCTATCCAAATTATTGTCCCTGAAATAGAATTTGAGAGATCATTCACTGAGTGAACAATGATAAATATTTGGAAGAAAATAATGTTATCCTTCTATTTATTTGTATGAGGTATTTTGAGGCTATTTACAGATATCTGTATATACTCTTGTAAATACCAATCCAGAGTTTAGAGGACACATCTGTACAGAAAATATAGGTTGGTTTAACAAACATTCACTGAGCATTTATTATTTATCAGGTAGTGGTCTTAGGGATGCCTTGATGAATGAGCCTCTCTCAAGAAGTATTTGGTGTAATAAAACAGACTACGGATGGTACTCAACAGCACAAGTTATCCTAATAGGGGTGGATAATTATGTCATGGGTATACTATATTCAGACTGCTCAGCAACTTTTTTATGTATTAATAACAATATCAGGATCAAAATGAATTTTAAGATTCATAAGCTGACAATTGAATATATTTGTATTTATTTCCTAATATTATAATGTCATACATTAAATATACTATGATATGAAATAGAAAGTAAACCTTTCAGTATACCTGCTTTTTATTTATGTGTTTGATTGTTGTTTTTAGTGGCTATTGAAAACATGCTTCAATTCACAAAGATCACGAAGTGATTGCTTGTCTATTGCATATCTAGGTATAATTACAGTGTCCAAACTTTATGAATAATTTTGCTTCAGGTCTAATCCCAGCTATACCACTTGAAAATCATGTGACTAGGAATAAGTTATTTAGAATTTTCTCAGCTATTATATGGAGATATTAATATAACTATCCCATGAATTATTACGATGATAACATGTAATAGTGCATCTAAAGTACTTAGAAAAACACTTTGTAGAACACAAGCCTAAAATAAATTTTATCTATTATTAATAATAGTGTGTGATACGCATTTGTATTAACTTAATATGGAGACTGTCTGTTTGGAATGAATGCTATGTCCCCTCAAAATAATGTATTGAAATTTAATCCCCAACGTGATGGTGTTTGAAGAGAGGGCCTTTAGGGAGTAATTAGATCGTAAGAGCGGAGCCCTATTAATTGGATTAAAGCCCCTGTAAAGAGGGACAAGAGAGCTCACTTGCCCCCTCAACCATTTGAGGGTACAACAAGATGTCAGCAGTTTGCACCTCGGAAGAGGACTCTCGCCAGAGCCTGACTGGGCTGGTACCCTGATCTCAGACTTCCAGCCTCCAGAAGTGGGAGAAGTAAATTTCTATTATTCATAAGCTATGCAGTCTGTCTTACTTTCTTATAGCATCTTGAACACAAACACTATTTTTCATATAGTGAAGACAAATAAGTCTTTAAAGATCACAGTTAATAATTGTCAGAACCAGAATTAGAATCCCAGTATATTTACTCCAGAGTTCATATTTTTTGTTTCTATGTCACCTCTAGAAACCCAGTGAGAAATTATCACTGATTTTGAAATATATATGTATTTTTCCTAAAACAAACTACGAAACCAATGTAGTATAGGAAAAGAAACCAAAATAAGTAAAAAGCACTGAATGTGAGCAGATAACCACTTGAAAAACCAAAACCAGATTCATGCTGCCTATAAATGATGGAATTTCTATATTTGAATAATATTTAAATAAAATTTTAAGAGATCCTCATCTTCAAAATCAGGCCTTGCAAAAATTATTAATACTTACATTTTTCTGAAATCACAAATCTTATTCAAATTCTAAGTCTACAGTGAGAATAAGTTTTAAACATTTTAGAAATGTCTGCCAAGCCCATGGGAAAGAATTTTCATGGGAATTGCAGACCTAAGAAATTATAAAGAGAAATAATGTCAACAATTAAAAAACACGATTAAAACTGGGTAGAACAGATAACGTAATTTAATGAGAGTAAGTTGAAAAAGTTTGCCTCAAATTTCAAAGAATTAATTGTGCAGTATAAGATTAGGGATTTCTGTCATAAAGTTTGTTCACAAAAAGAAAAAAAACACAAAAAAAACCCCACGTTGCTGACCTAAGCAAAGCCTGATACCTGCACAGACCCCTCCACCACTGTGATACCTTACATCACTCCACCACTGTGACTGTGGTCATGAATTTTGCCTATCCAATTGACCTAGCCATGATTTGCCCAGATATTTGGCTAAACATTATTTCGGGGTTTGTTTGTGAAGGTGTTTCTAAATGAGATTAACTTTGGAATTGGTAGACTGACTAAAGTAAACTGATTTTTCTCAGAGAAAAATGGATCAGAAGTTAATAATTGCCTCCCCAACTAAGAAATGTCATTGGCTCATCATCACAATAGAGAAAATGACCCTTCCTCAAAGGCTCATCTTTTCTCTGGTGATCTAGAGATTGTCTATATTCCTGTGGTTTCTTGTTTTTCCAGCACCATTAATGTCTTTTTTCCATTGCTTATAATCTCATCACTCTACAAATTTCCTTTAGTGCCTTCCACTGGCTAGCAACCAAAATAACTCCAGGTGCTTTTATCAACTGTACTTCAAAGGCAGATACTCTGAGGGACTTTCTTCTAAGCGTTATAGTCACACCTGCTCAAACCCCTTGTGCTCCACAGCTTCTTTCTCCCCAAACGCAAAGAAAACTCTTTTCAATGTTTCCAAAGACTTCCATATGGTCACGTTTATTTTTAAATTACTGTTTTCAAATGGCCAAACTTTTAGTAGTATTCCACCCAGTTCACAATGTTGTTCTTTGTGAAATATCCTGTCAGTTTCCAGAACATACTGGAGACTCCTCTGTCTCCTCCATAGGTTTCTTATCTATCCCTTTCCAAATGTCAACAGCCCTCATAACGTGTCTTTTTCTCTCCTTTCTCTGCAGTTTGTTTCTTTGCATTTCTATGAATTTAAATGACATCTTTTCATGTATGGTCTTTCTAGCTACAAATAACAAAGTCTCCAAGTTGTATTAGTTTAAGCAATAAAAAATTAGCTGAGGGAATCAATGAAGTCAGAAAGCCATGTTGAAACTGACATCATTTTGTTTTTACCTCATGGTGACAAAAGAGATGCCACATCTCAAAGCATTCTGTTCTTTATACAGTAGCATCCTGAGCTGAAAGCAAAAGGAAAGGTTGAAATAAAAGTTTTTTCTGATCTCTAATGTAACAGGAAAAATAACATTGACGGAAGCTTTCAGAAATATTTCCCATTTCATTGGTCAAAATTGGGTCAAATGTTCATTTATACACCAGTTGTTGTCAATGTGTAAAAGTTTGCAATAATTTGGCTAAAATCAAAAGAATGTATTCCCTGGCCTTGACTCAGTTCCTACATAAATTTGAGTTGTATTAGCTGCCTATTCTGAGGTCATTTCCCTCTTGTATTTTTACAAACAGAACTTTTTTTTCTTCTCATGTATCAAATTAAAACTTTTAGATCTATAGGAAAGTAGATTCAGCCCTATGTCTACAGGTGAAACTATGGTTGATGTTTTGCCAATGAGAAGAAAGAGGAAATTTTCAGAAGGACTTGTGGGAATGACTGTGTGTCTCTTATAAGAAGGGGGTGTACATTAAAGGGGACTCTGCCCCACATTGCATCCTGTTTTCCCAGGTTAGAACATGGCATGGTGGTTGGAAAAGCTGTAGTAAACTTGCAACTATGAGTAGAACACTCAACACACACATGCAGAGATTCCTAACATTGTTGCATCCCTGAACTAATGTTTTGCCTTTACCTTGATCCATAATAAGACTTTACCCTCGGAATTCTTGCTGTATGAGAAAAATTAGCTCCTACTGTTTAAGTCACTATTTGTCAGCCATTTTGTAATGTACAGAAATAGCATATCTCACTGATACAACATCTACCTGCTGTTGAGTTTTTAATCTACACTTCTTAGAACTCGATGAGCTGCCACATCTTTGGCACAAGATGAGTATTTGTTAAATAATTAATGATAAAAGAACTTGATCTCTGATAACAGAATCCCTCCTTGACTTCTGTTATTGGATGTTTCAAATCAAATATACTATGATCAAAGCTGAACTCTTAATTTTACCCCTGCTTTACAACTTGTTTCTCTTCATTTATCATCTTTAAATAAATGGGACAGTATTCAGTGTTAGGGCTCTCCAGAGAAACAGGATCAATAGAATGTATAGGAGATTATAAGAAATTGACTCATGATTGTGGAGGCTGAGACATCCCAAGATCAGCAGCTGGCAAGCTGGAGACCCAGGAGAAAAGATGGTCGAGTTCCAAGTCTGGAACGAATCCAAGTCTGGTGGCCCCAGTAAAAGAAGAGAGCTGACGCTGTGAATTCCAGTCCAAGTCCAAGTCTCAGGAAGGGAGAAGACCCATGCCCCAGCTCCAAGACAGCCAGACAGAGATAGCAAATTCTCCCTCCCTCAGCCTGTTCAGGTCTTCAGTGAAGTGAGGCCCGCCAACATTGGGAAGAGCAGTCTTCTTTACTTTATCTGCTGATATCAATGTTAATCACATCCAGAAACATCCTGACACCCAGAATAATGTTTGGTCAAATATCTTAGCACCCAGTGTCCCAGTCAAATTGATATATAAACTTGGCCGTCACATCCATCAAGGTCCTCAAAATGAAATTAGGATTATTCTCTTCTGACATTCCCATTGTACTGAATTTAAAATTCATTTTCTATCATGATATCATAATGTTCCAATCCATGCATTTGGATAAATTCTCCTTCTTCACTTTCATCTTCTACTACTTATCCATTACCATTCATGTTCAGATACAAATGAAAATCATTTTTGTTTTGTTATAACTTTCTTTTAATAACTGAGGATCATGCTCATTCCTATTTCTAGGCATTCATGCATGATCATTTATTCTGTCAAGAATACTCTTTCTGATCTTTGCTGTGATTGTTTCTTCTTTACCTTTAGGTCCTTAAAAAGAATATCCACAGAGAGACTTTCCCTAATCTTTATATTTAATTCATGTTTCCAAGTGATTTGCTATTATAAGACACTATTTTTTTTTCATTTCATTGTATACACACATATTGTGGATTATTGTTTTAATTTAATGAGTGTTTTAATTTTTATAGTTTAATGTATTTTACTAACAAACTTATCTCAGGAACAGCAGAGAAGACAGACAACATTAAAAACATACTTGCATGTGGGACAACTCAGAAAAGTGGAATGAATGGATGAAATCTACTGTATGATAAAAATGCTACAAACACCATTTGGTTGCCATCAGTGAGAAACTTACTTGTTTTTAAAAAATCCAGCTGTCATCATCCACCGTAGCTACTTTCTTCACCAAACAGAATACTGTAGAGTTCTAAACCCACTCCTAATGCTGTGAGTTATACTTAATCCTTTCTATTCTTTAGGACTTAAGACCCATGAACACTGGCAATGTTTATTTTAACACTATAGCTCTAGTTTCCTGACTACTGCAGGTGCATATTAGACACTGTGGTAAACTGAACAATGTCCTTCCTCCCCCTGCAAAGATGTTAAAATCCTAAACCCCTGAGCCCAGTGGATATGTTACCTGACATGGACAAAAAGAGACTTTGCTTGCAAATGTATGTTAAGGATTTTTGAGATGGGAGCTTATGCTGGATTATCTGGGTGGATCCAATGTAATGACAAGGGTGGCAGGAGGATCAGAGTGAACAGGAGGGGAAATGATGATGAACCAAGAGGCTGGAATTATGCAAAGGGGTAACTAGCCAAGGAATGCAGGCAGCCGTAACAGCTGAGAAAGATGTGATATTAATTATACCTATACTATTAATTAATTATAAAATACCATATAATAGTTGAAGGAACTGAAAATGAGTAGCCTGAAAAACAAAACAAGGGAATTAGACACTATTGTCATTAAATACTTGTCAAACCATGAGTAAAAATGCAAGTATTGAGCTTTTCAATTATTGAATGACTTAGTATGGACTGGAATAAATAGATTTCAAAGTCTTTTTCAACTTTAAGAGTAAATGATATTATGACTGTTAGATCAACAGTTTGTAAATAAAGTTTCTCTGTTTCTGTAATATCTTTTACAGTTAAGTGCATTTGTGTCAGCTGAACCTTTTATCTAAATTTAAAAACATATGCACACATTCTACAGAATAACATGCCATAAAAATCAGTTCAATGAAGTGGACTTCCATAATCAAATCTACATTAGAGAAAGGTAAAACATCTTTCAGCAATTTCTGTTATTTTATAATTCACTAAAGATAAAAAGAAATCAAATTAAGTATTGAGGTATAGTCTTAAATTGTATCTATATGCAAATGCAATTTAATACCTTTAAGAAAATCTGAATATATTAGTGCAGATTTAGATAAATTTACTAAATTTCTTGAAGTATATATTTCATATATTGCTCTTCTAATTTTTTCTTAAGGGTCTGTGATGACTTTTTGTCATTTACAGAACTCCATATTATGATGCTGTTTTTTTCAGAAGTAAATTATGAGTATTTATTTAAAGACCTGTAATGTGCAGTATTATAAAGGTTTGTATTCTAAAAGCATTTATATGATAATAGAACTTCACTTGAATATATTCCAAGGACTCATAAAAGTACTGATTTCCTTGGGACAAAACCAAAAGTATATCCAAAGGGAATTAGAAAAACTAAATTAGCCCTGGCTGGTATGGCTCAGTGGATTGAGCACCAAACTGCAAACCAAAGTGTCAAAGTTCGATTCCTAGTCAGGGCACATGGCTGGGTTGCATGCCAGGTCCCCAGTAGGGGGCACTCAAGAGGCAACCACACACTGATGTTTCCCCCACTGTCTCCATCCTTTCCCCTCTCTAAAAATAAATAAACACAATTTTTAAAAAACAAGAAACAACTCATCTCTCAATTACCATAATATCAGACTTTCTACCAAGTGAACCATAAAATGTTTTTGTAAATTTAAAATGTTTACAATAATAATGCATCAGATGTGATATTTGTTTGATTGTGGCTTGTATTTAGTAAATAATCTTTCTTTTTAATTCACAGAAATAGACAAATCACTGATATTTCCCAAGGAACCTATCTTTAGAACTGTAAGGTTATTTATAGTGTACTGGCAGCTTACAATTAAATAGAGAAAAAAGCTTATAACTTTTTGTTGTCTTTGGAATCATAAAGAATAATGAGACAGATGCCTTTTTTCCTTATGTTTTAAAACAAACCCATGTTTTGAATTTTATAAGAGAGTCTTTGTTATCTGGGACTCATAAACAAAAGACAGCATTCCACCAAGAAGCAATACATCTTAAAAACCTCAGAGAGGAAACGCTGAGTAAAGTGTGCATGCACGGTGTATGTGTGTGCGCTTTAGAGAAGATGAGGGTGAGAATGAGTGTAGAGGAGGGAGGCGGTGACCATTATAATGAGTTAAAACACTTGACTGTAGCTTACTATGCATCTTGCAGAACGGTAGTCAATTTTTTATAGTGAATTTACCTCCACTGTTTGCTTCCCTTTAACCTTTCTTAAGGCAGCGTAGTATAAAACAGGTGGTCCAGTAGGAAGACACTTTGAGACACCTTGTCTGAATGTGAATCCCAACTCCATCCCGTTTAGCTGTGTGGAAATGGGCCTCGATCTGTGCCTCAGTCTACCTGTTCCTCAGTGCCCTCATCTTTAGAATACAATTAACAGTTGAGACTTGTAGTGACAATGGACACTTGGGATATGTGATGACTTAAAATGAGAAATAAAAATATACTAAATAAAAGTATGCATTTACATGCATACTAAAGTATACATGTAAATATGCCTGTGTATAGTAGCTACTAGATAAATGCTAGTTACTATTATCTTCATTGTGCAAATGTCAATCAACTTATTCTTAGAGTATCTTAATATCTTTTCTCTTAGTTTTTGAACTACTTTCCTTAATTTGACAATTTTTCCTCATCTTTCTTCTGAAGTCTTTTTCTTTATATCCTGTTGTTGGATTTCTTTTTTTTTCAATTTCATGTAGAAATATACAATATATATTTCTAAGATTTGGTCCTTTTCATATCCACTTTGTGGTGTAATCCATAGAGCAAGGCAATACACACCTCCCACTACACACACAAATGTAGATGAGACATTGCCTCTCTCCCCCCTTGGAAACCAGCATATGGGAATATAACCTGGGCCTATTCAAATATTTCCTTACATCTAAAGGGAGAGATGCAAAGATACAGGTATGGGTAAGAGCTTTTCATGGCAAATGGTAGCAGAATTCAGTGTCCATTGGCTACGGATGCGGGAATGCATCCTGCATCCTGTGATGAAGGGTATCAACCTCAACAAATGGGTTCCTGAAAGTCACTAGTTACACTCTCTGCCACCAAGACACCATTAGTTTCTTTTTTCCCAGGATTCTTGCTAAATCTTCAAAATGTTTGACACATGTCCAATAGATTCCTTTGCTGATTATGTGAATCAGAGTTAGGTCCTGCTGTTTATAACCAAGGGCTTCACCTAATATTGAAATTAGTGTTAGAAATAGATACCAGATAACAAATCATTAGGGAAATTGGATAAATATATGATTAGCATGATGCCTAGATGAGCCTGAAGACAGTGAAACTCTCAGATGGAAATTTGACACCACGTGGCATCAAGTGATGATTTAGCTAATTAAAGTCTCATCTGTAATCACCTGGAATCAAGCAGCCATTTGAAGGAAAGGCTTAGGTCTGGTAAGTCATCAGTTCTCTTAGACATAACAAAGGGTATGATGAATTTAAGGCTGGAGGGGTCAGGACTCTCTGTAACGGAACTTTAAACCCAATAAATGGAAAAACAATGTTAAGATCAAACCCCTAAACTCCTAGTTCAAAGCGCAGCAGATCGCAAAGATGGATACCAACAATTCCTGTCACCTTTGCATTCTCATGCCACTTCACTCAAAAAAAAAGGTGGAATTTTTCTTTTCTCCTTAAATCTGGGCTGGTCTTGTGACGAGATTTCACCAATGGAATGAACTTAAACGGATACTGTGCCTTATATATAGGGTTGGACTTAAGAGGGCCCCTTAGTTTTTTCTTTCACTCTTCAGACTCTTGAATGATGATGGAATTCACTGAAGCAGAGAAGCCTAGCCAGTCCCCAGCCGTACTAGCCAGTCCAGCTGGGCTCTGGAAACACGAGTGAAGCCAGTCGGGGTCCTCCAGCCCTAGTTACAGTTCTAGCCAACACCATGAGGGGCAGTCTGAATAAGGGTCCCCCACAGATATTACCTTCTTGATCCTTGGGACCTAGGAATGACACCTCTTATGGCAAAAGGGAATTTGCAAATGTGACTAAATCAATGATACTGCAATGGGAAGATTGTCCTGGATTATCTGGGTGAACCCTAAATGTAACCCAAGGATCCTTAAAAAGCGAGGTAAAAAGGATCAAAAACAGAGGTTAGAAGATGTCACAATGTCAACAAGGTTGAAGTGATGTGAGGGAGGAGTCATGAGTCAATGAAGGGACTTCAAACTCCTTTTCCTTTAGAATCACTGACTTTCTTCAGGCCATGTAGGAAGTTTGACATACTCTGTCTGTGAAGATTAGAGCTAGAATTTATATGTACAAGGCCCCTCAGAAATTCAGCCATCTGATTTCTCACTGAAGAGCTAGCTTATTAATCAAACTACCCCTTTTATTTAAAGCTCTACTTTGCAAAATGAAATCATTTTCCAAGCCAAGAACAGTCCCTGCCAATGTTTTAGTGGAGTTGAAACACGATTTCCTGTATGGTGCTTCTTGAAAAAAATAAGTCCAAAAGTACAAATAATAATCCATAGTAGAATAGCAATGCAGCTTTCATCATAGAAGGTATAACACAAACCTGTAACCAATTTTAAATGTATTAGACAATTTAAATCAAATTGATTAGCATTTGGATATAATCAGTCACGGGCATGAAACGCTTTTTAATCAGGTAATGACTTCATTAAACATGGTTAATCACACAGCACCTTGAGCTCATTTTCTAAACATAGAATTAATTATTCAAATTATGGCAATTAAAACACACCAGTCGATGGCTGGATTCATTTTTGAAACTACCTAGGAAAGCTTGCCAAAAAAATCTACTCATCATTTGCAGGATTGTAGTACGTGCTGAACATCTAATTAAAGAAAATAGACTTTGAGTCAAACAGCACTATAGGAACAAAATATGGACAACAGGGTAGTTACTTCTTAGTCGAATCTTATAATGAACTTTGAGAATGAAACAGGGCATAGAGAATACACTTGAATCTTGAAAAAAATGGCTCACTTAATGTTTATGTACAATTTACTGTTTATTTTTTTTCAAATACTGTATACTTGTTTTTATCATCGTATAATATTCAATTCAGATAAAGTCAGGAATATATTTTCATTACTGCCCACATGATCAGCATATATGTATAGAAGACCTACTCCATTGCATAGGTGCCCCGGATAAACAAAAGAAGTACAACCTGCCCGAGAGATTCTAAATCCAGTTTGGGAGGCTAGACATAAAATGAGGAAAGCTACAGATAGCATGCACTAAAAATAGTCAGCTAAGGAGGTTATTGGGCTTTCTATTTGGAGGCATACACTTGAAAAATAAATTATTTGTGCAGCTCAGCTGGATAAATTATATTCGATTCTATTTCATTTGAGATGGCGGCACTGAGTAGAACGGTTCATTTTTCTGACTGGGCTCATTTATGTGGTCATGAAGAAAAGGTTTTCTACAGCCCAATGAACATTTAGGAGATGGAATGGAGCATATTGCCTTAAATTTACCCTGTGTCTCAGAGTTTTATTCTTATCAGTTTAAGAATAGTAGTTATTTTGTGTAATATTGCTCTTTCAAAATTTGGTGTACCATTTTATTATCCTACAATGTTCCAACAGATAAGGTACATTATAATAATATACATCTATAATTGTAACAAAATTCAAGCATTCATTTTAAAGAGTTGACATATCTAAAGAGGTATCAAGGTACATTGGTTACTTTTGCCCGTCTGATGAAACCCACTGTATAAAGATTTCTTGTAAAAAAATTCTTGTAAATTCACGGAATGAAGTGTTTTGTTACATAATTCTTAACAATCTTCTTTTCATTATAGCATTCTTTTCTTATTAAAAAGATCAAATCAGCAGACAAAAAATGATCATATATACTTCTGAGGAAGTGATACTCTTAGTAACATCATCTAAATGTGACAATAAGATACATAACTCATTTCCACAGAACATCTAATTTCTATGTATTAGCTGTAGTGTACAAAATAGAATGCAAACATCCACATGTCCTCACCAGAGAATGCTCATTTATGGACATGAGCTGTTTACACAACAATGGTTTTCAAAATAAACAGCTGTTACCGAAGAAAATAGGCAGTAATAATAATAATAATTTCAACTTCAATTTTCTTTGTACCTCAACATCAAGTATGAATTTTCTGGAAATTAACATGCTCCTTGTGTCTTTCTGAATCAGTATTTACAGGATATTAAAGTAAACTTATTGACTTAGTAATTTAACTTAATGGAAATTGTGCCTCATTATCATAAATATATAAAACAAGACTTTGAATAATTTTATTGGATTTTTTCTGAGATTGTATCATTACAATATAATGATGTACAAGAGGAAACAAGAGGTAACAACATGAAAGGAACGTTCCATCTTCTTGCCTATGTACAACCATAATGTAGTAATGGTTAGGTGACATATGTTACTGTTTTTTTCTTTGAGGCCAGAATATGATAATGATGAATAGTAGTTAAAAGAAGCAATGCATATTTGAAACTCCACCCTGAAAAATCAATGAGTTTTCATACATATATTCGTCACACATAATAAAAATTCAATTCATTATGTATCCAGAGTACCGTTTAGCTGCACAATCAATATCAGGATGTGATCCTGTCTTGGTGAATGGATACAATGTCTTTGCAGATCTATCATTTCCTTCATATTCCATCTAAAAAAGCACTTAGTCTTCCACATAGACTGGGAGATAGGGGCTGTATTTTTTTTTAATGATTACATTTCAAAGCGATAACTTCCAGGTCCTTGAGAAAGACATTCTTGGGTTGTAAACTGGCACGATGAAGAAGAGCATTTATATCTCAAAGGGGACAGAGGAAGAATTCTCACGTGCAAGTGTTCTAAAGTAAGTGGTCTAAGAAAAGAGAGGTGAGGCACCTACAGTCAGGAAGAAACCTGTCTGAAGGGTAGTCAGGTTGAGGGAATTTTTAAGACTGTCTTGGTCAGGACACAGCATCCAAAGGTCAAAACTCGAGTGAGGCACCTGAGCTGCTGAATTTAAGGATCCCTAGGGGTCTCACCCTGGTCTGTCCTACAGCACTCCATACTATTCCCTGCGGCAGATTTTACTGAAGGTTTGGGACAATCAAGGCCTGGTGGGAGACTGGAATTACACCATGTCCCTGTTCCTAAAACATTCCTCCAGTGCAGAGGGTTGAGTTAAGCATACTTTTTGATTCAAATTGTATTCTGCCATCATTGGTTTATGCAAGACACCTGCTAATGACCAAATTGTGTCCCCCTGAAATCTATATGCTGAAACTTAACCCCCCAGGTCACTATGGTTGAAGATGGAGCCTTTAGGAAAGTCAGTAAGGGTACATGAGGTCACAATGGTAGATCCCTAATCTGAGCATATTGGTGCCATGCCAAATAAGAATGAAAAGAGGGAAGAGGAAAGACCATGTGAGGACATAAGGAGAAAGTGGCTGTGTATAAGCCAAGAAGATAGTTCTCACCAGGAACTGAATTTGCTGGCATCTTGGTCATGGACGTTCAGCCTCCAGAACTGTGAGGAAATGAATGTTCGGTGGTCAAGCCACCCAGTCTGTGGTATTTTCTTAGGGCAGGCCAAGCAAACTAGCACAGCCTCTATCTTACATTTTGGACTTATTTCAAGTTCAGTTATTCATTTCTCATGCCCTTGTCTCCCTAAACCATTCCCCATCCCCTCACCTACTGAGCAATTATGTTTATGTGTTAAATGTATCTTTTATATCATTGTAAACTTATAATTTTGCAGGCATATACTTATAATTCACAGAACTGGTATAGTTTATACATCTCATTATGCATAACGTACTTTTTTTCACTTGTTAATACCTATCCATGTGGTTATGTATAAATGTTTCTAATTGCTGCATACTATTCCACAACCTGTTTCCATCATGCTTATCTGCCCATCTTCAAAAGTTACCTTAAGTCACTGCCTGTAGACACTGCCACATAAATATACATATAACCAGTTGCTGTCTTTAACTTTCTCCCCAAGCTTCCTTCATTTATTTTGGCTTTCTTTAGTCACCTGAAACCCTTTCTTCATGTCCTAATTATATCTTCCCTTACTGTTCCTTATTCATGGACCCCTTTTTGAATAGCCTCTGTGAAAAAACATAACTCCCAGGTAAAGACAGCCATATTTGTTGTGTTCACAGCCATCCACACCCCGCCTCAGGCTTTGCCCTTAACACTAAAAGAATCAGTTAATGTAGAAATTAGACTTTCTCTTAAAAAAATTCAAGCAATTGTGGCTTAAAATGACATTTTTTCTGTGTACTTAAATACCATAGCAACATTTAAAATACATTTTAATTTAAACTCGAATTAACAAAAATGTTTACCAGTAAACATCTATACCATAATTAAGACTATATTCTGCTTTTATGTTTACCTTTTCCCTTCCAGCTCCTCCTCCCATGGCTGCTTCCATGATTTCAGCTTTAGCTAAATCCCACTGTGGCATAAAATAGGCAATTTTGGGGGTCCCGTTTTATGTTTCAGTGAAATGAGGTGTGTCATTTTATGTGGGCATTGCAAATTTCAGGCTCTACCTTCAATTAATAGAACTCAAGGAGAGGCCCTTCCCGCCTAACAGACTAAAGTACGGGACCAGAGTCATTTGGATTTTCTCCTACACATCCCTTGCCATTGCACATTATCTCTCAGCAACAGCTGGTGACACGCAGACACGGTGCCTCCAGGAAAGCTGTCTCTTCCCCGGTTCCTTCCGTTTCAGTCCATTTACCTCAGAAAGAAAACACTGCTTTAGCTGGTCAGCTTGCAATATCTTTCCCACAATGTAATTTAAATCCCTTCAGTTAAGGGAAGAAGATTTGCATTTCGAAGCTAGCTTTGCTTTAAAAACTAGCCAAAGTCGAAGGTCTTCACAACCTGATGGTCAGACGGAAATTTTGTATAGATAGAACAGAAAATTTTAGGATGCCTATGTTTGCAAAAGGAAGGACCCACATACAGGAGGTTGTGGCGTGGCAAGATGGTTTATTTGGGTGGAAATCCGCCCCTGGGTTTGCAAGTTCCCATCTCCCTCCATCCCACCATGGAAAAACTCCAACTGTGTCTTCAGCAAGGCCAAAACAAAATCCAGTGTTTACAGTTTCTGCTTCATATTAAAGCTTAGTCCTTTTGGAGCCCGTGCCATCAGCTGCAGGCCCTGGTAGCAAGTAAACTCACATGATCATGTGCTCCCAGGTGAGAGAGAATACTCAGATACACAGGGAAAATGCATTACCAGCGGGGAGAGAGAGATTGGGGGAAGAGGTTTTTGCTTCCCTGGGATTATATTAGCTTGGGTTCCAGATAGACCAGGTGATTTTTCTAAAAAAAAAAAAAAAAAAAAAAAAAACAACACACACAAACACCAATCAACTTCCCAAGCTTTCACAGGCTTTTGATAGGCCCATACCCCCTAGTTAGACTGACAGACCTTTATGGTCCAGTACCTACCTCTGTACAGGCCAACAATCCAGTATCAAAGTGGTAAGGAAAGAGTGCTAATCTTCTTATTATTTTTTTAGATTTTATCAAGAAGCTTTAATGACTTTAATTTTTAGTGATTTACATTTATAAATTTTGATTTCTAAGAATTTTTAAATATATTTTATTGATTATGCTATTACGGCTGTCCCATTTTTCCCCCTTTATTCCCCTCCACCCTGCACACCCCTTCCCACCCACATTCCCCTCTTTAGTTTATGTCCATGGGTCATACTTATATAAGTTCTTTGGCTTCTACATTTCCCATACTATTCTTACTCTCCCCCTGTCTAGTTTCTACCTACCATTTATGCTACTTATTCTCTGTACCTTTTCTCTCTCTCCCTTGTTCCCACTCCCCTGTTGATAACCGTCCATGTGATCTCCATTTCTGTTCTACTTGTTTGCTTAGTTTTGTTTTGTTTTTGTTTTAGGTGTGGTTTTTCATCATTGTGATTTTGCTGTCATTTTACTGTTCATATTTTTTATCTTCTTTTTCTTAGATAAGTCCCTTTAACATTTCATAAAATAAGGGCTTGGTGATGATGAACTCCTTTAACCTGACCTTATCTGAGAAGCGCTTTATCTTCCCTTCCATTCTGAATGAGAGCTTTGCTGGATAGAGCAATCTCAGATGCAGGTTCTTGCTTCTCATGACTTGGAATACTTCAGAGAGAGTGCTAATCTTCTTGATGGAGAAATGCTGTACTCCCCTGTTGAAGCTGTAGATTCCTGGTAAAGCAAACAGGCTGATGCTCCCCAGTTTATTAATCTCACTGTCTAATTCCCTTTGTTCTCTTTTTTATTGATTGATAATTAGTTAACTACCTACAGTGACAGTAAGTCTAATATGTAAATATATTTGAAAAGAAAATATACTTACTGTGTTTCTGAGGTTGAATTTAAACCTTTTACCAATTTTTATTCTTTCTAGAAAAGAGCAAGCATTTGAAATCTTTATAAGGGATGTGAGACCTGTGTCCCCACACTCTACAGCTCTTGCTTGGAGGCAGCAGTGGACGTGGGTGAGAGTGGAAGCAACCACATCTTCTTCTGCTGCTGCTTCTTCACACCTTCGTACCCGATCTCTGTGTCCAGACTATGGTTGTAATAAGTTTTGTTCTTTTAGTTATCTCTCTTCAAACAAAATCAGTAATCTTTTTGCATTTGATGAAAACACAGGTTTTAGAGTCAAACTGCCAAAATTTAAAGCGAGACCACCATTTTATGTGTGACCATGAGCAAGTCTTCTTTTAACATGTCCTGAGTCTCAGTTCCTTTGTCTACAAAGTGAGGTTATTATGCTATAATAATGTTGTGAAAGTCAAATGTTTTATTTCAAGTGTGTAGTACAGTGCCTATCTCATTGTAAAGGATCAAATGTAAACAGATTTGCAGAAACAATGAGACATCTTTTCTCTGAATTATAGTAATTACTCCTCATGTTCAAGAAAGAACTTTCTTCTTTTTTGAATTAATCTCTTTGTTTTGGGTTAAGAAAACGAAACTAATAAAATCTTATTTTCAATGTTGATGTTTTAAAACTGATGTACCCCAATTATTCCTACAAAGCTAATTTTATTGAGCAAAGTATAAAATCAATGCTTTTATTGATATTTTATAATGCACTGATTTTTTTGTTTATGGTTTGGTGGTATTTTTAATTTTTAAAGTTTTTTGTAGTATATGCATATTTTTTTTAATATTCTCCAGTGGACATTTTCATCTTTTGAATTGGAAAAGTAGAAAATGCATGTAAAATTCATTCTTCCATTCAGTTGTATCTCAGTTTAGATATTAATTTTTCTCATAAAACAATAAAACATGTAAATAATAATCTATGTTGTAAAATGTATTTATTCCTTTTCCACATTTAAGCATTAAATGTGACTTTACCATTGTTTGTCATAGACCATTGTAGGAACTGTTATTCTGCTTCAGACTTTGTTACTGAGTTATAGACTGTCTACAGAAATCACCATGTGGCAGTCTAATATAGATCTCAAAATTAACTACCAAAAATTAAATTATTGATTCCACTTTTCACAAAAGCCTGCAATGTGCTTATTCCCAATTCTCAATAATGGTGCTATTGTTCAGTCAGTTGCTTAAACCAACCAAACAAAATAGTTTTTCTGTCCCTTACAACTTCTCTCCCAACCTCTCAATAAGTCTTGTAGGCAATATATTAAAAATATATTAGAATTCAAGTTACTTGTCACCATCCCCATATTCATAAGCCATAATCACCTTTTAAATGGCTTACCACAGTGGTATTTTATATCAGTCAAAATAAACTAGTTTTAGTTTGTGTGTTTGTTTGGAGGGAGCATAAAATTCACTGATTTTTATTGTCTTAGAAACAGATAATAAATGAGCCCATTATAATTTTTAAGCCACTGGAGCCATACAGAGTATATAAACAAAATGAAAAAGTTCCTCCTCTTACCTTGCCCTCTCTTTTCTCTCTCTAGAGAGACCATAGTTAAATGTTTAATGTATATCCTTCAAGAACATTTTCCCTGTGTGATTATACCTGTGATTCTTAACTAAGGGGATTCTGCCATCCAGGGCACATTTTACAATATCTGAGGGCATTTTTGCTTGTCATGACTTCAGATATTTTCTACTAACATGAATTTACCAATGTTGAAAAACTTCTACAATGCACAACAAATAATTTTTTGGAACAATATGGCAGTGGTTAACATTTTGACTATTATATGTCTATGTGTGGATTTCTTTGCTTTTGCCTTACTTACAGTTCTCTGAATTCTTAAGATGTATAAAATAATGATTTTCATCAAACTTGGAAAACTTCAGACACTATTTCTTTGAATAATTTTCTTGCTTCTTTCTCTCAGTCTATAGCAAATTTAAATTATAAAGGTAAAACAGAAAATACGGGAATAAAGAATAATTAATGATAAAAGTAAAACAGAAGCAAAAGTCATTTGATAATTTCTTAAAGGAGGTAGACTGGTGAGCAAAGGTGTAACACACTAGTAAATTCGAACAAATAAGCTAGCATGCTAGTACCAAAGTAAAATAAGCCAGTTATTGAATAAATGTGACTAGTTAAAACAAATAACAAAAGAGTTTGATCACAGTGCTAATGTGCTTTTCTTTGTATTCTGAAGCAATAGGAAAAGTGTTTTTTTGAAAATGAGATAAAAGTGAAATACATATCCAGCTACTAATTTACTATATTAAATCCCCCTGTCAGTGAGATAAAAAATTTCAGAAGATACAAACTAAGAAGAGAATTAACAAAAATTCATCACAAATTTAATAAGCAAGGACACAAAGATTGGAAACATTATTTTTAAAATGATTAAAAATACCAAGAAGGCAGACTTCTCATTTTGTACTTTTTAGTAGATAATGTACTTCTCATCAGATGAAGAAAATAATTTATTCTCAATTTTCTAAAGAGTAAAATTATAAAGAATTATATTTAAATATGATATGATCATTCTTTAGTTCTTAATATTAGCTTTATAATTTAATTCAGTTGAATCAACAGCTCTTAAACTTCCAGTAGCTTTCAGGCACCATGAAAGGAACTGAGGAAAAGAGAAAGAAGATGAAGATCCCTCACTCAAAGAGGTCACTTAGGATACACATAAAAGACTAAAGCTATCACTGTAAAATTTTATACATGCAACAATCAAATCACCCACACAGTATAGTATCATGAGGATACTTATTAAGATTTTGAGATTTTTCATGAAGTAGAAAGACATGAACTATGTTAAGAAGAACAAACATAATTTTTCAAATGTGTAAAGAAGAAAGGAATTTTCCAAAGCAATGAAGAAATATGTTTAAACAAACAAAAACAAGAAAAAGTTGAATGAAATTAAGAGTTATGGTGTATCTGTAAACTGGAAACAAAATAGGAAGATAAGATTAAGCCAAATAGGGGATCTGAAGACAGATCATGAATGAATTGGTAAAACTTCGATAGTATATTAAGAAATAGAGTTTACGTGTGGAGGAAAACAGACAAACATTAAAACATATTCTACAGCAAGCTGACATGATATGATTATTATTTGTAAAGACTTGCTCTAGAAGAATCAAGTAGAACTTTAAAACTAAAATGAAAAACGGGGAACAGATCAGAAGGCTAGTGCCATAATGGGGAGAATTGTTTAGGATCATCTAGGATAAAGCCTTAGACATTTAGATTGAGCAAAGACTAAAAGATGTTGTGGTAACAAAATGGCAAGAACTTGGAAGGATTTAGAATAACCTCCAATGTTGTAGTTTGGAGTTGTGGTGTCTTTCTCTAAGGTGAGGAATAAAAAAGAAGACATAAGTATCTTATGTGTGGTTGAGAGAGAGGAAGAGCCTTGCTTAGAATATAATTTGCTTTAAATGTCTTAGAAAAATCAAGTGAAGATTTCATGGGAGAAATAAGAAGCTCAATATTCAAATACAGAGTTCAAGGCAATAATCTGGGCTAAAGTTCTACATTTCAATCATTGGATATATAGGTGACAGTCATTTGAAGCTTAGAGGACAAAAAATAATTATTCACAAAAAATGAAAAGAGACCTAAAATGGAACCTTTAAAAATATTCAGCACATAATAGAAGAATATTGAGAAAAACTAAGTATAGACAGAGGAGAAACAAACAAAAGGGAGTGTATATCATACATTAAGGTATCAAATGCTACAGAAGAAATATAAAATAAGATAATAGACATTTTTCCATTGAGTCTATCAATGAAAGACAATTCTATTAAATATTAAAAACCACAATGCAGTGTGTTGAGGAGTACTTGGTGTTTAGGAGTAAAGTCAAAGAAAGACAATCTTTATAAGAAACTTGGTTGTGCAGACACATACAATGAGAAAAAAATAAAAAAGGTGAAAGGAATCAAGGAAACAATTCTTGTGTGCCATGAATTCCAGTATTTAAAAGATGAGCATAATGGTGAAGGCAACTAATTAGAAAAGAGAATAAGGTAGAAATTTTGTGAAATAATATTAAAGCATTATAATTACTGATCACATGTACAAAAAATGCTTAATACAGGAATAAGATATATTTTTCCACTGTAAATCTATGTCTAGATCAGGATGAAAGATATTTGTCAGTGGTGAGCAAAAAATTGAGGGAATTTATGGCTTCTATTTCCTCTGTGAAGTAAAAAGATTGAGTTGTGTTGAATTAGAAGGAGTAAGTAGTGTTGTAGTTTAGACTTCCAGAAATCACTAAAGTTAGCTAGCAATTGTAAAAATGTGAAAAAAACACCAGATGGATAACATAAAATTCTTGCCCATCAGTGGTAAAGCTCCAGTAAAAAAATTTACCACTACAAATATGATACTCTTTACAAGCATATCCATGTGACATCTCTACATGTGCTCAGTGGCTCAGGTATAATAACTAACAGGATGGGTTACACAAGTGAATTTTCTAGATGAATAAAAAATATAGATTAAAAAAAACAATGGAAAAGGGGGATTCTTGTCATACATGCTTTGTATTCCAAAAGGATTTATAATTTAGAAGAGAGAATCCAAATCATTGATTTACAACCTGCTATGGAGTAATTTCCACTGAGAAGGCACCAGATTAGGAGTCTTTGGAAAAGAGTAGCAGTGATCTGAGCTCTACTCAGTCAGAGTTTCAAGTATTAGGCAGTTGATGAAAGGCAGAACTCCCTGCTTTTGAGATCACCTGTGCCTTTGGGTCTTTAGTTGAATTGCAGCAGAATGCAGCACCATCTAAATTTGTAAGTTCAATAGACATTAAAAGGGAATGAAAGAAGGAAAGTTAGCTTGTTTGTAAGAACAATTATTAAGAAGACATGTGCCTATACCAAGTGGAAGTTTCCTATAGCTACTTTAGCAGGAATAGAAGTAAGCGTCATTACATCCTGCTAGTATCCTTCAGAGGTAGTTATTTCATCTGTGCTCTGAATTGTTGTACCAATGGGATTTCACCCTGTCTTTTTTTTAAAAAAATCCTCTTTTTTCTTTGCTTTTTCTCTAACTTATAAAACACTGTTATTTTTCAGCTATACATTTAACTTCAATTATTACCAATATGCTTAATGATTCCCAAAGTTATGACTTTAGCCTTGACACCTCTGAGGCTCCAGTCCTGATTAGAAGAGTGTTTACTTCCTCTACCTGATTATCCCAGGTAATCACTCAAACTCATAATGTCTCATTTGAACATATATCCTCAAATATGTGCCTCCTCTTGTTTTCTTATCTCACTGTCACTTAAAAGACATCATTACTCATCTAGTTATCAAAACTCAAAGCTTTAAGGTCCTCCTAACTTCTCTTTTTCTCTCTATTTCCTATTGGCAAGTCTTATCCATCTCTTATTTCCATCTCCTCTTGTATAGCCCCCTTGCCACTACCCAGAGAAGGCAACCATCATTTCCCAGAAGTTCCTGTCTCTCGCCTCTTCCACCTATCCCTCACACGTTCATGGAGCAAAATGATCATTGCAAAATGCAAAAGAGATTATGTTATGTGCTCTGTAGCTCACTATGTCCCAAAGGTAAATGTGACATTCCTTGATTTTTTTTTTTTTTGTCATTTGCTTCTTGATCCATTTTCAAGATTTCCCACCACATCATGGAACCAATTACTGGGGATTTTGCCTAAAGTGAGAATAAAACAAAAATTCCTACACTCATGTAGTTTACATTCAAATGGAAGATGAAAGATAAAAACATTAATAATAGCAATAATTGCTGTGGAGAACATAGAGCAAGTTTAGGGTAATTAGAGTTGGGTTGCGGAAAAGGGTACATTTCTTTTATCCTTACCAAGGATATTTTTTTCATTGTTTTGAGAGAGAGAGAGAGAGAGACAGAGACAGAGAGACAGAGAGAGAGAAACATCAGTGTAACAGAAGCATCAATTGGTTGCCTCTTGGCTTCCCAGCTGGAGATCAAACCCACAAAGTAGGCATGTGCCCTGACCAGGAATCAAATCCACAACCTTCCCATACATAAGATGATGCTCCAACCAAGCCACACTGGCCAGGGCAGAAAAAGGTACGATTTTATATAGTGTGGTCAGTGTACGTGTTGAGGTGATATTTGTGCAAGGACTTGAAGTAAATGCAGATTGCAACTTGCACAATTTCTCATGCACTATTTTTCTAAGTCTTTCTCACCTCTTAACACACACACATACACATAAAATTACTTATTTATAATAACTATCTCCTCCATAACTAAATAATAAACTTCATAAAATATGCAAATTTGCCTTGTTCATTGATTCCTAGTTCCAGGAATAAAACCTAACACATAGTAGTGTCTCAATAAATATTTGATGACTTTATGTATTACATTGAATTGGACTTTAGCCACTTTGAAGAAAACATCAAGTTAAAACAATTCTAAGCAACACCCAGACTCATATATTGTAAACAGAAGTTTGCCATTTAATCCTTTTGTAAAAAAAATCAAACAGATTCTTGGCGCCATATATCAAGAGATTCACAAGTTAATGCCAGTGTACAAAGCCTGCAGCAACAGCAGCTGGAACAACATGTGCAACTTCGCTCCCTACCAGTTCAGAGGATAGAAAAAAATACAGAAACAGAAATGAGGGCACCAAAGATTATACAAATATCCCGGCAGCATAATTTACTTGTGTTTATAATTAACACTTGTATCATGGCTGTCATTCTGAATATTGAAGGTCTGAACATTTATAATTTTCTAATGTGAAAATAATTTGCTCTGACATTAGAACAAAATTTCAAGATTGACTATCTGAAAAAATGTAATCAATAACAAAAACACTGCATATCTGAGTTCCATTTAAGTCTGCTTCAACATTATTTCCGAAATAACGTTTCCTCTTCTAGGGATATTTCAAGCTGTTATTCATTGATTGCTAATTACATGCTCGACGTATTTTTATATTTAATCTTCATGAAATTCCTACAAGGTAGATTTTATTATCTCACTGTTATGGTTGAGAAAAACAAGGAGGAGAAAGGTTAAAGAAGCTGCCTCAAAATCCCATTGTTGACGTGTAGTGGAGATTTGAAGCCACATCTGTCAGCACTCAAAGTTCATGCTTTTAACTTTTTAACAATATCACTATATATATTTATTGTATAGAATGGCTTCCTACTTAGTTTTTTAAGCCAAAAGATGTTATTGCATTTAAAAGAGAACAAACATGGCTTGTTGCTTTAAATCTATATTTTTTCAAGAAATTAACAACTGCCTAACTTCTTCCTGTCAATGTTAAAGAAATTGTAAACTTAAATGTCTGAGTCTCTAGAATTTCTACTTATTTTTCATTTGTTTTTGTCTAAAAAATAAAATGATGCATGCTAATGGTAAGAACTGTAAATGATAAAATTTAAAATTAAAAGGAAGATGATAAAATTATCAAACATAACAGAACCCAGAGACAACTACTGTCAGTATTTGATGGAAAATACCTCCGGTATCTTTATCATGAATATATGCAAATATACCCATATGGATATGGTCATATAAATATCTGTATTTCTGGATTTTGTAAATGGAATTTTAATTTGTTTTATTTCTTCATTCCTTGTCATATTCACACGAGCCCAAGGGTTAACAGGGAAACAATTATAAATTAATCTTGAAATGAATCCTGACTTTATTTTCTTTCAGGGTTTTCCTCTTGTTAAATGCCAGTCACTCTTCTAGACTTGTTGCTTTCCATATGAAGTAAAGGAGGCAAAGAGGCTACTCAGACTTGGCTATAATCCCAGCCTAAATTTCTACAAAATGTACCAAATGCTTAAATCCAACTGGGAATTCTGAAGATTTCTATCTATGAGTATGTGTGTAGAGAGACAGACACTGTCCATAAAGTATCCAGCTGTGTAATATAAAAAATAGAGACATTTTTTGAAAAAGACACAAGACACAAGATACAAGAAACATCATACATTAAGACAATGCCACCTCAGTCCCCTTCAAAGTAGGCACCATGGGCCCTCACACAGGTCTCCCAGTGACATCAGCTACTCTGTCTCTTTTCCTGAATCTCATTGAAGATCTGAAACCTCTTCTATTTCAAATGTGATTTAAGTTTTGGGAAAAGCCAGAAGTCTCAGGGCTCCAAATCTGGGCTGTAATGGGGCTGAGTCACCTGGGTGATTTGATGTTTCTCCCAAAACTCTGCATGAAACATGATGCATAGGGGGGTGCACTGTTGTGATGAAGTTGCCAGTCACTAGTTGCCCATAGCTGTGGCCTTCTGAATCATCTGAATAGTTTCCACAGAGCTTAATAGTTCAAGTGTAATGCAAAATTTGATGCAGATTTGTTGCTCTACTCACTCAGTCATTTTGAATGTGACGGCCACTCAGTACATATGCTCACTCAGTGTCATCCACCTCCCCCACTGACTAGTACAGTGAAGTCTTCTTTGTCCACACATGCACATTCCAGTCCACTCTCCTTGGCTGCCAGGTTACATCGATATTGCACAAACTGTTCTCATTATACTAACAATGGCTGGACTTTTTCGAGCCAGACTATATGCAAACAGGTTAAACCTATGGGCCAAATGTTATCCCTGGCATGCTTTGGAATGGCCTTTGCACAAACAAATCATTTTACTGTGTCTATCAGGTTGTAAAAAAATTAAAGAAAGATACTCTAATATGACTGAGAACAAAAATGGCTGACAAAACCTAAATATTTACTAGCTGCCCCTTTAAAGAAAAAGCATGCCAGCCTTGGCTGGCGTAGCTCAGTGGATTGAGCGCAGGCTGGGAAGCAAAGTGTCCCAGGTTTGATTCCCAGCCAGGGTACATTCCTGGGTTGCAGGCCAGAACCCCCAGCAACCGCACATTGATGTTTCTCTCTCTCTCTCTCTCTCTCTCTCTCTCTCTCTCTCTCTCTCTCTCCCTCCCTTCCCTCTCTAAAAATAAATAAATAAAATATTTAAAAAATTGTTTGTAAAGAAAAAGCATGCCCACTCCAAATGAAGACTTTGAATTAAGATTCTTACTCAATAATTCAGGTATCTTATGTATCTAAGTGCTAATAGGATACCATTAAAATCCTTAATTAGAAAACATAGTTTGTATCTAGAAGTTTATAAATGTGAATTTATTACAAATAGTAAAATGGAGAATGTCTTCCTTACTGGCATTTTTAACATGTATGAATGCTCACTCTGACTTCTATACATTTTTGTATCTAGCTAATCAGAAGACTCATGGGCACTTGAAAATAATAATAGGAGTATATCCTCTGAGTTACTGAGGCTTTTAAAAATCTCCATTTTTCTTGGGAAAATTTAACATGGTAACTCAGTCCAATGAGAGCCTATTCATACCATGCCATTCCTTTCACCTTCGTTTATACAATATTGATAGCTTAGATGTTTTAATGAATATTTCATTTATTTATTTCTGTGGTTCACAGAATGTGGCTAAGGGCCTAAGAATCATTAATAATGCAAAGGTCTCCCTTGCTTTTGTTGAACTTCCTACATCAACCTGGCAAGAGCATAAGAAACATATGGGTCTCACCGTAGGTATTTAACTTCGACCTACTCAGTTTTCTGACACAGCCAGAAGTAGTAGGGAATTCCACAGCTCTAGAAACTTGGATGGGAAATATGTTCTCCTGAGACGACTAAAACACAAATCCTCACATTAATTACAAAAATGTCCAGGCACTACCAATTAGTGTTGAGCATCCTAATCAATGAAGTAAAAGATAGTGAGTAAATCTTTAAAAATTCATCTTTCTTTCAAAAGTGCAACTGTTTTATTTTTTTAAACTTTTTTATTGTTGTTTGAGTACAGTTGTCTCCATTTTCCCCAAGCCACTCCCCGCACCCCACCCATCCCCACTTCCCACCGTTGATCCTAACCCCCTTTGGTTTTATCCATGTGTCCCTTATACACATTCCTGAAAACCCTTTCCCTTCCCGCCTCATTATCCCCTCATTGAAATTAATAATTGATCTTTACCAAAGTTGATAAAAGCTGTAGGTTATCTCTGGTCCTGAATATTGAGGTAAAAGGCCAACGCATATGGTTCCCTCATTTGTAAAAAGTAGCTTAACAATAACTGTCTAGTTTTGTGGGAAAAAAATATGAGATTAACATCATGATTTATACTATGTATATTATATAGGTAAATACTGTTTATAGTTATACATAAGTATAGTATGGTATAATTATAGTATTAATTTCATGTAATGAAATTACACCTATGCACAAGAATGTAAGAAATGATATTGTTTTAAGAGTACTTGTTGAAATGTTTAAAGATAAAGTAGTATCATTTCTGAAGCTTACTCTAAAGATTTCAGGAAAAATATAAGTATACATACATTCACATAAACATACACATGTGTATATGTATTTATGTGTATGTGTGTGTGTGCTCATCCACTATTTTAAACCACTGATGCAACAGTTTGTGCCCCTACACACACACACACACACACACACACTAACCAACACGGCCTTACCCTTGTTCCCCTCACCTCACCTTTAGACCAATTTCTTCCTGACTTTAGGCCCCCCATTTCAGTTTTTTTGGAGCATTTATTTTAGAAAAATTGCAATGTAAAATTCTTTCTTGCCCCTTAGAGATACAAATCTCACAAAATCTTGCCAGGTTTATAACCCAGACATATCTTCCTCAAGGTCCTGGGAGTCATCCCTTCTGGTGGCAACCATAAAGAAAGACAGTGTCATTATCTGCCCATCTCTGTTATGGTAGGAGACTAACTTCCAGCAGCACCAGCTAGCAAACCTGAATGGCCTATTCACATTAACTAGTCTTCTCTGTGATGTTCTTCAGTACCACTCCGGGGGTTAAAAATTTCACCAGTTTTTGTTTCAGAGGAATTGAGTTCAGTCTCCTTCTATTGCTGTAGTTTTATAGAGAGCTTCTTTGCGTGTTTAACTCTGTTGGTGCAATTTTTCTTTGAATGGACACACAGAGAAGAAAATGATTAAGTAAATAGTAACATTAACTTTGGGAGAATCTAACTGAAGAGCAAAGGGGAATTCTTTGTATTATATTGCAATCTCTCTGTACTCCTGGTTTCTTTCAAAATGAAGAGTTGAGCAATCATGTAACATTTACATGAAATGTTTTATAATATCTAGGCCCCGGCTGGTGTGCCTCAGTGGACTGAGTGCTGGCCTGTGAACCTAAGGGTCGCTGATTTGTTTCCCAGTCAGGGCACCTGCCTGAGTTGTGGGCCAGGCCCCCAGTAGGGGCCGCACGAGAGGCAACCACACACTGATGTTTCTCTTCCTTCCTTTCTCACGCCCTTCCCCTCCTTCTCTATAAATAAATAAATAAATAAATAAATATCTAACAACATTTTTGAATCAAAACCCAAATACTCAATTCCAAAGCATACTCATGATACATGTTTTCAATAGCCATATTTAACATAATCCAATAGCCACACCAAATTGAGATATGTCTGTTAATACCATCAACTGGTAAAAACAAAACAAAACAAAACAAAACAAAACAAAACAAAAAACACTGAGAAATAATTATGGTACCAAATTACACATAAGTAATTATGCTCAAGAAGCTGGAGGCACATTTTGTTCTTATGCAGAAACGTCAAATTTATTTCAATTTGAAGACCAACTAGCAATGTATACTATTTAAGATATTTTACATAAAATTCAAAGTGGCATGCTAAAAGACAGCAGAGACAGAGAGAGTCACTCCAATATTGTCAGTGGTATAACTCAGTGTCACAAAGAATAAACTGTTCCATGATATCCATAGGAAGTGACCATCTTTTTCCTACATAATTACTTCTAGCAGGGATCTTCCAACTCGGGGTCATTGTACATGAAAGAGAAATCTTGCCTTCTCATAATTTTTACTCATTAGTCTTTGTTCTATCCTTTGAAAAACTGAAAACTTGTACAACTGTAAGTCCTTTAAATTCTTAAAACCACTTTCATCCATGTTTTTAAGCTGGATATTTCAATCGGCCCTCTTTTAACCACGTTGGTCTCTAACAGAACACCATATTCCAAGTAAACAGAACAGCAGAGGCATGGTCAGGAAAGCACCTGATACTGGAGGCGGCCAAATGATGGGAGTCACATCCAGCTTCTAGGCTCAACAGTGACAGCAATGCTGGAGGCAGCGTCAGGGGTCCATCATGGGTCCTGATGACATGGCAAGCTGTGGTCTCTGTGGACCAAAATGGCTGTGGTGTCTTCAGCAAACTCCTCCTCTGGAGCAATCATGGGATCCTCACTGCCACCTAGCCTCCTTTGTTCCTGACCATTTCACAAGTCTTGTGTCTCCACCTCTTCAGCAAATCTTTCAACCTAATCCTTTGCTGCTTGAAGCACCCAGAAACAGTTCTAAAAACCTTAACTGATATCTATGTATCTTTTCAACTAATCATCTGATTATTCATCATTCATTCTATATAGATACTATGTGATATGCAAAAGTCTGTATGAATATATATATGTATAAAAGGATATGTAAAAATATATGAATATAAATAAATATAGCCCTGGTCAAACTGTCATAATGCCCCTTAAAATTAATCATAGGATTATCATTCATGGATTTATTTAAATATCTTAGGTTTGTTTCTAGTTTCATCTCGTATGTTGGAAAGTTACATTTGAGATGTTTTGGCCACAATGTCTGTGCACCACAGCAACTGGAGTTCAACATAGAAACATGTTTTTTGTTTGTTTGTTTTGGGGGGTCAGAGTTACTGTAAAGAAGGCAGAAGTGTGTTATCAGTCCTACTGAGTGCATCTGGATAGATGGGCAGCAAGGAAAGAAACTAGGCCTCCAACTTCTAGAGTGAGCTAAATATCCAATCACAGAGAGTACTCTGAGAATCTGTTACAAGCTGAGATCAGAACTGGAGAGAAAAATAATACACAGTTAGGCAAATATCTGGCATAATTTTCAGAATTAATTCTAGGTAATTCTGTCACTTAATCAAAGGCCTTTCTCTCTCTCTCTCTCTTTCTTTCTTTCTTTCTTTCTTTCTTTTCTTTTCTTTCTCTCATGAGCTGACTCACATTTTCAGCTCCAACTTGAGAATACTGCTTTTATACCTAAATATATCAGAATGTCCTGATTTTAATGAATGACCTAAATTGACTTAATGCATGACCACTCAAGGAGCATTCTAAATCCAAGGAGCATTTCTAATTCTAGCATACTGAAATGAGGACACCAGATCTGGGTTTATCTTATTTGAATTATTCTTGATTTTCTGGAAATCTATCATGTTTTTACTTCATTCCAACTGAAAGGGTACATTTTTAAATATTTCTTTTCTTTATTTTTGAGCAAAATAAGTTCCTCCAGCTGAGTCTGAACTATGAGGTGGTGAAAATAGTAGCACTGATCCAGGAATAAAAATATCAGTCGTGTTTTTCAAGCTTTTAAATCAACTGAAATCTATTTAATATACTATTAAATTTAGCTGATTAACCATTCCTAATCTTATGTCTTCAAGACAGCATTAGCTTCTGGAGAGCAAACCAGACTTTGAAACCCGACTCAATTACCTCAGATACTTGTTTGCTATGAGACTGATAACTGAAATTGTTTATGCCATCTTGTAGTGGAGTTGAAGATAATAGATACAATAATAAAGAATTAATCCTAACACAGAAACTGGAACAGAATGGGAAAGTGAGAAATAAAGTTATTTCCCTTTTGTATAGGCCTTCCCCTGCCTTTCTCTGTTTTATTTTTGTTTCTTTATTCGTTTCAGTCCAGACCTGCTTTCTTCACTGTATCTTTGCAGCTGTAATTTACACTCCTTAGGTGGTAAGCCATAAGTCTGGAAGTCAAGGTGCTGTTTAAAGAATTCAAGGAGAATTGATCCTTCCTGTTAAATAGCAGCAACCTTACTAACAAAATACAAGGGTAAATATACGTTCCTACAACTGAAAAGTAATGTACATAAGATTTACCTGTAATAATATTTATGACATGCCCATTAACATTATTTAGCATTTTGTTTTTAGTTATTTTTTGCTTTTTCTAGATGTCAAACACTAAAAAATACTGAGCAATGAAATGTAACATTGAGAAATTTTATTAATATTTGTTTTCATTTTTTTGTGCTGTTGAATTGGGAAAATTTGGAAGGATTTGAATTTTGTGAAAATCATACTCTGTACCCTGGCTAGTGTGGCTTAGTGGATTGAGCACCAGACTGTGAACCAAAGGGTTGTGGGTTCAATTCCCAGGCAGGGCACATGTCTGGGTTTTGGGCCAGGTCCCCAGCATGAGGCGTGCAAGAAGCAACCACATATTGATGATTCTCTCCCTCTCTTTCTCTTTCCCTTATCCCCTCTGTAAAAATAAATAAATAAAATCTTTTTAAAAATGGTACTCTGAGTTCCTTGGATACATAGTGTAAGACCTAATGGTATGATTTTATAACACCTTGAATTGTCACAAAGTCCTCCTACACTGTCATATTTTCCAATTTTAAAAATATGTCTGTAGATTCTGGACTCTACTTTTCAAAGTGCCTTTCACTTAGTGGAAAATGCATTTGTTAAATATTAGAAGCCCTGTTTGGTGTACTATTTTTTCTCTGTGGCATTTAACTTCTCATTCCTGAGCATAAAACTCCAAGGCTGTCTGCATTGCCAGACCATTAGTCTTCTAGTCTTTGCTTGGTGATCAGATGGATTGTCGCGGCATTACAGTGCTTGTATTCAAGTCACCTTTATTATAACTGATCATAGCCTCAAAGTGCAAAAGTAGACATTTCAAGAGTGGTTATGCTGGCAATTCTGATATGTTAACAAAGAGAAGCCATAAAGTGTTTTTTTTTTTTTTTTTAAGTGAAAAGGTGAGTGCCATGTAATTAGATATTTTGAGGGAGAGAGAACACATTCACATAACTTTTACTACAGAAGATAGCCGTAATTGTTCAATCTTATTATTAGTTTTTCTTGTTAATCTTTCACTGTGCCTAATTTATAAATTAAACTGTGTCATAGGTATGTATGTATGGGAAATAACATAGTATCTACAGAGTTCAGCACTATCCCACACATGTATTTCCTTAAGCACTATAGATTATATCAACTTCTCTTCCATGAAAATGAGAGTCATCTGACTGTGTTCAGGGCATTTCATGACATGTCGGTCGTATTTGTACTCAGATTTGTAAACATTCCAAAATTGATAAGTAAAAGAAAACCTGGGACAGATGAAGTGAAACTATTAACTTTAAAAGCTGATGTTATATTAATATCCTAATCTGTACCTATTCGGCACAGCAATTTTTATCACAGCTGCTCTCTGCAGTGACACAGTATTTCACGGAATTATACTTGTCACCTTATAATACTAGTACGTGGTTTCTTTTAGTTTTAAAAATGAAATACGCCTAGAGCTATGAAATCTTTAAAATAAAAATCACAAATATTGCATAAGAATTTACCAAAAAAGGTCATGAATTCCTAACAAATAGTTACTCAAAATCAGTTATTCTGAAAATGAAGTAATTTTATAATTTTAAAATATGATAATAATATGTATAATGCATAATAAATGAAGTCTTAAAACCATCTGAATCAAGGGGATAAATGTTCAGAGATGCACAAAAGTATACATCTATGCTGTGCTTTGATACACAATTAGAAAAAGGCACCAGCTGGCATTTAAGAACATTAAAGACAAGTCAGTGGTTAGTACATGAGCAATAACACTACAATAATTGGAAAAAGTCACCAGATGCACAGGTATGAATTAAGACAGTGTTATGGTCACGGGAAAATAGAAAGGTTAATAAGAAAAGTTTAGTTAATGGCAACTTCACTATATCAATTAGCTATCTTGACATTTAATGGATGACTTAGCTATAGTTTACTTCATTTAGCAAATTATATACAATAATAACAATAAATAGTAATTATATTTGATTTTTTTAAAAATAAACCTGATGCTTTTTAATGTCAACATGAAAACTGCTGGAGAACTTTAAGAAATTATTCTCCAAATAAAATTAATTTTAAATATATATTTTAAAATAATATTTAAAAGACGTTCAATAAAATAATGTATGTACAACATCTATCTTCTAGAAGTGTTATTATTATCAATATCCAAACAATGTCTGCATGCCCGTGCTCACTGCAGCATTACAGGCAATACAGGGAAGCAACCTAAGTGTCCACCAACCAGTGAATGGATAAAGAAACACATGGCATATATATGCAATGGAATATTATTTAGCAATAATAAAGAAGGAAACCCTGCCATTTGTGACAACATGAATAGATCTTGAGGGAATTAAGTTTAAAAAGTCAAACAGAAAATGTCAAATACTATATGCTCTTATTTATATGTGGAATCTAAAAAAACCAAGCTCATAGAATCGAGAAAGAAATTGGTGGTTATCAGGCAGGCAGTGAGGGGTGGGCTAAATGAGTAAAGGTGTTCAACAGGTGCAAACTCCCAGTTATAAGGTAAATACGGCCTGGGGATGTGCTGTCCAGCATGGTGACTACAGTTAACAATCCTGTATTATGTATCTGAAAGTTTTTAAGAGAGAATATCTTAGAAGTTCTCATCCTAAGAAAATAAACAGTGATTACGTGAGATAATGGATGTTCACTAAAGTTATTGTGGTAATCATTTCACAAATATATACATATACATGCTTCTCAACTTGCAGTGGGGTTATGTCCCATTAACCTATTGTGAGTTGAAAATATCATAAACCAAAAATGCATTTAATATGCCTAACCTACCTAGCACCATAGCTTAGCCTAGCTTACCCCAACCATGCTGAGAACACAATATCCAAAAAACAATGGTAACGTACTGCACTGTAGAGTTATGTGTTGTTTATCCTGGTGACTGCATGCCTGACTGGGACCTTGGGCTTGCTGACTGCCTGGCATCATGGGAAAATAGTGTAAGGCATATCACTAACCCAGCAAAAGAACACTATCCAAAATTCAAAGTATGCTTTCTCCTGAATGCACATTGCTGTCACAACACTATAAAGTCAACGAATTGTAAGCCATCATAAGTCAGGAGCCATATGATTATTTAGTCATTATGTTTTCTCCCAACTCAAGGTTTTAGTCTTTGTTCATACTCTGTTTTTGAGTTATTTAATAGCACCTGTGAATGACATTTGGGAGGATATTCTGTCTCACTTCAACTAGAGCTTAAAGTCAAAACCAAAAACACATTTGACGCGATCACCGGGCGGCAGTGACTGTGGAATGCTGCGGATGGCTAATCAACACACGAGAAAAACACACACACAGACAACCAGGTCCTGTGGGGAAGTAGTAACAAAATGGCCACTCTCTCTGATGGGGAGAGCGCCCCATTCCCCCTACAGAGAGGCTTTTTATTGGTTTTGTTTGCATAAGAATTCAGGTAAAGCTCATTACTTGTTGCTAGAAAGTAAGGATCAATAGGTAGCAAGGAAGTCTGAGGGCCTATTTTGAGTCAGGGTCAAAGAGCTGTAAAACTTTGAGGAACAAACTAACTTCCTCCTTGGACCCTTATCATTCAACTGAGAGCCTTCTAAACAAAGCAGGTTTCACAAGATTTTACATATTCTTTCTTAGGCCTGATCTGCACCACCCTGTCATTGTTTCAGGCTTAGGTAGAGATAAGGAGATTTTCTCACAAATGAGGACTCAGGCTATGTCAAAGCCGAGGAGTGAGGGTCCCCCACCCCCTTTTGCTGTAGCCCCCAAAGTCCTTTCTTGGGGGCCTCCCACATGATCGTGCCTGTCTCAGATTGTTCCCCCCTTGGGGGATCTTATCTGTCATTGGCTAACCGACCAAGCATTGGGGTTCAGTTATGAATGAAGCAGCAGAAGCAGTGCTCCTGCCAGGGAGATAAGCTTTTGTCTCCTTGCTGGCTTTTGATCCAAGGCCACTCCCTCAGCCTTAGCCTTGGTGGGGGTTACAGCTTCTGATACCAGGCAGGGCGGTTCCCAACACACATTGATGTTTCTAAAGTTGGCAACAAAGAAGCACATAAACAAATATATTAAAACATCCTTACCCACAATACTTTCTAAATATTGTGTTTATCGTTTCCTATGGTCACTGTTAACAGCTGTCTCCTCATATTTTCTTCATCCAAATATTTTAAATAGCATGAAGAATTTATATTAGTCTAATTTTTTTCTAGACAAGAATCTCTCTGCTCTTGATGCATTGCAAGTTTCTCCCGAGATCATTTTAATTGACAATGGCAAATAGTGTTTACTTACTGAAAAAAAAAGTTGGGCACATTTCCGATGCACTCTGCTGGTAAGCCAAAATACATTAGAGCTCTCTATGGACAAAATATATTAAGACCTAGAGTGAAATCTACTTACAGGTAAAATAGAAAGGCCTTGATTTCATTCCTTTTGTTAGTATCTAGTGTTGACCTACCTGTATCTACAGTTGGCTGAAATTGTCTCTGGTTGGCAACTATCATCCCTGCTTCTGAAAATGTAAAAATATCAAATTAACAACAAAATAAACTTCTTACCTTCAAAGTTATGGTAATCACTGAAGTGCTACTATGTAGGAGCTTGCTAGTCTAAAAAATGAGAATTGTCATTTTATATTTAAATGTACAAAAATATTTGTATGAATTTGATTTTATCACATATAATGGGTTGGGCTACCTTTTTTTCTCTACTTAAATAATATGAATGATTATCACCTGGTATCATGCAATAAAATAGCCATTACATATTTTGGTGGTCTTCCCATACCATTAAACTTTTCATAGCTACCAGGTTCAATTTCCACTCAGGGCACATGCTTAGTTTGTGGGTTCGATCCCTGGGCAGGGCACATGTGAGAGACAACAGATCAATATTTCTCTCTCATATCAATGTTTCTCTCCCTCTCTCTCTTCTTCCCTTCCTCTCTCTCTAAAGTTAGTAAGTATTTCTTCAGGTGAGGATAAATAAATAAATAAACAAACAAACAAACCTAACCTGACTTCAAGACAATTATAAAGTTACTATAATCAAGACAGTAAAGTATTGGAGAAAAAATAGACAAATTAATCAATGAAACAGAAGAGAACCCAAAAGCAGGCCCACCTAAATAGAGTTAACTAATCTTTGACAAAGAGCAAAGGCAATACAATGGAGCAAGGATAGTCTTTTCAACAATGATGATGGAAAAACTCGTCATCCACATCCAAAAAAAAAAAAAATTAAACCTGGACACAGACCTTACCCTTTTAACAAAAATTAACTTAAAATGGATCACAGGCCTAAATGTAAAAAAAAATCAGAACTATAAAGTTCCTAAAAGATGATATTAAAGAGACTTAGATGACCTTTGATATGATGATGACTTTTCTGGTATAACACCAAAGACACAATCTATGAGAGAAATATTTGATCATCTGGACTTTCTTAAAATTAATGTCTTCTAGCCCTGGCTGGCATAGCTCAGTGGATTGAGCGCGGGCTGGGAACCAAAGTGTCCCAGGTTCGATTCCCAGCCAGGGTACATTCCTGGGTTGCAGGCCATAACCCCCAGCAACCGCACATTGATGTTTCTCCCTCCCTCTCTCTCTCTCTCTCTTTCTCTTTCTCTCTCTCTCTCTCTCCCTCCCTCTCCCTCCCTCCCTCCCTCCCTTCCCTCTCTAAAAATAAATAAATAAAATCTTAAAAAAAAAATTAATGTCTTCTGCTCTGCAAAATACAATGCTAAGAAAATAAAAAGACAAGCCACAGACTTGGAGAAAATCTTTGTAAATGACACATCTGATGAAAACTAATATCCAAAATATAAAATAACTTTTAAAGCATTTCAATTCTAGAACCAACATCTAAATTAGACTAAATTACATTGAAGAAATTAAAAGGTTTTATGTTGTTTCTAAGATTAATTATCCTCCTTGTTAATAACAAGCTGTGTATTCAAAACACAATTATGGAACACTTACTATGCAGAAGACCAAGCATACAAATAAAAATTCATTAGTGCTCATGAATAGATAGGTAGGTAGGCCTGAAGTACTATTCTATGTTTCTATAGTGATACATATTTGTCCTTAAGACACAGAAATTATATCTTAGAAAAGTACAGTGGTTCTCAAAGTTTAACATCCATGAAAACTATCTAGATGACTAGTAAAACCACAGATTTCTGAACCCTAGTTTCTCTTTATAGCAATAAAGTGACATTCTGTGATTTCCTATGTACTTTCACATATCAGAGATACTACTGCTCTCAACTGCTGGCTCTATGAGAACAGGGACCATGTCAATATTGTTAAGTGATCTTACAGCAACACTTAGCACTTGATGCAACATGATTTTTGAAAAAATTTTTGACAAAAATCTTGCATTTTTAAAGATTAAAAATTTAAAAATCTACATAGAAATTTTGGCTTTTTCTTTAGTGCTTTATAATATCCCCTATAGCATACTGAGCATTAGTTTAACCTTAGGGAAAACAAGATACATTCATTGAGCTTCCACTGTGTATATAACTAGCACTTCCTAAGGACCACGATGGTAATAAAGAAATAAACAGATAAAATAGCCAATGTTTTCTGTGCATTTAATTTATGCTGAAATAGCTCTCAGAATTTTGCAGATATTATCAAAATTATTCTTCTCAACAACACCACTATGGGATTATTATTATTATTATTATGCTTATCTTACATGAGTAAATTAACACTGACAAAGTCAAGTAAATTGCCTGAAATAACACAGCAAAAAAGGCTGAATTCAATAGGCTCTTATAGTCTAAGTAGGGCCACACAAGTCATGAATATGAAATATTTCCTGAAAGACTATGTTTTAAAGACCTAGGAAAATAATAAATTCCATAGCAGTGCAGTGGGCACAGGGTCAGTAGGACTGTGGTGATTAGGAGAGTTCTCATAAGCTCTTTTAATTCAGGCCTGGAAATATAAGTCGATATTGAAAATTATGAGAAAATATGAAGATTTGTAGTACAAAGGTACATGAACCAAGTGACAGAAATGGGATGATGATACAAGGCTTTTGCAGTCAGATGAAGACTGACCCGGAAAGGCAGATTTCATGTACAGTCACAGAGAACACACGTGTTGGGTGCTACAGGTCAGTCACCTCACGGTTCACCCAGGTGCCCACACCTCCTTGCTCAGCTCATATATTTCATAATTTGATTTCACAGCGGGAATTAGGTATAAGGAATATGGTTCAAGTCTAAATCAGTATTGCCCACCTTGCATTATTAAATTACAGTCATCTGAGCTCTTTTGGTTCTATCACAATTCTCTCAAACTTTGTCATTCATATATACGAGTTCTGTCCAGAAGGTATCCAGCCATGTACTATTAAAAAAAGAGACATTTACTGAAAAAGATACAAGATTCAAGAAACATTGTACATTGGACAATAATACCTCAGTTCCCTTCAAAGTAGGCACCTTGGGATCTCTCTTACTGCTCTTCATTGCAATCAGCTGCTTTGTTGTGTTTTCCTGAATGTCATCAATGGTCTGAAATCTCTTCCCTTTCAAAGTGATTTTAGGCTGGGGAAAAGCCAGAAGTCCCAGGGTGCCAAATGTGGGTGGTAGGGGCACTGAGTCACCTGGGTGATTTCATGTTTCACCAAACACCCTTTATAAGATGTGATACATGAGCAGTCACCTTGTTGTGATGAAGCCACCAATCATCAATTGCCAATTGCTGAGGGTTTCTGAATCATCTAAGTAGTTTCTGTGAAGGAATGATCAAGCTTAATGCAAAATTTGATGGAGATTTATTGCTCTACTCAGTCATTCTGAATGCAATGGCCTCACAGTACACATGCACACTCGGCAGTGTCTACCACCCCCACTGACTGGTATAGTGAAGTTATTATTTTTACGCATGCCCATTCCAGTCCACTCTCCTTGGTTGCCAGGTTACATAGATACTGTGCAAACCATTCTTGTTATATTAACTATGTCCGGACTTTTTCTGGACAGACATCATATATGCAAATCAATGAGTCTAAAAGCCATCATGGGGTTGTATGTAGAGTGTCCTGCCAAGGATGGAGTCAACAGTGAAGAAGCAGAGCTTTGAAATGAAGAATAAGAGACAATGTTCCAGGCATACTATGTTTCTATACAAGTCCAGCATATAGACTATACGTTTGCTACAAATAATACATTTATTTGCTTTTAATCCACTTTGATCAGGATTTTCCATTATAACTGAAAGCATACTGATGACTACAGATAACAGCATGTGAGGAAGGTAATGAAAAAAAACACAAATAAAACCTAAACACACAGTGCATCAAATTGTGGCTCCACCATTTTCTGCATAAATGATATTTTCAAGGCACTTAACTTTTCCCTGAGTCTGAGTTGACTCTTTGAAAAATAGAAAGACCCTATTTATAAAGCATTAGCACAGGCAGGACTGACAATGGGATCAAATGGAGGTAAGAATGAATGTGTACTCGAAAGAATCTGTTACAATGGCCTCCAAAGTGTTGGTTCCAAGGAATGACATGAATTGAAGGGTTAGTACATTTATTTAAACACCATTTTGCCTAAAGAACACTAATAGCAATTAAATGGAGATTTTAGGGTCTGTATTAAGATATTGGGCACAGGACAGAAATGAAAAGACTTGCTTAAGAAATATTTCAATGACAAGAAAAAGTAATTTTCTTGTCCTCTAGTTCAACAGAGTAAAAAATATATTGGTTTACTTCTACTTAAAACTGACATTCTAAATGGTTATTTTATAAGAAAAAAACAACATTGCAGTCTGTGGTTCAGCAAAAGAGTTAATATTTGAATTATAGTTGGTTTTGAAGTTTTGTAAATCTATGCTTTTCCACCTTGTTTGTAGTTTACTGTTCGGGTAAAGATCCTGCTAAAACATAGGACAATTTGTTGCATGGCTAAGCACTGAAAAATAGAATAATATACTAAAGTAAAATATTAGAAGTATATTTGGTAGACCTGTGCAGTAAGAATGTAGAAAAGTTGAGATCAGGCTGAGAATAAAATAAATCAGTCAACATGATTTTGAAAGAAACATTCACCTAAAAATAGTCACAAGTTTTGTCAGGTTTATATGCTGGAGAAAAAAAAAGTAACACCTCAGATTATGTTTTTCTCCAACCAAGAACTGTATTTAAAATGTTAAAGAGAACCAAAGAGTTGGAAAATGATTAAAATACAGAATGAAACCACAATTTTCCAGGAAACAAGGAGCAAAGGGAGTGACTGAACTATGTAGAATAATAATTCTATCTATAATATTGAGTTGATTTTTTACAGTGGGTTCAACTTTCCACTCCCCTAAAAATAGCTCAAATTTTGAGGTCAGATGAGGATGGGTCATCGAGTACCTTCCTGTTGCAGAGAAATACAGATTTCTGCCCCTAACATAACTGTCATAATTGCAGACTGCTTTGTTTTCATGTTGCTTTATTTCATTTACAAGTATGAAAAGATAATATTCCTAAGATGATTTACTGGTTTGTTTTTAGCAGCAACTAATAAAACATGGTGTGTAAAGCATTTGGAAGATACAAAATGTGGGGTTAATATATAATCATATGTGCTGAAGGTACCGTGTTACAAAGAGAAAAAGGCAACCTGAATGTTCCAGGTGTTCATAATTTAAGTAGGCCGATGACATCAGCACAGGTATCATTAATTAAAAAAGACAAAGATGTAAGTTCTGCAAGCCAAAAAAAGGTGTCATAAACATTGTAGGACTTCATTTATTATTAAAATGTGTAAAAATTAAATAGCCAGTACCTCAAGCTAAGAATGCCTTGACACTATAAAAATGGATTGTAAATTAGTTATTTAGCTTATACTTGACTTTCAGAAGAATCAAGCTATATTTTACATTTAAGAATGTCTCATTTTAATTTTCACCAGGATCTGTGAGAGTCAAATACTCAAATCAAGAAGAAACAAGATAATTGCTCAGTCCCTATGTATTTTATTACTTCTGTCCCTTCTGGTTTTAACTTTTTACATTTGTTCTTTTGTACAACCCCTTCAATGCCTGGTACTGACCCAGTTCCTGAGCTAATTCTGACTACACCAAGACATATAGCAGCACTACCATAAAGCAGGTTGTAACATCAAGTCAGGTTCTACCTTACAATCTGTTATTGTTGTCTTGTTTAACATGCCAAGAGTCCTTCCCTTGATGGAGACTCCACTTTAGAAAATTTATCCTAATTGAGCATTTATTCTATCTTAAAGTTTGTCCTACAAGCTTTTTTAGCTTCAAATATTAAAAAATGGAGATAGTCGCATGCCTCTCAGTTCATGGTACCTAATTATCACTGGTCACTATAAGCCTCTTTGTTTGTTTATTTTATTATCTGTTCTTCATTCATCATCTCCTTTTTCAATATCTTCTCCAACTATTAAGGTGGAAAGGGCTGTTGATACACAATGCAAGTAGGAAGGATTGACTGAAATGCAGGAGTCTTTCCGAGGCATGTTTTTGTATTCCTGTGCATCGTGATGACAATTAATGGAAACTAAAACTCAGACATTCTTAATGGTACAGACCCTTAAGGAATGAAGTTTGGGGTCACCATATAAGTCAGGAAACCATCATCATCCAAGGTACTTTCTGAGGCCAAAGGACATATGAAATTGGTAGTGGAAAATGGAAATTACCAGTACCAGCTGCAAACACATTGGCTAGTTGCAGTGGGCAGGACTAGCAGGTATGGTTATTTCTTTCTTATTTGTTTCTGTGTATGTATATGTGTATGTGTGTAAATAATAAACATTTATATAGATAAAACATTTACATATCTGCATATATGCAAATTGTTATTCTTTTTATATTTTCATTCCTATTCCTTTATCACTCAGAAGATGTTTTAATGTGTTAATAATGGTCAAGCTTATAATTCAGTATTTAAGGAAGAGGATATCAAAGTTAGGGAATATCACAAGGGAAGTGTGACTCAGAAGAGTGAACATAAGCTCAAAATGAATAAAGTTAGACTGTTAGACTTTGTGTGTCCTTTATGGGGGAGCGGGCTAGTGTGTTTTCGATTTTATGAGGAATGGTGCATCTTTTACAGTGAAACCTATCATATTTATTCATAATAAGTATAGCTAAAATGATGTGTATGGATACCAAACAGACAAGGTATAGATTGTGGTGGACTCTTCTCTGTGACCTAGTCATGCTGGGAACTAAATCTTCAAGAACACCCCTTCCTGATGTTTCTGACTTAAAAATGTCTGAAAGGTAAACTCATTGGAGATTTGAATTCATAATGGTAGCAGTAGCCATAGTCCTTAGAAGATACATGTCAAGTTCATGTATCAAATATCATGACTAACAGATTCGAGGTGTGTGATGAATTCCATTTATCATCGTTGTGTTTTCTTCATGCCCAACTCTTTCCCATAAATGTTGATCAACAGTGCCCCTAGGCTCACCACCATGAACTTGGCTGTGGATCCACAGACACAGTGTAACACAGAGGCCACTATTTCCACATAACTCTCCATGAAATCCCCACTTGTGGTCTCACTTTAGCAGCTAGATAGGTTCGGTTTCTCCTATTGACTTGTTGGCAATATTCTACCAAGACTTCTTCCCACAAACCCTAGATTTCTATATCTAAACTGTGTACTAGACACTTTTGCTTGGTGTATTATACACCACAATCTTAAAGTAGACAGTGCTCAATAAACGCTCAGTGACTTATCACACCACATAAAACTTGCTTTTCTAAGCCCTGGCTGGCATAGCACAGTGGATTGAGCGCAGGCTTCGAACCAAAGTGTCGCAGGTTCAATTCTCAGTCAGGGCACATGCCTGGGTTGCAGGCCATGACCCCCAGCAACCGCACATTGATGTTTCTCTCTCTCTATCTCCCTTCCTTCCCTCTCTAAAAATAAATAAATTAATTTTTAAAAAACTTGCTTTTCTATAATCTTCATTATCTCCATAAGTGATAGCTTTATCCTTCTTCTCCCAGTCCAAAGTTCACCAAATCCTATTAGTTATTCCTTCAAAATATTTACACTTAATTCCCTGGTTTAAACCAGAATCATCCTCAGTCCTTCTATTTTGACCCTTGATACCAAATGTCTATTTTCATCTCGGTATTGAGTAATTATTTTCAAGTACATGTCAGCTTGCAAGACTCCTTTGCTCAAAATCCTCTAACAGCTCCCTGCTTCAGAATAAAAGACAATATCCTTGTGATTTCCGGCAACACCTCACATTAGTGGCTTCAAATGGAAAAGAGCCATACCCTAGACAGTACTATAACAAATGTCTAAGGTTATTTTTCTATTTCCCAGGGATTTGATGGGCAATTTTGAGAAGGAAGCAGCGATATTTGTTATCCTGAAATCCATGAAATCATCTTGTGCAACAAAGTATTTCCCTTTATCTGTATAACTTGAATCTTCTGTTTATAATAATCTAAAACCAGAGTCCATTTTACATGTGGTCACAAAGAATTTTGTGTGACTTTATTCTTCTATTATAAGAATAAAGCCACCATATTAATTAACAAAAGATTATAGTCTTGTTTTGTTCAAATTTTTTAAAGAAATAAATTCTGCCCTGGCTGGTATGGCTCAGTGGATTAAGTGTCAGCCTGAGAACCAAAGGGTCACTGGTTTGATTCCCAGTCAGGGCATATGCCTGGGTTGCCTGCCAGGTCCTCAGTAGGGGGCACACAAGAGGCAACCACACATTGATGTTTCTCTCCCTTCCCCTCTCTGTAAAAATAAATAAAATCTTTTAAAAAAGAAATTCCTTATTTTGAAAACCACATCATTTCTCGTTAACAGTATTTGCAATATAAAATTACACATGCAACGGTCATATAATATGCTATTTAGCACCTCATGATGATCCATGGTGATTCTATTTATAGATCCAAGCATTTAGCACCAGCATTATATCTTCATTCACAATGATATCCAAGCAATTGAATATCAAATACCAAAATTCATATTATTTTATTGTAAATTAATTCCATCTTAATCTCCTATATATTAAAATTGGACGTTATTGAATTTTAAAAAATATTTATGGGTATGGATGTATTATATATTAATTTGATTATCATTTAATGAAACTAGCTGCATATAATTGTCATTACAAGGGGGTATTGAGCTTAATACAGATTCTCAATCTGTACTAACAGGTCCCCCTGCTTCCTCCCTAACCTCTCATGTACTGTATATTCTACTTGCTTGTTTACAGTCAGTCTGTCTTCATATATAAGAAATAACGTCCAATGATACAACAGCACCCATCACCTGGGAATTTGTTAGAGAGGCAAAGGCATGTGTCCTGTCGCAGACCCGCTAAATCAGAAACTCTGCAGATGAAGCCCACAGGTGGAAGAAAAGATCTTTTCTGGGGACTCTGATAAAATCTGGAATGTGAACTAGACTAGAACCTGCCATTTCCTCTCCTTCTCTATCCACATCCAGCCTGGCTACCTAATTCCCATCCTTCTTGGTTTTTGTGAACACGTGGTTCCTGCTGTTTGTCCAGGAAGCAGTCACCGTATAAGTATTAATGAAGTTGCTTAATTAACATTCGTTCTTTCAGAAATAATCTAGGAAATATCCTGCAGCCTATTTAATACCGGGAACAAATTCTGAAATTTGATCAAGTTCACATCCTTAACCACATTGTTGCTATGACAAAAGCTGTCCTTGTTTTTCACGTTTCCCTAGGGTTTCAGTATCTTGTTCTTTATTGACTAAATACCTAATTGCTTCTCATCTTAGAAAATTAACTTGGACGGTTATGTAGAGTTTTTTCATTCTCTTGCTTTGCACATTTCTTCACTATATGTTGGTGAGCCAAATATGATAATTGGTCATGTGTTTATGAAGTTATTTAATAGCATTTATACCTAAAACCACAGGTATTAGAGGCAAAATTACAAATAAAAATGTTTAGCTTAGCACTGTGAAACACTTAAATTGCTCTTGGAGTATGAATATTTTTTCACTTAAAATGTATTTCTTAAAGTAAGTAAATACTGGGAGAGCAGTGCACTATTTGCCATGTAGTGATTAAACACAACGCTCTAACATTTCCCCTGCATTTCTTAGAGGGAAATGTAACAGTGTGAGGTGCATAATGGTGCTTTTGCTGCTGCACAGTGGGCAGCCCATTTTAAGCTTTAGACCAAGCAGAAAATGGCTTATTTCATCAAAAAGACTGAAAATGCCTCTCCTATCACCCCAAGATGGAGGCTGCTGATTACAGTAGGGACCATACACACACACCCCTCTCAGGTAGAGAAAACAATAACTTCAGTATCACACAGCTACTTCCTTTCAAATGTAAAGCAAGCAGCTAGTTTTAAGCAGCAGATATTAAAAAGAAAAAGGGCTTTCATAGCAATCAATGTATAAAAACTAAGTACTAACAAGACTAGGGCAATGATAATGGACCTGCTATGGTTACTAATGAGTTCCTCAGTATCTCTCTCTATAGACATCTTGGGATGAAATAATGGCAAATGATATAGAAGAGAATCCTGGCTCCCTACCTAAGAGATCTACTGTTGTTTAGGGGTCCTCACCAGTGACATAGCAAAAGCATGGCTCTACTATTTTAGAACAGAAAACTTTGTACAATCTTCCATTTGTTATATATTATGATGGCTGTCCAGAAGGTATCCGGTCATATAATATGAAAAATACAGACATTTAAAGAAGATACAAGAGACAAGAAGCATTGTACATAGGAAAATGACACCCCAGTCCCCTTCAAAGTAGGCATCTTGGGACATCACACAGTCCTCCCAGTCTCCATCAGCTGCCCCACTATATTTTCTGAATCTCATCAATGGTCTGAAATCTCTTCCTTTTCAAAGGTGATTTTAGTTTTGGGAAAAGCAAGAAGTCGCAGGGCACCCAGTCTGGGCTATAGGAGGGCTGAGCCAGCTGAGTGATTTGATCTTGCACCAAAAATCTCTGCATAAGAAGTAATATGAGCAGACGCATGGTCATGCTGAAGCTGCCAATCACTGGTTACCCATACCTGTGGCCTTCTGAATCATCTGAATAGTTTCCACAGAGGAATGTTCAAGCTTAACTCAAAATTCGATGTAGATTCATTGCTTTACTCACTCAGTCATTTTGAATGTGATGACCAGACAATACACGTGTTCACTCAACAGCATCTACCACCCCCACTGATGAGTACAGTGAAGTCATCATTGTTCACACATGTGCACTACAGCACACTCTCCATGGCTGCCAGTTTTTATCAATATTAGGCAAACCATTCTTGTTATATAACAATGGCTGTAGTTTTTCCAGACACACCTCATATATAGAGAATCAAATCTACACAACTTTTTATTATCCGAAAATGTGAGTCACTCTTAGCACATTATTTTGTGGTCTCCTTAATGTTCTAAGATATGTAACTATCCAGGTGTTAATATAAATAATTAGTCAAATATAGTAGACTCTATTTTGTTATTAATGGTTTAACACCTAGCAAGCATAAATTCTCAAAAATTTTATATTAGCAAGAATTTTTGAGAAAAAATTTTTATCCATAAAATACAAATACAAATTAACTGCTTCTTTCTTTCTATACACTAAGCTAACTTAAGAGATATACATGTAAACAGATAGTTTTTGCCTTCTTATGTGTTGCATTCTAGTAGGAAAAACAGTCAAAATTACTGTAAGCTATATAAAATATAAAAATAAAATTATTATGGAAAACATGAGTCTGAGATAAATCATTAATATGGTTGGAATAAAGAGGATCTGAATTTGAAAGGCTAATGATGAAAAGAATTTTCCCAAAGAAAAAAAATTGACCTAAAATCTAAAGTAGGTTAAGGAGTCAGTTGTGTGACAAAAGACAAAAAAAGTTTAGAAAATAAAACTCTTTTAACAAAGTCATATGTTAAGAAATAGTATGTTTAAGACGTTAGATGTGTGTCTGGAGCACAAGTGAAGATAAAGTGGCAGAGGGGGCCTGAGTGGAGAGAACTGTATCATACAAGCTCTTGTAGGTCAGGCATGAGTTTGGATATTATGGGGAATATGAACCCAATAAGCAGCTTTAGACAATGAACTTACATGACTCTATTTACATTTTTAGCAGATAATTTAGAATGGTATGCAAAAAAGACAGGGGCAACACATTTGAATTTCACTTAGTAAGATACACTTAAGTTTCCTTCGTGTCTTCTTCTTGCTTGATAGCTCATTTCCTTTTAGCATTGGATAATATTCCATTGTAGGGATGTACCACAGTTTATTTTATCCATTCAGGTACTAAGGGACATGTTGGTTGCTTTCAGTTTTGGCAATCGTAAATAAATATGCTATAAACATCTGTGTGCAGGTTTTTGTGTGGATGTACGTTTTCGACTCTTTTGGGTAAATACCAAGGAGTATCTTGATCATATGATAAGAGCATGTATAATTTCATAAGGAACTGCCAAACTGTTTTCAAGTGGCTGAATTATCTTACATTCCCATCAGCAATGAATAGGAGTTCCTGTTGCTTCACCTCCTTACTGCAGTTTGGTAGTATAAATGTTCCAATTGCTGTCCAGTCTCATAGGTCTGTAGTGGCATAGTTTTCAATCCCAGTTTAAAAATATCAGAAGGCACAGAGAATGGTTTGTGGGGAAAACAAAAAGTCAATTTTACAGAGTAGCTTAGAGGCATCCAACTGTCCCATATATTGCACTAACGTACACATTTTCTTACCATATCTCATGGTTTAGTTTTATCCTCAAGTAGAACACTTTTGATGACGAGTATACTAAATTTATTACATTATACTCAATAAGCTAGTTAAACAAGACATTTTAAACTTTAAGATTCTCATTATTTTAATAAGAAAGAAAAAGTAAATTTTGGGGGGGTTGGAATGGCAATTGGCACCCCCTGCCTTAGAAAGCATTTATTTGCAAAAATCTAGAAAATACAAATAGAGTCAGCATATTAAATTTAAAGGGTTTTTTGTTTAATTTTAATTGAGGTAAGTATGTGACCATTCTCTCATGACAAGAAATAATGTTCTGTACACACTTTCATAAAAGAGATACCAGCGACATATAGTAGAATCGTATTTAACTATTACTGCTTTGATTTCATACAACAATCTGGTAATGTCCTTCAATAAAAACTAATGGAACAATCCTGTAAAAAAGCAATTATTCTGTAGTTAAAACAATGAAGGGGATAAGGTTTTAAAATGTTCTGAATTAATAAGTAAATGCATTATTTCCTTAATACAGAGGTAGAATTATCCTTGAGGGCACTTAAAGATTATGTTTTTTAGTAATGGTCACAAAAATTTGCAAGAATTTGTCAATATTTTATTAATTCACCTCAAAGTTTAATGGGATATATGTAGCCTCCCCAAAATGAGAAATCCTTCAATCTTTTTAATTTTTCAAGGCATGTATACACTTATTTTTATTATAGTTTTATTGTACTATATAATTGCTACTTATAATTATTAATATATTTTTATTTAATGCTTATTAAACAAGCATTATTATAGCTTTTCTTGACAAATTGTAATATACTTAACAATAATTTATATATTTCTGCTCTTCCTCTGATAAATCCTCTCAGATTTAATTTAGCATATAAACATGTAGTATTTATATTTTCATCCCAGTTCTCATTTCAATAGCTAAAACACTGAATATTCTTGATTTCTGTTTGTTGATTTTGAAAGCAATTATGCAGTACTGAGTTTTAAGGATATGTTATTTGTATTAATTTTGATATTGGTACTTGTTATAAAACTAAACACTAATTTTCCAGTGGCCTAACAAAATAGACAGTTATTTTATTTTGGGTAAGCATGCAACACAGACATCCTGGTTGGTTGTGAGCGTCTTTCACTTACGTGGTCACTCAGGATCCACGTCATTTCCATCTTGTGACTCCTCATTCCATAGCCTTTCACAATGGGAAGGAATGGGAATTCTTCAGACAATTAAACCCTAGTATCCTAAAGTACCCATTTTATATAATGAATTAACTTCTCTTATAGGCATCTAACATAGTAATAGTTTTGTGGCTTTCAAGAGAGCCCTGCTAAGTCAATCATGTCATTTTCTGTATTCTGTGGTTTAGACAAAAGCTCCAGCTGAGAAAGACTCAACGAATCCTCTGCACCCAGGCAGCAGAGGGAGCAAGAGAGGGTGAGTCACAGTTCTTCTTCCAAGGCTCAGACAAGTGAAACACAAAACTTCTACGGAGTTTTCCCTGACTAGCGTGGCTCAGTTGGCTGGGTGTTATCCCACAAAGCTTAAGGTCGCCAGTTCAATACGTGATCAGGGCACAGACCTAGGTTGTGAGTTTTGTCCTCAGTTGGTCAGCGCTATGAGAGGCAACTGACGGATGTGTCTCTTTCACATCAGTCTTTCTCTCCCTGTCTCCTTCCCCGTCACCTCTCTCTAAAAACAAATCAATAAAATAAAATAAAAACTTATGCAGATTTCATTGGCAACAGCCTGTCACCTGGACACAGAGGACTGGGTGCTAGAGGGAACGGAGTCCCCGGCTGGGCAGCCTTTTTCCAGTGGTGGCTCCGCCCTGTGGGAAAGGGAGCAGGAACTTCGGTGCAAAGCTCACTGCCTCTCCCTCACTGTTTTGTGCACTATCCCATGATCAAGAGCATCACTAATATCTATTGTGTATTAAGCATCTTCTTTGAGTAAAGCCATACACTACTTACGTTAGGTAACTTCTTCACAGATTTCCTATGACGATTAGTATCTGTGCCCAGGTTTCCCTGTCTGCAAGGACTCTGGCCAGCACTTCCTACACTGATTTGCTATCATAACTACAAGTCAACACAGAATTGAATGAAGTACATTCACTAACTTATTTTCCAACAAATTTGGGGGTAAATTCCAATATTCTGTTTTACTGAAGGTACAGTTTGGTTTAGCTCATTAACCATGAGTGTCCTTGGGAATATAATTAAAAAACAATTTAAAAGTTGATCCAGAGGGGCAGATGATTTAAGGACTCGATCTGTGAGAGATACATTCATAGTAGGCATTTTTTTCATCATTTCCAAATACCAACAAAGTGCTGCTTTAAAAATGCAAGCAACACCAAAGGCTATAAAACAAAAACATAAAAAACTTAAAAGCCCCTTTCTCTGTGCTGCCACTCGCATTTCCTGTTCCGTGGCGGAATGCCTGCTCAGGAAGCCCACGCGGGCCTGCATCTGAGTGCGCATTCAGCAGACATCGAGTGATTCCCCGCGTATGATTGTGAGGCTTTCTTACTTCACAAAGAGGCATTTTCCATTGGATTGCTATCTACTTATTCTCAGAGTTTTCACAAAAGCATAACTAAGTAGTTTCCCTTTTTAAAATGTTGTTAACATTTTTCTCAGTCACACATTCTTTAGCTTACTTTGTAAAATTCAAGTTTTAAGTATTCATATCCGTCAATATTTTCCCTTCATGTGTTCTGGGTTCTGTTGTGCTTGAGAAAGCTTTTCACATTTCAATATTATAAAAAAAGAAGTCTTTCATGTATCTTCTAATATAGTTTTGGTTTCGGTTGTTCTAACTAGTTCCTTAATTTATCTAAAATTAATTTCTGTTTAGGATGTTAACTAGAGATTTATCTTTATTTTTATTCAAATCGGCCATTGCCTACTTTAAGTCCATTCCTTTCATCCTAGTTTTATTTTTATTGTTGTTCAAGTACAGTTGTCTCCACCCCACCCCACCCACCACTCTGCTCCCTCACTCCATCCTCACCCACCTCCCACTCTCAATCCTTCCCTGCTTTGGCTTTGTTGGTAGGTCCTTTATACACGTTCCTTGATGACGCTTCACCTTCCTTCCCCATTATTTCCTTCCCCTCCCCTCTGGTTACTGTTAGTTTGTTCTTTATTTCAATGTCTCTGATTATGTTTTGCTTGCTTGTTTGTTTTGTTGATTAGGTTCCACTTATAGGTGAGATCATATGGTATTTGTCTTTCACAGACTGGCTTGTTTCACTTAGCATAATGCTCTCCAGATTTTAAATTGCATAATTCATATTCTTAATTGCATTTTGTTCATGTGTCTATTTGTCTATTTCTGTCAAGATCTCACTGATCTAAAAGGTCTTACATTATATTGCCATTTGATAAGACAAGTCCATCATGTCTAGTATTATTTTTTAAAGATATGTTTATGCATACATTCATTCAGATACATTTTACAATCAATTTGTGAATTTGTAAAATGAACTGTGATTGTCATTGTAATTTTAGACAATCTTGGTTAAAAGAATTATGTGCCTAGCATGGGATATATTTCTTTTTATTCAAATTTATGTAGGTTACCTTTTATACTTGTACAAAAGAAGTATAGTTTTTTTGTATACAATTAGTTTCATAACTTTTCTTATTATGTAAACATGTTACAATTTGTACTATATTTTATCATAGAATACTTATGCATAAGAAAGTAATTAACTTTGAATTATAGATTACATATCCACCTTGTAAATACATGAATTTACATTTCTTGACCTCCTGTATCTGCCATATACCTCCATGTGCTTTGTTTGCATTCTCTCATTTAATCTTTACCCAAGCAAACACCTGCCATTATTCCTGTTTTAGAGACCAGCAAACTGAGGCCGAAGTGATTATTGTCTGACAACTAGTAGCATAGGAAGATGCAAACCAAATTCAAGTACATCTGTCTCCATAGTGTGAAGTCTTAACATCAGACTGTTGTCCAAATTCTAGTGATTATTTTTATATGAGACTTATAATTTGTAAGTAGACAATTATTTCTTTAGCAAATGTTTATGATTTTGGTTTTTCTTTTAAACATTTCTTTTTTATGGCATAGGCTGAAATGTATGAGTTTATTTTATCAAAAATTTTAATCAACTTCTTCTAATATTCTAATATTTTAAAAAAGCAGATTTGTTTGTGAATACTTTGAGCTTATTAAAGATAAGAAAGTATTTAAAATCACCACAAAATTTCATGTTTTATATAAACAGAAAGTTTATTAACAGCATCAGATTCCAGTATTTACAATTTGATTTTTACTTAAAAATTTTATCTCAAAGAACAAATTAACAACCTTCATTAGAATCATAATTTTTTTTTTGCTGAATGAACAGACTTTGATCTACTCTACAAAGTCTGTACCCATTCTGAATAATTCTTTGGTCTAGTGCTTGATTTCTTATTCTTATCTTTAAGATAGTAGAGAAAAAGTAGTAGAGAGATTTACCCTCCTATAAACTCCCCCATTTTTTCCTTTGTCAAAATCTAATTTGGTTTCTAAAGATCTGTCCTTTTTTGATTTTGTCAACACCGAGAAGGCAATGCTAGGAAGAAACTAATATTTTGAGTGACTACTCTGCCAGAGAAATATTAGTAGGCACTTGCCCTTATTTCAGTTACTCTCATTTAATTCTTATAAAAACCTTAAGAAAATGGAATGAGTTTTCTATTTGCAGACATCACACAATCATCGTAATGTTCCTCGGTGATTTAATTCTTCCTTTTCAAACATCGGGGGTGCTGCTTGTCTACTTCTCCCTTCGTTTTCAGTTAGCAAATGTGGTTCCGTGTACAGAAACCCATGCATTTGCTGGCGAGTGTGTTTAGCTGATGTTACTGAGACGCTTAGTCTGCCTGTTGGCAAACACTGTTTTGCATACTAACTCTATCACTTACTCATTTAGTAAATTGCTACAAATCACTTAACTTCTCTGTGCCAGAGTCTCTTCAATGGTAAAATGAAAAAAAAAAAGTATTTGTATCATAGTGGTGTTAAGTGATTAAATAAGAGAACCTGTGATAAGTGCTGAGTTATAACATCAGGCTCAGCATATATTAACATGAACTATTGTTAACATGTTTTCAGTCAGTCTAGGAAAAATAAATGGAAGTATTTACTGCTGTTTTAGATTGTCCTTTTACTGAAATATGTCTCTGTTTAAAAAGTGAAGAAATTTTTAGGAAAAGAGTATTTTTCTATTACCATTATTTTACCAGTTTGGACTTAAAACAATAGTAAAAATTATAATACTTAAGAAGAAAGAGAACTAAGAATCAAGAGTATTCCAAGACTAGAGTTATAGAATGAAGTAACAGCAAACACTGGAACTGACGAGAATTTTTTTATCAACAAAATATTGAAGTTTTATTTGTTACTGCTTAGATGTCTAGTGCATTTAGTATTGCTTAGAAATATCCCAAACCACAAAACTCTCTAGCAAACAGAATAAGCAAGTCATTCTTTTTTTAATGTTTAATGCTTCAGTGCTATTGAATACATACATAACACAAATTTCATTTAATTTTAAATATTTGTCTGATAATTTTAAATCTCTGTCACAGTTATTCATTTGTTCACTTTCCCACATATATTTTATGTCAACTAACTAAAAATTATGGTTAATAAATTATTCAGCTATAAATTGCTGTTGCATTTGAAGCATAAAAATGTGATTGATCAGATACTGCCAGAATGTTATATGGGGTATGAAAATTAAACAAACAGAATTTGTAATTGGTGAATCTCATAAAAATTAATTATCTAGATAAACTGAATATATTAGCTTCTAAAAACTATCTGAAATCAATGTCATTAAATAATTTATTGTTTTATACATTTGTCAAACTTGCAACATTTTCTAGCCAATATTTTTGAGTATATGAAAATGTTTCTTGGTATCTTTGTTTTAAAGCTTCAAGATTAATATTTATCAAACTTTGTCATATATTCACTGCATTCTGGCATTTGTGTTGGAATGAAGTAGCCAGGAAAACACAAATCAGAAAGAAGAAACGAAAACATCCAAAAGTAGGAATTGTGTCAGACACAGGCATGAACATTCAAATTCCCCTAAAAAAGCAATGACATGCTGTTCAGCTGCCAAGAATGTGCGTCAGCTGGAAACCTGCGGCTGTCAGCACTTCAGAGCTCACCTCAGCCTTGAGGGCCACGCTGTTCTTGGAGCAGTCCCCAGGCAGTGTTTGAGCAGGGCAGTGGTTTGAGAGGACAGTGGTGTCTGCATGCACGGGATAGTTCAGTGGGCAGCTTTGTTCTAGAGCTCTCTCATGCCCAAACGCACTTGTCAGGTTGCCTGGTAGTCTGTGTGCTGCCTCTGCCCAGCCATAGCCCATCCCCTTTTCCTTCACAGGTAGCACGCCTGTGTGTCCCGTGTAAACCTGTGGCATTGCTAACTCCTTCTCAACTCCTTACCTCTCAGAGCATCCAATCAGCTCAGGGACTGAATTCAAATGTTTTCCCAACTACATTGTCACCTTTGAAAAGTGAAGTAAGAACTCCCAGAAACAAGATGCTCATAGCACATAAGCTATAAACTCCTTGAGTACAACTTGAATTTCCCTCCGAGAGTGGAACAACACCAGCTTTAGTCATTTGTGTGCTAGTTTACATCTTCACCTGTTATTGATGACCAATCACTTCCCCTTATCAATCTTGCATTAGCTACTACATGAACACAGTAAGTCATGACTCTATATGTGGGTATATGCAATCACACATATGTACATAATGTGAAATATATATTTTATATAAACTATTTTATCTATTTTTGGGCTGCGAGATTACCTGCAACTTCATTTTCATTACAAGGGACTTCTTGTTCCATGATTTCACAGATCTGATATTGTACCTCACGTGCTATTTGATAGGTGAATGAATACATTTGTGAATGAATTCATGGCTAACATTAAGTAACATATTAATGAAGCTGGACTTTAAAGTACCATCTTAAAATTGTATCATTATAGTTTAAGATACTGCAGTTGAATCAGAGGAAGTTAAATTTTTAGAGGTAACCAGTGAGGAGTCAAGCTTTGCACGTGAACAAAATGGAAATATGTGACAGTAATGCAGAATGGCAGCTGATGGAGTATGTCATGTTAGCCCACCTGCAGGAAAGAATACAATGTATTTCTCTACCTTTCCATTTCTATCCTGAGGTGGGTTGTAGGATGTTTTTTGGTTTTTTAGCAGTGAAGATAGAAAATAAAAATTAAAGCAGTTCTATACAGAAGACTGTATTGAAGCTGCCAAAGCAACTCATAAATATAATTATTCACACAATAAACATAACTGAAATATCTGTATGTTTTTCAACAGAGTATTTTTGAAATTGGATCATTTTATACATTTATTAAGGATTTTACATGATAAATGAATTCTTTTGTGAAGCCCACTGGAAAGTGAATAGCCAATTATTAATTTACTACATATAAATTGATTTTTTTCAAATAAACTAACATAACAGAATTAGAGGCATGAATTCATGGAACAGAGTGACAGTTGTCAGAAGTGAGGAGGGCAGGGGACTGGGTGAAGGAATTAAACAGCGAACATGTTTGCATGGCCTGCAGGCACAGACCCAGTGTGACAAAGGCCAGGGCAAGGGGGGCAGAGGTTGAGTGAAGGTGGGCAAAGGGGGGGAAGCATCAAGGGGATCATCTGTAGTGGTGTCAACAAAAAAGTAGTTACAAAAGAAAATCTTGTGTATTCAAATGTCTTTTGTGGGCAACTGTTGTACGTGACTACAAAGAAACAACAAGGACAAAATTTAAATATTGTATGAGAGCCAATCTCATATTGTCTGAGAGAAAAGAGGACATAATATGCTTATATAAAAGAAAACTTATAAAAGCACATTAAGTGGACTGGTTACATGCATAAACAACATGAAATATTAGAACAACAGCAAAAGTATAATAATTTGCAAAACAGCTTTCCTCCAAAGAAAACAAAATGTACTCTAGAGCATTATCCCATTTAACCTTAGCTTCCACCCTGTTAGAAAAACAATTGAGCTTATTGCTTGAAAAATATGATTTCCCGCTTCTCTCTCTGTGTCTTGAAGTAAAAATCCTTAAATCAGACAAAAACCATGAAAGTTTGCTTAAAAAGTTAACTAGCTTATGGATATTTTTATTATCACAAGGTCTCAAATAAATTATTTTAATACAAGAACACCTACAATCCAAATCTAGTTTAGATAAAGTTACAAACACTTGCAGGGAAACCGTGAATTTTTTGATTAAGGCAATACAGTTTTCACCGGGCCACAAACTGGAAGTAAAAACCACTAGTGATTTGACTTCCTTCATCACTAATGTCTTAGTTGAGGTCATTAGTTTAATTCTCCTGAATTATCACCATATCCTCCTACCTGGTCTAAGAATTTCTGCTCTTACTTCCATAGTCTCCATCCAGCAGTAGCAAGTCATCCTTTCAAATGAAAGTCAAAATGTCCATAAAACCCAAAGCACTCTATAGATTTGATGCAAATCCTATCAAAATACTAATGGCATTTTTCACAAAACTAGAACAACTAATCTTAAAATTTATGTGGAACCACAGAAGACCTTAAATAGACAAAACAAGCTTGAGAAAAAAAGAGTTTAAGGTATCATATTACTGATATCAAACTATACAAGGTCATAGCAATCAGAACCACATGGTACTGGCATCAATACAGACACATGTAGCAATGGAACAGAACAGAGAGCCTGGAACCCATGTCTGTATGGTTAATTAATCTATAATTAATCTATAACTGTACGGTGGGATAAAGGTAGTCTCTTCAATGAGTGGTGTTGGAAAAACTGGACAGATATATTCCCTCCCGAATGAACCTAGACCACTTTCTTACAGCCTATATAGGAACAAACTCAAAATGGATTAAAGACATGTATGGAAGACTCAAACCCATAAAACTTCTAGAAAGTGCATGGCCAGTGAAGTCCCTGACAGTGCTCTTAGTAATATTTTTGGATATGTCTCCTCAGGCAAGGGAAACAAAAGAGAAGAATAAATAAATGGCACTACAACAAAACAAAAAGGGTTTGCACAGCAAAGGGAACCACCAACAAAACAAAATAAAAACCACCTACTGAAAGGAACAAGATACTCACCACTGATGCATCTGATAAGGGGTCAATATCCCAAATATATGAAGAACTGATTTGTTGGAGCAAATTTATATTTATATCTTATAATTTTTAAGAATATTTATGTACATATTTTTAATTTTAGATGTTAGTTTTATTTCTAAAATATGTTGTTTATTTATTTGCATTGATTATTCTTCCCTAAGCTTGAAAAAAAGACTTTTTCCGTCTACATTTTTCTTGTTAACATACTAGCAAAGGCCTTTCACATACTTCTGTATCTAAGTTAGAAGGGTTAGTGTGCACCTTAGTACACCTGAGAAAGCATTCTGAGGAGTAAACACTTCTAGAAAACACCAAAGAAATAAATTAACTAAATTTTCAAAAACTGGAAACTTTGTTAATGATACAATAAATATTAAAATAATTTAACTCGAATAAAACCTATGATGTGACATAGCTTTTCTAAATAGAATATGTAAGTATATGTAAATAGTGTATGTAGTGTATGTAAAGTTTTTCTCACTAGATTTTCAAAAGCTCATGCTTAACCTCTTAGATAATCGTACATACTTATACTTGAAAATTATTATTATTTTATCTACCTTCCAATGCCACTTCCATTATGACTCAGAACTACTTATCTCAGTGGTTTCCAACATTAAAATTAAATTAGTTTCCATGAAATTTTAGCAACTATGTTGAGCAAAATATTTTCAAATAATGATAAACAGAAGGTATCTATTCACATGACCTAGGTTATTCGTGGCTTCTTCAGGGTTTTGACAGGGAAACATCATGTAATCTCTAACTTGGCTCTGCTTAAAAAAAAAACCCTCTTAGGGACATTGTCATCTCACGTCCAGGGTCCACAGGTGTGTGCCAATCCTCCTTTTTCTGATAAAAGGTCCTGTTCTCCTGACCACACAGGTGGTAAGTGTCTCAAACTAGGTCTATCACAATGCAAACCACCTTGACTCAGTGGCCAGTCCAAGTAAGCTCATAAAGGGACACTTCATGTGCCCCCCTTTACTCTCTGTGAAGTTGGAAGTATTGCATTTTTGGATACATGGCAGCTGACAGTCATTAGTAAATGAAAGAAGAAGCTCTCAGGTTGTTCGCTTCTTCTTATTCACACCTGAAACTTGTCAGGCACAATTTGAATCATTTTTTGGTAAGGCAACTTTCCATGAGCTTGTAAAAATAAACACACACACAGGTGTCTCTTTTCTTAAAAGAGTGCTCAAACCACACTATTTTCCTTGGAAATGGCCCCAAGGCACAAGAGCAGTGATGCTGGCACTTTGGATATGTCAAAGAGGAACCGTAACGTGCTACTTTTAAGTGAAAATGTACTTAAATATAGGGGAAAACAGTATCTATAAGGTTTCATATCACTCATAATGTCAGACATTCATTAGGGGCCTTGCAACTTCCTCAGGGAAGAGGGGGTGACTGTCACGACCGGGAGTTGTTTGCATGGCACCACGTGTGCATGAGGTGAGGAATGAAGTAATAAAGTTCCCTTGGAATTGGGCAACTCTATAATCTGCCTTGTTTTTAGCCTCAGTCCATAGTGAGGAACTTCTTTCAGGACTTAATGGTTGGGCTGAATATAAATTTCTGAGGAGCTTTACTTCCTTAAAAAATTAGTTTGGTTTCATCAAAATATGAATGCTACAAGAGCACTGTCATGCATATAAATACCATCAGTAGGAATAACTTTACATTAAGGGAAAAGTAGGTTGAGATTCCACTGACTTAGATTGTTGCCTTTATTTACCATATTTTTTGGATTATAAAACGCACTTTTTTCCCCAAATTTGGGAGGAAAGGGGAGTGTGTCTTATAGTCTGAATGTAGCTTACCTGGCTTGCTGGGGGTTGGAGGATGGTGGCCTATGTTATTTATGTTGTTAAATATTTTACCACATTTTTGCTTCAAAATTGTTTTCCTATTTTCCTCCTCTAAAACCATGGGCTGAAAATTTCAGTGCCCAATAAAACTTTCCTGGGTTCTTGATATGTGGAAGTTATTAGAAATATGTTAACTCTATTTCTAATTTCTTCTAATTAGTAGAAGAAATGTTTATCCTAAATAATACTTTTTTGAACAATATCAGAGCAGGAAGTATTTTTGAGTCTACTTTCTAGTACTTAGACCTACCTCAGTACTAAACAAATATTTTAAAAGACTGCCAGATCTCTTATTGCTAACAGTGCATCTTCATGGGTTTGTATTAAGGAAGAAAAATTGATCTTACGAAAAACAACATATATAATGACATTTTGAATTGGATAACATGATGTAAGCTTATACCATCAATTGGGAGGCTGTTAGACTAAACAAGGCTTATTTTAGCTTCATTTATTTAGGATCCTAAAGCTAGTCCTTTGTAAAATTCAATCTGATTAATGTTAAGCACACAGATACCCAAAAGCAAAGAAAAGTGAGAATAGAGTTTTTATTAGGGATTTTTAAAGCCCAGTGACTCAAAAATAATTTTATCTCTATTTTCCAAGTTTATATTGTTTTGCTTTTAGTTACTCTATATAAATATATATGTAAATATACCATATATGTATTTGTTTAAAATATGTATATGTATTTTTTACCAGTAAATTCCATTTTCTTTGCATATTAATACATTTAGAAAGCAATTTTGGAAAGAATCTTTAGGAAATAATGCCATTAGGTTAAAAGATAAATTATTAGTTTGATTATGCAATAGGTAAGATGTTTTAAAAAATAAAATTTCTGGTTTTTCATTGAAAAACTTCTCATCTGGGGAAATAGAGCAATTGAAACAAGCCAGGTAGTGAAAGACAAATACCATATGATCTTACCTATAAGTGGAACCTAATCAATAAAACAAACAAGTGAGCAAAATAAAACCAGAGACATGGAAATAAAGAACTGACAGTAGCCCTGGCTGGCATAGCTCAGTGGGTTGAGCGAGGGCTGCGAACCAAAGTGTCACAGGTTCGATTCCCAGTCAGGGTACATGCCTGGATTGCAGGCCATGACCCCCAGCAACCACACATTGATGTTTCTCTCTCTTTCTCCCTCCCTTCCCTCTCTAAAAATAAATAAATAAAATCTTAAAAAAAAAAAAAACTGACAGTAACCAAAGGGGAGGGGGAGGAGATAATGGGGAAAAGGGGAAGGGTATCAAGGAACACATATAAAGGACACATGGACAAAGCCAAAGGGCAGAAGGTTTGGGGGTAGGTGGTGGGAGGTGGGAGGTGGGAGGTGGGAGGTGGGGGGGGTGCGGGGGCGGGATGGAGTTGTAGCAGGAAAATGGAGACGACTCTACTTGAACAATTTTAAAAATGGAAAAACTCTCTCATTAAGTGAGCCTTTAACATTTTAATGAAAATCCATCCTGACTTGTAAAGAAACCTTCTCAACCACCCAAATTGAGTATAAATATTATTAAGTAATGGCAAAACAAAATGTGACCATTTCTAAGCATGTGAAACTAGTCAGTAGTTAAAAAAGAAATGCTTTCTGCAGAATGAAATAAAAATGTTTGTTCCCCTAAGGGCTGTAATTTACTACAAGAAAGAAAAAAAGTCAGACAGCTATAATTTGTATGGAAAAACTTAAAACTTATTATATAGGTACTTTAAATGGGAATAATACAAGTTCACACATATTGCTTTGGAGTAAAAATTTCAGTTGTAAAAATGTATACTTTAATGAGTAAAATAAAAAGAGGCTTAGATAGCATAAAAATTAATCAGTTATATTTTAAAACAGCTTAAGATGCTTTCCCTTATCTAGAACAAAAATTTTTTTTGCTAAACAAAATTTTGTGTTAAATAAAAGAACTAGGAATTGAAAAATGGACAGGATATTAAGTATAAGTTACATCTCTGGAAAGTATCCGTGTGTGTACAAAGGCATATATAGAGAGAGAGGCTTTTAAGTGGGAAAAAAGAAATCAAATGGCCATTAAACATCTTGGACCATAAAATGTAAGAAAATAATAAAACACATGTTCTGTACTCTAAATCACGAATTATAGACCTCCAATTCTATATCAAAATAAGACATTATTTATGAATACAAACAATTTAAGTTTTCTAATGTTCAAGAACTCAGAAAATATATATAATAACTGATCATAGGATACTCAGAAAATTATTCCAAAATACCAGGCAAGATTATAAGTTTCACTATTTATTAGTAATTTCAGTAAGAGGGGAAAGACTATATTTCCACAAGCTTTTCCAGTCATGGTAGAACGTGTTTTCTCTGAAGAAATATCCCACATGATAAAAAACGGGGTTAAGAGGAGTAGATCATTAAACACGCACTCGCTGCTATAGGAAGCTAGCCCACTGGAGAGTGCCTGTGCAACCTAATCACTGACACTTCGTTTTGTCTGGAGACTTCCAGGCCCAAAACAGATTAACGGTCCTCTCGTGTAGAATGCTACCTTTGGGAAGAGAAGCCATCTCTACAATCTCAGGACGCTAAGGAAAGCCCCCACCCTGACACACTGCACACCTGCCTCAACATGTCCCAAAGGGAGATTCACTCAGTAATGTCTCAGTGTGGAGGGTTTGAACACGCTTCTCTCGAACTTCACAGCCACCCACAGAAATGCTAATCACCACAGCCCTGACTTTTGCCTCCAAAAAACTCCTTGGCACAACAATAATAGGAGTTATTAAAGACCCCAAAATGGGAGTGAGGGGAGGATTTTATTGTTGGTGCGAGGAAAAAGAACAACCTGAAACACACCCATGAGCATCAAAGGGATTGGACAAAGAGACCACATGCGGTCCTGCTGCCAATGTCGAAATAGGCTGCCTAGTTCACAGCCACAGTGGTTACCTAGGCCCAAAACGATCTGAGCTATGGGAACAGAAGTATCACATGGGGCAAAAAGGCAATAGCTCTCTCATTATACAACTGCATGGATACAAAGAGAGGGAGAAACGGCAACAAACATGCCCCATGTTTTCTGCACCCCGCAGCTGCGGGAAGCATGACAAGGATGCAGGGCATGGAATGTTAACTTCAGGAAAAAGGACCATCTTAGCTTTTGAGGAGGATTCAAAATGATACTGCTCCTTACATCAGCTTGATATACTATAATAAAAGCTTTGATTTCCCTTTGCAGTAAGTTGTGACAGATGGTGACAAGATAGTAAGAAGCTAGGAAAATTCCTGGGCAAGTGGGATGGGGAAACTGAGACAAGACAATTCAACAAGGCCAAACAGTTTGAGCAATTTATAGCTGGTGAATAGCAAGACCTTATCTCCCCTAACCGAGGACACTTGAGAGTAAATGGTTTATACCTCTCCTCACCGACCAGAGAATACACAGCTTAAATCTCCCTGGCCTTGAAAATAGAAAACAGAGACACCATTAATGTCATTTGTGCCAGCTAACCCAAGGATGGATGAAATCACAGTAACAAACAACAAAAACCTCATTAAAAGCCAGACTGACTCAAGATAAAAGTAAAACAGTATAGCAGCCCAAAGAATATTCCCAAACACCTATATGCTCATCTGGAAACATCAGCATATTAAAAATGCATCTGGAAAGCTGATGAATATTCTGCTGAAACACTCCCCCAAGATTCTGACCCACATAAAAAAAAAAACACGAAAAGCCCTCAGGACAAAGACTCAATGCAAACTCACTCTATAGCACGCCCATGTCCCTTCCCGGGCATGAACCTTTATGTCCTCCGAAACTCGAAGGGTCCCCAGGAGACTTGCAGACAGGGGAGCAGTGGGCAGCAGCAAGTCGACTTGAGTTTACTCCCAATCCTGTCTCCAGGGCCCCTTTTTTCTCTGAATTTCCAGTGAGCTAACAGCAGCCCCATCTGGGCTCACTCTTTTCCTGTAACTTTTCTAGGGAGCCAAAGCAGAGCAGTGCCTAGGGTCTCTCCTGTTACTTCTTTTACCCTTAACCCTTCGTTTCTCTGTCCCCAACCTTAATAAACATGCTCTCAAAACCACCTGGGCTCGCATTATGAAATCTTTCCTACACGAAGTCAAGAGCCCGCACATTACAGGACAGCCTGAGGCCAACCTGCTCCAGACCAATTCCTGTTCGGTAATAAGACCACTTTGATTTATAACCACTTTACCACTTGCTACCCACCAGTGCCCAGTTTATTCCCAAGGATGACCATGGGGTCTTGGGAAGGGTCTAAAGGCAGCAGAGAATGCCAACTGGTAAATACTGCTCTTGTCTGCTGAGATACACTGCAAGAGCAGGGGCATAGAACTTAAAAGAATGAAAATATTGTAACTGAGAACAGCAAATAAGAAACCCTTGTTTGAAGAAAAGGGCTAGATAGAAACATTGAGGAAGATGATGAGGTCACGACACAATCAGCAGTGAGCAATTTAGACTCCAAATCGAGTGAAACTACCAAGTTAATAACTCTCACAGACTCTGGGCATTTACAATTTCATTTCAGAGACTTCCAGGAAAATGGATTTCTTTTTCTCCCAGAGTTTAAATGAAACTCCCTACTTCTGAGGACTGAGAATTTAGGATTTGTGTCCTGAGATTAGACACAAGTCAGTGACCAAAATCATCAAGTTCTGCTGGAAATAGTGACTATCAAAAAGAAATAGTTTAACCTTTCAGGAAAAATGGACACCTTCAGAAAGAAATATAAAAATACCTCGTAAGAAAGATTAGGAAAAACAGAATAAAAACAGCAGCAGGGAAAATGTGGCATAATGAAACGCAGACCCGCACCCCAGTTAAAGAGAGCACTCATGATGACAGCCTTTCAGGAAAAGTACTAATGATAGAAATAAAAGTTGGGGAATTTACAGCACACCCTTGAAATGTGGGGATAACAGACTGAGAATCTGAATTCCACTATAGGCTTCCAAATGCAAATATGCTCCATACTTGTCTTCTAGTATTTGGAGCAAAAATACTATTATTGAAATGACACTCTAATGTTTTTTCTTAGTCACTATGGTGTCCTTGTAGAACCAACCATGTTACTAAAGTATGCAGGAAGCAAGTCAATGTCATCGGATTATGTACAGAGGTACCTTGGTACTCATTAATTTGTTCTGGAACTTGTGGCTAGTGCCAAAACCAACGAGCACTGAATGATGAAGCATTTTGTCTTGCGGGGCAGCATGGTGACTCATGTAAGTTGATGAGTCCTGAGCAAGTGCCGGGTACTGAAACATTTCTTTCTCATCAAAATGCAATGAGTACAGGTTTTGACAACTTCTGAAGCCAACAGGTACTGAGGTATGACTGCATATTAGAAGTTTTTCCTAACCTTGAATAAAAAAATACAAAAAAAAATTCAGATTAGAATTTTCTTGAACCAGCACATCTGTGACTCTGGGCTTAAAGATATTTCCTCAATCATAAACCTTTGCTTTCACCTGGCCAGCGTGGCTCATTTGGTTAGAGTGTTGTCCCATAACCAAAAGGTTGCAGGTTCAATTCCCTGTCAGGGCACGTGCCTGTGCTACAGGTTTCATCACCAATCCAAGTGCATACAGGAGGCAACCAATCAATGCTTCTCCCTCACATCAATGTTTCTCTCTCTCCCTTATTTCTCCCTTCCTCTCCCTCTAAAAGCAATGAAAAAATATCCTCGGGTGAAGATTAAATAAATAAATAAGCCTTTCCTCTCTTGGCTGTAAACTTCTGTTCAGGTTTGATTGGGCTTTGATGCACGCAGGCAAATGGACACCTTTAGTCCAGGAACAAAGTGAGCTTATATATTCTCGTCCCTTATCTAGAGAGAGTTAATACTCACTCATAGGGGGTTTTAGAAGAGTCAATCCAATCATATGCAAACACTTGAAACTTTGTCTGGTACTGTGAAGCACTCAACAAATGTTAGATACTGTGAGGGAGGAAAAATATTTTTTTCTCCACACTTCTGGGTTCTTTGTGGAGACGCCTCTTATAATAAAAGCCAGATTAACAGGGGAAAAACAGTACAGTACCATGTATACCTCCTGTACACATCAGAGAGACCCAAGAAAACTGAGCAACTCTCATAAGTGGCCCAAGCCACTACCTGAAAGACCATCTCCACCTAAAGACAAAAGATGTTGGGGAGGGGGTGCATTTATGGGAGGTTACCAGAAAAAAATCACAGTAGACAAGGGCAAGGTTGTAATGCAACTTCTCTATTGCTAAGAATTTCTAGAGATGTAGAGTCATCCTTCTCAAGGTGGAAAGAAGATGACCCTACCATGGAAATTTTTTCCCATAAGACATATTCTGTTTTCAGAACTTCTTTTGTATCTGCCATTTCTTAAAAATAACCACCTCGAAAAAATCAAGACACCAAAGAGGTATATTTGGGGATATGTATTTTGCTCTTAGTCAACATCACCCTCATCCTCATCCTCATTATCACCATCATCTGGTTTATTTATTGAGTATTGCACCACAGATTTCTGTGTCTACTCCTTAGAGCTATCTTTACAGCAGAAATTTTACAGTATGCCCCCACAAGCTTTAACTTTATCCCCCAATGCATAAAGTCGCCTGAATATGCCATGATGCTCTGCGAGCTGTCTTCATTCTTTCCTTCGTTTACCTACTCAACAATGCCTGGTAGGCCAGATACTGAGTGTTCAACCCTAAGGTGAAAGCTGATTGTGGAAGGCAGAAAAAAGACAAACTCTCTTGCCACTTCATGAATAGTTGTTAATTTCCTATTAACTCCTTCTTCATGCTTTAGCTTTAATTCTCAGACACTGTTTTACTAGACAAAATGATCCCTCTTCCCAAATCAGTTTTCTATGAGCTATTACTACTAAATAAATCATAAAAGATCTCTATAAGTAAATACAAAATTTAAAATGTCGTATATTTTTAGTATATAACAGAGTAATTAATAACATTTATCGAACATTTTCTGTGCATGATACTTTTTTTCTAAATTCTTCATGTATGTTACTATAACTGGCTCTATCCATTTATCTTTCTAGCTTTTGGCATACTCAGCATAAGAGCCTCCTCTGGCACCATCTTGGCCAATAAAGGATATGCCCTAGCAGTCTGACTGTCTACAATAACATTAACTCATTAAATATTTACCATAACAGTGTGAAGTAGATATTATTGTGATCTTATAGATAAAAACACTGAAGTATAAGAAAGTGAATTATTTTGCCCAGTTTACAGAGATACTAAGTAGCAAAGATGTGATTAAAACCTGTCTGAGTCAAAAGCCCATGTCTGTGATCATGAATCTACTCAACCTATCATTTGCTAGTATCAGTAATAACAGGATACCTTGTTCTGTTGCATTTCATCTTATTGTACTTCCTAGACAGTGCATCTTTTTACAAATTGAAAGCTTCTCTTAAACCTGCATTGAGTATGTTGGTGCCATTTCTCAAACAGGAACAGATAATAGTTACCATTTTCAGCAATTAAAAATTATTTTTTCATTAAAGTATGCCCATCATTGGGTTTTTTTTTAGCATAATGCTATTCCACACTTAGCAGACTATAGTATAGTGTAAGCATAACTTTTATATGCACTGGGAAACCAAAAAGTTTGTCTAACTGCATTATGATATTCTCTTTATTGTGGTGCTCTAGAACCAAATACTCCACATCTCCAAAGGGATTGTAACTTAATGCAGGTGCAGCTGCCAGCCACTATGAAAGCCAATATTCAAGAGACAGGTGCTGATGTAAAGGAAAGTGGTTTATTCAGATGCCAGCCATCAGGAAGATGGCAGACTCATGTCTCAGAGCCCATCTCCCTGGGAAGACGGGGACAGAGGTTTTTACAAGGAGGGAGAGAGGAACAGAACAAAGAGATCAAGGAAGGGTTTGAAAGTTTTCTATGTATAAATGAGCACAGTCCGTTTCGCTAAGGCAAGCGATGGTCAGTGTGTATTATCCTGGTTTAGTCATCCTCAGGCTTCCTGTCATGGCTCCATGGATGAAGGTCAGCAGATATCCCAGCACTGGGATGCTTGAAGGTTGAGTCTATCTTTTGAAACTAGTTCCTGGAATCTTATACAAACATGTTGTTTATCTATCGACTACCTATTAGTCAGAGTCAGCACTTACAGAAACAATGCCAAAAGAATGGTGAGATGGGTTACAGTTTCCCACTGTCAGCTTTTCTACCATTACAGTATGCCTGTACATTTCACCATGAGCCCATATTCATGCATAATCTTTTATTTATAATACCTTCATCTAAACCATCTAATTTTTCCTCATAATAAATCTCTCAAATACAACAAACAAAATATCCCTTGTAAAATAAGGTTTCAGAAGGAGTCCCTGCAAGATGTGCCTCTGTGGTATATAGATTATTTTGCCCAAAAGGTGACTGAGGCCCTGCAAGCTCACAAGAAAATTTTACCTGTCCCTTAAAGAATTCAGATTAGGGGCCTTTCCCATGTGAGTTATCACCAGGAATAAATTTTTATGACCTATCTGTTGGGCAGGACAACCTTCTAATTACTGAACATCTGCTCCTCTTATCTCTCCTGAATGACTTTCCTTTTTTTTTTTTTTTTGAAGCCTTACCTCATCCTTAGCTCAGAATGTCACATATATTTTATTTTCCCTTTCTGACTAGGGTCTCTGACTCTCTCATGTATGTGGGGTTCCCATACCTATGTATTAATCAAATTTGGTTATTGTCTCTTGTTAATCTGTTTCATGTAAATTTAATTATTTGACCAGTTTAAAGGATGTGGGAGAGTAGAGGAAAGCTTCTTCCTCAACAACGGAAGGAAGGAAGGGAAGGAAGAAAGGAGGAAGGAAGGAGGAAGGAAGGAAGGAAGGAAGAAGGAAGGAAGAAAGAAGAAGAAAGAAAGAAAGAAAAGAAAGAAAGAAAGAAAGAAAGAAAGAAAGAAAGAAGAAAGAAAGAAAGAAAGAAAGAAGGAAGGAAGGAAAAGAGTGAGGGAGGGAGGGAAAAGAAGGACAAAATCAGAGCATTGGATAGTGCCAAGTCTAGTTAGCAGAGGGAAGAGCCTAGACAAAAACTTCTGACCCTGAATCTCGCTTGAGAATTAAAAGTCTGTCAATGTGAGTCATAAGCAATAATAAAACACAGTCTAACAGAACAATTTGGATGGGAAGAAGTTGAGCAAGGACAGTAAAATCAGCAAGCTTTCTAATAGAGGCAGAAATTGAGGAAAGCATCTACTCAGGGAAAAAGTAAAAAGCTCAAGTGGCTGGTGCACAATGAGTGCACCAAGACTGCAGAGCAAAGTTACCATCTAAGCTTATGATTATGTAAACGAAAAGTGAGTAAGCTTGCTTCTTCCAGGCCATAAGAGAGGTATGCTCAAATCATTCAAGGCTTAATGTAAAAATAAGCCAGAGAAAAGGAAAACTGTGAATCTGATCACATTATTTTCTGGTTTACATCTGCCAAGCTTTCCAAAACCTGTATGATATAGATCAGCATCTTTAGGATAATTTACCAACATTCCAATATACAAGCCATGACTTTATACTCAGTCACATTTCTAGCCATTTCTACTACCCAACTAACTTCATTTCAGCTTTTTAAAGGGGCTGTGATCTCTTGTCTCTAAGTCTTGAAAACATTGAATGTTTTAAATTCAAAGACAAAATGAGATGAATTGACTTGGTCTAGCAATCACCAGCCATTACTCTACAATAGCTGTGTTCATAGAAAATAGGTAAGCAGTTAGATATGGCCACTCATCAGGTGCCATTATTTCCACTGTGACACCAGGCGGTTTGTGGTTACAGAATAACTTGGAGTCACTCCCTTCAACAAGAGTTAGTGAGAGAGGAATGCCCAAAGTCCGACAATTACAGCCGAAGAACCAGTCAAAATGCAGAAAAGACAAGCAAAATCGTCACTAGTAGCACCTCAGAAATACAGTCACACATCAGCACATAGTGCCTTAAGGCTGAGCCCTTGAAAGCAATTAATCATTCCATATGAATGAATGTTAATTATTCCATATAAATTAGTAGGTGTGAGGTGGCCAAATAGTGAACTTGGATTAGTGCCTTAAACAAGCAACAGCCATTAGCAAAAACATTAGGATTCTATTTACCCTTTTATCATCGACTCTAATCATTTGTTTGAACTGAGATCGTGTGTTCAGCAGTCCACACTGCAGGCGGTAAAGGAAACTATGCTTATATTTCTCAAGTATGAATTGCAGAATTTTGCCAAGCTGAGCTCTAGTTTTGATTTACTATTTTAATAAAGGTTGTTAAGGAGAGGTTTTTCTCTACAACAGGTAGCGGAACCTCATTAGTGAATTTGCTAATTAGTCTGACTTTAAGAGAGAAACACATTAAAGTTGGAGGGCAGACTAATCAGTTTTATAAAAGGAGACGGTTACCTTCCATTTCAAAAAGCCTTGGGCTAACAATGAGATATATTAGTGGTAGTGAAAAATCTTTGGAAAATAAATTATAACACAATTGCATCATTTTAAAATTTCACATTACTATTCATATTAAAACCTGACCAGTGGATTGATGACCATAATGTCTATTGCCATTGTCCCTTTTGAAATAATTATTAAACGTATTGAAAATTACATATGCATATAATACCATTATAATTATCCTAAAGACACTGACAAAAATTCATTAAACAAGTTTTTTTTATGGCTTTGGAAATTCAAAATAGACCATATATTTTGGAGTCTGGTGTTAATAAATCTGACCTGTCAATAAACTACTTAAAATAGTTTTATACACTGATTTTTTCCACAATTGATATATTTCAATAAATATGACTACTTACTCAACTATCGTATTCTTTTTGCTTTCTTATTTCATAGTACGTTAGCCAAGGTATCATTAAGAAAACTTAAATATTTTAAGAAGCAGACTTACAAAGGGACTTCACTTACAGGAGTGTGGGCAGGGATAAGGATATAAATGAGGAATGGTGAAACACTCAAAGAAGCAATTCAAAGCCATTACCACTCCTAGGACTGAAAAGACAAGAACATTTTAAGAGCCCTGAGAACTGGAACTTTGGAGGAGCGGACAGCTGGCATACAGTTACTGCCGGAGACCCTATAAAAAAAAAGAAAGGAGGAGCTGAGAAAAGATACTGCAATCTTCAGCCCATTGTGCTACGATCTGCCAGTGGCCCCCATTGGCCTGGCCCCACGAGACGAGAGTCAGCCAAGGAAATCTGAAGATTCAGTTCACGAAGATTCAGTTCCTAAGCAGAGCATGGTAGAAAAGGACAGAGAGTGGACTGGGAGGAAGCAAACACAAAATTTAGCACAATGAGTAATTTAAAGGGATATAAATAACACTATATGGACATGTTTTTCTAAGAAAACTTTTTACTTATAAAAAGTTTATTTTGTATTATAAAATAATTCAAGCATGCAGAAAAGTATGGAGAATACTCTACCAAATACCATTGCATAACAAACCAGGTTTTTCTAATTTTAAAAATTACCTGTTTGTTTCATGCCTTTAAATATTTGATATATTTAACTATATATGTAAGTACAGAAAGATATATATATCATATATCATAACTATTATATGTCATACATAAAGTCCTATATAGAATTTGAACTTATTCCACCTTCTTTCCTATTTATAATTGATAATTTCACAAGTGTGTTTAGAATTTTATTTTATATATAAATATTATAAGGACATATGCATAAAATTATATTGATTATATAAAACTATATATGTATAATGTAGTATTGTATATTATGTCTTAGTCTTCAAATAAATTGTTATTAGACTATATATATTTTTACAGATTCACTTGCCTCATAACTTTGTAACTTAAAACTTATTTATGTAGATACAAGAAACTCTAGTCCATGCATTTTACCTTTATTATATTCCTTTGTATTTGACATAAAAATGTTCTTATAAATTATCATGTGGAAGGGTATACAAGTGCTTTCAAATTTGAACAATTAAAAACAATGCAATGCAATAACTGACATAACTGTGATTCTCTCTTCATGTCTTCAGGGTTTGCTCAGCGTGGTCAGATATACACCATTTCAGCTGATGCAAGGATACCTCCAGGCCTCCTTGGTTATGACACACTGCTCAAGTCACATAATCACTTAGTATCCTATGATCCAACACTCAGTGTGAAAACTATATTTTAAGTGTTTTTATTTTCTAAAAAGCACACTACCTTGAAACAAAATCCAGTTCCTCAGTTTTGGTTATACAAACCAAGCCAATGGTTGGTGTGTGTAATGACTGACTACAAATGAGAAGAATAGCTGGAGAGAATATAATGTACATTCATTAGAAAGCATCAGAAAATTGTCAAAGTAATAAAGAATTATAAAACAAAGATTTAGAAGAAAATTAGGACATGTGAGGCTGGTGTCCACGGTTGCTCTTAACCTGAGACTTCAGCAGAAGACTGAGAGGCCAGGTAATTGAATAGCGCTTTCCACGGACAGATGGGAAAGACACAGACTGGAGTTTGAATTCACAAGCAGAGAAGCCCTGGACAATATCCTGCGAGTTTTCATGAGGTGTGACACCTCGATTAAAATAGTCTCAATCTCTGCCGAATTAAATTAATCCAAGATGACCAGTGATTTTAGCCAGGCCACCAGTTGAGAGCACACATAAATCTTCTCTGGAGAAAGAGAATAGTATCTAGCAATTCAATTTATCTCTATAGATTTTATGTGCAATGCTTGGTACTCAATCAAAAATAACCATGTATGTTCGTCAGTAAAAAATTAAAAGGGATCAGAGACCACAAACCCAGAATAATTAAACAATAAGTCATGTCATGCCATTCTTTATTTTATTCATTAAACATTTTTATTGCATTTAATATGTGCTAGCTCATATTCTGATTATGAAAAAAACCCTAAAGTCACTTAAATCACCATAACAACACTAGGAAGCAAGCATTATTACTCCTCTCATTTTACAGATGGGGGCTGTGGTAGGCACTGTAATGGCCCCCACCAAAGGTGTTCACATTTTAACAACTGAAATCTGTGAATATTTTGCCTCACATGGCAAAGGGTCTTTACAGTTCTAATCAAGCATCTTGAGATGGGAATACTGCCCCACGTTATGCAGATGTGCACAATGTGGTAAAACACAGGTGCTCTTATAAGAGGGAGGTAGAGGCTTGGAATCAGAAAAGATGATGAGCAAAGCAGAAGTTACAGTGATAAGAAGTAGGTGTTTTGCGCAGGGAATGCAGGTGGCTCCTTAAAGCTGGAAAAATCAGTGAAATGGATTACATACCCTAAAACAGAGGTGTCCAAGTTTATGGCGTCTCTGGGCCACACTGGAAGAAGAAGAGTTGTCCTGGGCCACACATTAAATACATTGCAACATGTAATCACACAAAAATCTTATAAGGTTTTAAGTAAATGTACTGTTTTGTGTTGGGCCACATTCATAGCCATCCTGAGCTGCATGCAGGCTTCGGACCACATGTCAGACACACCTGCTAGAGGCTCCAGAAGAAGCACCTGCCAATATCTTGATTCAAGGATTTTTGACACTCAGAGCTATGCAACGATAATTTCTGCTGTTTTATGCAACTAAATGTAAGATTTATTTCAACCTCTTTCCCTCCTACTCTCTCTCTCTTTCTCCCTGTCTCTCACTCTCTCTCTCTTTCATTCTCTTTCCATTTCTCAGTCTAGGTAGAAGAATCCAAATGGTGAGAAACTCAAGCCTCCCATCAGAAGACTTGAGAGTGAACTTGGAAGAGGAATTTCTAGTTCATTTGATTCGGAATTTTCAGTCCTGGCCAACAGGCCAACAGTTTGTCCACAGATGTGTCAGAGACTCTGAGTCAGACAACCCAACTAATGCTTGTTGTTTTAAATGCTTATATTGTGGGATAATTTGTTATGTAGTACTAAGTAACATACATTCTTCTATTGAAACAATGATTTTAGATGTGCATTATATTTTCTCAATGTAGCCTATGTGTCACTTTTCACTTTTCTTCTCATATGTTTGGTCACTTTCTTCAGGTTTGTTTTTCTCTTTACTCTTCAACTGTATCCACTTTACCCAGCCATTATGATTTTTTTACTTCAACAAAAATGTATGTTTAAATTCAGTTATTAATATTTGGTTCATTTTCTCATTAGCTTTGTCTTTTGAAATAATTATATCACCTAGGTTTTTTATTTTTTTATTTTTTAAGTTTTTTTAAAGGTTTTATTTATTTATTTTTAGAGAGGGAAGGGAGGGAGAAAGAGAGAGAGAGAGAAACATCAATGTGCAGTTGCTATGGGCCATGGCCTGCAACCCAGGTATGTACCCTGACTGGGAATCGAACCTGTAACACTTTGGTTCGCAGCCGTCGCTCAATCCACTGAGCTATGCCAGCCAGGGCTCTAAATTTTTAATTATATATACAAACATATTTCATTGGTATTCAATATCTTGTATTTGACTTCAAATATTACGGCCTAAATAGGCACTGTATCTAGTAATTATTACTGTTGTCTCTCAAACATAGTGGGTTTTTTTTTTCTTTGTTGGGGATCTTTGTTGTTTCTCTCTCCCTTTTTTTAAAAACTAACATCAAGGGAATCCTAAAGGCCTGACTTAGGGATTATATCTAGAATTTATCTAGAAAAGATTTGCAATTGCTTGTGATGAGATTCAAAGTTAGTGCCAATTTGGGGCCACTTTAGCCTCCTTTTGAAAATCATACACCTGTTGTAAAAACCTCAGACTTAATTCTGCCACTCAGCAGACGGGCCTGTTGGAGTGCTGGAGCCTCTATTGTCCCCAAAGATCCCACCACATGGTGTAGGTTTAGGTGTGTGTGACAATGAATGATTCTTGGATTTCTCTTTCTTCTCTGGAGTTCTCAAATATATGAAAAAGAATGATTTACTGGAGACCTAGTTGTTTCATTGTTGGAGGTGCTTCACAGTACATTGCTAAAAGCAAACATTTTTGTGTTCTTAAGTAGCTCATATTACTTACCACAGGATTTTATTTAATTCATATAACAACTTCCCATAGGTGGACGCTCAAGGTGTTTTGTTTCTTTTTCACTGTTAACACTGCTAAAAGACCCATTTTTGTGCCTAACTTAAAATATAGCTCTGATGATTTCCTTGGGATAAAGGTCTACAGATTTAATTACTAGGTGAAAATGTTCACAATATTCAAAGCTTTGAAAATATGTTGTCAGACTGTATTCCAGAAAGTGTCCATAGTTTGTACCTTCACCAGCAGTGTAGTGGTGCATAAAAATCCATATATTTTAGGATGATTAATTTACCCAGATAATTTTTCCCTGGTACATGAACTCTAGAATATAGAATTAATTGCGCTGGTGAAAATGGCAGAAGTTAGGAGATATTCCTGTACTGCATAAGCACAGCTCTGCAAGGATGCCTGTTGTTTGATCAGCCTGAGAAGATCCCGGAGAGCTTCACGCAGGCATTTAAAGGAATATGAGAAAATGGGGTCATGGCATTAATTGCAATGAATGAAGTATACCAATATTGGAGATTTGCTGAGATCCGATTCAATTTATAGGATAAGAAATCTTAATAGATTAAACATCCTCTAGATCACACACACTTTTTAAGAAGCAATTTTCCTAAGAAAAATAATCTATATAGGAGTTTACTTTTATTCCTAAGGTAAACAGGATGAAAAACAGTTGTATTAAGAAAACCACTTTTACTTACATTACTGCTGACAAGGCCCAAACCAGCAAAACAAACGTGCTAGGTTTCAGCTGGCTAAATGATTAACTTGGCAAAAGTCAAAGCTGCTGATGCACTAATAAGAAAAGATTTATTTCCAAAAGATTTGTTGTTGCCTCTGCAGAAGATTAGGTAACTGTGTGCTATATTTCTTTTTCTAGAAAATACGTGTTAACTCAGAAATATCTCCAGAAGATTGGAAGTTTTTAAAGGGACTTCCTTTAAAAACAGAGGATTCTGCAAGGAAAATATAGAAAGCAATATTTTTATCTTCTTTCTCTTCACTGTTTTTGTGTAAGCTATCTATTAAAATGAGATGGCCTTCACTTCAAAATCTTTGTAAGTGTATGCTCTTTATTTCAAATTGGTTTTGACTCATGCACGTGGATAAAATGTGGCCTAAAAAATACTCGATATTCTAGAGCATATTCCTGACACCTCTAACGTATTCATGTGATGGGAGTCTCTTGTTATTCTTATGCTCTTATAACCTTGAAAAGGTGTAAGTATTATATTATTATAATATTATTATATTATAGTATTATAGTATTTTGAATTTCAAAATACTATAATATCATGAAAAAAGTCATCATCTCATTGACACCAGCCTAGAATTCAGATATTTGCTTCATCATCTTTAGGATTTTAAAAGTGCATCCTGGGGTGAACTGCCTCTAGAATTAACATTCAGTAGATAGAAACGTTGACCCACACGTGTGAAAGTGTCACCCGTCCCAGCTTTGAGGAAGCATTTGTGTCAGAGAGACTTAGGTTTCCTCGATGGCTGTCACCCAGGAAAGTCGCTCCTCCTCAGCCGTCTGACTACCTGGCTCAACACATTGTGATTTTCCCTTTTCAGCATTTATTCTGCTTCCAAAATACTTCATTGTTTTAACATAAATAAACTAGGAGCATTAGTTGAAGAACCTTAAACAATAAATGCACTTCTTATACCATAGAAATGTAGTTTTAAACCTACTGTGCCGCCAAATAAACACTTGTTTACAATGTTCCTACTACTTGCTGATGTTAAAATATGGAAAGTGTATGATTTCCTTTCAAAAATGCCCTTTGTCCTTTAAGGATATTTTTCAGTTAAGCCAGAATGTGTTGAAGTTAGTTTTCAGTTAAATCAGAATGGGTTGAAGTAAGTTTTAAAATGAAAGCTGAAGCTGTGACGTGTGGCTTAGTGGGTTGAATGTCATCCCACAAATTGAAAGGTCATCAGTTTGATTCCCGGTCAGGGTGCATGCCCGAGTTACACCCGGGTCCCTTGTCTGATGGATGTTTCTTTCTCTCACATCAGTGTTTCTCTCCCTCTCTTTCTCCCTCCCATCCCCTCTCTCTGTAAAAATAAATAAATAAACAAACAAATAAATAAATAAAATCTTAAAATGAAAGCTAGAGTACAAGCCATCATGGAAACTTTACATACATTTTAAATGCGTACTGGCTTGAAAGATTTTATTAGTACTGTCTGAAAATATTTGCTTTGAAGAAACTAAAGAATCTTCAAAAAAACAATTTTGATATTTTAAAAAATGAACCCATTTCAAAATGTTATAACCAACAGTTTGTTCAACCAGATAATTGATGACCAGTATATGAAAAAATAAGTTATTTCCTATCAGTATGGGGTATATAAAATGCCAGAAGCCATGGCGATGCGACCATCACAGGAGTACTGGACAGGCACCATCCCAGAGCACGTCTGGCTCACACAGGCCTGTAGTGTTCAGGTTCTTGACTTCATGTAGGAAAGATTTCCCAACTCAAGTCTCGGCGATTTTTGTAGCACATTTATTAAGGCTGGGACAATGAAACAAAAGAAAGACTTAGAGTAGAAGAAGTAATGGGGGAGAGCCTAGGCGGTGCTCTGCTTTGGCTCCCTAGAAAAGTTATAAGGAAAGAGTGAGCCAACATGGGTCTACTTTGACCCAACGTGGCTCAACAGGGTTAGCCCAGGTTGAGCTGCTGCTCCCCACTGCTCCCCTGGCTGCAAGTCTCCTGGGGACCCTTAGAGTTTAGGAGGAAATAAAAGGTTCATGCCTGAGAAGGGGCGTGGGCATGCTCTAGAGTGAGTCCGCATTGAGTCTTTGTCCTGAGGGCGTTTTATCTTTTTTCTGCAGGTGAAAATCTTAGGAGAAGATTTTAGCAGAATATTTATCCACTTTCCAGGTACATTTTTAATATACTGATGAGTCAAAATGAGCATCTAGGGGCCTTGGGGGGATATTCTTTGGTCTGCTATACTGTTTTACTTTTATCTTGAGTCTGTCTGGCTTTTAATTGGGTTTTTATTACTTGTTCCCCTGACTTCATCTGTCCTTGGTTCAGCTGGCACAAATGACATTAATTGGGTCTCTGTTCTGTAGCTCCCAGACCAGAGAGATTTAAGCTACATATTCTCTGGTCAGGGAGGAGAGGTATGAACCATTTATTCTCAGGTGTCCTTGGTTAGGGGAGATAAGGTCTGGTGATTCACTCACTGTCTGTAAGTTGTTCAACCTGTTTGGCCTTGTTTAGTTTTCTTATCTCAGTTTCCCCATTCCACTTGCCCAGGAATTTTCTCAGCTTCTTATTATCCTGCCTCAGTAGTATTTCTTCATTATGCCTCTTGGGTATTTCCCAGTATCTCTTCAATTCAAGTTCTCTAGTCCTTCACATTTGAAAATACTGCCTTATAACTCCATTATGGGTCCCAGTTAGAATGTCTCGCTATTTTGTGTGTATTAACAAATTTTCATTGTGACAAAGAAGCTCACACTGGATCAGCAAAGTACGCGGGACATGACTGAGCTATGTGAATTAGAAAAGAATAAATTATTGTCATCAAAATGGTAAGGGGAATAAGAAATACAGACTTCCAAATGATTTGTCAGAAACTAATTCTAGTTTCTAACATGTAAACTTTTAATTTAAAGGGGTATTTTTAATAAAAGAATTCTCATGTTATAAGCAATCAAATAATCAATACTTGCTGTGTAGGGGCAAATAACATAATTAAATAGGGCATAGAATAAAAAGTGTTATGTTTAAAATGTATTTTAAACATTACAACATGAGAAAGTTCAAATGCCTTTCAGAAATACCCTAGTAAGAAAGATTGAGAGTCGATGATAGAAATAAGTTGGGAAAAATGTGGAAAAGGGCTTTGTAATCTCCTTTTAATAATAGTAAATTATATTTTTCTTCTGAAGAACAAGGAAGTTCCTTCAGCTGAGTCCTGGAAGAAACATAAGAAGCCACACACCCTTCAGAAAGATGAGATAGAAATAAAGCATCTATGTGGCACCTCAAAAGCTAAAAGGATTTATATTTCTCTAAGTCTGGGTTTTTGACAGGTATTTAAAAGAGGAATCATTTAGTTAATGCTGTGGAAGGGCAGTGGCTAAGAGGAATTTGCAGCCTCATTTTTAAAAAGACAAGCAACTTATTCTTAGTCTCAGGGTTTTCCAAAGATTAGAGACATTCTTGAGAGGATAAAGAGAAATAACAGTGAATTAAAAGTGATGAATTCCATTCAGAGAGAACCAAATAGCACACACTTTCTGGTGCTAAATTGATGTTAGATCATTTAGACTGTGGGGTATTTTTGTTTGTAATTGTTTTCATGGTGTAAAATTAATTCATATTGCTCTACATGTTGTTTGCTAATTATCTAAATTCTCCATTCAAATTTTGAACTATTTATTAAATATTTGTCCTGGTTGGTGTGTCTCAGTGGATTGAGTACCATCCCGTGAAACAAAGGGTCACTGGTTTGATTCCCAGTCAGGGCACATGCCTGGATTGTAGGCCAGGTCCCCAGTTGGGAGTGCATAAGAGGCAAACACATTGATGTTTCCCTCCCTTTCTTTCTCCCTTCCATCCCCTCTCTCTAAGAATAAATTAATAAAATCTTTTAAAAAATATTATAAATATTTGGCTTCAACCAGAAATTCTCAGGAGAAAACAATCTGTTTTCATCATTTACCTGTTCAAGAATGTTTAATACTTCAGTCATATTTACAATGTGAAGCCATTCTCCATAACATGGCACTCCAGTATTTCTATCATATACCCTTAATCTAGTTCATACAATAGTATCTCTTGGGATTATAATCTTGGTCCCCAAATTCTATCAGCTCAATTGTACACCTACCAAAATCATATGTTGAAGTTCTAACCCCCCGGTACTTCCAATATGAATATATTAGACATAGGACTTTTAAAAGAGGTGATTTAGTTCAAAACAAGTCATTAGGGTGCACCCTGATCCACTGTGACTGGTGTCCTTAAAAGAGGAGGAGGTTAGGACACAAACAACACAGATGGAGAGAAGTCAGACAAATGCTAGCCAACCAGAGAGGCCTCAAAGAAACCAAATCTGCTAGCATCTTGATCTTGGACTTCTAACCTCCAGAATTGTATGAAAATAAATTTCTATTCCTGAAACCACCCAGTTAGTGGTATTTTTTAAATGGGAGCTCTAGTTAAAGCTAATTAAAATTTTTCCAAAAGAAATTCTATCATTTATTGAATATATCGAACATTTACTAAATGCAAAATATATACATTTGGGCAAAAGTAGGTTTATGGTTTTCTGTGTGTGAAACACCAAGTTTATTCTTACATTATTATTTATTAATTATAGTATTATTTTTCATGCAAATAGCTGAAAACCTAACTTTGCCCCACACTGTATGTGTTATTTCACTCACAGCACAAACAAAAACTGAAAGTGGATTAGTATTATCCTTGTTTTAAAGATAATAGGACTTTGCTAACAAATTACATCACTTGTTAACACTGGTTTTAGCATTTAAATTTGTTCTTACACTTTATAACATTCTACCTCCTTAGTATAAACTCACCACACCCCTCACACACTGCTGCTTAATTTCTTACCATTTTTGGAGCCCTAGATTTTAAACTTCTGCTTCATAATTTTGTACACAATTCCAAATTTTCTCTGACATTCCCAATGTCAGAATTACAATAAATTCAATAGCCAGTTCAATTCAGTGGAAAGAGAACATGCCTGGATAGAAATCTTGGACATAGAAGGCAATAGCTGTATGACATGAGCTCACCCGCCCCTTCAGGCCTTGCACCTACATCTGAGGGATGGAGTCACACTTGACTCTGGTACTTGATGTGAGTGCCTGACGTGAGCACTCTTCTGAGGTTTGATGTAAAATCTGTGCGCAGTGACTGGCTTATAATAAATCATAAATAGCCTGTAAAATCTGTGGTGCCATCACAACATTTTTTCATTTTGCATGATTGTGTACTAGTAGAACTTGAAGGTTCTTTTAAAAAATGGATACTGCAATGCTAGGTCCTGACAATTAAATATTCATTATTTGCATTGTAATATCAACTACAGCAAAGCAAATGATTCTTTGGATCAGTATTCTCAGCTAGGAATTATTTTCTCATTAGATGCTCCTAAACAGATAATCAACTGCAAAATTATTGAAAACACAAGTTTTTGCCAGATGAGTTGGCCGACAACATAAGCCAAAGTAAAGAATTATTTAGAAAAAATTCTATCCTTCATTATTACTTCATTTGTTGATTCACTCACTCAATAAGTAAATAAAGAATAAATGATGTGTGCAACACTGATATGATGCAGAATTTACAAAGATAAATCAAAAGGACAGGGTTAATAAAAAATACATAAACATGATAAAAACAGAATAAAAAGTGAAATATTTCATACTAGAATTGCACACAAAAAATCCCAAGAGCCTCTAGGTTGAAGATTATTTTTAACTAACTTGATTAAGGCAGACAACATAGAAGACAAATAACTTAAACAGTGCTGTAAAAGATGGATCATATTTAGTCCTTAAGGAAACAGGGGCATTGGAGGAAAACTACGTTTTTAATGGAGGCAAGAAAGCTCAGGGCACATGCACAAGTATTTGCAAGTTCCATTCAGCTGTAATGTAGCTGTCTTGAAGAAAACCAGGTAAAATTAGCTTGAAAGTCATGACTTTCTTGAATACCAAGCTATGGAGGTTTGACTTATTCTGAATGAGATAGAGAGTAATTATAGATTTGGGGGCAAAGGGGCATTACTTAATCAAAGCTGTGACATTTCCTTAAGGTACCCCTGTTCTCCAGTCTGCACCAGCAAGGGGGAGGACTGGCTTTTTATTTGAGTTACAAATCACTCTGTCTCTGATCCTGCACCCAATTTTGGTAAATGCAAACCCCGTTAAAAGCCCTCTGAGTCAGGAACTTTAATCTTTTACCTATAGAGAGTCTTTAGGAATTCCACGGACTAGCTACAGCCCCCAAACACACATCTCTCTCTCACCCAGACATGACAAGTTTTTCTTTGATTATCTTTCTGTCATGTTGAAAAATGTGTATTTGCCTATGGAGGATATGTTACATTAATGCTTTGGTATCTTTGCTGTAAATGACATGATATACTACTGTGCATATGTATGTGAGTGTAGTCTTTACACCATATTTCATTGAGAATAGCTTCTGGTTGATAGAAACCATTAAAAACCCATCTGTTTGCCATTGTTTATGTTGGGCATAACTTCAGTGCAAAACTATCAAACAAAAATCTTAAATGAAAATGAAATTACTTTTGATTTTAATTTTATTGTGAAACTTGACTGGCCATAAAACCATAGTATTAGAGTGGCAAACTTGTTTGTCAGTGGTAACCTAAAGTCAGTAAGACCGAAAAATCTGCCAGATGTATCTATCCTGAGAATGCATCACACAGTGTTGGTTTTTCTCATGAGAAGAAGGCTTGGTGGAAGGAGTCTAGAAATTAAAGCTCTCCTGAATCAAACCCTTCCCTGGAAGCACCCTACAAGACAGCATATTCCATTTCCAATCATGAAATGGGGCTGCTCCTATCTGAAGCGACCTTAATACAACCACGTTTTCCGGCAAAGCAAGCTGGTTCCTAGCGTGTTGTTCAGGAAGAAATTGAAGCAGTACCTGGAACAAACGAGACCACCCACTCAACAAGCACGTGTTTGCTTCCTACTACATTACAGAGGTCACGAAAACTTGCTGCTGTTGTCTTTCCTCATCAGCATGCAGCTGCATGAAACCAATGACGTCTCTGCACAGCGAACTCCTAGTCATTTTATGAGCACTCAGATGACATAAAAAAAGAATTCTTACTGTTGGAAGGTTCATCTTAAAATCTCAAAATCCCCAGAATTTCCTCTGGTATTAAAATCTTTAGCTGGAAGGAAATTTTTGATTCTCTGTTCAGAAATAGGACATCTGTGATGAACACTATTTTTGCTGTTTGGATAAATAAAAATACGTATATGAGTAGTGATTCAAAAAAAAAGAAAAAACAGTTGTCAAGTAGCAGACAGAGATTCTGGAAGAAAGCTTAAGTTCTTGCCCTGAGACATTAACTTCAACGGAGCTGCTCATCCCTGTTCGCTTAAATGCTTTGGACAAGGATTGAAAGCAGAAGATGAGGTTGTTTCCTTGTGACAGAAAATGTTTTCACCTCTTAATAAATAATTCCCGAAGTGCTTGAAGGAACTTCAGGAAAGCAAACTAATTGCACAGGAAGGTGTTCATTCAACGCTTCCTTCAGCTACATCAAAATTTCCATAAACAGCCAAGTTTGCTTCTGACTGCTTGATCTCAGTGCTCCTGAAAGGAGTACATTAAAATTTCTGATTATAATTTCTGATTGACAGTCACCTTACGGTTCTGCCAAAAATTATTTAATATATTTTGAGAAGGTTTATGACATACATAACTTCATCTGTTGTTCATTTTGTAAGATCTCTTTTCTTTGGCCCTATTTTTTCACCTTAAATTCTATTTTTTAATTATAAATATTGTTACCCTTATCTTTATAATGATTTTATTTGCCTGGTATTCTTTTTCAATCTCATTAGTTTTAACCTTCAGTGTATTTTTAAGAGAGAATTTTCAAAAAATTGTTGCGTCTTATTTTTTTCTTTTTCTTTCTTCCTGTCTTTTTTTTTTTAATCTAGGAGAATTTGAGTTCCACACTAACTCATGTATATATGTATATATATAGATGTGCATACATATAGATACATCTATATATGTATATACATGGGTGTAGATATAGATATATGCATGTATGCATAAATATATATGTATGTGTAAATATAGATGTGTCTATATGTAGTCTGTATATAGATAGATATGTATATATAGACACAGATATAGATATTTAATTCAATCTAAAAGTATCTTTCTAACTGATAAATTAAGCCAACAGATACTTATTTGAAGGTGCCCTTCAGTTAGAGCTCATGTGTTGTTTTATTTGACACTTTACATTAATCATGCTTTCCATTCTCTTTTTCCATTTATGAGTTCATGGGGTAGGTTGCATTGTCTTCTGGTTGTTTCAAAGTTATACATGTGCTATATATTTTTCAGAAACTATTTGCTGTTCTTTTTCTTTTTGTTCTTCAGATTCATTCTCTATTCATCTCTCTTTATCTTTGTTGATTTTTCTTCAGGTAGTAGCTAAAATCTACCATTAAATGCATCTAATGGACTTTCACATTTCAGTTGTTATTTTTTAACTCCAGAATTTCTACTTTTAACAATTTCATATTTTAAATGGTTTTATATATTTTAATAATTTTATATTATATAAATATACATATGATGGGGGCCCTCCAAAAACAGAATTACTTTCTGGAGAGTGGGCCCCTTGGAGTGCAGGCTCCCCAGCCTAGGTGAGTGCTCCAGGAACCCAGCTGTACCAGTGCACCAGCTGGCATTGTTATCAGAAGCTGTGTGTGTCTTCAGTACATTTTTTAAGACTCTTTCAATGCATTTACCCATTTCATGGTGGGTGATTTACGAGTACACCTGCCCACACCAGACCGTTCAGTAGCTTTTTACCAAAAACAGCATGACCCCTGTGCCCCACCCTCCCTATTCACCCAATTTTACCCCATTACCTTTTTTGTTTGTTTGCTTCCCTGGATGAAAAGGTCCACAAAGGGAAACATTTTGCTGATGTGGAAGAGGTAAAGAAAAAACAACAGAATTGGTAAAAGGCATCAAAATAATCGAGCTCAAACACTGTTTTGAGCAGCGGAAAAAAAATGTCTTGATAAGTGTATTGCATCAAACGGAGAGGAATGTGAAGGCAGCAAGTCCAAACATGTAAGAATAACTATACAACTTTTTATAAATCTATTCCGTTTTTTTGGATGCCCCCTTGTGTGAGTGTATTTAGAGACATTTTTATCATACCTCCCTGGCACTTTATAAGCATCGTCTCCCAGCCTTCATCAGACTGAGCTCATGGCAAAGGCCATCCGGGGCTCTTGGCTGCACCTGCCCAGGGAAGAGTGCCCAGGTTAGAGTTCCCAGAACAAGGAGCTCACAGGGAGGCTGTAAGGCAGTGATTCGTCGCTCTGATGTCACAGACTATCAAGATTTAGTCAATTTTATTGAATTAATGTGTTTGTTTCCTGTGTTCCTTTATCCTGTATTTTCATATCTGTATCCGTTCCTGTTCTTTGTACAATTCTCAGAGACTTTCAGTGATTTATTTTATAATTTTTCACAGCTAAATTGTTATCTTGCTAGGAAAATGATCCACCAAGTTTATTACTCTGCTGTTCTGGTCTTGCCTCCCACCACATCCTTTTGGACGAGGATTTAAATTTCCATAGCATACCCCAGAGACAAGACAGCATGGAGCATTTTATTGGGGCTTGTATGTAGGAGGCACTAGGAAGGGATGCTGAAAATATAGGAGTGCTACAAGACAAAGGACATTGAACTTATATTGTGGATTAGGACTTGATCCCATGGATAAAAGAAAGCCACCCCGAAACTCTAAATAAAATAATGTTATAATCAGATGCGCATGATGCTGGGGAAATACAATTAAAAACTAAATCCTCTGCCAACCCCAAACCTCTCCAAAAAAAGCAGAACAGGAAAAAAAACAGTTTTATTATTAAATAAGCATTAATCCAAAATGCAATGCACATCACAGGCAATCTATTCAAGAGATTACAAAGCCATTAAAAATAAATAAATCTCATCCTATTCTATAGCCAAACAGGTACAATCACTTGCATGCATGTTCTCAAGACAAACAATAGCTAGTCTCCAAGTAAGGGGACTTGACACTATTATTGATCACACATAGTTACTCTAAATTCTACTGGTAACTGGGGTAATCACCTAGGTTATCTCAATGGCTTTATCTTAGGAAAAATTCTCATATCTTTATGACCGGAGGTTTGCACCTTGAAGCCAGGCATCAGCTAATGTTGGTCCCTTATCTCTCTGCAGAAACTGGGAAATGGGGGGTGGGGGTGTTAAATGCCTTGATGATTATATTTTTAAAACAAGCTCCGGGTCCTTGAGAAAGGCATTTCTGTTTTTTTTTTTTAATTGGCAAAAAGTCTTGGCTAGTTTTTTAAAAAGATTTCCATATATCTTAAAGATTCAGAGAAATAATTTTTCTAGAGGCAATGGTCTAAGAAACAGGGGCAAGAAAAAGGTCTCTCCCTATTTATACAAGAGAAAATTGTCTTTCATTCTATATGTCTATTTACCCTTCAGATTATAAGATCATTTGGTTCAAACTGTGAAGGTTTGCGACATTTCCTCATTATTCATTACTCTTGGAAAAACTAATTACACAAATCTTTCTCCATAAAAAAATAGCTTCTTTTATTTGCCCTATTGCTGACCTAATCTCTCCAATGGCGAAGCGCAACATTCTGGCAGAATTGCGTGTGTGAAGCACATCCGTTTTCCTCTGCACTCAAGAGAGAGGCCGGCAGTCATTATCTCCCACAGAACTGTGCTTTGTGCTCCCATCTTAACTCAGAAGTAAAATATTTCTCATCACTTCTTTTGGACAGCTTTCTTTTTCTTTTCATGATTTATATTTAATATTCTGTATTAAAAATAGACTATTAACATCAGATTCTTATAGCAAATCTGTAACTATAAACTGTATGCTTTTTAAAATAATTTTCAAATCTGTCTCCCAGATAGAGTACAAAACAACTTGGTTTGGTAGAATACTAGAACTCATACAGTGCTTGCACAGTCACTCCCTAATTCCTAGAACAATGCTGTGAGCAGGAAAGATAAAGTGAATTATACATACTGTGCTGATAAGGATCTTGAGACTCAGAAATCTCGAGCAACTTTCTGAATGTAAAGGAACACAACTGAAATTAAAGCTCAGCACTCTGAATGTCCAATGGCTACAACTTTCCACCACACCATATTAGCAAGGTTTCTTTCCATTTTTATATTAAAATTTGTGTGGAAAACCATGATAATAGAGCCCAAAATTATATTAGAGCTTCTATTCTAGCACCTCAATTTACTTAACATAGAATGGAAGCACATTAGAAGAACTATAATGGAGAGGAATATTCCACTCATTGGAACTCATTTCTGTAACCTTATACAGAAAAAAATTCTTATGGAAGTTGGGGAATCAGGAATGCTGATGAGTTGATGATGGAGATGTGACATGGACTCTCAATGAGATGATACAGCGACACAACTCTCTTACTTAGGACACCCTGGTGGAAACAAAAATATGCTAATTACATATATTAGCAAGTATTTTGATTAACAGAGGCTCTTGGAGATACCTTGTGTTGCAAAATATTCTCCTTTAATCAAGGTATTATTGGTAAAAGAATACATAACCAGAGATATGATAACTTTTAAAATATAAAAATTTAGGTTTTCCAAGCACACATAGCAACATTTTATAAAGAAATTATCAAATAAGTAACCGATGTGACTTACTTTTAGGAGTATGCCTCAGTAACTTTCTTATAAACAACATTTATAAATATAAATATACATTCATGAGTAAAAACATGCTCTGCAATTCAGTGTTGACTGGTGTGTGCAGCTGATACAAGCAAAATAATTCAAAGGCCACTCAAAGGTGAATTCACATCCAGATGATAGATTAACTCAACCAGACCCTGATAACCTTACCTTTAACCTTAGTCAAACACTATATTGCCACCTTTCTAACAGAGTAATTGCTAAAGAACACATAATATTTTCTTACTAGAATTTTATTCCATTATCTATCCTATTTCTGTAGCTTTTTTTTTTTCTGCCAAAGTAAGTGGATTCAGGATCCAGCTCTCTATCCTATCTATTTTATAATTAGGGCTTTTCAGATGCTACTTAAAATATGATTGAAGACAACTCTCATAGCAATTGATTGATCTAACAGTATAATTACCATTCTTTTTCACATACAAGGTCTGTTCAGAAAAAGTCCAGCCATTATTAATGTAATGAGAATGGTTTGGGCAACATTGATGTAACCTGGCAGCCAAGGAGAGTGGACTGGAATGCACATGTGTGAACAAGTTCGGTTGACTTCACTGTACTAGTCAATGGGGGTGGTACACACCATTGAGTGAGCCTGTGTGCTGTGTGTGGCCATTGCATTCAAAATGGCTGAGTGACTGGAGCAACCAATCTGTGTCAAATTTCGCATTAAGTTTGTTAATTCCTTTGTGGAAACTATTCAGATGATTCAGAAGGCCACAGCTATAGGCAACTGGTGACTGGCAACTTCATCACAACAACACTCCTGCTCATGCATCACATCTCATGTAGAGTTTTTTGGTAAAAAATCAAATCACCCAGAAGACTCAGCCCTCCTACACCCCAGATTTAGTGCCTTGCAACATCTGATTTTTCATAAAACTAAAATCACCTTTGAATGGGAAGAGATTTTAGACTATAGATAAGATTTAGGAAAGTACAACGGGGCAACTGATGGTCATTGGGAGAACTGTGTGAGGTACCAAGGTGCCTGCTTTGAAGAGGACTGAGGCATCATTGAACTGTGTACAATGTTTCTTGTATCTTCTTCAACAAATGTCTAGTTTTTCATCTTGCATGACTGGATACCTTCTGGACAGATCTTGTATATTCTATGGAATATATATAGGACTTAATGAAGAACAGATATTAACTTATTTCAAGACTTGCCTGATGACAGCTTGGGAGAGAAGAAACTGTTTAGCAATATAGTAAAATATAAAATTCTGTTAATAACAATGATTGGGTTTACAAACCAATGAGTGATTCCTTCTTCATCTCCTTTTAGGAGCCAGCCTTGTTTTCTGTCTTGTTCCTTTAATCAGAGCAGTTGAGTCTGTTGACTCGAGTTTATAGCTTACCATTAATGAATACTGATAAAGGATGGTATCTGCCTTGCATAACCAAAAATTTTGGTTTAGCAAAGGCCCTCAAATGCTAAGAACAGCATCCATGAAATCTTTATCAAGGAAAAACTTTTATTGAGTTATAATTGGCATATGGCAATATACGTTTAAGTCATACGTGTTGATTTCTACACTATTATGACACAATTATTACTGTAGGATTAGCTAACACCTTTTTTACATCATCTAATCATTTATCTTTGTGGTGAGAACAATTAAGATCTAGTCTCTTGGCAATTTTGAAGTTTATAACACAGCACTATTGACTATAATCACTATACTGCATTAGGTCCCTGGGACTCAGGCATCTACAAGTTATAAGTTTGTACCTTTAAACAACATTTCCTAAATTCTTCACCTCCCAACTTCAGTCTCCTGTAAACCTCACCCTCAAATTCTGGTAACCACCATTCCACCCTGTTTTTATAAGTTTGTTTTTTAAGATGTTTCTACATATAAGTGAGATCATACAATATTTCTCTTTTGCTGTCTGGCTTATTTCACTTAGCATAATGTCCTCAATACCATACCTATTGTTGTAATGGCAGGATTTCCTTCTTTTTCATGGCAGAATAATATCTCATTGTGTGTGTGTGTGTGTGTGTTTATCTTCTTTATCTATTCATTCATTGATGGACATATCTGTTGTCTCTGTATTTTGACTATAATGAATAAGGCTGCAATAAACATGCAGGTTCAGATATCTCTTTAAGATCTGTTTTTATATACCTTACATATATTCAGAAGTAGAACTTCCAGATAATATGGTGATTTATTTCTAATTTTTATTTCTACTGTCTCTCATAGTGACTGAACCAACTTACATGCTCCCCAACCTTGTACAAGGGATCCCTTTTGTCCACATCATGGAAATGTATTTGTTCCCCGAGAATTGTAAAAAATAATGCTAGGCTTAAGGAGAGTTTTCTGGATATTTCTAGAAGAGAAATGGTAAAGTGTGAAATATAATGAACCCAAAGACACTTCACACTGAAAGGCACATCAATAATTCCTGGAGGTCATTTATTTATTTCAGTACTATTCATAATAGCCAAGATATAGAAGCAAACCAAGTGCCCATCAATACACAAGTGGCTAAAAAGCTGTGGTACATATATGCAATGGAATATTACTTGGCCATGAAAGAATAAAATTTTATCATTTGTGACACTGTAAATGAATCTAGTGGTATTATTCTCAGTTATATGTCAGTCAGAGGAAGTCAAATACCACATGATATCACTTATATTTGGATTCTAAAGAATAAAATAAATGAAAACACAAAATTGAAACACACTCGCAGACTAGTGGTTGCCAGAGGGGAAGGTGTTAAGGAACTGGATGGAAGAGGTGAATGGATCAAGTCAAACTGGTAGTGACAAAATAGTCATGGGGATGCAAAGTAATGGGAAACATAGTCACAGGGAATATAGTCAATCATATTGTTATAAGTATGTACAGTGCCAGCTGGGTACTGAAAATATCAAGAACACTGTATAAAGTATATGATTGTTTAACCACTAAGTTGCACACCTAAAACCAATACAAAATAAATAGAAAATAAATTGTAAAAAAAAATAGTAATTCCTAGAGGTCAAGGTTTCCAATCCAAATACGAATAGTGGACAGGCCAGTTACAGGAAAGATGAAAGGTGAAGCAAATGAGAGAAGGCACCATCCTTCTAAGCGAGACAGTGTTTATCGGCTCCATCCAATTTTCGCCATGTAATATACTGGACACAGCATTGTCGTGCGTTCATATTTTTCTAAATAAATGAGGTAAATATTTATGTATACTTTCTTATATTTTCAATGATGATAACATATAGAAATGTCAAGAGTGAATCTTTGTCTAGTAATAGTCAAGAGGCAGCTAATTTATTAACTCTGAGCTATCCAGCCAGTCAACCTCTTCAAAAATGAGCAAACTGATACTAAGAGAAATCCCTACTTGATCAATTTCAATATGAATATCCAAAAAACATATGTGTAGCAAAATGTTTAACAATTGAGAAAAAGGTAAGTTTCTTTATCTTAATATTAAAATACAAACAAGATATTCTTACAGTCTTCTTTTACAAAAAATCAAGCTTTCATCAAACCCACCTTTGTTATCCTTCTTTATTCACTTTATGATATCTTCTTGTCTATTAAACTTTTTTTTCACACTCTCCCCTTTTTGTTTTCACCTGGAATCTGCTACTTATACCTCTGCATTTTAAAATACTAGTAGTTTTTTCAAGATCACACACAACATCATTTTTCTGAGGGCAGAGACCATGAATCACTTTTTCATCACTTTACCCTTGCATCCTTCACAGGACTTCAAGGAATAAATATTTATGGCATGAATGAGTGTATAACCAACTGAATGAAAGAATATTAACCCCAGTCAGAGCCGGTGGTTCCACTTCTTTAAACCATAGAATTCCATATGTTTGTAATGACTCTTGTCTTAATGTCATGGTTGTATTCTCTTTTAGTAAACCGAAGAAGGGATGTCTTGTTCAAACTGTTTTGTCAGCTTTAAAGAGAATGAGTCTCTTTAGAATGCAGGAAAATTAGGGCCAGTTGACTTAGCAGTTTGGGCCCTAGGTATGAATTGTGGGGCATCAGAAAAAGTCTCATTCAAAAATATGTGTTATTTATTTACCCTCACTACAAAATTTCAAGAATTTTGCAATGGTTGCTATGTTTTACTTTGTCCTCTCACTCTCACATTTAAGCCAATGAGTCCCCACATAGTAATCCCTCCCAAAAGTAAAATGAATCAAACTTGATGAAAAAATGTTTCACTTTTAATTCCCCATTTACCATTATTTTTCAGTGGCATCATTAGTTGTCATCTCAGTATTCATGTGAGACATCCAAAAAATTAAGGAGCAATGATACACTTTGCAAAATTTAAAAAGTCTATTTTTCAGCTGAAATCAAATCAAATTTGACACCTATTGTTTCAACAGGTGTCAAACACCCGATGAGGTGCTGGGGATACAAAAGCAAGGAAACGCATACGAACCAAAGGAAGCAACGCTTAGCGACACACTCAGTAACAGGCCATGTTCCAGGAACGGTGGGAGGGAAGACAAGCAAGTCATTGTATCTGGTGTGAAGCATGAAGTGCTCACTTCCTCAGGAGCTCTGTTTCAATGTATCCACTGCAGTAAAAATAAAATGAATAAAATAAAAACAAAACACTCCTGAATTGCTGAGCATTTTCTCCAGACCTAGGAGGAAGATATAAATAGAAATATGTGTAATGAACTTGTAAGAAGAAGAGTCATCTTCTTTGATATTTTCACTGTTGAAATTCCCATATTTGTTCAGTTTCATTAGGAAAAAAAGGTCAATTTTAGTCACCATATCTTAATTCTTAATTTTATATATAGATACAAAGTTAGAGTGTACAGAGTCATCAGTCACCAGTCCCACCCTGTATGCTTTCTTGCTTTCTACCCTGGGATCGTGGATACCCAACATGTGAGGCAACTGAACTCCAGGCTGAAGGGTTAGTGTACTGTTTATCTACGGCTGTGTAACAAATCATCCCATATCTGCCCACATAAGAAAACAAACACATATTATTTCACAAGTTTCCGAGGGTCAGGAATCTCAGAGCAGCTTCACATTCGGGGTCTTGCACCAGCTCCAGTAATCTCAAGGTTTCACTGGGGTTGAAAAGCCTGCTTCCAAGTTCACATGTGTGGTCGTTGGCAGGTTTCAGTTCCTCGCTGGCTGCTGGCTGGATGCTTTAGTTTTTCACCATTTGGCCTTTTCCACTGGACGGCTCATAAAAAGGCAGCTTCCTTCCTCCACAACGAAGGTCCCAGAAGAAAGACAAAGAGTGTGGGCACCTGAGGTGAGTTCAAGCATTTTGAGGCTGGTCAAGGAAACAAACAAGATTGCAAAATGACAATAGTTCACAAGCTTCATAAGGTGGCCTTTGGTCAGGGTTGCATGAAGGAGAAATTTCCTCACAGTAGGAGACCTTCCAGAGGAAGCATGAGGAAGAGAGCTCTTCCCCAAAAGGGGAAGAAAGCAGGGGATCGCTGGAGGAGCAGAGAGGGGGCTTGCATGTCTAGATGATATCACTCAGCCAGGGTGTGAATCTCTGGATTGTGAGCTCTGAAATGCAGCAGCAGTTTGCGGCCTTTTATGGTTCCTATTGCGGTCTTGCCTTATCTATGGCTACCAGGTGTTGAGTGTGGTTTCATGGGGTGTGCCAAGCAAGCAGGCTCAAAATAGCTGAACTTATGCTTATCTGGGCTATATTTATAGCATTTGGATGTGTAAAAATCTGAGTTCGGCACCTGTGGGCTTTGAGCTAGTGTCCCCACCCTGCTGTGAAGAAGTAAATAACATAAGGGCCGGTATGCGGAAACATCTTTGGCCCATTTATACAACAGCACCCAAGGTAGAAGTCACAATCTTTTATGACCTCATCTTAGAATACATGCATCACTGCTTCGGCAGTATGAAAATGGTGCAGCCAAATCCTGGTCTACAATGCAAGAGGGTACTCCATAAAGATGAGGGATGCTGGGCATAATTCAAAATCATCTTGGAGACTCTCTACTACCTCCATAAAGAATCACAGCCTAAGAAGTGAGGACCACTGTTCAACACCAAATTCCTTTCTTGCTTCTGCTGCCAGAGCCTTGAAAGAGTCAATCTGAGACTGAATATGTAATTTCTGATATTTGGTTCTCTATCTCTTAATCTAGGTATCTTATCTTTGCCTTAGCTAATTTCCTGGGATCAAACTTTTGCTTCTTTGCACCTAAAGAATCTCCTGGTTCTTGTTTCTTAGCCAGTCTTCTGGACTTCACCTGGAAAAGCCCTGACTCATTGAACATACCATCTGTCATGTAGAGCTCAACTTTTCCTGTCTTCCATAAATATCCACTGACTGAGTGTCACAGAACTACATGAGCCAATCCTCTTGAGCACAAGGCTGCAATAAATAACCACTAACAATTTCACATGAGGACAATTAATTATTGTTGTATTACCATGTACAATAATAGCATAAGCAATAATCTTTTCTTAGGGGTCATTCTTTCATAACTTCTATCTTCCCCCACTCAAAAAAAATCTCTGCAATAAATGAGCAAGTGTCCATAAGAGAAAGCATGTGACCTTCAACTCTCAGCATCCACTTTATTCTAGAAAACTTAATATAACAAAGCAGACAGGGGCCCATTCACATGACACTGTGGTGCATGACCCAACAATCAGTATTGGAAGGAACAGATCTTTATTTATAATATTCCAACCTTGGTGGGGCTCAGAGCACGTATGTTCCCCAAAAGGCTATAAAGCAAAAGCAAACCCAACAGTCCCCCATATTCTTGTCATAAGCTGGCTGAGCAAATACTTCTCCAGTCCCTCTGGAAGGTACCAACATCACCATCTTCACACAGCAGCTCTCTCCTTCAGGATCTGGGGCACATTGTCATCAGCTTCTGTGTAATAATAGTCCAGGAAAGCATGTGTCGTGGTGCACTGGATCATGGTGAAGTTCAGGAAAGACATAAGACCTGGGAGTCCAGATAGAGTCAAGGTTTGCAGGGCAGTCTCGGGAGCCAACACAGCAGGCTCAATCCGAGGAGCAGACTGTCTCCTTCCTCACGGCACCAGGCCGCATGGCCGGATCCCGACTGCAAACTGCACGGTTGCTTGCTTGCTTCTCCCTGTCACATGGCTCTTCTACTCCCTTCCAAGATCCATGGCCCAGTTCCTCATGGCTGCCCCGCTTAGATTAAAGCTTGACCCAGACCTTCCCATATGACCTCATCTCTGACATCTCCCAAAAGGAGCTATATTTGCCAGGCTTCCTATATTGTTTACATTCTCTCTGTCCCCAGTCAAGGCAAGAGTGACTGAGTGATCCAGGGGGAACCACCTCCCCTGGCTACGTCAGGAGGCAGGACTGCCCATAAAGTCACGCCCATCTTGCCCCCAGGTGGCAGCACAACTATTAACGTGGCTCTTAAACAAGCTACCCAGTTTTCGTTATACTGTAAAGTATCTTAACCCTGTCATCCACTCTCCCCCATCTCCCAACCAAGGTTTGTGGTGTTTTTCTCCTATTATCCTGGGGGTAGCCCTAGCCCTGTATCACATTACATTATGATACAGTTCACCTGGAGATTCAGAAAGTTGAAACAAAAATTGTATGTAAACATGAGTGTAAAAATTAGTTTTGATACTTATATCTTACTAGGTTAAAAGATATCTCTTCTATTTCCCTTCTGCTATTCTGTGAACTCTCACTTTTTTAAAAAATAGCAAACTACTTTCTTATGCTTTCCAAATGAGGTAGTTAGTTGTGAAAGTAAATTTGAGGAGGCATGTGTTATGATACTAATTTTGTGTACAGAATCCACATTTTCTAAAATAATTTGCCCTCCTGACTTTTTTTCATGTCATAAATATATTGATACATTGTGTCTTGTTTTTTTATATTGATAGAGGAAATATTGTTAAGTCGTACTTCATAGTTTTCTCATCTGATGTCCAGATATATTATAATTTTAATGTCATTAAACATAGTGAATGAGTTGTATGAGTATGGCATAGGGAATATGTTCTTGCGCTTTAGAATGTTTGGAACAATGAGAAGCAGACAAATTCTTCTAATGATGAAAGGTGTGTATGCATTTCTGTCTGTCTGCCTGTGAAGATATTGGAGCGCTGATGGGATATTCCTGCCAGTTGGCAGATCATGGATGCTCCGTATGCACTGACACCACAGTGTTAACAAAATGAGGTGTCCTGGTGCTGGTGCTAGGAAACTAGGCTGTCACATACTTGCTCCCAGGGGAACCACCCACATTGTATCTGCCAGTAGCTCTGTCCACCTTTAAGGAGATCATGTAGACTGAGGAACTATCCCTCTTTGGGATTATGGGAGGGCAATTAGGTAATTGTTACTCCTTCTTTCTTTGTTTATGTTGTATTTTTTAAGCACCTAGTATAAAAAATTCAATTTCGTCATCCTACATGGTTAAGTTTGAGAAGAATGGAATAAATTATTATAACTTGTCCTCAATTCTTCTTACTCTGTGAGCAGACATGCAGAACAATCCCTGTCTAGACAGAGCTGATGTGTTTTATCATCACTCAAGGGTGATCTTTGCGTCATAACTTTCTGGAGGTGAAAGAGATAAACAAAGGTTTTGATTGAGATTAAAGATGCCTCTTTATTGGTTACCTGAATGTCACACTTAATAAGGTTATTTATGGTTCAAACCTATTTCTGAGTAAGAGAAATATATATTAAATTACTAAATGCTTATCAGTATGTGTCAGACCCTGGGATAAAATGGAGAGTGAACAAACAAAGAAGCAAAAAGTTATGACCTATCGGGTAGCTTAAATCCCAGCTAAAGGAAAAGAATCAACAAAATAAACACACAATAGTATAATTGTGATAAATCCTATGATAAGTGCAGAGCACTTGCAAGCATATGGCAGGTTCTGATCTCATCTGTAGAGTTAGGACATGTGTTTCTTAAAAATTGACTTTTGAGCTAGTAATGGAAGGATTTAAATAGCTTACCTAGAAAGAAAGAGGAGGGATGATGAGGAAGGGATATGAAAAAGAGGGCTAGAAATAGAGGGTTATGTCACAGTCACAAAATAGAAGGAGAAAAAGGCAAGTGTACATGAAATACAGAGGCAGGTAGCACAAGATGAGAATGAAGGTGTGGGTATGGCCCAGGTAATGAAGATCCCTATGAATATGATGACCATAAAACTTATCATCCAAACTATCACACTTCTGAGAGTAAAATGCTGGGCTAGTAATTTTTTTCAGGTCATCAGGGATAAATCTGGACTCTTCAAGGCACATAAGAATTTTTGATGTTTCTATGTAGGGGCCATGTTAAAGATTTTGGTCTTCATCATAAGAGCAGTGGGAACTAATTAAAAGGTAATAAGCAAAGGAGAGACATAATTATATTGGTTCTTTAGAAAATTTTCTCCTGGTGAAACAAAAATGTAGGTCAAGAGGCCTGTTAAAAGGCTATAGAACTTTTTCTCAGTAAGAGATGCTAGTAACTTGGACAAAGATTTTTGTGATAGAAATAAAAATGGTTCAGTCCTAGATCACACAGAAGAAATTAAAGTATTGGTGTTTAAGGTAAATTATAGGCTTCCAATCTGCTCAAACTGCACAAAATGTGATAGATCAGATCCAGCACAGATCATGCTAAGGGAATTTTTTTTAGATATTGTTGGTACCTTGTAATCACAGACCAATAGGCGCACACTTGTAGTTGAATAAAGTTGGGTGAATACACTCTTTGCCATTTCAGAGAGCATGCCATGACAGAGAACAGTGGAGAACTGTGTGCTATCTCTTACTGAGCACGTGGGAGAGGACTTACAAAATTCAAGCCTGGGTTAGGTGATTTGAGGAGGGTGAAAGGAAGCAGAGATTGCCCCTGAATTGGATGCTGTTTGTCAGATGTGAACAATTCTATGAAAAGAAGACGTATAGGAAGGCTGAGAAACTATCTCAAGGTCACAAAGTAATAAGACAGGTTTTGATCAAGACAGTCTGACTGGACTTTATGCTCTTAATTCCAACTTCATAGTATGATATATATGACATTAGTCATGAAAACATAAGCTTCAAGATAAAAAAAACAACTGAGTTCTCTCTCTTACACTCACCAATTACATCATTTGAAGACGTCACTTAACCTACATGAATTTATGGTATCTCTTTAACAACATGGGACAACATAACTTAAAATACCATGTGTATTAAAATGTTGACTGTATATAAAAGTGCATAAGACCCAATAAACACACTGTATGTAGTAATTACATTTAGATTAAAAGTACTTGTCATGGTTAGATGCAAGATTTGTCCTACAGTTAAATTCCCTCAAATGAAAATGGAATACCCAAGGCTGGAGGAAAGTATAGGCTGGGCAAAGGTAGGTTTCCAGTTGTTCATATGGCAAATAATATAATAATTAGTAAATAATAATACAGGAATAAACTCTCTGTGTAATCACAACTATAAATGTACTTTTGCTTATCCCTGTATATCTTGAAATCATTCTATTTCAATGTTTGATAAAGGTTGCATAATCTTTTAGAGACGAAAAGGTCAAGGATGTGAGAACATGAAAGTAAAGAAATATTGGACCACTATAACAAAATAATCATGGCTATGGAAAGTTAGTAGGACTAACTTTTAATAAATCTCCTAAAATGTCCCTGAATAAAGAAATGATAAATAGGTTGCTGATATGTACTTACATGACCATAAATTCTACAAGTCTTCTGAGTGTGCCGGATAAAATTATCACTTCAAAATATTATGAACTGCTGAAATGTAAAATTCATGTGGTTGTTATGCCACTCTTTTTCCTTTTAAGGCAAGTACATTTTTAAAAAGTGATTAAGTTTCAGGAGATTCATAGTGGCTTGTGACTTGGCACTTATAAATAAATATCTGCCTGAGCACATAATAAAATAGCACATTAGGGGAGGAAATATGTGGGCAGAATAAGATATTTGTTAGATCTGACTTTGCACTTGGAGTCTGCTGTCGGTTCTGGTGGTGGCCATCAGTGATGCCTTTAGGTAACTGACAGAGAAATAAGCCTATTTCAAGAGCTAAGAAAAGTGTCTTTCATAAGCTGTCAGGACCATTCACATAAGTGGTAGTGTCAGCTAAAACTCTCTAAGGGACTGTCTAGAACCTATCATTCTGATGTTTCACCAAGCCCACTCAACACTCAGAAAATATTGAACCTTGCTGAAGCTATATTTAAATCATCAATTGTCAAAATGAAATTGAAAAAGGTAAGGCTGCTTTGTAAAAGACCATGTTTTTAATCTAACCCAGACCAGTTTGAAAAGCTCGAGGCAACGCCTTCTGACCCTACTTGAGGCATGATGGAGTACGCAGCAATTTTTTTAATGCAAGTCATTTTTTATGTCACTTTTTCATTAATATGGAAAAAGCCAAGCACATCTCCACCCATCACCAGCAGCCAGAATGTTGTCTGCCATTTTTCTGAGAATATTCTTCCTTATGAAAAAAAGAAAGAAAAAAAAAGGATATTTAAAAGTTGTATGTGACAATACCATGTTGAAATAGTTGTTTACATACAAAACACATGATCTCTAGCATTCTAGATGTTACAAAAGAAATTGTGAAAGGTGGCTGCTTAGGAATTTTCTGTGGTGTTTGAGGTAAATAGTGTCAGACTGCTTGGGACAAATTTGTCTATAATTAAGCATGTTGTATTTATAGCATCGGATTTGCACCTCTTGTATTTTATATGTTTTGCAACTTATCTCTGAGGTATACTCTAAGTTTTTTAGCACAGATCATTGTTTAATACTTTTAAACTTCCCATTACTAATCCAGCGTAGTTTTTTATTATAATGTGATATACGGGAAAGAGCAGAAATGCAGTGAGAAGAGTAGTTCTAATTTGGAAGCGCAGTTGTGCTACTATATGGTCTTGGGTAGGTTGAGTTGGGTTGGGTAAGTTGCTCATTTAAACTAACCAAGCCTAAGTTTCCTTATTTGCAAAATGGATACCTCCTTTGCAGAATCACTGTGAGAATCTAATATGGGTGTTCAAAAACAACAACAACAACAACAACAACAAAAAACCCATTTTCACAATTTGCTTCAGAAATGCCAATATTTATAAGCAATAAATATTGCTTGTATTGCACACTGACTTAGATTATAACACCTTCCTAAAAGGGGAGAGAGGGATAATAGGGAACAGTTATCAAGGAACATCTATACAGGACTCGTGGACAAAGCCAAAGGGGGTAGGTTCCAGTGTGGGAGGCAGGGATGGGTGGGGCAGGGGGCGGGGTGGTATGAAAATGGAGATGACTGTACTTAAACAATAAAAAAAAGAGAGAGATTTCTGTAGGCCAAAGGGGGTTCTAACTTTTTCTTCTTCTTTCTTTCTTTTTTTTTGATGATCTCTTTGACCTTATGATTGAATTACAGGGCTCAGAATATATATCCTTCTCACATAGCATTTTTAAAGAACCCTCCAAAATTCTAATCTTTTTGCAATGGCAGTTGCTTCATTTTATTTTTTACAGTTTGAAGTAAACAAAGGTTGAATACCAAAGTTCAGGGATTTTGTTCTCAATGCTGGTTATACATGAAAATCTTTCCCAAATACAGGACATTCCCAGCCCAAGGATTTGAAGACTCACTTGTGTTTTGCAAATAGGAGGAGTGCCCCATGTTTCTTACCTGTGCTGGTGAATCACACACCATGAAAGCATGTTCCATGACTTCTGAGTACAAGCAGGCAGGACCTCAAGCATGTAACTGGGTAAAGGCTTCCATTTAGTGGACAGTACCATTCCAGGTTCCACGGCTGTATCTTTCTCTGATGCAGAGCAACTTTAAAGATGAGCAGATACACGCCCCAGAGTCCTCACTCAAGGCAGAGGCCTCCTTCTCAAAGGGGCAGACGTGGCTATATCACAAAGTTATCGAAGCTTAAGCTTTTGGGCCCTCTTCTTGGAAAAGGCTGGTTCCAAGACCACAGGAGGGCTACCAGACACATATTCTCATGGGCATGTGTTTTATCAATATGCAAAGCAAAACGCTTGAACCACAATCAGGTCCCACAGCTGTCTCTTTTCCATCTGAGGTCTTCTTGGCTGCATTTTTCCTCATGTCATGTGGCTGAGAAATCAGTGTCATTTCAGTGGGGGTTGGGGGGTGGGATTTCATTCAGAAGTCAAATTGAGAATGCAATTGGCTGGGTTATGTGGGATATACTTACTTATCTTGCTGTTACTTTTATATACAGTTAAGTTGGTGCTAGCTTCCAGGCATATTCCTACTAGCCACATGTTATCTTGACATAAACATATAGGGCTAGAGGTAATTTAACACAAGGATATGGCATGTGGTGTCCTACCGTGTCTAGCATAAAAAACGTAGATGGAGAAAAGGAACAGGTTTTGGACACAGGAGCTGGTCTGCAGAAAATTTGCCCTATCATTATACATAAAGTTTTAAGCAGAAGATTTGGCGTTTATGAATGCTTTGTCAAAATGGAAATTGTTTCCAGTCAGAAGTATACCCAATAACGTAGCATAGCTATAGCTCTTTTTTTCTTTCTGATAAAATCATGCTAAATAGAATTTACAAGGAACGAATGTGGAGCAGGGCTGCACATACTAATCACTTCTGTCTGAGTCACATTTTTATTCATTCTCGCATATAGAGGCAGTTTAGCACACCTAATGCATCTTGTCCTAATAAAGTGTAGTGGATCCAGTGGAAACTGCATACCATTCACAACCAAAGTGGCCATTCATTAACATGAAGACAAAATTTTTAAACCAGAATAATGGATAGGGTCCTGACATACTTGATACACCAGTTAATGGTAATGTCAATACCATGAGAACACTTGTGGAAAATATTAAATTTGTTGCTCATTTGACAAGAAACATGAAATCAATAATGGAAACAAATCACTAATGTGACTGTGTCAGGCAGCATAATGTCACCCTCCCGAGATGTCTACATCCTAGTCCTCAGAACCTGTGAATATATTACCTCACACGGCAAAAAGAACATTGCAGATGTGATTACATCCAAGACCTTGAGATGGAAAGATTATTCTAGCGTTTCCTAGATTATCCCTCTGGGCTCAATTTAATCACATGTTTTCACAGAAACAGATCATTTTGCCCAACTATGATCACAACAAACAGTGACTAAGCAATAGGGGTCAGGGATGCAACATTGCTGGCTTTGAAGACGAAGGACAGGAGCTGTGAGTCAAGCTATGTGGCTAGTCTCTAGAAGCCAAAAAAAAAAAAAAAAAAAAAGGCAATGAATTAGATTCTCCTCTAGGGCTTCCACAAAGAGTGCAGCCTCACTGACATTCTTTCGCCCAGCGAGTCCTGTGTCAGACTTCTGACACACACAGGACAGCAAGACAACAAGTTTGTGTTGGTTTAGCCACCGTGTCAGTGGTAATGAGTTAGAGCAGCAATAAAAAAAAAAATACAATGCCACCACAGTCACGTTAATGAGTGTGGTACATCAGAGGAATGTGTGATGAGTGATAGTCTAGAAAATTTGACACGTCCTTCAATAGTAAAGGTCAGACAGCAAAGTAATTCAGGGTGCCCACATGCCACCGCTGCTCCGGACACCTTGGGTTGAACCTGCAGCCACAGCACAATTGGTGGCAGAGCTCTTTCTTCTCATGAAAGTTTGGGTAATAAACTATATAACTGCTCTAAAGAAGCCAGATGGAGGCTTTCTAAATTTAACAACAGATTCCAAGTTTACATGAACACTATAAATAAGGAGTTGCTAAATTAAAAGAACATTTTCTAAACTGGGAATTAGTGAATTACATTAGTGATGAGATCTGACCCATCACCTCTTTTTGTATTATTGCCCACAATCATTCTTTTTACATTTGAGATGGTTATTCAAAGCACCCATGTGATATTGTTGACTTGTACACAGTGACTGAACTGTCCACTATCTGACCCCCGAAGAGAAAGTTTGCCTACCAAAGTTTTAAACAATCAGTAATAAAACCCAGTGCTCATATTAGGAGAAAGATGTGAGTATGCACCTGAAAATGTAGGAAGAATATTACAAACATGTGTAAGAAAATTAGGTTTTTAAAATGCTATTTGTTTCTAATGGTGTGATATTTGTGTATGTGTCAGTATTCCAGATTCAAACTGCATTGTGTTTTTTCTCATTGAAAATAAACGTTTCCTTTCAAACTTAATTGCCTATTTTATAGAGGACCTTCAAAATTAAACAAGCCTTAGGCCTCCCTAACGTAGATTCGCCTCTGCACACTGGGCAAGTGCTAAAAGTCAACATCCTTCAAATTCTTCCCCTCAGACTCTTCCATGGGGCAGGAGGCTTTCCAGGTGGTGACGTCAGGGCAGGTTCTGGTCTGTACTGCCCTCACATGCAGGTGAGGGTTCCAGCCTTAGTCCACCTGGACTAAATTACTGCACGTGTGCCACACCTGGTAGGAAGCTGCGCCTGCGAGGATCTACTGCCTGTGAGGCCTAGCTGCTTACCAGGCACTTTCTTGGACACTAAGCTGTTTCGTAAGGCCCTTGCCTTTCTCTGCAGTTCCCCATCTGGCTGCTAGGACGTCTTCCAGCTGCATTTGCACTGATGGAGGAGTAACACTTTGGGTTCTGTCCAGCAGAAAGTGCTCTCGCAGGCCAGAGATCACCACAAGTGCTCCTTTTAGCTTACAGGCACGGGGCTGAGCCCTCACAGGAGGCCTGGGTCTGATCCAGCAGCCCCGTGCCCTGGATGCAGCGCCACATCGGCCCCCTACTGAACACAACGTCACAGCCAGCCCGGAGACCTCCTCTTCTGGGAACCTGTTTCAGAGATCCCCCCACCTCCAAAGACCACCTATCAGCAGAGAAGTCTGCTGCTCCTCTGACCTTTCACATACACCCCTGCGTTGATGTTACACGTCCTTTTTCTCTGTGCCTGAGAGTCACTTTGCCCTGCTCAAGGCCACCTCCACAGAGAGGCTTTCCCTGACGATCCCACCTAAGAGCAGCCGCTATCACTCTTTACAGCCTTAACCCAGGTCATTCTTCTTCGTGGCACTTCACACAGCCTCTATTTTGATCACATTATTTTGTTCTTTCTCACTGGTAAATTGGACAATTGTAGGGACTTGGTCTATTGTGGTCTCTCTTGTATTTCCAATGCCTAAAACAGTGTCTGACAGATGGAGGGACTGAAAACAATGTATTTCCTGAATAGGTAATTGAATGATTTATGCCTTGTCTGCTGGTCAGGGAGCTAGCCACGAACACAGTCATATAATCTGAGATACCCTCCTAGAAATTGCTTCCAGGTACAAGAGAGTATTTGACAGACACTTACACTGGAAAAGAAAATAATAATAACCAATTTTATCACACTACTCAAAAAAAATTGATCTGAGATAGAGTGGTCCACTTTGATGTATTTTCTTAAAGAAAGAAGAGTATCAGAAGATGTATACTATTTTTAGATAGCATCTCAGTTTTATGGAAATCATAGATATTGCATTGGTGCAGCAACATTAAGGATGATAATTAAAACAGAAAAAAATTACTGTATCTTTTGCCTGAAGTTGGAATGATAACATCAAAGTAAAAAACATAAAGATTGTTTTGCTTTTTTTGTTTGCTTGCTGGCTTATGTTTTACTGTGTAGTACAGTGATTAAATTCTCAACCAATAATGTACTTATGAAAATAAAGAAGTACAAAGTTTTGATGGATATGGAAATTTTATGAACACTTCAACAGAAATGCAACCCACAATTTCTTTTTCCTGTGATTTATCAGAAGTCTCCAATCTTTTGCAACTAAAATTGGATAGTGGAAGAGAAGTGATCAGAGGAGATGGAATTATTTGTCATTCTGGCTGTTCCTACACAGCTACAAAAAGTTGCTACTTTACACAAGCTCAGCAGAGTAACACCTTCAGCAGGGGCCAATGACTCAATATTGTGCTTTATCGCACCAGCTGTCTCTGAGAAATTGTGGTGACACTTAACCAGCCCTCCTCACAAACGCCGTGTGACATCAGCAGAAGGGCAGCTAGATTCACATTCCTGGAAGACACAGGAGTTACTAATCAAATGAATCAGAAGCCCAATGAGACTCCAAGTTTATAGATCAATAAACTAAACCCAAGAGATCTGGGCTATAGCCTCACTATTTGCACTGGTAACAACCTCCCAAATGACCCTGATGTAGCCTCTTATGAGGAGGACTGGTGTGGATGTTAACCATAAAACCAATCAATCAACAAATATACTTAAATACATATTATATATAAACTGTGTGCTAGGCAGAGAGGGGAAGGTGAGAAAGTCCAAGGGAGTTCCCGCATCTTAATCCTCAAGAAGCTGAAACTTGATTGGGAAGACACAGACCAAAAGCAGACACCCAGCGTGATTTATGTGACCAGTGCATGGTGCTAAAGATTGAAGCTATAGATCCCTCTCTGAAAGTCAGGGTAATCAGGGAAGATTGACCTTGAACAACAGAGAGTCCTCATAGAGAGGAAAAGGAAGAGAAGGCACTTCTGGAAGGGCTGAAAATTACTCCTTGAAGAGAATTTCAACCAATTTTAGTAGAAACAGAGGCTCCACAAAACAGAGACTTCACACTGAGCATTGGTGGAATATAAGATATAAAAGGAAGGTTAGTAGGACCTGAAAACATGAGTAAAATAATCTGTCATATCTTTGGGTGGTTTCTCATCAGTATTAGATACAAAACTTTATTCTTATAGCAAACATTCTGTGATAGCACCTTCATTAAAAACCTGAAGTAAATTATAAGCATTTCAGGTATGTAGATATAATGTAATATAAAAGAAAGCATGCAGTCACGCGTCACTTAACAACAGGGACACATTCTGAGAAATGCATCATTAGGCATTTCATCCTTGTTGTGTGAACATCCTAGAGAATACTCAACACAAACCTAGATGGTGTAGCCCACTACATGCCTAGGCTATATTGTATAGCATATTTATTGCACCTGGGCTACAGACCTCTGCAGCATGCACTGCACTAAATCCTGTAGGCAACTGTAACACAAGGGTAAATATTTGTGTGTCTAAACATAGAGAAAGGCTACAGTAATAATACAGTGCACAAGATAGAAAATTGTACACTGATATAGGGCACTTACCGTGGAGGAAGCTTGCAAGACTGGAATTGCTCTGGGTGAGGCAGTGGGTGAGGGGCAAATGGACGTGAAGGTCTAGGACATTGTCTGCACTGCCGCACACTTAGAAACACTGTCCCCCAAACCACCCCCACGTCCTTCTCACAGGGTCAGAAATAGAACATCAAAGCTGTCAATTCTGCTGCATGAACAGAACTGTGGGCTGGACTGATTGGGGATATTGAGGAGAAACTGGCTGGATAAGGCACAAGTCACCCTCGTGTCCATCAGGAGGGACTGAAAGATGGCCTGAGAATCATTAGACGTAAGAAATCTAGATGGAGGCATAAAGGGACATGTGGGATTGTCATGTCAGTGTTGGCTGTTGCATGTTGGAGCAGAGGTCAGATTACAGAACCTTGTGGTATTTATCTGAAAAGAGAATATTTGATATGTAAGAAGATACAGAATTAAGGACTCAATATTTTGATTTCAAGTTTGTTTTTGTTTCCATTGATATAAAAAGATAAAACTGATCTATGCTTTACATCACTACAACTTGAAAATATTTCTCAAGTGCTGGCTCCCCACTACCACAGAAAACTTACAGAGGTGACAGTAGCACTTAATACATGTTACGGTAGCTCTTGCAGACCTATGACCTTGCAAAAGTTCTGAGGTCCTCTACAAAGAATTGAAGGCAATTTACTTTAAAAACTGTTGAGCTAGACCTTGTTGGGCCGTAACCCCCTCTGCCTGTGCACTGAAACACGCTGGTGGCTGGCCACCAGGGGTGTAACCTGTGTGTTCCAAATCAAGGTGCTGTGACTGAGAGGAAATCTATTTGCACAGATATTGTTCCCATCAGAGAAAAAAAACCTCCTGAACCACCTATCCTTCCATTTCTTACAGGAAATGTAGCTCCATTATAATCTTATGAGAGCACAGTTGTACATGTTCTTTGTTGTGGATGGAAATATTATGTGATGCATGACCATATATGGCAAGTAACATATAAAAAAATAATATGTATTTTGATGTGCAAATGGCTGCAGAAGAATACCTGATAAAGCTTAATGGCATCTATATATAGAACCACCATAAACAAATGTTATAAATTGTTTGATCTTTGTGTCTTAGAACTCGCATATATGACTGTTAGGGATGTAATTTTCAGAAATAATAATTCTTTGTTAAGTTCTAAGAGACTCTTCTTTCAAGATAAATGTTAGTGGCATATTGGAAAATTCATTATATATTAAAATGTATAAAACATTTTATGTTCCTATAAAAAAATAAGTTAGTTCCTAGATTTTTGACCAAATGGTGGAAATCATGCCAGATGACAGGAAACTCTTCGTGGTACAGTCTGGGAGGCGTAGACCCAGAATCCTTGGTCGTGCCAGTGGTGCTCTGTGAACTGTGGTGAAAAACAAACCTTCACCCATGAAATTCCAAAACTCGCCTTAGGTTCAGTATCGCCCTCCCTGAGAAACTCGGACAGGGATGATCAGGACATCATGTGACAATGTCTGGTACAGGAAAGGCGCTAAAGCCAGGGGTGCTGAATGAGGAGTGTGTGTTCCTGGTAATAGAGAAATTATACGGTCACTGCAATAGTCCTGTTGGAAGGGGGCGTAGACTTGAAATGTGAACATGGGGGTATAAAAGAGAATACAACATATACAAAATAAAGGTAGACTTAATAGAAATTAATGATTGATTTGATGTGACGAATAAAGGAGAGGGAGAGCCAGAAAAGTTTTGTTTCTGTTTCTTTTTTTTTTTTTTGGAGCTGCAAATCACCATTGATTTTTTGGGGTGACTGATCATTTTAGAGTAACAATTATATTTTTAAGTATTTTTTAAATTTATCATTGGGTTTCTCACCTTTAAACATTGTGCTTTTAATTAAAGTAATGGAGTGAACATAGATGATCAAGGAGATCACCGAGTGTCATGGGGGTGACACCTAGTAAAAGCTGATGGACACTGACCCCCACACCCTGCCACGGTAAAGGTCAGGCCATCCCACATCAGTGACGGGCAGCTGTTAAGTTCATCTAGTGTCCTGGAGACACAGCAGCCTCTAACGAGAGTGCCCTGAAGGCATCCTGCAGGCTGAAGTAATTTCTGCTTACATATAATTACAACCAACTCTTTTCCACTTTGATTAACATTCAGCATTTGCAGGGGGAATCAGGCTGAAGAGAAAAAAGGCAATGTGTAAGTAATCTAAACACCTCAAAAGTACTGTGTACCTTTTGGAAAAATAATAGGATTATTGATTGAAAGAGGAAGTTATAACTCAGATCAGGTTCTTAAAAGAGCTTAATATTAAGAATGTTGATTTTAAGGTGATGATTTGTTTTAAAATAACTTTATAATTTAAAGCATAAAATCTTCTTTCAAAATTTGTGTCTCTGGGAATAAATAAAATGCCACGTGCATAGATGTGATGTTTGCAATATTAACTAAGGTGTTTTCTATATTTAGCAGCCATGTTATGTTGTGATATTTTGGAGGAAATGCATGCTGGCTCTGTAGGAGAGTCACAATGTACAAAGCTTTTGTAATTCATTGTAATGTACCTAACTATTAAGATGAATGGGATCTGTAATTATCTTTAATATCTTTTCTAAACACGTAGATGTTTAAGAAGTCATCTGATTGAATCAGGACATGTGATGCGTTCTAGCCAATGAGCCATAAATGGAAGTGGCAGATTATTTCATCTGGGCTTAGCCTCAGTTAGCAGTGTGAAGCATTCTAGGGCTTATACTTCCTTCTCACATATCAGTCCAGAAATGTACGAGAGAGATAAAGGCTGCTCCTTCAGCCGGGATCCTGAATGACAACCAGAGGAGCCCCTTTTCAGGGCATTATTCAGCACGTAGAAGTACTTGGTGTTTTAGACCAATGCAACCAGAGGGTGGTTTTCGACGACAGTATCGTCCAGTCTGTCTGGACTCACACAGAGTGGATGAATGAACACCCAGGAGTCTCGTGGGGGCCCGCACTTGAAGTGAGGAGAGCCTGTGTGACAGGCTGTGGCCAAAGCACATTGTGAGCAGCAGCAACCTGTGTCACTTCCACGCAGAAGCTTTCAGAGCCCATGTGCGCCTCACAACTTTCTATCTACTGTGATGAACGCAGTTTTAAATAACTGGTTGTTCCCTCGCCCCAGATCTTGGGTTGAAAATGAAGCTGTACAGAACTGCCCATCAACTTTACATGGATGTGTGGTGCGATATTATGCCTGGGGTTACCTAATACTGGGGCATAACCTGGTCATCCGGGCGGCTTCTTCCTGGAGGCCCTCAGAGAGAATTTGTGCCACATTTCTCTCCTAGTTCCTGGTGATTGCTGGCAATTCTTGGCATTCCTTGGATGCATCACCCCAATCTCTGTTTCCCTCTTCATGTGGCCTTCTTCCCAAGCTAATTGTTGGCTTATAGCAGGCGTTAGCATACCAGGACTTCAGTTAAGCATAATTCCACCAATAGTAACTCTACTAAAGCAATTACTGAGCACAAGGACATCAAAAGCAAATTTTTATCAGGTGTCTTTTTCTCTCCCTTTCCCCCTTTCATTTCAATAATATTTCTGCTGCAGTTAGGGAAGAATGCACCCAAGTAAGGAAGGAAAATAAGGTTGCTAAGAGGAATTATCCTGTCAGATCCACAACTAATTCATTTCATCTTTGCAGCTTGATGGTGAAAATGCGTAAGTTTAGCTAAGAAGAGATTGTGTGCAGCCTAAGTTTAGAGATCATGAACCTCTTAAAGTAAATACACAAAAACATACAGAAAGAGTAATACCTATCTCTATGACAGACACATTGTATTTGTCCAATAAATATTTTGTCAAATGAATTAGCTACTTAGTTTTGGTGACAGAGATAAAGTTACTCCTGAGGTACTTCTCTACCACAGGAAAAGGAAATGAATCAGCATTCCTTTGATGTCTTTATCCCATTATTCTGTCCTGAGATGCCTGTAGCAAATGCTCCAATCTGCTTAGGGCCTGTAAAGTACTGTTCCTCTACGTTTTTGAAAAACAGTTATATTCTCAATTTTCTGCTTTCCCATTTCCCACATGGCCTTTCCCCAATGTGCACTTTCTTGTAAACTCATGAAACCTACAAGTCTTTTTCCTGACAGCAGGCTATGAAAACAGCTTTGCACTTAAATTGGGAAGCTTGTTAGGTTAAAAATGTTGCATACTTACACCAAGAGATACAGCTGACAATGAAAACAGATCCTGATTATGGCTACTGTAAAATCATAAGGCTGCCAAGCCTCTGTCCAGTCTCATCTTGTACCACTCACTGACCTCCTAATTGAACAGCTTATAATTCATGACATACAGCTTGTAGTTCACAGCATACTCCTTAAAACTTCTCTCCCTTACTCATACCATCCTCCTGCCTTCTCTTCCCCTAAGGTGTGTTAATTCTTTTTCTTTTAATTTTATTTATTTTTTTTAGAGAGAGAAGGGAGGGAGAAAGAGCGACAGAGAGAAACATCAATGTGCAGTTGCTGAGGGCTGTGGCCTACAACCCAGGCATGTGCCCTGACTGGGATTGAACCTGTGATGATTTGGTTTGTAGCCCACGCTCAATTTACTGAGCTACGCCAGCCAGGGCAGGTGTGTTAATTCTTATTTGCCTCTCAGTCATAACCTCTGATGTAGGAAGACTTCTCTGACTTTGCCAGGTTGGAGCAAATGATCCTCCTCTGTATTTCCACAGCGTCTCATACACATCCAGTCCCATTCTCTCTTAAATGTCATCCTCTCAGAGGGATCTTCCTGAGGACCCACTGTCCACACCCAGTCACATTATTCCTGTCTCATTTCTTTATGTGTGGCCTTAGAAACACATACCACAATTACTTATACACACTGACTTGGTGTCTATCTCCCTTATTAAAAGGAAGGATTGACGAGGAAACACCATTTTTCTCTTTAGTGTAGGGTGGGTACTCAGTCAGTAGTTATTGACACATGAATGGATGATGGGCAAATTAATTTGAATGTATCTGTTTAATTTCTAAAAAGAACAGTAGTTATATAAAGGGAAATGTGTACAAGTTTTGAATCTCCAGGACCCACAAGAGGGCTGGGAACACAATAGAGACACAATAGATGTTAGGAAACAGTTGGATTTAAATGACACTCTAAGTCAAAAATCTCTTTCCTTGGTATAGTGTGGGAAGGAGTTTGGCCTGTATTTAAACCCAGTTAAATTCTTCTGTTTTCACAATTATAAGCTTTCAAATATGTCTAACATTTTATTCTCTCTTATATGAGTTCAATGGCCATATTTTTCCTTTAGAGCAAGACAACAAGAACTAAAAGAGCCTAAACATGCTCAACACTAAATTTGCATCTTGAAACTATAAATAGAAAACCATGCTAACTGTCAAACATTTGTTTTTCTCAACAGCTTTTAAACATATGGACATGATTCCCCAAATCCTCAAGGAAAGTGAAAGGATGTTCAAAGTTCAATAAGGCCCCTGTAGCTAATTAGAGATTTATATTTATTTGAATAAAGCATAGTAAGAAAGCATCCAACATCTAAATGTTCGTTGTCTTCTAAGAAACAAAATATATATATCTTAAAGGAATGTCATTTTTATGCAAGACAGGATCTTTTTAGAGCTTTTCAACTCATAGCCAAGTATTCTTTTGTTCTGTGTTATAAGTGCAAATGCCTCTTCACATGGAAACTCTGTATTACATGTATTAAACTTCATTATGTTGTTTTCCTTTGATTATTTTGAGCCCATGGGAACATAAGTGAAACACACAGAAGTTCCATAGGAGAAAGAAAACTCACTCAAGCATGCTTTCCCTTTCCCATTCTCTGTCTCTTACACTTATAAACATACAGACATGCATATGACAATTTAGTTTTACCCAAAGTCTCTGCACTGGTAATCAAAATATGAACTTTTGGCTAATGTCTTGGTACCAGGGGCTAAGAAATAGTGCGAAGAACTTTGCAGGGCTCTAAGGAATGGAATAACAGGAAGATGTCCACCATTGTTTTAGTGGAACCAAGAAAATTATTGAAAGAAAAGAATTATCAGTGAGAATAGTTAATAGAAAGAGACAGCATATTCTGAAGAAAGTGTTGGAAAATTCTAAGATACAAAAGATAAGAGCTCATTACATATTATATTTCACATCATGAATCATGTCCAGAAACATTTTTCAATCTAGTTCATCAGAGCTTTGAAATTTGATTCAGTGAGAAATATAATATACTCCAGTAGCAAAATGATAAAAGCCATGACCCAAATGTGAATGAACTCTCTCCTTTTTTCAGATTCTTGGGGTAAAACAAAAATGTTAAAGTGCAATAGTTTTCCAGGTTAAATTCTAAACAATGGAATGTCCTCCCCAGATTGATCCTCCCCATTGTCCCAGCCTAGGAGTTTCAGCTAGAGGGCTTTTGGAACTCAGAGTCGCCAGTTTGGTCTCTGTCACTGTAACCCATGTCTGTTTCCCCGCATCCAATGTACCACATTGCTGTTTATCTGGATTTGAACAGCAGCTATTAATTTCCAAGGAATATGTGTATCGCTTAGTTCACCTCTGCTAGTTGTTCTCTGACAAACCAGTGTTTTATTGAGTAATATGGGAAAGTAGGTGGATAACTGACAGTTGCTTCAGGTCCCTGCAAGAGCCCCTTTCACAGCCTGTCCTCACTGCACACTCAAGACAACAGAATGCAACGTCTCGCAGCTGATTTCTAAAATAGGAGCTAGATCATGATACCTACAAGTGTGGCTCTGGATAATATCACAATCTTAGGACACAATGAATATCCCTTTAAAGGTAGAATAGCATAAATTATGACATAAAGTGAAGTATTTTTCCTGGGTTTGGGACCCTTATATGATATTTACATAGATCACTCTGCCTACTTACATTTATGAGCCTGCTTATAAATCCCAAGCATTCAGAAATTTAACATTCACTACTTCATCAATTTGTGAGTTGCCCAGAGGTCATCACAGGTCATTTGTCATTTTCCCAAGGTATGAATTGGAATCATAAAAGCAGAAAGGCTAATGAGAGGGGAAGAGACATTTGATACTTTGTGAGGCCAATGAGGGGAACAACATGGCCCCTGACACAATCAGGACCAAGGGACCTCATCGGGATACGCAAGGGCTGTGAGGAAAGCGATCTTGATGTCTCACCAAATTTGTTTGGGAAAGCTGAAGTGGATCCAACAGGCAACAAACAGGAGCCTGATGTTATGCAGTGCCTTGACAAGTCTCTCATTCAGGGCAGGTGAAGCCTAAAGGTTTTATATGAGCTGCTCCATTTGGAAAACGTGGCAACCAGCATGTGGGAATGAGAGGCAAGGTCTGACTCCCATTTCTGTTGCAAAAACTGTGGAGACTATCAATTCTACTGGATCCCCACTCAAATTACAATAGAATACTCACCAAGAACTGAGAATAAATCACGGTCATACAGAAAGAACCAGTAGCACATTCCAGAGCAGCTGGTAGCTCACTGGGCATGAGGAGGCCTGTCTAACTCCAGCTAATGCGATGTAGCGTAACAGACCTGACCACCGGAGGAGGTGGAACACACACTCAGAACTGGTTCAGAAACTGAGCTGTGTGCACCTGCAGGCGGAAAGCATCAGTGTCCTCAGTTGAATAGTGCTGAAGACGAGGGGGGCTGATGCATCTCAAGAGAGCTTGGGACCATCAAAAAGTGATGCATTGTCACCACAGTTAGAACTTCCAGAAGCATAATATGTAAGGTCAGGTTATAGATAGAAATGTAAAAATATTAAGGAAATATGCCACACAGTTAGGGAGTACCTTTTCTGATTATTGCATCTTGTACAATGGTTTATTTATTTATGTAATTTAATTATTTGCTATACTTTCCCTTTCTCTCACATGTCAACCTTTTTAGAATGTCCTTGACATCCTGGAAGTCTGTTTGTCTACACAAAATTTAGAATCCATTTACCTGATTTTATTTAGGCCATGCTAAATATATAAATTAAGAATTAATGATGTAATCTTCCTATGAAAACTAATTGATTCAAAACTTCTGTCTCCTTTGCAGTTTAAGCTTCATAGATCTTTCACATTTGTTGTTAAGCTTATTCCCAGGCCTTTATTATTTTGTTTCTTTTGCTTTGTTCTTATATTTTGAATGAATGGTTAACTATTGAAAAGTGTTTTAATCATTTATGTACTTACTGACTGAAGTAATTTGCTTTAATTTGTGGATAGTGTCTGAGGATGGAAGAGTAAGAAGTAAGTTTGGAAAGGTAAGCTAAAGCAAACCATGAATGATTTGGAAGCTTGGATTTCATCTGTAACCCTGTAAGTCATGGAAAGCCTTCAAACTGCTTTAAATAGAAGAATCGCATGTTCATATTTGTATTTTAGAAAACTGTAGCATTGCCAGTGTGAAGAATGGCTTATTGAGACAAGAATTAAAGTGGGAAGACTTCAAAGATGTGTGTTATCAGTGAGAAATGAGAAAAAGCCTGATAAGGTGGTGAGATTCGGGATTGAGAAAGGGGACAAGCTTTGTTTCCTCAAAAATCAACAAGTCCTTGTCCCAGATTGAATGGGGCTGTCGGGGAGGAAGAGAAAAGTGCCTGTCAGTGAATGATGGAATGAACTGGAATGGATAGGGTTTCTACAAATTCCAAGAAGGAAGATATCAGATATGACCAAAAATATGACAGACACGAGAAAGAAGACTTGAATTATCGATAAAATGTTTAGGTGGCCTCCAGTTATACACCATTAGTCGTGCCTGTGTGTAAACACAAGACTGCAGCGAACCGAGGAGCAAAGGGTGGCAGGGAAAGAGCAAAACAATGTACAGAGCTGTAGATACATGATGTGTGGTCATAGGAGGAAAGAAATAACAGACTGACATCTTAGGGGTTACCAAGTCCAAGGAAATAAGACCTTTTTTGTTTTTGCTTTTGTAGAGCACAGTACTCAGAGTACATGCAGAGTAAAAAGAGAATGTGTTCTGAGGTCAAGAGCAAGCCAAATCCTGGAGGAATGATGAGGTTGATATTACAAACTTAGGTAGAGGCAGAAAGGATGGGTTCTACAACTGGTTGTGGTTTCCAAAAATAATAAAATACAGATAAAATTTGGAATAAAATGAAGTGAATTTACTCATGGTGTGTAAGACTTTAAACATATTTCTCCTAAATATCATAATAAACTAAAATCATGATTCTTTTTAAAAATATTAGTTATGAATTGATTATTCACAACTTCATAGGAAAATTATTATCTACTGTTTCCTTTTCTTCACCAAATAGAACAACCAAAAAAAAAAAAGCAAGATCAGGAATTTACATACCACAGTTGTAATCTCCATTCATGTTAGAATATGGTTTTAACATTTAACACGGGTTCATTTACATAGATAGATATAGATGTACATATAGAGATATAGATGACATAGATCGTGAATGATAGCAAAGGAAAGCTGTTCATTAAAATCCCACATTTATATCTTTTTGTATCTCTTTTCTCCTTTCTTTTATTTCATATTATTATTTAAGTACAGTTGTCTCCATTTTCCCATACTTATCTGTTCAACAAAGCAATGGCAATTAAGCTTAATATTGGTTAAAATACATTTGTGATAAAGGCTATGTTCTTAAACCTTTAATTATGTTTTCCTGTTGTGGACTACAGAGTATGGACGTAGCCACTCAAGCCATCTGTCCCTCATATATATTTTGGGGCTCTTTATTGTTAATGTTGTTGTACTTGTTCTTGTTGTTTAAGAAATATTCTCAGGCCTTGCTACTCAGTGTGCGCTCCATGGAGCTGAAGTATCATCTGGAAACCTCAGTCTCCACCCAAGACCTGCAGATTCAGAATCTGTATTTTAACGAGATCTGCGGGTGGTTTATATACCATATGCCTCTTAAAGCTGAGCGGCGCTGATCAAAAATAAAACATTCATTATTAAGGGCAATACAGTATGCACATATGGAAAAATAGAAGGAAAACCATCCATGGTTCTCTTCACATAGATTTAGTAAGATTTACGGCATCTAAAATTATCATCTTAATGTGATATTGTTAAATAATCATGTACTAGTTCAGTTGTGATTGTATAAGCTTTGGAATAGGAAATTGCATTACTCAGTTTTAACATCACACTGAGTACAAATTCCAGAAAACATACCTCACCCCTTTGTGGACATTTCACTTTGAAATAAAATTTGTCATTGTTATCACACTGTATATATTCAATTCTACCTTTAGAAATCCAATATACCTGTAATCAAACATTAAAAAATAGAGGTGTTTTAAGCCAAGAAATAGAGGTGATGCGTTAACATGTGAGACCTGTGGTGAGTGAGGATCTAGTCAAGAGTATCACACGATCTTTCATTTGCACGATGTCTAATTTATACAAGTGTCTCGAGTTTGTTAGAGCAAGGCATTAATTTTCCTGACTCAGCTCTACAAATTCTGCAATATTAAAAACCTGAAAAATGACCCCTGCTAAAAATAATTTGAGAACTGTATTAGTCATGTTTTATAAATAACAAATAATGTCAAAATCTCAGTGACTTACAATAAACAGACATCCTCATGCTCCCTGGCGTGCAGGTTGGCTTGAGTTCCATCGATCTAAGCTGTGATCCGCTGGGTCAGGTGAAACTCCAGGCTTCCTCTCAGGCTCAGGTCCCCTCCATGTATCTTCATTCTGGGACCCAGGCGGAAACAGCTATTGCTGAATTCTTTTGTTCATGGGTCACAGGAGCATGGAAGTTTATGAGGAAACACAGAATGCTCCTGCAGGCTTCTATATTTCCTTCCACATTCCACTGACTAAAGCAAGTCATTTCACCCATCCCCTAACCAATGGAGCAGGAAGATGTACCCCACCCACAAGAAAAGGCACCCATGTGGATGCCTAACTTCAATGCAAGAGGAAGGGATCCCATCTCAGCTAGAACAATTAGCTTCAGACTTTTAGTATTTTTGACATGGCTTATGTGCCTTGCTTGACTATAAGCTTTTCTTAAAGCAAGATGAAAATGTAGTGTATTTAGTTCCAATCTTCTCTAACCCCTTCAAAAAGTAGGAATTAAATATGTTTTGCTGAATACATCTGAGAAACAAATTTGAAAGAAAAATAGATTGGTGAAGTCTTTAAATAACTAAGTTTGGAATGTTAGGTTTAAAGCTTCCATGTTTAATCTTTAAGCTAAATAATCATCTGTTCAAAGTACAGTTCAAAGTGGAACTGTACTTCCCATTTTTCTTTCATTTTAATGTTCTCCATAATAATTTCTATGCATGCTGAGTGTTTTTCCTTAATTATATTTATTATTTTGATAATGTTTATAAATCTACCCACCTGTATAAAATGGGCAAATTAAAACCACAACCTCTTACATTTCAGAGAGGTGTGGGATGAAACAATATAAGTAAAAAATTTAGTGTATTGCATTGTACATAATAAATGCTAACAAATATCAATCCTCCCTCCTGTTGAAAAGACAGATGACTTAGTGGCTATGTCTATACTCTGTATTCCACAACATTATGAAAAAACAAAATCTACATTTTGTTTTTACTTAATAACCTTTTCCTTGGAATGGTAATGTATTTCTTTACTAAAATTCTGGTATTATTTCTGACCCCCTTGTATATAGTCTTTATATTTTCAAATGGGAAAACCCTTTGCCTAATTTAAATATATTATTTTACAGCTGAAGAAATTTATTACAGAAAATGGGTATTGTTTAAAGTTATTCAGAAGATAAGCATCAGGATTAGGACTGGAATTCAGGCCCTCAAGCCACCAGTTCCGTGTGTCCTTCCTCCTAGGCTGTGTGGGCAGAACTTGTATGCTGTCACTGTGTCTCCCCAAGCTCAAACCCAAGATGCTGAAGGGGTGTGCCTAATTCTCTAGTGCTTTCATTTCCTACCCCCCAAATGCAAACCCAATAAAAACACACCCATTCTAGACCCCATTCTTTTGGGGTGGCACCTTTTTAATGGGTTCTGCTCTAGCATTCTTGTAGGGCAGTGAATGAATCTGAGGGTTTTCTAACTAAGGTCTTGATATGTGTTGATGGCCTTTTCTCATCAACCCACAGGTATAGACCAATGAAAAGAACTGAAGAACAAAGATGGATCTTTATCAGTATTCCGTCCCAAGCCAGAGCAGAGCAGTGGTCATTTGACAGCACAGTGCCTGCCTACCTTGTGTTCGCCTTCATCATGGAGACACACTATGGAAAATTGTGCTTGTTAGCACAGCAATAGAAGGAATTACAGGTTTTTGGGGTTAAATTTTCTTTATCCTTGTCTAATTAAATGGAAATAAATAGACTTCTGCATTAATTACCCAGTACATCTGTTTGGCATATATTCTCAAAGTCATTTCTCTTAATATTAGTTCCACTTGAGCATGCATTTGTCCCAAGGGGCTATAATCATAAACTGCCCATCTCTAACTTAATATTTTAAAATTACAGGTACTTCCTCATTCTCCTGATGTTCATGTGATTCCTTCTTTCAGATCATCCATACTACTGAACACGTGTTCACTTTCTAAGAATGACCAATCATAAATAAAATATTGCATATGTGATTGTGATTTAACTCAAAGAAATCTAAGAGTAAAGTCCACTTAATCCTGTCTTAGTTCTGGTTAATAAAAATAGATTTTTAAATGCTTAAAATTTTTATCAGAATTGATGTACTGGGGCAAATTCAATAATAGAATATTGTCTTCATATAAAATTTATAGAATCACAAACATATGTATAACATAAATTCCAACAATATTTAATTTTTTTAGATGACAGAAACATTTAAATAGTTCTACCAGTCTCTTTGAACTGAAGATCACCTTGCTGCTTTGGCAATGATTATAACAGAACAGTGAGTACAAAAAAATTAGGAGGTCTGAGTTTTGTGGCACACAGTTTTACCTAGTTTTATAAATTATATCATTCAGGAAGCAGCATTGCTTTCTTTCAACTTTTGTCTGTAAGATTATAGCTAATACTTAATAAAATCTGAAATAAAAGTGGCCCATTATTTCCTTGTATAGAGGTTTCGTGTGGAGAGATTGGGTATTTAGCAGCACGTTTCAGTTTTAATTTTAACTTCCTACATAATATGGTATGTGTCATTCAGCACTCCTCCCTACTCGCCATATACACAACAGAATCACCACTGTGCCCCCATGGGCAATGTGCCGTACAACTGACGGGACTCCTGGTGGGGGCCTGTGTGCATGTTTCATACATCACGTTGATATCAAACAGAGAGTATGCAAAGAAATGAATTAACCAAAGCAGAACACAAAGCTTGAGTGTACGAGCTTGTGTGCCTGTGTGTGTGGGTGTGGTGGACTAGAAAATTTTATAACTACTGAAAGGAAAGAAGCTGAAAAGAAGCAGAGTGATTTAAAACAATTTTGTTGCCTAAATGCTTTCCTGTGGGAGGGGAAAAAGGCAAGAATGAAGGCAAAGCCTGTCATGCTTGCCCCATTACTAGCTTGGGCCTTTGGAATAAAGCTAAAATTCTTTAATGAGATTCAAAATGCAATTAACCCACTAAGCAGCTCTACTCACAATAAACAATGGCCCCCCTGGGCTCCCTCTTCGGACATTAGTGCACTTTAGTCTGCAGGTAAACTGCATGTTGGTCCTGATGACCTCTTCTGCCCATTTTTAGTGGATTCCTCCCTTAATCTATGCATGCTGACTTGATTCTGACCCAGAGGGGGCCCTAATCTCAATGTACAACCCCTTCTCTTTTTCCCACAGAAATCAAATGAAACTCAAACATTTTGCTCAACTACGGCGTACACTCCCCCCACCCCACCACACACACACAGTGACCACAATCCCACAGCCCTCCACCATTTCCCTGGGCCACCTCACATGACCTCCAGTTTTTCTGCCTCTGTGTTGTAGACTCTGCTTTCATCTCAGCCACATTCCAGCCACATGCTCACCTCTATACTCCTCGGAAAGGCACCCCACCTTTCCAGTTTCCCTTCCCCAGCTGTCCTGAGGTTTGATGCCTATTTTTATCATATTGTGCCTTCTCCCAGTATAACCTCCTGCCTCTCTTCACCCACATATCCCACTAGATGCAGTTGTGTCTAATGACCCCTCAGCAACATATGCTCTCTTGCTTTCCTTTGTTCACATTATTTCTTCTTCTTTGGGAGGGAGGGAGGGAGGGAGGGAGGGAGGGAATCTCTGACCTCCCACCTCCAGACACAGACACACATAGTCACGCTGTTCTCCACCAGGGAAGATCTTGTTCAAACTACAAAATGTGGTACAAATGTGGTCTCTTAATTAGATCATCTGCCCCTATGATACCCCTAAATCCTCTTTTATGTTCTTTCAGTATTTTCTTTGTGCTATTAACATCATACATATTAAGCACTTATCCATCTCAAAATTTCTAATTTCTTTGTTATAAATAAGCAATTTGATACTGTTGAAATGAGTGATTGATTGGACCCTGTCGTTCAGCAAAGTTTGAACTTTATCCCCTATTTTCTATGTATAAATAGTCCCCACATTTTTAATGTTGTGCTTTAGACCAAATTTTAAAGTTAATACAGACTAAGTTGTGATTTTTATATCCTTTTCAATACTAAGTCCTATTATTCTCAGTTGTTTTTTCCTTTAGAGCTTCAAAATGAAAAATGTTTTGGCCTTTCTTTTACCTTCTAATAGTTTTAAAATCCTAGCATCTGTATATGTTTCTTCAGAGTCCTAGGTAAAGTCCTAAGTTGAGGATTTATCTTCACTACATGTCAGGGCCATAATGACTATTTAATTCCTATCTCTTAGCTAGCAAGGAAAATACAGGTGAGATTAAAGGAAGAAGGAGAGAAATCATTTCTCTTTTCCTTTATTAATTTATTTTTTTAAGATTTTATTTATTTATTTTTAGTGAGGGAAGGGAGGGAGAGAGAGAGAGAGAGAGAGAGAGGGAGAGAAACATCAATGTGTGGTTGCTGAGGGTTATGGCCTGCAACCCAGGAATGTACCCTAGCTGGGAATCGAACCTGGGACACTTTGGTTCCCAACCCGCTCTCAATCCACTGAGCTACGCCAGCCAGGGCTTCTTTTCCTTTATTTATTATCATGTTCTTATATTTAATCCTGAATGTTTCTTTAAGTGTTTTCACTTTTGTTTCCTCCTCTTATTCCAAATCAATCAAGTGTGCTGCACCTCTTTCCTGCAGGAACTCTTTGCTCAAGTTTTACAGCCTTAGATCTAAAACCTCACACTTCACTTATTCTTGGTATTTTAAAATTCTAACCTCATGGTCAGTCTCCAATTTTTGGACTATTTTATTTTTGAAGTATATATATCCATTATATAACATTTTATATTTACTTACTTGCTATCTTGATATTAACTCATCTCTACCCTCCTACTGTAGGTCACTTGATTGTACACGACCTAAGTCTGCTTTGGCTGCATAGGGTACCTCCTTTGGACAGTGTCCTGCATGAGAAAAAACTCTTATCCAATTCCTAATCTCTCTGTTCATCAGAACCAGCCAGTTCTCCAAGATTTCTGCATGAACAAAGCAAGAAGATAATAATAAGCAGAGTGTGCTCTTGTACCACACTTACCAAGGAAATGTTACCCCAAACCTGTTTTCCATTTATGCCCCAAATCAAAAGGGATGGCTTTCCAATTTCCTTTACTTTCCACCTCTTCCAGAGGTGCCCTTACCTTCCTAACCTGAAGCTACTGATCTCCAAATATAATTCCAAATGAATCCCTCATCTGAGCAAATTATCTCTGCTTTTGCATAAAATATTTATCCTATCAACATTTTTGTGATGAGCAAGATGATGCTTGTACATTCCTTCATTTAATAGGACTGAGCTTTTCTATACAGAGAACTAATATTTGGGACAAACTTCAACCCAAAATTTACTGTGTTTCAGAAGGTCACAGGTAAAAATTTCATGTATCTGTAATTTCAAATTCTGACTTCTATGTGAGAACATCAATACATCCTGAACGTATTCCAACTGATTTAGGAAGTTGTTGAGAATGGCAATTCAAAAATCAATGTACAAATTGCATCTAAGAAATCCTCCACTAACAGGAAAGATGACACCCAGCTGGCTCACTCCCCAAAGGGCAGGTTTCATGTCAACTACAGCACAGTGGACCAGGTGTTTGTCGAGGTATTGTTGCCATCCAGTGAAGTCTGCACCGATGCCACTCTGGTCACAGCTTCCTGGGGCACTGTGCCCATCCGAAAATGCTTTTCTTATGTTAATTCCTCTCCTTAGACACTCCAACTCAGACACAATGCAGTGTTACTGCAGTGTTGTCTCAGTAACATGAGCATACTCTGAACTTGACAATTAAGTTTGTTCCCCTTCAGTGTGTGGCATTATGACATTGAAATGTGTCTTGAACTTACTGAACTAGTTTCCCTGAAGTCTGAGAAGTGACATCAACAACAGGAACAACGGGTGGTGAACTATTCTTGTAGGTTTTCTTCTGACACTGGTCCAGATTTTTCCTCTCCCTCATTTACCACACAGACACACATCTTTCTGAGCCTCCAGGATGGTTACTAGGGCACCTTGCCATTTGTAGGACATTTGGCTTCAGTGTTTTAATACCTGAGCAAATGTTCAATGTGAACCAACGCTTTTATTTCCCTTAGGGAAGTTTTATCCTTTGAAGTGTTTCTAGTTTTCATTTTAGAATATCAAAACAATTTTCATTACATAATTCAGCTTGAAAATGAACAAGATAATGCATGCTAAAGTGTAGACCAGGATTTATCCTTGAAGTTCTTAAATCTGTTCCATAAAACTATTAAGTTATATTTCTACTCTGACAAAGAAGAAAACATTTAACTTCTCCTTCAGCAGAATAGAAGCAAACTGGATATGTATTTCTGTCATATTAATATAAAATGATGTTTTTAGAAATATACTTGTTTTTCTTAGAATAAATCATTCCAGGTCAATTTTAGGAAGAGTGTTCTAGGGCCAAAATTACAATTTATATCAAACATAATAAAGATGAAAACAGTTCATATGTGAATCAACTTTTATAATTGTGTTTACTAATTCAATGTTAAAACACATTCTAAAAACATAACAATACAATTTGGAAAGCAAATAGATAATAAGTTTGACATTTACTCAAATATAAACTAAGTCAAAATTCTTTAATAAATTTTTGGAGACTTTACACTTTTATTTTATTTAACTTCAGACAAATTCTGATAATAAAGGATTCTCTTCTAAATCAGCCAGTGATTAGCCAGTTTCTCTTTCACCCAAATCTCACCTTGCTGGAAAAAAATTATCAAAGGGATTTGCATAAGAATACATTGTTTACTATTATTATTCTAATATGCACATTGTACATGCTACTTCATTCTGCCTAAGAACAATTCTTGAAGATAATTTTTGTATTGGTAGTATATGATCAACTTATCCTATCAAGATACTTATCTCATTGAAATGAGATGAAGAAGCAAGAAGCATCATGTGAGTTCTTTTAGAATTAAAGTGCCTGAGAAAGCACACAGGTAAGCCTTTTAAACACTGCCATATCACAAAAGACAACATGGTCTAGTTTGTAAGAACATGTGTGCATTGCATCTGGTATAATGCAGACAATGAGAAGCTGCCTGGCACACAGCAATCACCCAACAGACAATATTGCTATCACCTTCACTACCTTCAATATCATAATTAGGTATTTTTATCACAACCAAGATGGAAGAAATATTTTTCTAAAAGTGTGAGACACAAGAAAGTATTCAAACATAATTTGAAAATGTTTATTTACAATAAGGAGGAGGAAAACAGTTTAATTTCATAGAAAGCTTTAGAGTATGTTTGGACAAAGAGGTTATTGCAAAAAACTCATTATATTCAACATTTGAAGTGGTATTGTGTCTGAAAAAAATCTTCTTTTATTAAGATAATATGCATTTTTATATGTGGAGGTAACTCTCCTCTATGTGAGCATATAAGAAACGTCATAGATACAGTGGTAACTTTTTTAATATTATAGATATATTCCAAAGGAAAACAACCATTTTTTCAAGTTATTGGAAACTTGATAAATAAAAAGACCTTCAGTAAAGCAATCATCTTCAAAATGGATCATAATTTTAGAGCATAAAGCTGTTATAAGACATCATACATTGCTTATAGATATACTCAGTATGCATTTAATGACTACATTTTTATGAACAAAGATTATACTTCTATTCATAAGTTTATATTCAAAGTTATTCACAGTTACTTGTTTTTCTTTTCTTCTGTAGTTTCTCCACATCCACTTTTACACATTAGTACAAAATACTTTTGGAATGCAATATTCACTCAAAAGTCTATTTTACCAACTTCACTGAGTACAATTTAATATCCAGCTTCCATTGTTATTTAAATCATGATGTTTAGAAGTTATTATTAGCCCTCGCAACTATATATTTAATATTTATTTGGAAGTCAAAAGGTAGTTACTGATTTTAAATGTCACTTATTTAATCATAAATTACTCATGAATATCACATCTGAGTAGGCTCTTAAACTTTTAGGAACACAGGTGTTAGCAGGTAGGTAATTTGCTTCACTCTATTCTGAAGATATAAGCTGGTTGTGTCTTTTTACTCCTATTGATTCATCACGCAAGTAAAGAAAGCCACTGTTCAAGAAAGCCAAGTCAAAAAACTATCAAATATATGATAACTGACAGTCCACACAATGTCCTTTTCTATCAAATCTTATTTAGCATGAAAGCAGGTTTAGGTCACATACCGGCAAAAGTCACCTAATAAAATATACCATTTTTTAACAGCATTGATTTCGATCCATTTTTCTTTCTGCTATTTCCAATAAGGTTTGGTTACTCTTTCCCACCCCCATTTGTTTTCTGTGCAATAGTGAGCATACTGACTCCGACCAAAGTGCCAGGTCAAGCAATTATAGTCAGCAGTCCCTCCGACTCTCATTTAGGACTGCCAGCTGGAATTTGAGCAACAGTTATACAGAAAGTTCAAAATACATGTATCAATATAATTAAACATTAAATTCAAGATTTTACTTAAAGGCGTAATTTAATATTATGTTTCTCAGATTTTATTTCATTAAAAGTATTTATCAAAACAGGATATTATCTAATTACATGGAATGGGTTATACCTACCTTCCATCTATAAGCCAATAATTGAATCATCCTGACCTTTCATGTGCAGGGAAGTATATTTTAAAGCTGTGATTAAAGGACAAGATCAATCTCCTTTTTAGGACTTTGTATTTAATGGGACTGAGATAGTAGACATCTGATGTATATGGGGAATTGAAATCAGAATTTAAGCAAATTTATACTATTGAAAGGTTAATTGCCACATTTAATTAACCTTAAACATCATAATCTCAAAATCCTATGTATTTTTATAGCTTTTTATAATTTACAAAATGCTTTAACATATTTGCTTCATTTCAACCTCAAAACATTACTATGAGAAAAGTAATACATTGTTCAGCCACATTCTGCAGAGAAGAAAAATATTAGCATGTCACAAGCTCACTACTACCATGTTGAACAGTAATTACCACGTTGTGTTGTATAGCAGGATGCCTCCCTGGAAATGGGAAAGAGGTTGTCGAGGACTGCACAGGAGCAGCAGCTGCAGTGCGGCTGCGCGAACCAGTGTGTGTTGCTCTGGCACCTGGGGCAATGTCCTGACTCAGCAGAAAGAAATGTGTAGTGCACAGACAGCGGGTTCCAGAAATAATTGATTGGACAGAGGGACATGACCTCCTGTCCACTTCCACCATGCAGGAGATTCTGGGAGCCTCCTTTAAAAAGTGGAGAGCATGGAAATGCCACTCTCCTTGAACTCCCCTCCCCTTGCTGGTCCGTCCAGCCCCTGGGGACTTGAATTCCTGGACCAGTGTGGTCTGGGAACATTCTTGGCACCCCTACCGGAACATTCCAGAGCCTGTCTGGCCAGGAGCACAGCAGGTATAGGGAAGAAGGGGAGGAGGCCCTGGCCAACCAGCCTCGAAGGCCATGTGGCAGGGGAGCAAGTCCCATGCTACTCACCCACACCATAAGCCACAGCGGCACTGGTGCCTGCAGTGAGTGCTGCACAGGCCTGGCTGACCAGCAGCACAACTGCACCAGCAAGCCTGCACTGAAGCAATGGGGAGCAAGTGATGGTGGGCAGAAGCCAAGGAAGGAGCAGTACACGAGTGAAGCTTCAGCCAGCATGCACTGATTTCAAAGGATGCCTGGAGCAGACCGTGACCAGAAGCCTGCTGCAGCCACCTGCATTTTCCCAAGGACAGTGCTTTTAAATGGGAAAAGGAATTCTGGGTGCAGCCTAGGACTGGTCTGGCCTGGCAGAGGGTGGTAGTGTTATTTTTCTTAGATATTTTAGAATAAATGGCCTTTGAGGCAGAAACCTGTTTTTATTTCAAATTGTATGATGGTTAAACAAAAGATTCCTTTTCCTTTCTACCGAACTGATTCTCCAAAGTTTTGCCTGTTTGGCAGAGAGCGGTAGGACCCCCACTGGCTGGGCCAGTAACATCTTGAAGACTACAGACACGTTCACTTGCACAGATGCATTCTGCTATGCATCTAGTGGTAAACACGGCAAGAAAAAACAAAAACCCTTTACAAGTAAAGAAATCTTTTAAATTGCTTATAAGGATGTCATTAGGAGTTTAAAGTTTAAATTTCAATTAGTGTTTTATTATTAAATGAAAACCTGCATACACTTCTCCTCTTGCATATATAATTACAAGTGCATAAAACATTGTTTAAAATATAAAATGAGTTTCTCATCTTGGTCTCTATTACCATGAAACTATTCTTAGAAGGAAGCTTCTGCTGGTTGTGCAAAGAGTTCTGAGTTTCTGGTTTTCAATCAGCTTCAGAAGCTTCAGAGAAAAGGGAGCTTCTGTTTCTTCAGGTTTGAAAATCTAATATCCACTTGACTGGGATTTAAAAAGTTATACCTGTACTTATTTTTTTTTCCTCAGAGAAGTAACAACTGAGATCTGTGGGTATTTGCTTTTTCATGGAGTCCGAGTTAGTGAATGTGTTATATGTATATGCCCATATAAAATGTTTCTTCCATAACAAGGTATGCATTTCAAAAAGTTTCTAACTCATCCTAAGTATTCTTGCACTATTATTACTCAGGAATTTATGTCCAATCAATGTCTGCTTTCATTAACAGAAAAGAAAAATGGAAAAAAAAATCGCTCTCCCTCCTCTTCACCCTGAAATGTGCACACAAGGAAATATCAAGGTGAGGTCTTATTTCTCTGTCAACATTGACCAATCCAATATGGAAGCACAAATACCAATTTTAACTAATCGTCTAATAAAATCCTCAGGCAGAACCTAATTAGCTACAGTTTAAAAACCCAAAGGAAACCAGCACTTAGCTGCAGAATATTATGTAGTCTATTTCTCTGTAGAGTGACTAAGTTAAAAGCTGCAGCTCCAAGTGATGCTGGAAACCTACCAAAACTGTGGTTCTTTGTTAGGTCATTTTCCACACAATACCCTTCTTCTGAACTCAAGGAGATAAATATGCACACATGCACACACAGATATCACAAATATTTTAATTCAACCTAGAATCTCACAAAAAAATTACCTAAGCTACTTTGCATTTATCCTCTGGATATCTCTGCAGGGCTCTCTAACAAGGCCATAGCAACCATTACTCATTGGCAGCTGGAGTGGTTTACATCACCCTTCGATATGTGCTTTCTTAGAGAATGTTTGTGTCCAAATGAATGAGTTTAATGGTGAAAATTATACTCGTCAAGGCCCTTTGATAGTGAATCCCTTAGGAAAAAGTTCTATGACATTTCTCACTCATAGGACTATAGAAGAGCCTCAAAAATGTTTTTGCCTACCTTACCTTATTTTAACAATAAGGAAACTGAAGTTCAGTAAAATTTAATGCATTTTCAAACATACAGTATAATCTGTCTCTAGTTATTGAATGACGTAGAACATGACCTTACCTTGACCTTTATCTACATGGGTTACATGTCAATTGACCTACATCATAAATGCTAACTTGTCTACAGGAAAAGTTCAACCGCCCCCTGCACGTCATACAAAGTGCGTTACAGATTATCCCCAAATAATTTTAGCAGCCGTATCTCTCATCCCTGGGTAACAACCAAACGTGTCTGTATGCCCATGGAGGATCCGCTCACATTTTATAGACACAGCGGACTCTTCTCCTGTATATGTTTTCACAGAGTCTTCTCCTCTATTTAAAACACCGTATCTGGGCATTTCTACACTCCACCTCCTCTGAAATCTCTATGCTTGTTTTCCAAGCTGCTCCCATTAAGCCTGGGGCAAATCTCTGTTACAGCATAAATCACATTGTATCATGATAAGCCACTTGCTTGTTTATCCCAGGGATTCTGCTTGGCACGTAGTAGGCCCTCATTAATGCCTGTAGAGCCAATAAAGGAATGAAATGAAGAGTAAAATCCATGTGTTTGCAATTCAAGTCTGGAAAGCTTCCTGCACTACACTGTACTGACTCGGTTCATCCTAATATCCTGTCTCTCGGTTTCTGGGTGTCCTCCCTGTGCCAGTCAGTACTGTGAACGAGGCCCATCAGCCTCAATTTAAACTTCCATTTAACTCAAATGGCATGAATCCAAGCCTTCATTCACTTCCATTGGAAAGTTTTGTCTCTGTTAAATTGCTCTATTCATTTATTTGTTATTCTGCGCACACTTCAGTTCCTACTAAGCTCATTTGAGACAGGAGCAGCTGTCTCAGTGGCACTTTCTGGTCCAGTCTCATTTCACTGCTCCACACACACACAGCTTTAAAGAGCTACTGGATGCGCTTTCCAGACAAACCAGTTTGGCTCCTCATCCCCTCTTCCAATAGTGTGTTTGTTTGCTTGCTTGCTTGCTTGTTTGTTTGTTTGTTTTGCATATTCAGTAGTGTGGTGTAAAAATATCCTAATTACATACCACATTCTTTTCCTATGGACTACATTTACTCAACCATCCCAAGTTTCATTACTTAGATTTACTGCCTGTAACTTCAGAAGAACAAATTGCTAAAGTGAGTGTTAACTAAGTATGTAATAACTTGCACTGTTACCATAAACAAGAACAAATATCTGTTAATTCCAATGATAAGATAAAAGCAGGTAATCAAGTCCCCTTGAAGATTCTGATGGAATCACAAAATTTCTCTGGGGAAGGCTATCTCTATGCATTATTTTTTAAAAAACAAAAAATAAATAAATAAATAAAAATAAATAAAAAACTAGGTATGTTCCAAAAATGTCCTTGACACTTCATACAGTTCATAACTCCCCTATTCCAGGAAACTTAAAAAAAAAAATAAAGGCAATAGAACAAGCCAGATAAGATTGAAACATGAAGAAGTTAACAGCCAGAGCCAATTTTCTAGCAGAAACCAGAACTAAAAAAAAATTCAGTGGACATATGGCTCGCAGACATATGGCACATCATTTTCACTAGACAGCTTAGATAAAGGGAAGAAGGATTGCTTCCATTCTCCAGTCTCAGGACACTGTCCCTCTAATTTCAATGAAATATACACATGTGGGAGTAAAAAATTTGAATTATTTATCTTTTTAACTATTTGTAGTGAAAATAGTTTCGGGTGACAGATTTGATAGGTCTTCCCTCAAACTCTATTCATTTCAGATGTGGGGAGTATTGTTTCCTGAACTTGGCAAAGATAAAGGAGCACTTTGAACTTTCTCCTGGGGACCCAGGCTGCAAGTGGTTGCTTCTCTGAGGCATCATTTCAAGGTCTTCTGATAGGCAAGGGAGGTCTAGCTTTATGGGTTACCAATAGTTCTTCCCATCTGGAGTTATGCAAAAATAATATATTGGATCAGATGTAAATTGGCACTTTCTCCTTTTGATCAGAAATCACAGAATGTATTGAGATTTGAGGCTAGTCTAAAAATAATGACATTCTCATCATGGAAACAACTGCTTCCCATTATCCACATGTAATAAGTAAATAAAGCAATCGTCCTCACCAAAGTAGCATGAATTCTCACCAAACAAAAATGCTTTTGAGCCTATAATCAGGCTCTGCAAACTGTTAGGTCTCCATGGCCTTTTGTACCCAGAAATGCAGCCTGGTGGTATCACTGAGGAGAAACTGCAACAAGCTTGGTGAGAGTAGCAATTCCATCCCAGTCAAATGACTAAAGAAATTGAAACAGAGTTTCCTCGCCCCTCCTCCCCCAAAACACAGTGAATTCACCCTTGATTTTCTGCCTTTGTTTTCCTCTATCACCTTCGCTATCTAAGGTTCACCTGGACTTCAAAGCATACGAATAGTTCCATTTTTGTAGTGAAACTATAACATTTCTGTGAAATGGTTTCCTTTCGAAACACTTGTGGACACTTCTGTCTTCTTTCAATTATTCATGCTTTTTACAGCTCTCCTACTTTCCTAGATATGTGTCAAACTGTCTCATTCCACTTTATATGCACAGTGCTCAGAACAGAGTCCTACACATAGTAAATAATTATAAATAACATTTTGACAACTCTGTTTTGAGGCAATATTGCCTGGTAGTTCAGAACAGCAAGGCTCTGAAATCTTCTTACCTACTTCTGAAAACTGGCACCACTATTTACTCACTGTGTGGCCTTGGATACATGACTTCACTGTCACACACCTAGGTTTCATCATCTATAAAATGGATATGATGATCATAGATTCTTCTTAGCATTGTAAGAATGAGAAGAGTTAATAAAGACATAGTATCAAGCACAAAGTAAATGTTCTATGAATGTTAGAAACTGTTTAATAAAGAAAAAGCTTCTTGATGAAGCTCTGCTCTGTGCCAGGCAGTGCAGCGGTTCATATGTGTTACATCATATCCAGAAAAAAAAATGTGCTGAGTTAGGTGTTATTGATATTCCAAAGATAAAGAAGTTTATGATCAGAGAACACAAAACATAAGGAGTTACACAATAGAATTGTGGTTCTGTCTGTATATGTTGACCACAGAGCACAGATCCCTTTGTCTAGACACACGGATGCCTGTGAGTGTATCCTGGGTACTCAGAACACTTCCCATCCATGAATTTGTGTGATCTTAACAATTCCTGCAACGTCAGAGGTATTACTGTACTTGTATTACCTCTGACAAAACTGGTGTTTATAAAAGCCAGTTTCTCTAAGTTCAGAGGTGAAATAATATATTTCAGAGACAAGATTGTGAACCAAGTCTCTCTACGCCCAAGCCGGCAGTCTTTCTGCCACATGAGGCACAATGACAGCTCTCCTCTGTGTATTTGTCCATGAACACAGCTCTACTGTTCGTTTAGTGGGAGTGAGCACCTTATACTTCCCTTGAGAGTATGAGCGTATCTGACTGGAACCTCGCGGTGTTCCCAAGGAAGCCTGGTTTTCTTCCCTTAGATCGCATGGAGCCAAGCCAGCACCATGGCATTTGTTCTGCATGTGCATGAGTTCCGTGATTAACTTCCCCCGGCAAGCTTCCTGTGACTTGCCTCATGAGTCACCATTTTAAAAGCCCATCACAAGCTTTTGTGAATCACAGCATACCTCAAATGTGTGTGCAAGAACGATCATCTATTTCTCTGGACTTGCACACACTGTTGCTTTCGCAGCCAGACGATACGTCAGAAGCTGCATTTAGTGACCAACTGTGTCCAGCATGCCCTGTGTCCTAGTTGTAGAATTGTTAGGTGTGCCCATGTGGAGAAGAAACTAGCAAAATTACGTTTTAAAAGTTAATAAGCAGTGAACTTGAATCACGTGAAGAAATTCTTCTGTTATTGAGAAATTTTTAAAAGCAGGAAAGAACACATTTTATATTGGTAACTAAAAATGTATGTTAAGTGATAATTATGGTTGCTAGGAGTAACGTAGTTCAGAGAAATAATCCTGTAATATTATATTCATACATTTTTTTCTTCCAACAAAAGTGACCCTGTGAAAATACTATTGGTTATTAACAATTTCTTTCTTGCTCTTATTATCTTGACTACTAATAATCTCTAATATACAAGAAATTGTTCATATTTCTGCTGCTCTATTTTATATCTCAAAATCTTTTTACTCATCTAACCAGTGGTTAATATTTGGTGCCATTTCTATGGGGGTGTGTTTGTGTGTATAATATAAAACTAAAGATAATTTCTTGGAAAATGCAATAACAATGACTATAATTTTCTCTTATTACTATAATAATAGCTATAAATGGTGTCATGAAAAATAATGCAAATTGGAAACATGTTATGAATGTCAACCAAGGTATTAATGACTAAATTTCTTTCATTTAAATAACTATTTTTTTAACTCCCTTCAGAAACACTTACTAGCCAAGATGACACTTTCATTAACATCTGTTGTATGTATTTCTTTAATTTTTGTGTAACCCTATGTGTGGTTCTTTAAATTTGTTTCTCTTTTACATGTACCCAAACCAAAATAATACATAGTGGATAGTACAAATAGAAGGTCTCCAGGTACAATAATAATTCTTAACATTTTTATGCAGTGACGTCCTTTTTTTGAAAGATCCCCTTGATAACACAGGCATTGTTTATCCAGGGATCTCGAACACCCTAATATCTCTAGTCTGGAGACCATTGTCACTCAATTTACCTTTTCATGAAAATATGGATACTCAGGAGTTAAAATAATAAAATAGAATAAATGACAAATTCTGCTTACTCAAAATATGTAATTCCAAATTAGGCTGAAGCTAAGCTTTCTGTAATCTATTCCAGTAGAGTTGGCTGATCCAACACCAAATATTTAAACATCTACCTGCCTGAGATTTGGCCAGGATTCCAGAATTTGTAGTTCTCTTTAAAGCCAGTGTCATTGGACCCACATAACAGGCACAGAACTGAGGTTATACCTGTGATTGATATAAATTGAGGGCAAAAGGTAAAAACAGCTCTAGCTTCTCGCTTCTGTTAATCCAGGGTCTGGCCATTATGTCTGCTGTCAAAGAAAACCAGAGCTGGACGGCAGTTTGTGGAAAGAGGATATTTTATTCAGAAACTATTGCAATGGGGGAAAGAAGTCTCATTACAGAACTGGGCTCAATTCCAAGTACAGCAAAGGCAAGTGGGGTTTGCAGCCAAGGACCAGGTTGCAGGGTTGGGAGATGGAAGCACTGGGGGGGTTCTGATAGACCTTCACAGGGTTCTTGCTGAAGTGGGTGATCTGGGTGATTGATCAGATACCAAGAGAGGAGATGAGGAACACGGTCAGAGTGGCAAGGGTGATCAGATACTGAAGGTGAAGGATTCTTGCTATACAGACTTAGCAGGATTCTTGCTAAAATTGATCCACAAAAAGATGAATATAAAAGCCCAAAGGTCAAGGTTGAGAAAAGGTTCAGAGGGACCTGACTAAAGTAGGTCAAAGAGAGAGTCTTTGTCCCAACTCTGTTAACTTTACAGGGCCTATTACTAATATTAATCGAGGGTCTTATATTAGTAATAGGACAACTTTGCTGTGCTATTTATAGTTCTCCTTTGAGAGAGTGCTGTCCTATCATGGAACTTTAGGCATCATGCTACTTATTAACAGAAATGTGTTCCAAATGTCTCTACTTCTCCCCCAGAAATAGACCTCAAGAAACGATGTGAGACCGGTTCATTGAGCATGTGGTTCTGGGAAGCACTGGTAGGGCAGTGGGGGAGTGAGTAAAAGGAAGAAAGAGAATAAAGAGTGCCTAATGAAACAGGAAACCACTGTGGTGCCAGCGCTCTGTCCTAATGGGGGCAAGAAAGCTAAGGTTTTACCCAACAACTTCATTTGGTTGTTGGTTGAGGACTGTTGCTGTGAAACAGTAACTTCAGAGCATCTCAGATCTTCATGTACACAGATGAAATGAGCCGCAGTTATCAGAGAAAACCTTGAGATGAAGACTTGTTTGTTGCTTTGAGTAGGAAGCCATCAGCTTACAGAAAAAGATGGAGGCTACAATGTTTACGAACCAGTGCTTCCCTTTCATCTGCCCTGAGATCCACATGCTTACAATGGGAACTCCTACTGAGCACTTGCTGTGGCTCTACATTTTTATTAATATAGGTTTATTGAGGAATATTTTATATACTTAGAAATTCACTTTTATTTTAATACATACAGTTCTACAAATTTTGGCAGCCCCATGCAATTGTGCAAGCATGACACAATTAAGATATAAAATATTTCCACCATTCCACAAAGCATATTTCTTTATACCCAATCTCCTCTCACATTCAGGATCATGAAAACATTGATTGATCTAATTTCTGTCTCTATAGTTTCACCTTCTGCGGAATGTAATATAAAAGGAAGCACACAGTATGTAGTCGTCATCAGAAATAGAAATAGGTGAAAAGATAGAAGCTAAACTGAAGCAAACAAAAAAAGCAGAAAAGATCCAATGGCAGGTGAAATGTTAATTTTTGTGTTTGGTTTTATTGTACAACTATGGAAAAACTGAATAAGCCTATAGAAGGAAAAAAGAGGAGAAAATACAAGGTAAAAGATCATTGTGAGAACAACAAGATTGTCACGAAGAAGTAAGGTCCAACAAACTCATAATGTGTGTATCCATGCTGAGACCCTACGTCTTGCGAATGAACAGGTTTCTGTTTGTTACAGAAGTTAATGTGTCTTACAGCAACTTGACTTGTGGATGGTCCTACAAATAGAAATATCGCAAGTTTTTGTGGCTGGGTTGTCATGGTGACGGATGTCCTCTCCACCTGCAACTCACACTGCGTGTTATGAAAGCCACTCTGGCTACTTAAAAAATAAAAGGTGCCTTAACTGAGAATAACTATACTTAAAATCATTGTCACACATAACCCATGATCACCAAAATAAAAATTTTACACTATGCCCACTATTTCGGTGAATAAAAATAGTAATAAGTAATTTATGACTGCAATTCATTTGAATTAATTAGGGGATCTTTATTAAACAGTCTTGAAAGTGACACTGTGTTCCACCTTTCTCTGAGATAAATCTTTTCAAAATGAAAACACAATAAATATTTTGCAATGGCATTTCCATCTTTAAATAAGTTAAAATGTAGATTTAGCTTGCAGTGTCTATTCTGTCTTAAACCCTATGTCAACAGCATATAAATCTGTCTCATGAAATAGAGGGTTTAACATTTGTTAGTTTTTCCTTGAAGCATGAAATTTATATTTACATACAAGATTTTTTTAATTGCTAGATTTGTTTTGATAAAAAAATGGTTTCACCTGGTTTTCTGCTTTTTCACAATACATCGCATGCTTGAATTTAAAAAAAAAAGGTGTTTTAGAAGAAGCCAATTTATTTCATCTCAGTCAATTGAACACAGCCTATCATCAGTTTTCCTAGGGTAAGGTTTGCTTTTTTAATCACCGGGTTAATCCTTAGAGACCTGAAGTGCCAGCCTGACCTTGAGGGTCTCATGTCAACAGTATATTCAACTGAAATGTAAGCAGCGAGAGATTTCAATAGGCAGGTACTGAAACTCACCACACTCATAACGGTGCATCTAAAATACAATTTATTGCCGAACACATTCTCCCACTCGCCATTTCTTATTCAACATATACTCGTACTCATTTGCAATCTCCAAAGTCATGTCTTATAATAGAGAAAGAAGCCTGCTTATCTGTCGCTTTCCTACTTGTAGACCTGTATGCATGTCCATGCTATCAAGTCATTTGAATGAAATTATAATATATTTAGAAATCACCCATCATTAATTAAACTTCCACTTATATTTTAAAATACATAGTAGGTAACACGTTTTAGACAAATGAAATATATTTTATGGTAAGATTGTTCATTTTATAAGACTTTTGAATATATCCAGTGGCTTGAGATTGGGTTCAATTTCCTTAACATTCAACACTTTTGACAATCTGGTTCCAACCGAACTTTTCCAGCTTATTTTCTGTAATCCTCAAGAATTTACAGTTAATTCTATTTCAACTGGTTTGTTTGTGAATCCCTCAAACAGCTTGCACTTTCTACTACCTGCTTTTCTCCATACTCTTCTTCCATCCGAGTAATCCACTTTCCTCCCCTCTGCTGAATTAATTTTCACACACTCCAAGATCTAAGTCTATTTACTGCCTTTGGGTTGTCCCTTTATTTGATCAGTTAAGTGATCTCAATTTTTCCGAAACCATTTAAGTATTATATCCATAAATAACACATTGTATTTGTCTATTGCTATACTATTCAAAATAATCTGTGTGTATATGTTCACGAAATTTATATGCTATGTCTGTGATAGACTTTGTGTCTGACACAGAACTTAAGACTTCATGGAAAACTTCTCCCATGGGGAGGCTGTCACCTTCCAGAGCAGCTGGAACTTGGGTATTGATTTGTACCAGTACTGGAAGTTGTGGGAAGTTTGGTCTATCTTCCAGGCTATGTGGCATATGGAAAGTAACTATGGGGAAAAGAAGAAAAATGGCATACTTCAAAGAGATAAGCATTTATTATCTTCTGTAGCTGAAATAGAAATATAGCAAAGTTTTCTTTTCTGTAGGTGTGCCATCAGTGTTAAGATACCATGAACACAGAAAATATATAATGGTTCCAAAAGTGGTTTCAAATTTCCAAATCAAAAGTCACAAATGTAGATGTCTAAATTACAGGAAGAGAGTAGTAGCTGAGCTGTTTCTCACATAAAAAAGACTATAGATTATTGTCCACGGTGAGAAGCAGAAAAGGATGATCTGATCTTGATCAGATAATTGATCTTGGTCTTGGTTAAAATTGAGGAAGTGATAGCAATTTATATATTTTCCAATGAGACAGGTACTGTTCTTATTTTTGTATTGTATAATTAGCACATACTCACTCAATTTCTCATGGCTTCAAATACATTGCACATTTATTGAAAGGTCATTTCTTTTATATACTCAGAGAGCAGTGATATGCACAGAATAAGTATGTAGAAATCACTAACTAGTGAAAGCATTTCCATTAAGAAAATAACTAATTCAAGAAATACAGTGATTGGGTGAAAAAGTGAAGGGATTAAGAACAAAACAAAAAACAAACAAACCAGAAACCTCACGGACATGGACAACAGTATGGTGATTACCAGTGGGAAAAGGTGGCAGGAAGAGGCAGGAGAGGGCAAAGGACAAATGGTGATGAAAGGAGACTTGGCTTGTGGTGGTGAACAGACAGTATAACACACAGATGATGTGTTTTAGAACTGCACACCTCAAACCTCTATAATTGCACTAACCAATGGCACCCTAATAAATTTAATAAAAATAAATTAAATTAATTTTAAAAGAAATAAATATATTTTGGTTTGGGAAATACGTAGAAAAACATGATGCATTTGTGTGTATGTATGTGTGTATGTATGTATTTATGTTACAAACATATTAAGCACTTATCATATGCTAGGCTTGTCAGTAAGAACCAAGATAATTTTCTCTTTTAAGGTTGTGTACCAACTCAGTCTCTTCATTTTTAAAATACAGACATAATTTACCTATTTGTTTTCTATTGTGTGCCTAACAAAGTACCACACACTTAATGTTTTAAACAACACCAACCTCTAATTCCAAAGTCAGAAGTCCAATGTAGGTCTCACCAGGCTAAAACTGAGCTATGAACTGGGCCGTGTCTTTTCCGGAGGCTCTGGGAAGGATCCATTTCTGGCTCTTTCAGGTTCTTGGAAGAATTCAGTTCCTCGTGATGTAAAACTGGGGTCTCCATTTCCTAACTGGCTGCCATCTGAGGGTCATTCCAAGCTCCCAGAAGCAGCTACATTCCTGGACTCACAACCTTCTTCCTCCATCTGCGAAGCCAGCATGCAAGTGGAGTCTCTCCCGGTCCTCCTTCTGTCATCACGTCTCCTGACCCACTCTTCTCCTTCCCTCTTCCACTTCTGAAGCCCACCCAGGTAACCCAGGATTACCCATTCATTTGAGATCCTTAATCTTAGCTGCACCTATGAAGTCCCTTCTGCCATTCAAGGTAACATATTCGCTGGTCAAAAAAATTAGGGGACATTTTTGTGGGTCTATTATTTAGCCTACTACCTTCTCATAAGTTTATTATGAAAATGAAGTGTGAATATTGACAGAAAGTGCTCAGAGTAGCAGATACAAAGAACTCAATGAATGTTAGTTATTGCCGTTGTTACTATTACTATCATGGAGTTCACATGACAGCAAGAAAAATTGTAATGCAATAGCAAAAGTAGCTCCTGGGTTTCCAGGGACTACTATAAAGGACACATGGACAAAACCAAGGGAGAGGATGGAAGCAAGGGAGGGAGGTGGGATTGGCTGGGGTTGGGGGGAGCTATGAGGGGAAAATGCAGACAACTGTAATTGAACAATAAAATAATTTAAAAAAGAAATAGCAAGAGTAATAGGTATCTACTAAAAGTAAAACTGTATATTTTAGGGCTAGGTGAGCTTTAAACTAATATATTCTACAATAATGCATGTAGAAAGATATCTTGCCAAATGTCTTATTAGGCTTTAACCATAGTAGGCAAATTGGTTTTCTCCCTGCTTTTTACCCCAGTCTAAAGGAAGAAATCAGATATTGAGAATGAATACTTCCCAATAAAAATTATAACTTAATAATTATTATTAGATTGTTAAAGTGAGCAAAAAAAAGAACATATCAGCAAGCATAATAAAATCCATCACATAGGCACTAGATATATTCCCAATATCAGACTCAGGGAACAAATAAGAAACAAGAATCTGGCCTACAGTTGAGAATCACTATCAGTGTAGACGACATGGCTCGTCCAAAAAATCCAAAAGCTGTTCATGAAAAATGCAATGGAAGTTAAATAAATAACTTTGCCCTCGGTTTTATGGAAAATATAGGGTCACTCTTGCAAAGTCGTGATATAAATTTTACTACATAGATTAGCTGTTGTGAAAACCAATAAATTATATTTGAACTATTTTTAGCCCCATTTTATAGAAAAAATATAAGTAAAAATTAAAGCACTAAGAAGTTTGGGTGAAGTTTCCAATATTAACACTAAGTCAACGCCACCATAAGAAATGAGTGAAGCAATAGATATTTCTTCTTCTTATCAGCTGCCTAACTTGGACAACCCATCCACTCAGCAAGAAGTCCATTAGCCTCTGCCCAAACTTGCCCATATTTATAGATTGACTGAAAAGATGAGATGGCAATTCAGTCAATAACCTTTGACACAAATTCAGACAAATCTCGTGCTCCTCACAGTGACAAATTACTCTAGAAAATTAACTGTCGAAAGTGTAGCAATATGATAAAGATTGATTATTTTATTCTTGCAAGCCTGCTTTGAGTTAGAGTAACAGCCTCATTTGGTCACAGATGGCACTGAAAGGGAAGCACAGGGCAAGTCTTTATCTCAGCTGCAAAGGAGAAGATGAATTTTCACCAGATAACAAGGGTGATGATTCTTTTTCACAGAGAAGGAGCTTGTGTTTCGTGAGTGCCTCTTTAAAGTTATCTTTTACCCTCTCAGCAAAGGGGAAGATCATATTTTTAATCATCTCGCTGCCACCTCAAGGCAAGTTTAGCCCCGTGCTTCAACTTTCTTAAAGCAGAGTTTGAAGAACATTCTTTCCACTTTTATATCTTTTACTAACACAATATTATTCTAAATATTTTAAATTACAAATGGTGTTCTCATAAAATATATAAAAAGATAGTTATTAGATTTTAGATCTTTTTTCTTCAAAGATGATAAATGGTAGCTAATATTAAATTCTGTGAGGAATTTAAATATTTTCTTGATGTTCAGGTAGCTATATTGGAAAGGATGTTAATCACTTCTAACAAAAAAGATCAGTAAAGCACCCCTTTTAGTGTTTCTACACTCTATTATTTGCTTTCTGTCACATCAATACCTCCCACTGCTAAGTGCCTTATAATAAGATGTTATTTTATAGAGGAAATATTGGAAATATCATATTACCCCAAGAAGTAACTGGAAACTCACTGAAGCATCACAAATACAGACCTGAAGTTATTCCTCCAAGGGGATGCTTCCTATTTTATTTTTACCCCCATTAAAGACCTGCAAACAAATAGGGAAAGAATAAGAAAAAGAAATGGGAAAAAAGAAATGAAACCATGTCATTACAAAGATGAGAAATATAAAAATCTTTAATAATGCCTGGCCGGCGTAGCTCAGTGGATTGAGTGTGGGCTTCGAACCAAAGCATCGCAAGTTCGATTCCCAGTCAGGGCACATGCCTGGGTTGCAGGCCAAGGCCCCCAGCAACCACACATTGATGTTTCTCTCTCTCTCTTTCTCCTTCCCTTCTCTCTCTAAAACTAAATAAATAAAATCTTTTTAAAAAATCTTTAATAGCCCTGGCTGGCATAGCTCAGTGGATTGAGCGTGGGCTGGGAACCAAAGTGTGCAGGTTCAATTCCCAGCCAGGGTACATTCCTGGGTTGCAGGCCATAACCCCCAGCAACCGCACATTGATGTTTCTCTCTCTCTCTCTCTATCTCCCCCACTTCCCTCTCTAAAAAAAATAAATAAAATATTTTAAAAAATCTTTAATAATGGAGGGTTGGCTGTGAAGAAGATCTAAAGGTAAGAAAAGAGCAGAGGGGCATGGGGAACATGAAGAAGGACAGCTCCAGCATGTATTTGCATGGACTTGCAGAACCAGATGTGGTGGGGAAGAGCTGTCAAGAGTGTGAATCAGGACATGTGCCCCAATTCACAAGAAGCCAACTCTTCAAATAAGCAAACAGAACACTAAATAATTAATCAAAGGAGTCCAATCTTCTCAATTACAAGCTTCCAAAGAGAAGAAGAAATACATCAGTGATCATCAGAATGCATGGAATCATGCAGTTAACATATCTGGATGCCTGATTACCTCTGATCAGGCTTTTTTTTTTTTTTTTTTGCAGAATGTGGTTTTAACAGATGTTGTGGATATTTCAGTGTGCTATTACAGCTATTAGAGAAATTATATGTGATGGCTACTAAGCATGCTAGAAAAATCACCAAAGACTTGGCAATTTCTCCATCTATTTATTGGATTATCATTTCTCATCAAATTAAGTGAGATGCTGATCCCTGGCTGCTGGGAATACTGGCTGGTGACTGTTGACAGCGAAGCCCTTCTTTGAGAACTGCCTTTGAGTATAGGAAGCATTCTTACCTAAAGTTATGCCCCCACCCCCAGGACAGCCTGCATGTAATGATTGGTCAGTGAGGGAGGATATAAATACTAAGCTAGCTATGCTCTATTTGCAATAACTCTGAGGAGCCATCGTAGGCCCACAGCTCCCTTTTGGGTGAGCTGAGACTGATGCTCTATGTTACGGATCAATTTCTCATTCTGCCCAACTCTCTCATTCCTTCACAAGTGTTCCTGAGAGCATTCTTGAATAAACTTCTTGCATACAAATTTCCTTCTTGAGACTATTTCCTGAGGATCCCAACTAAAAACAGTTCTTACCACAAGTGGTTGAGGAAGCAGTCTAAAAATGAGAGTTTGGAGCTAGATTATCACCAGCTGGGTAGGCAACAAGAACAGTATCATGGGTGGTAATTGGAGTGATGACAGAAACTGGCATCTTACAGCAGTGAAATTTTAAGAATGCAAATTGATTGTAAAGTGGGATGGGAAATCAATTAAAGAAAATGCATCAGCAGTTGCACTATCTCAAGCATTTGATAGGTCCTGAAGAGGTAGTTATTACAACTACAATGGGGTAAAGATGGCAGTTGCATGTGCTGTTGATGCATTGGGGAAAGGAAATGAGGTTCACATATGCTGATGCCAGAGACCAAAACAGCCAAGAGATCTACAACTTAATTATAAGCAAAGTAGAGTCTTAGAGATGCTTGATTTGTTGACTCTGACAATTGTACTTACAAAAATCAGAGCTCAGATTAGGAAGGAGTTGGACCATAAAACTTTGCTGGAAACTACTGGCATGAATCAGGCAAGAACCATGAGACCTTTCTCAAAACCTCTAGGTCTTCAAAAGTGGCCCATTATTCTCCATTGAAAACTAGTGCTCCCCCATTTTTTAAAGCAAAAATACACATCTTCTCTTAGAATTTACCTCCACTATTCTTCCTAGTTACTAGACAAAAAATAAATGTCAGCTCACAATGTAATCCCATGAAATGTTGGCCTGTTAAAAAAGGAAGAGCACTAGACCAAAGAAGCTACAGGATAGAGCCCACACAGATATCTAAGACCCACATTGTGATTATGGAATCAAAAGGGCTGGAGTAAGGCAGATTAGTTATAAAGTTGGATATGGAGGCTGCATTGATATAGGAACACTCTCCCCCTTATGAAAAAGTGATATAGGAGGAGAAAGGCCAAGCTTGCTTATATTGGATTGGCCAAAAAGTCTGTTAAATTTTTTCCATAAAATAAAAGATATATATTTTTTTCATTTTCACCAATAACTTTATTGATTTGGATATGTATATTAACTATCTTCCACTATTGGCTTCTAGGCAGAGGCCAGGGGTGTTGCTAAACATCTTCCAATGCATAAGACAGCCCCACAACAGAGAAGTATTTGGCCAAAATGTCAATAGTACCAAGAAGCTTCACAAACCACTTTTGACACATTTGATCATCAGACAGCTTCTCCATACACAGCACAAATCTTCTTTTTTGTGTTTTGGTTGCATTTTAACCTTTCTTGAAATAATAAAGCATAATATGCTGAAAATGCATATTTTCTTCTGTCATCAATATTAAAATGGTTGCATGAAATTCACCAGTTTGAATGTTTTTAATGCACATTGTTATGACAACTGTCACAATACAATTTAACAAAATTGTTTCGAATGAAGTTAATAGACAACTAAGGACTACTAAACCATTGTATAGAAAAACTTAATGGACTTTTTGTCCAACCCAATAAATGGATCATTTCATTACATGAAATAATAAGCTGAAATATATATTTCTTATACAGAGTAGTCCCATTCGGGATGGCTCTGAAAACAGCCATGTGGGAAATCATCCTGGTGGAAAAGCTTTTGGCACTGCACCTGATAGTTCATGCTGTTTAGAAAGAGAAGTTGTCTAAGTCAAAATATTCATAAATTCATAATGCAAAATGACTTGATTTCTTATGCAGGAACCTGGATAGACAAAGATAGTCAGGTAAGGGACAAGGAATTCTAGGAGTAAATATGTATGAACTTATGTGAGTCATGAAATAGCACAAAGATCTTTGTGTCACATGTCAATGCCCATCAGAGAGTACCCACCATGAGAGAGACACTAAACCACCAAGGAGACAGAATAACTTAGCCAGTTGACATTACCCAGCCTCTGTCTTTGGACAATCCTATCTTGTAACAATGAATTCTTCACTAAAGTAGTCATGGTGGCAGGGATGAAGGCTATTCCTGGGCTCAATAGGTACAGGTCCCATCCACCAAGACTGATCTAGTTCCTGTTGAACAAAGACCAGTTTGGAACCCAGTATTGCAATATCTTGTCAACCACCCACTTGGTGGCAAATCGATTTCACAGGCATCTCCACGCTGACAGGAGCAGCCATTCCCCTTTGATGGAACCAACACGTACTCTAGGTCCGTATTTGCTTTGCCCTCTCATACAGCACCAGCAGGCCTCCAGAGAACATAAACTAGCACACTCACAAACTGGCCATTGGGTGTGTTCCACAAGATGAGAAACTAAACAGAGAAAGAAGGACTCATAGGATTCAGTCACGATAGGTTTCTATGAAAGAGATGAATAAGGAGAATCCCCATGATGATATTTAAGGAAAATGCAAAATGACCCTTGTGAAGCCAGAGGAGACTTCCTACAATGTTATGGGAAAAATCAGGCTATGTGTGTGTCTATTTCAGACAATATAAAAAGAGATGGAACCACGTTCGTTAGAAAAATCTCGGCAAGAAATATATCAAAGCATATAATTATCTGTATTTTAAGTGGCTTTGGTTAACTCAGCTCACTATAAAATTTTTATATATAGTTACCAATTTTTACTCCAACTTGGTAAGGTGGAAGTTAATCGAATCTTGCTTATTTTAGAGTATAATCAGTGTCTCTGAGGGTTTAAATAACCTGTTCGAAGTCACCCAAGAGGCTAAGTCAGACTCCAAACCAGAAGAGTGGTTCTGTTAGAGTTATTATTTATGGTTTCTTTTACACCTCTATTTTCAAACTTTCTGAAATATGGTTATGCTGACTTTATGGTGAAAATAAATTTGTAAAATAAGAAAAAATAGACTCACTAGATATTCAATACATATTCATAGAATTTCCAAGGAAATAGCAACGCTTTTTCCTTGGAACAATTGTCATTCAAGATCGTCTGGTTTTACTCTGAAGAGACTGGTTAAATTTCATGCCAGGAAAGTGAGTTCTCAGCCTGAGGTGCCCATACAATTTCAAGCAAGGATGTCATTTTCAGTCTTTAATCTAATAACTATGAATCATTTAACAACTTGCTATCTATATTTTAGAGCTTGCTGAAGAGATTCTTATTTAAACAGCATTATAGTTTTTATGTAACAAATGATCAGTATTTTCGACAACCAAGAAAATAATATTTTTAAGGAAAAGAATAAAATATTGTCATATGACATCTATCAGTTCAACTGGTAACTTTTTGGTTCTTCTCCTTAATTTATATAATGTATCCTCAGTATACTTCAGATATTAAGAAAGAGAAATAAAATGGGTGGTTTTCCAGCCTCTGGAGAGGTAGCCTCATTCAGAAACTAACAGATCATGTTCACTGAAGAGATAAAAATACAAGAGCTAGGAGGAACTAGAGAAGATTTTGAGTTAAAAGCCAATTAATCTTTCTCATCTCCTCCCCTTCAAAATTATAAATAGATTTGATGAAAAAAGTTTTGTTTTTTTTTTAAGAATATGCTATGAATCACTATTGGGCTTACTTACTACATTAAGAATTTAAAATGTACCTGGAGTCAGGTGCTTGAACTTTAATGAAATAATTTTCATGTTAGTCCCTCAACATAAAAATAATAGCTATGTTTTCAACAGTTTAAATCAGACTAGTTTCTGATACCCTATATGACTTGTTTTAGACACAATTGGGTCAAATATCTCTTGAGCAACTTCATGTACAAAGAAGTGCACTGGAGGGTGAGTAAGCCTAATAACTACTCCCAAATGTCTCAGAAGAATGTCATGCTTGGGATAGAGAGAAACAAGAACAACTGGTTTACTTAATTCTAGGCCCACTGTGATAATCAGGTAAAAGGGGTATTAATTTGTATACTGCAGTTAAATTACTTTGTTTAAAAAATTTACATCAGAATTATTTTCCTTACATCATTTAAGCTTGTTTTATCTGATATATGTTCAGCTCTTAAGATGAACTCCTACAATGTTTAATAGTGAACATCCAAGGAGATTCAGACACAAAACATTCTTCTTTTGACTCCTTTGTATTTTCCTTTACCTCTCTTGTTGTCCGATTTTTAAAACTTGGAAGAAAGGCACGTATTGAAAAAATGTCTAGTAAGTCTGATTTCCTACAGATGACCTGGCCTTGTTCTCTCTCCACCACAGAGAGATTCCACCTTCTCCCTTATGCCCTCATCCAATTATGTGCCATCTTTCCCTTTTTATATCCTGTCTGTTTATCTTAGAATTAGTGATCACTACAGAAGCAGGATGGATCCCTACCCAAAATTTGGTTCAGAATTCAAGACTGATGAAGCCACATGCAAACAAGAAGTTACAAAAAGTTGTATTACTTACCTAATAAGGCTTTCTGAGGATTTAAGGGCAGGTTCCCAAGCTGATCTGAAAAAGACTTGAGTGAGCAAGGAAAGGAGACTAACCTGAGTTGTTATTTCATTTTTTTTTTGTAGTCGACATTAGGATCTGAGGCCAGGATGAGGGTTCCAGTGGGTGAGCAGGGCCTTGCATGGTGTGAATTATATGCCACAGCCAAAAGAGAAAGTGCCAAACTTTCTTATCAACTCTACCAAATGTGGGGCTCAAGGGAGACTTAAGGCTTAAAAGCTGTCATCAGCCAAACAACAAAACTGGAGTCCACCTCTGTATTACATTATGAAATGCATTTGTGTCTCATTTGCACTATTGCCTTGGCCCCCAGTTAGTCTCCCTTCTTCTAATACATGGAACCTGACAGCCCGTCTTTCACCATCAGCTCAGGCTTGTCCACTAGCCAATCTGACAATGCCGCGACCCTGTTCCAAGTTCTTCAGTGGTTCTGCATCTCTGGGCAGTAATTCTCACAGGTTTGCATTGAGAATTAGAGAACAGAACATTGAAGATAGAGGGATACTCCAAGTGGCTCACTTCAGAACAGTTCTGAACACTACTGTTTTATATTAAATATCATTGGCTGTTGCCTTCTACTACAGTCATGTGAGTTTTACTACAAAAACAACTTTCCACATACCAATTTAAAATAGACTAAAAAATTATAGCACTCTTATGTCTTCCTAGAAGAGTCACCACATGGATCCTGTGACTTTTAGCAGTTAATCAAGCATGCCTTTAGGGCATGTATTCTTTAGTTTGAGAAGCATAATCTTACACAAAAGAATATAAAGGCTTCCACTCAGCACAGGAAACCCTTTACTACCATAATCTTTATCTGTCCTCGGGCCTTGTCCTCAGGGTCTGCCTCTCCAAATGGTGCACAGAGCTCCAGCGGCTTCACCCCTGCGCGGCTTGTCCAGGTGCCCTGCCTCCACCCCCTCCACACAGCTCCGCTTTCTGGGCCTGGCGTGCCCTCGTCTTCATAGAAAGGATTTTAGTCCTTCTTTGAAGTATTTCTCTCGCTTTTCTCTGAACATTACACATATCCACATTATAGCTAGGATCATTTCGGTTTGTAATTTGTGCACATCTACCCTCCTGAAAGTTTGCATGGACAGGGACAGTATCTTTTCAGCTCTATGAGCTGGCACAAGTACTGTGGCACCATGGGTAATCAGTACACTTTTGTTAAGTGAATGAAGAAGTATTTTTGAAGTGACATTTATGGTAACTTTTGCTGCCTCCCTTTAAATGCTATAAAACATCTCTAGTAATAATATGGTTGAAAATTTTAATTTAACTTACATGAAAGATGACTTAAATATTGTTAAAATTATAGGGTACCTTCATTTTAAAGACCATTATGACAATAGCTTTAACAGAAAATAGAAGTAAAAAAGACAGCAAACAGCAAAACAGCCAAAAAGAAAACCAACAGCAAAACAGCCAAAAAGAAAGTAAAATAAAGAAGAAACCTTGAGAAAAAAATAAGTGTGAGCCAAAAAATTAAAAATATAAACTTTTGAAAACTCCTAAGATTGAAGAGCAGGGACAAGGAAATTTATACAATCTCTTAACACTGGGTGGTATGGGAGGATAAAGACAATTTATACAAATCATAAGGGAACAAACTTTAAATTTTTAAACTTCACAAATTTTAAATGGGAAGCAAGCCTATGAAAGCAGTATTGGTGGAAATATTAATTGGTACAGCTGCTATGAAAAATAGTATGGAGATTTCTCAAAACATTCCAAATAAAACTACACTATGATCCAGCATGTTCACTTCTGGGTATGTACATGTAAAAGAGAAATGAAAACACGATTGTGAGGAGATATATGCAGTCTCATGTCTGTTGTAACATTATTTATAACAGCCAACATACAGAAACAACCTAAGTGTCCATCAACAAATGAATGAATACAGAAGATATGGATATACATAGTAGTCCACTGTGAGAAAGAAGGAAATTCTACCATTAAAAACAAATTGGATGAAACTTAACAGCATAATGCTAAGTAAAATAATTCAGACAGAGAAAGACAAATACTGCATGACCTCACTTATTTGTAGAATAAAAAAAAAGTTGATCTCATAGAAATAGAGAGTAGCATGCTGGTTACCAAGGGCTGAATAGTGAAGAAAATGGAGAAATGTTGGTCAAAATGTACAAACTTTAAGTTTTCTGATGAATAATTTCCAAGAAATATAATGTACGGCATGGTAATTATTATTAATAATACTATGTCATATACTCAAAAGTTGCTAAGAGAATAGATCTTAAATGTTCTTGTCAAAAAGTGTTTATTATGTGACAAGATGGAAGTGCTAACCAACAGTGTGGGGATAATCACTTTGCAATATATAAGTGTATCAAATCATGTTGTACACCTTAAACTGATACAACATATCAATTATATCTTAACAAAACTGGAGAGAAATATTGCCAAGAAGTAAAAAAAGAAGATTCAGATAACCCCATAAATAAAAAGCAAAAATGTCAATCAAATTGTGAAAGATATATTTTAAAAAACTGATACAATGTGTCTTTAAAAGATCATAGTGAGAAAAATAATTTTAAAAATAAAAGAACAAAAATAAAAATAAAAATGCAGGCACCAATGTTATTTCATTTGGGAAATTTTATCTTAGTTACCATGGAGATGGTTCCAGAGGAAACCCATGTATTTTAGAAGGTCATGAACTGGTGTCAATAATTTTTTAATCTACACACGGAATGTTTAGAGCACGTAAAGTAGAGGTCAACAGTGAACAGCTGTTGTGCAGTTTTAAATCAGATGTTTAAAATTTTAAGATCAGATATTTACTATATGCATGCAATGTGTATGTTTGCAAATATCCATTCTATTAAATAGTAAATAGTTGCTTGCTATTATGTACATAATAGTTAAAATTAAAATTCTTTATGTTTTCCAATAAAAATGTAGATCAAACGCAAGGACCCAGAATTATTCTTCACTCGGTCTTGCTCTTTATTTCTCTCACTGGCGGTGGTGAGAGAGGGTCCAACCTGTGTGCAAGGGGCATTAAATTTTAAGCTTCCAGAAAAGAGTGAACTGAATAATACAAAGTGAAAATGAAGCTAAAAAAGGTCAAAAAGACAAAGATACTAAACTTCACTTGTTTCATCTTGTCAAATTCAATTTTATCTACCACATGTAAAAGATCTTTTGAAAAAACAATTAAGTTCAAGAGGCTGCAAGGTCAGAAATGAATCTGGAGGTTATTAGAACTGTTAATTATAATTTCAGAGAGTGTAAATATATCTGAGTGTCATGCAAAGCTTAAGTTTATATGAAACTAACAAAAACTTCAAAAGTAGCAAGATGGTGGGCCCCCACCAACATCCACCCCTTGGTAAGTGCCAAGGAGCATCTGAGCTCTGAATGTTTGGGGAGCAGGTAGAGAGTAAGGGTTGGTTAGGAGTACGGTTTAAAGCCAGTAAGAATAATGAGTAATTCTCTAATTGTGATTTTATATGTTAAGAAATCAATTCTAGAAAACTATGTTTTTTAAGAAACTAGACTACATCATTTTCTGTTTTGTTTAATTTCAGTTTTATTCAGGATAATTGACATAATATTGTTTAAGATATTCACTGTGCACATTGTGGTGATTTAATATACATGTATATTATGAAAGGACCCCTCATCATACTAATTAACATACTCATCACCTCACATCTTTCTTTTCTTGATGATATTTGTTTTAATCTCTTAGAAAATTTCATTTACAAAATACAGTGTTTAATATAACACAGGTCATGGTCTTCAGAACTTATTTTTCTTGTAGAAATGTGTGCCCTTTACACTATTTCCTCCATCTGTTAGCCCCTGGCAACCACTTCTCTGCTCCCTGTTTCTGTGTGTTTTCTTATATTATGCAAAACAACCCAAGTTTATGGTGATTTTGGTAAAGATTTCAATAAGTTTAGAAAACAAAGTTTCTTCAGCAATAAATATGGCGATAAATGAAAACATCAATGAAAAAAAAATTTGCATGGATGTGTTTCCTGCTCCTGCCTTGTGCTCATGCAAATATAACTGTCCAGAGAAGCTACATTCTTTTTTTTTAATTGACACAAAAGCTGTCTGTGTTAGCAACAGCACTCATATATTCTGGAAACTAGTTATGCACTTGCCTGACCACCAATTATACATATCTAGTACAAATGACCACAGGACAGTTGTAATGATTTTTTTACAAGACTAAATGATGCTGTTTTTCCAGATAGAACATTCTTGGCAACACAAGTTTCAAACCTCTTACAGGTCCCTCCCTGAACTATTTAATAACTGAGCAATGTCATTTAACTTCAATGTGGATGAAGTGTATGTGAATGTAAGATTAAATTGCATCAAGTACTTCCCTAAAGTGGGAAGGATTTATTTATAATATATTGGTAAATAAGTCCAGCTACCAATAGACAGGAAAGTCCAAATATCAAAATGGCCATTATTCTAAACTCATGTTGGATTATTGTAGTGGTTATGAAGATAAAACTTGTTTGCTCAATGTAACAAGCATGGACTTGGTAGAAAATAGACTGTGCATTCAAAGGGTTTTTGTGAAAATACTTTAATCCAGTATTTATAAATGTATTTGCAGAATTTGGGGAAGAGGGAGAGATAATGAAGGGTATTGAAACTGTCTAGAACAAGGAACTGTTACGATACCTAAATCCATAGGGAAAAATGAAAAACAGTGTTACCAGAATCCAGAAACAGTCAGAACCATGAAAAATGGGCCAACCATTGGACTCTGACTGTGGCTGGCATAGGAGCAATTCTAAGAATAAATACCCACAACTTTCTTTCTCCTTCTGAGTCTTTGACAGTACTGAGCTCAAATGGTAGCCAAAATGCAAGAGGTCACAGGTGATGTCATTCATGGAGGTCATTTTTCAGGATCCCAGATTTGGAAGGAAAAGAACAGAGAATTTGTAGGAAAAAACATGGAGGTATGTTCATTATTTGTCTCTTTGCTCTCAAACTCATTTATTTTTCCTTTCCTTGATCTAACATCAACACAGGAAGATGCACTTCCTTGTCAACTTCTTTCTAACTTTGTCTAGTCATTGGGAGCTAGTGGGCAGAGCTTTAAGAATTAAAAGAAATTCTATATATCTCCCCAGCCAAGAACAAAACCAAAGAAAAAATAAACAAAGGGGATTACATTTACACAGCAAAGGAGACCATCAACAAAATAAGACAATGCATGGAATGGGAGAAAATATTCTCCAACACACCTGATAAGGGGTTAATATACAAAGTTTATGAAGAATTTACAGAACTCAACACCAAAAAAAATCCAGTTAAAAATGGGTAAAGGACCTGAATAGACACTTTTCTAAAGAGGACTTGCAGATGGCTAATACACACATGAAAAGATGCTCAACATCACTAATTATCAGAGAGATGCAAATTAAAACCACAATGAAAGACTAGGGGGTGGAGAGATTGATCAAAAAGGAAAAAAGACCCATGAATGTGTATAAGGGGGTTAAATTGTCAGAGAAAAAATACAATAAAAAATAAACACATAAATCCTAAAATAAAAAAGAACTGAAAGAAATCAAAAGTCATGCTATCTTTCTCAATCTCTCTCTACGTCAGACATTCTCTCCAGAATGTTTGCATGCTCTCCATGGCCCAGCTACCATTGGACACCCCCGGTCCCAGCTCCCACAGATAGGGCAGAGCAGAAAGGGGCAGTTACACCATTACTGTTTCAACTGCAAGTCCAAGTTTATGGGCTGAAGCAACACTACCTCTCTCTAGGCCCCTCCAGCCTGGGGGTGGCAGTAGCTTCATACTGTTTTTATTGTATGGTTTGTCTCGTGTTTCTCTGTATAAATTCTCAGGTCTTCCATCACCTGTGTATCCAATCACACATATTACATTTCCTCTATTTGCAATAAGAAAGTCGTTACTGTTTTTGACAGAATTCTGATAAAATGCTGGCTTAATTTATAATTGTCTTTGATTACAAAGTCCTACCTTTATCTTCAGAAACATTTTTACAAGCTGAAATGACTATTGCAAGCACATAGATGAATTGATTTAGGCTTTTACATCCTAAGTTACTTAATAAATTGGAAGCGTGAACTTGACATCACAAAACAGACATGGTAAGTAACAGCATCATATTACTTTCTTTCAGGCTAATGAGAAAAAAAATAGAGACATAATTTAATAAAATAATCTAATATTTATGTCACATATCAATGAAGGTATAGCATCCAGTGTGAAGAAAACTTTAACCATAGTTTGAATAGATAAAAGTAGCAGGAAAATTGAGTCACTTCATGGCATAAATGGCTGTAGAGGCATAAAAAATCTAAAAAGAAACTGCTGCTCAGCAGTCAGTTTGACATTCACATCCTGAAGATACACTGTTGAGAGCCCACTTTTGTCCCATAAAGTTCCCGCTTGTTAATACAAGTAAGGAGAGCAGTAAGTAGTCAGTGATAGACAACAGTGGGCAGCAGAGAACTGCTTTCATCTATTCAAACTTAACTTGAGAAATTACTTCTAAGATAAATATGAAAAAGTAGTAAAATGAAATAGCAAAAATAAATGTAAACAGATAATAAGGGATGCTTATCCTATTTTAAACTAAAATATCTGACATATAATGTGAATCAATAATATCTCAAACCAGGTATTAGTGGTAAGCAGACTTATCATGGGGAGGTACAGACTCAAAGACAGACTCAAGGACATACGACTTCAGCTGATTGTCCATGAAAATAAGAGTTAAAATAAGAACTCCGTAGTCTCTTTCTTTGACCTTAGAGTTTCCCACAGCTACTTTCCTGAGCCTGTTTCCCCAGGAAAGAGCAGTTAGATACCAACGTAGTAAATATGACGATTGTGTTTGAGGTCATTAGAAAAGGAAATAGAGATGTCTCGGCTCAGTGGTCTTGCCACTACCGATCTGCTCCTTCAGTGCAAAATGCCAGTGATCCACCCTTGATGCACACATTTCTGAGTCAAGAACACTGGCAGATGTTGAAACCAAATCACAGTCACAGAGAATAAAATCTGTCCCTGCTGACTTCCACTTATGCATATGGAACGTCGTCTCTCTTGAAAAAGTACTCCCAGGAAAACTTCCCTTCTCTCAAAACTGGAAAGCAGGAGAGCTGCTTTCACCTTTCACCGGAGGTTGTGTAGAATATCACTTTCCAAGGAGGCATAATTTGAAATAGCCAACCAAGTAAGGTACTAAACAGAAATGATACAAATCCATTATAAAATCCACAGCTTTGAAGCCAATCCATCAGCTGCATATTAAGAGTACACTACATGCACACAGGTAACCTCAACGCTCAGGGTCATCTCTTGCATAAGTAGGAACCTGTGGGTTACCAACAAGAATGAATTGAATGCTGCAGACGTGACTTAGGAAAGAGTACTACACTTCATGAGTGAAAAAATTCAATTAAAGTATTTCTGCAGAACTTACAAGGTCCAAATATTGGGGAAATGTCCAGACCCACAATCCATGAAAAAAGATCAAGGAAAGTGAATGGAATTAAGCATAGAGGCAATTACTGATGATATTATTTGGATAGATTTAAATGCTTCACAAAGGGACACAAAGGCCTGCTAGTTATTTCTCCTTTTCAAAATAAGTATATGTAAACAAAGACAATTTGTTATATAATTCTCAGAAATTATTATTGATTTCTTAGAGTGGGTTATTTAGAATTTATAATATCGATACCACCTTAAAAGAAAAGTCCTACATTTATCTTCAGAGACATTTTTACAAGCTGAAATGACCGTTGCAAGCACACGGATGAATTTCTTAGTACCTGAGTGCCCAGATAGCATCAGAAAACTCCACTGGTCTGGAACTTTGAATATTCTACTGTTTTGTTACTATAAGCTTATACCTACTGGTGTTGATTTGCAGAAACTTTCCCCTTGAAGTTTCTGTGGTTATAAAATGAGGAAAATGAATTATACCACCATGAAATGCAATAGAAGGAGAATGCCATCGGCATACTTGCATGTAGATTGTATTAGTTTACTAGGACTGCCTTACTGCAGTACCAAAACCTGAGCCGTTTTTGTCCCTTTGTGAAGGAATGAAGAGAATAAAAGGAACCTGCAAAGGAGTGTTTGTAGAGATGGGAAAAGAACCAACATGAATTCAATGTTACAAAAGGAGAACACACAGAGATGTTTCTCAGGGGTGAAGTTAGCAAAATACTGTGGATGCTGTTTGGGCTATTTACAAATATTTGGTTCCCTCCTGGTCACAGAATAAGATTGCCCTTGTGCCTATCTCCACCCCCACCCCCACTTCATTCAGGAATAGCCAAGTGACTTCTTTTGTTCAATAAAATGTAAACAGGAGTTGCTTTTGTCACTTCCAGGTTGAAGCTTTACATGCCATGGCCTGCCACAACACTGACAATATTCCAAAAAGTTCTGCTGTGCCAGTTAAGTTAAAGTGAGGATAACATAGATCAGATCTACTGATCCTCACTAGACATGCAGTGTGACATCATGTCTTTGCTCTTCTAAGCCAGTGAGATGCTTGTGTGGTTTTTGATACAACATAATCCAGCCCATCCTGACTGTGAGAAGTGAAGAACGCCAGAATGGGGTCAAGGATAAAGGGAGCTGAAAAAAATGTCCTAGGATTTGAAATCTAAACCAACATTTTAATCTGATGGCTTCCTGTTGTCAAAATTAGGACAAACTTGCCTATATTAAGGTCTATGTATTTCTTCTCTTTCTTTGGTATTTATATACTTCACTGCATTACATTACTTCTTGAAGGTTGTCTAAGCCCAGATTAGATTCCAAAATACTTTCAGTTATTGCTAAAACATTTCACCTTTTTAACTCCTTCACATATTGTGATTCCTACAATTTAGTGTTGCTGAAATGAAGTATGTAGAGGCACAAAGAATTTTTTCCTATTTGGGCACTACCCTAAAAATGGAATAGGTTTACAGGAGAATAGGAAGCTCAATGGTAAATCCATTCAAGCTGGATTATAATAACTTTTTATAAGGAACAATAGTATCATTGATTGAGCACCTATTATGCTCTAGGACATATAAGTGTGCTTTATTAATGACATTTTATTGACATTTTATTGCACAGCAATTGTGATAAGTAAATACAATTAATTCCATTGATGTGAAAGAGTAGAATTCCACTGATGTGAGAGATGAGAATCATCCATTCTCAAATGGCTAGTTAGGAGCTGAGACTGGATTCTACTCTAAGAAGGAAGAAACTTAAACCTGTGTTCTTGTTTCAGAGAGAAGAACTTTGGGCTGAATGTCCATTTCTGTCATCAATATTAATATGATACCTTGACAATATTCATGTTCCCATAGAAGACTCCTCCTTGTTTTTGTAGTTAGGTCTCTATTGCATCTAAAACAAATGAGCAAAGCCCACAATTTTCTACAAAAATAAGATTCATTCTGTTTCATTTATATTTCAAGCCCTTTTCTTAGGGAAAGAAGAAATTCACATGTTGTTATACTTTTACAAGGTACAATAATTTTCTTTTATAACCTGAATGAAAAAAAGTACCAGAAATTCTGCTGCTTCCTGTGACTCGGAGTGATTTGAAATTTCACCATTAGTCATAGAACAAGATTAACTACTTGCAGATAATAATGAAGGCACTGTTGAATTCATTTAAATGATTGAATGAAGTGTTTGAGAGAGGAAGTCATATAGAGCCATATAATTTTATTTTTCTTTCCTTTGCTGCATGGATTTAATTCCTCCAATATATGGAGAGAAAAAAACTGTAGTACCTTGAAATTTCCCAGATGACACCTAGTGCCGTTGCAATGACAAAGACACCCTGCGGCGAACATTTTCTTTGCATAGCATCCCTCTTGTCGTGTTATTTTTGTTGGAAAATGATTTATTAGAAAGTTTCTACAGGATGGAGCCTGAATAAATCATGTTGGCTGGATATTAAGGAACTATAATAATCAAATGTAGAGGTAAATTCATTAGCTATTAAGAGTCCGTGTGAGTCATCAATGCTTCAGCCTAACCCAGAGGTCCTCAAAGTGTGGTCCCCTCACCAGCATCAGCAGCAGCGACTGGCAGTTTGTTAGAAATGCACATTCTTAGGCCCTTGCCTCGGACCTGCTGAATCTGAAACTCTCGGGGAGTGGGCCCTGCAGTCTGTGTTTTCCCCAGCCCTCCAGCAGAATCTGGTACTGCTAAAGATTGAAAAATACTGCCCTAATTCCATGGTTAAATTTGAAAAAAATGTATATCTTATCCCCACCCTTCATCTTTAGCAGTGGTTCTTAAACTGGTTGAACATTAGAATAAACTATCAGTCCTTTAAAAAATACTTATGCTCAGACCTACTCCAGATGAAGGAAATCAGCATCTCCGGGTGGATCTGATAACCGGAGAGAATTGAGAATGACTAATACATAGCAGCACTGTTTGTGGTGGGAAGAAAGAAATTTTAGTATAGTGTCAGCAAATCTGGATCCAAAATATCTATTCATGTATAACATCAAGTAAATCATAAAAAGTTGCAGATTTCTCCCTCACAACATTTTTCAAGTGCCAACTGAGTTGAATTATGTGATCATGCATTATAAATTATAAATGTTGCTACTCATGGTTCAAGACAGGAAGTTCCTGCTTTTGGTTAGAACTGTAGAACCTCCAGCTCCACTAGAGACTTGATGAGACAGACTCTGCATTTTAAAATGCTCCATCCTTCATATACATATTCATGTTTGAGAAGCACTGTTCTAAAGCATGAGGCCAAGATAAGTCATCATCATAAGATATGAACAGGAAATGTACTTGCATAAAATTTGTGCATACTATGTCCCGTTACTACAAATCTTTTTAGCTTTAAATGAGTGAGGGGTGAAAAAGGGGGAGGGAGATAAATTTAGAATAAGCATTTCAGCTTCACAGTTTCACTGTGATCTTTCACTTTGGAACTGAACACAAAAAGGCCCTAAGAGTCTGTTTGTTCAGCAAAGATATAAATGGGAACAGGTTCCCTCAGGGCTTGCTGGGTTACTAAGAACTTAAGAGCAATTCAAGTGTGAAGAATAATTCACTTCATGGTTGCAGTTCAAAGTTTGACACAGAGCGAGAGAATGTAGGCTGAGTTGATAAACAACCAGGAACGATAAGTTTGTAGGAAATTACTTATCAATAAACACATGTACACTAATTTATTGTTATTATTATTATTACTGACTTTTATAAACAGACTTACAATTTTAAATCAACACATCATAGATAATGTTGCTGTAATAGCATGTCAAAAAAAAGTTAAGAGAAAACAACCAGAAAATGTGACTCCTGTGGGTGATTTAACGTTGGGTTTGATTTCCTCCAGCGAGCACCCCTTCCTGCTCACACAAGTGCAGTTATGAAGGCATGAGGCATGACTTTTCTTGTAACAAACCTGCTGTATTCCTCTGCTCTTCGGAGAAAGTAATAAACTGCTAGGCAATCAATAAGTCCAGTAAATACCCCTATACACTTCAGCTCATCGGCTGTGTAAATTTTATTGACTTACTAGGATCATGTTACTTGGATCTGCTGCCTGTAATGATGAAAAGCTGTTATAAAGGTGAGTAAATTGACCCCACTGGCCCATAAATAAATGTTCAACCAAAAATGCTGTGGAAGAGTAGCTTTGTATTCCACCATCTGGTGTTTCTGAGAATATTACCAAAGCAGCAGTAGGTGGTGGTGGGAAAACACCCGTTTCATTTTCATCCTTGAGAAAACAGTGGCATTTGGAAAACACATGCACGCTCTTTTCTGGGTCACCTACCTAAAGACCATCTAATATAACAGGATTTATTTTTCCAAGAGATTTCCACTTTAGTGAGTCCTACCATATTAGCGATGGGGGAAGTGCTAGACTGATGGGCCTGACATCTAATGTGCCCTATTTTTCTGCATAACAGAATGAGCACCATGGTGAATAATGCAGAACTCCAAAGGTGGGGGAAGCTGGGGGAACATGTCTGAGTGAAACATGTGTAGAGGCCAGTAGATTCTCAGAGGACTGAGAGGTCACATCTCAAAACTTCAACTACATTAACCTTCACATTAGTTAATGCACCTTACATGAGGTCGTAAACGTTAAGTATGTATCCACTGATCAATCCATTCTTCTTTTATATTCCAGCCATTCCAAGCATTTTAATTTAGCACTTGTAAGTCTCAGGCATTTGGAAACCTCATCTTGTTTGTAATCATTATTTTCTAGCTAAATAAATCTATTTCCTTAATCAGACTTTATCTTGTAAGCGTTGTTCCTATATTTTCATAGGCATAGGGTCAGGTGTACAAACAGCTGCAATTTAAATTTTAACTACTTTTATTTTATGTACCTTTAGGCTTGATTCTGATGGATGTAGAACATTTATTGAAATCATTTTTAGGTCAAAGCCCAAATCCAGGGGCAAGGTGGAGATAAAGGAACATTCTGGGTCATATTTCAGTATCTTGTCACACTTATATTAAGAAAAAATTCACATCTAATTCTTCCAAATATTTTCACATTCCTCCATCAAGTGTGTACGGTAAACAGCATCCTGGAAAGTAGAGAGTGCATTGAATGAAAAACAATAAAAAGACAGAGGTTCTAGTATAAGATCTGGTGTTAACCATGAAATCTTGGGTAAAATATGTCACTTTACTGTGTTTCAGTTTCCATATGTACAAAATACTTAGATATGATTGAATGTATATTCAGTCTATGATTACATAATTTCCAAATCCTCTAAGAGTTCTTTTATATGTTCATCAACTAAAATCACTTATAGGAAAGAGAAAGAAAGCACACTATACAGCTGAACGCCTTACATAGTACTAACACCTTATGTTAACTGGGCATTTACTAGGAGTCAGGCACCGTTCTGAGCACTTATTATGTACTGTATTTCTCTATTATCAAAACACTCTATCTGTAATTCACATGTGGGAAAACTGAGTCTCAAAGAAGTTAACTAACTTGTCTATCATCTCACGGCTCATGGGAGGTGCTCCCAGGGCTGAAGTCCAGACAATAAGTTTTTGGAGCCTGTAGTATTACCATTTTTCATCTGCAAGGTGCCACCTAAAAGTATTTTACTGCAACATATTTAAGTCTGTTATAGTATTTTCAATGCATATTTCCACTGCTGTTATTGCATAATCCGGAGAGCAGTGTCAGGTCCCACAAAAACTGCCGTTGTTCCAATTGACTAGCTTACAAACAAACATTTCACACAATAAGTTATATACCCACAAAGTAGTTGAACTCATGTCTAATAGTACCTGATATTCCCAGAGAGCAGCTTCTGATGTTGGACAATAACCTATATGATCAGGTAACACAGACATATAATTCAAAATGCAGTCTCCTCAAGGTTAAGCCCACAGTCTATTTTGTGTCCTACAGTGGGGCACGTTTCCATTCTATTTAATATGTGTATGACTAAATATATACTGGTACGGGTAATTTATGTATTATGCTTTTACAGATTTCTACTTTTACCATTCTGAGGCATTCATTTATCATCTCTAAAGGGGAGTCAACAAGTTTCCTGTGAAGAATGAGGGCCCAATGACAATTCTCACACAGCATTTACTGACAAAACCCCTAGAGAGGCTAGACTTCCTCACTAAAGATAAAAGGAAAAAAAGAGAATAGTTTTCCTTGGCCATTGTGGCTCAGTTGGTTAGAGTGCTGACCCATAACCGAAACGTTGCAGGTTCGATCCCCAGTCCAGGCACATATGATCCCTTGCTGGTGCATATGGGAGGCAACCATGGATGCCTCTCTGTCTCATGTTGATGTTTTCTTTCTTCCTTCCTCCTAACCTTCCTCTCTAAAAGCAATGAAAAATGTCCTCAGAGGAGGACAAAAACACACTTTTTAAAAAGAAAGAGAATAATTTGAAGATTCAGAAGAAAGAAAAGGCTAAAATTTAGCCAATGTCCTCATAGGCAGATGACCCTGCAGGACAAATAACAGTTACCTGAGAAGTTCAGTTCTTAAAAAGAAATGAAATAACTATACTTAGTGAAGCAAAATGAACTAAACAGACAAATAAAGAAATTTGAGTAAGTATAAGGAATAACTCCAAAAAGTAATAAAGATTATTAATAGTGTGAAGAAACAATAGCAGTTTTAAAGAACTAGGTGTGAATACTAAATTGATAAAATATAATTGCTGAAATAAAAGAAAAAAATGATAAAAATAAAAGAAAGTGGAGGTCTGAAGTGGAACTGTCATTATCCATATACTAGGAATCCAGCTAAAGAGAATATTAAAATCTGGAGAATATATTTGGGATTTTCAGACAGAAATCACATATTAAATAAAAAGGAATAAAATTTGTCTTGACCATGATTTCTTAACAATAACAATGAAAGCCAGAATAATATCATTCAAATAATTAGGGAAATAACAATTATTTTAGAATTTCATATATGGCCAGGTTATCATTCAACAACTCAGTTGAAATAAAGTTGTTTTTAAACAATAGCAGTTGAAGTCAAGGGAATTTATTATCAACAGACTTCACTAATGAGATTTGTAAAGGATGTACTACAGAAAGAAAGCAGATCAATACTGTCATACATGTATGCCTTAAAAAACACAACAAAAATGAACCATTAAAAAATAAAAACAAAACACAAAAAAATTAAAAATAAAACACCTTTTTTATACATTGATCTACACAAGAACATTATACGTGCCACATCAACACACCATGAAATGCTACCACATATCTTCCTAATTTGCAGATTCTACATTCTCTCCCTGTTCTCATGTATCTGGTGAACTCCCAATAATTGCCGCAGCCTCACATCCAAGTTTTTCCACCATTGCTCAGGTTTCCAAACCATCCTGAGACCAGCTGAATACACCTTGTGCATATTTCTTTTACAGGTTTTGTTGCATGTATTATTTATTTAATAAATAATTATTAAGCAATTATTTTGTTTCAGGCACTACTATTTTTGGCACTAAGAAGGCAATCACAGACATATAGAGTCTCTGCTTTCATAAATTTTCCATTAATCAACAATTACAAATTGTGTTATTGCAACAAATAGTTACAAAATCTCTTCTATTACGTCAGTAAGGGCATGGGAGAACTAATTCACCTTTGGCTCTCATGTTTCAGAGTCAGTTGAGACAGTCTACCACAACTGATTACATTCAGATGGACATATATGAAGATTGAGTTGGCTAGATAGAGCCACTTAATTATGTTTATTAGAATACATCCTTGTCATTAATGGACAAGAATCACTACCTTATATCTACAAACAATAGCTCATCACTTATTTTGGTTGTCATCATCTCTGAGCTATAGCCCACACATAGATTACACAAAGTAGAAGAACTGTTCAATAGGTACCTGTGTTCAATCATCACATTCCACTTTAATGTGCAAATATAAGCATTGCATACTAAAGCTTGAAAGCAGAAAGAAAAATTTCATATTATTCAGTTAGTTTACTATTTAAAATTATTTAAGATTAGTGAGAAATACTGTTTTCTGCTACCTGCACTATTCAGGAGAAATAACTAAGCTTTGTTTTCTTAATCTGTAAAAGTGTTACTAATAGCACTTGCCCCAAATGTACTTTATGGGAATGATAGATAAAAAGGAACAGAGAGGGCAAGTTCTTTAAATCTCAAAAGAACAATGCAAACAGGAGATTCTACTAAAATATAAGCTTCAAAAAGGCAAAAATTGTTACCTGCTTTGTTCACTGTTAAATGCACAGTATCACACCCAGATTTGTGGCTACCATAATAAAATATTGCTGGTGTTAATATATCAGTAACAGAAGTACATAAATATATAGAACCCCAATCATTTATTCTCCCCAATTACAAATCTCTAAAATAAATTAACCATAAAATTTGAAAAGTTTGAAGTTTCTTAATTTCAAATCTGAAAGACATTTATTTTGTCAGATTAGTGAATGCATAATTATACTACTACATCCATAAAGCCAAAATGAAGGTTTCTCTTTATACTGTTGAAAAATGAGTTGTACCAGAGATTAATTAAGAAAAAAAGGCAGCGTTTTAATGGAGGCTAATTATGTGTGTGTGTGTGTGTGTGTGTGTGTGTGTGTGTATAAAGCTTTGAAATTTGAAGAGTATCCATGCAGCTGTTATGGTTATCAGATATTCAAAACACTACTTCCTGGCTGGTGTGGGGTGAATTGGGCACTGACCTGCAAACCAAAGAGTTGTCAGCTTGATTCCCAGTCAGGGCACATGCCTGGGTTGCAGACCAGGTCACCAATAGAGGGCGCATGAGAGGCAACCACACATTGATGTTTCTTTCCCTCTCTTTCTCCCTCCCTTCCTTCCCCCTCTCTAAAAATAAATAAATTAAAAAAAAAAAAACATGCTACAGTGCAAGCTATGTCATTAAATTCTGTTGCCCCTCTTCTTTTTCTACAGGTACTCTGTTAGTCTACTCCCCCAAAATGGATCAAGTCACCCTATATGCCTATGCCCTCATTCTAGTGATAAAGTCATCGCCCTACTGCCTTCCTAAAACAATTTTCCCATGAGAAAGCCCTAAGTTACAGGTAAAGTCACTTCTCACTATGGGCTTCCAGAAACTTGTGCCACTTTTACAAATTTTCCATGATATAATGTATTAAGCAAGATATTCATCAACAGAATACTTTTTTAAAAACTTACTGTGACTATCTATTCAAATGAGGGAGAAAGTAATCTTTACTGAAAGGTGCAGCCTGATAATAATGATAGAAGTGTATTAAGGGCAACATTTATTAAGATTTCAGTGGAGTGGTGTCAGTCTCTCATTGAAGAACCCTGAATAATATGTGGCATCATATGAATTATTCACTATTCACAACATAATATGTTAGCATGCCAAGAATAATGGTCAGAAAATGTTACTCTATAACCAGCATACTTATTCCTTCAACAGCCCTAGCCTGGGAAGGGTCCTTATTCCAAGTCAAGGAGTGGAGCAAGAGGAGGAAGCTGGAAGCTTGGGTTCCAAAGGTTCAGTGTTTTATATTCTGATTTGTTCTCTCCCTCTGTGTAGTGAAGTGGTGCTGGTCCCGCTGGAACAGAGTCTGGTCTGAAGTCTGTAGGGATCAGCTAGGTAAAGTAGAATTGAGATGGTAGCCTATGTTTGTTAGCCTAAATGACTACATTCGCCGCCCACATTGCCACCTTCTGGCTGTTGATAGCTTCAGCCAATAAGGAAGAATCTCCTTTTCTGTGAATTTTACTTTATTAAAACTACCTTGGGCAGGAGGACTCTCTACTGGACTGCCTTTAAATGTTTATTACCTCTTTATGACCCTTACCAATAAAACCAAACAAACATAGCCCTCAAACATTACACTGAGTAGATGTGCATCCTTATCAAAGTGAAAAGATTCTCTGTAGAAATCCAGGAGTGCATAGTAGACTCATGTAATCAAAACAGGGCAGAAAAAAAATAGAACTGGAATGTGACTCTAACATACACTAAGGCACTTGATGATTTCAGTAAGTTACTTGATTTCTTTTTTTAGTATATTTTGTTGATTATACTGTTTTAGTCTTCCCACTGTCTGTCTCCCCTTTATCGCCCTCTGTCTTGCACCCCCCAATCCTCCAGCATTCCCCTCCCTTTGGTTCATGCCCATGGGTCATACATATAAGTTCTCTGGCTCCTCTGTTTCCTACACTATTAACCTCCCCTGTCTATTTTATGCCTACTAATTATGCTTCTTATTCCCTGTACCTTCCCCCCGATTCTTTCCATCCCACTGATGACCCTCCATGTGATCTCCATTTCTCTGATTCTATCTGTTCCTGTTCTAGTCATTTGCTTAGTTTTTGCTTTTGTTTTTTAGGTTCAGTTGTTGATAGTTATGGGTTTGTTGTCCTTTTACTGTTCATGGTTTTTGATCTTCTATTTCTTAGATATCAGTTTATTTTTGTATTCACTTCCTACTTTATAAAATAAAAGAAAACTGGGTGAATGTACAGCTTCAGAAAAGAAAAAATAACAAAAGATCCAAGAGATTGGAGTTGTGTCTGGGAGGTACAAGCAATTTCTACACTTTGGCTGCTTATTCAGCCCTCAGACAGGGCATTCCAGTCATGCGCATGAGTGGTGTGGGTAAAGATGACTTATTGAGAAGTAATGTCTTTTGAAAATAGCTCTCCCTAAAATATTTTTTCCTATAGATTTCACTTCTCTGGGAAAAGCATTTTTATGGAATTTCCAATATCTTGATATTACTGAGGCTGGGAAGTCCTCCACAAGGAAAGCCTGACTTATTCAAGTAGTTTCAATTATCAAAATTAGTAGCAAGATGGTAGAAGTCAACAAGGAGGACTGGCCCACTGAAATTATGGAGGTAGCTCATAAAGCATGGCTTTCATTAGAGTACTGGTTTTCATTAATGGCGCTGCTCGATCCATACAATCAGAAGCAGGCAAGGAGGGAAGATTAGGAAGCACAAAGCAGTTGTCCACTAAAGAATGTCCTAACCCTTCCCCCCTGATTTCAGACCTGAGCTAGATATTGGACCTCATTACCAGGTACTGAGCTATATTGGCCCCAGGGAAGAAAGACACTGTCACCACATAGCAAAAAATGTTGTAATAATTTCCCCAGTCCTCTGATAAAGGGATTTTCATCAGTAATGGTACACTTGAAAAAGCAGAATAATACCAAGACATTTCAAGGGCTTTTTGAACACAGAATATTAATTAATATCAATAGCCATTCAATTAGTCTGTTCTGTCTATGGTTTTAGGTCCTAAGCACCCAGCAAAATTACCTAAGGCCTTTGCTGCAGTTCTGCACTTTGAGTTCTGCTCTTTCCCTTACCCAATCTGCTCTCCCTCTGAATCCCATAGATATAGATCCCAAGCACCTTCCCCATAAACTTTGTGCATGTATATATCCATCTCAGAATCTATTTTTCTCTGAAGCTTTGAGCTTATTCACTAAATACTTGAGTGTGTGCAAATATGAAACAGGCAAACAGGCTTTGTGAGAAATGAGGGCTTAATAAAATCAAATATGATTTTTATTTAAAACTTTCCAGTTCATAAAACTAAACAGTAGGAAGAAAAAGAGCTGAACAAGCAGAACTTTAAAATTAACAAATTTTATAGGCAGTGAGTGACAGCCAAAAGCAAGAGTAGAAAATAAGAACTTGAAATTATACATGACAATACCATAGAATATTAATAATTTTTGTGAATGCTAGCTCTTTTTCTAAGGAAAATGAACTTTCAATTTATATTAGTTCTTCTTAGTACTATCTGTAAAATTGAGATTTTAAATAGTTCACTTATCTCTAATAATTATTGGGATATAAAAAATATAATGAGTAGCAAGCACCCTAAACTCTTACTTCCATCTCATGCTCATTCCCTGCTCCCCCCATAAACCTTGTGGCAACTGGAAAATAGTCACAATGTGGAAAGTTAACTTGTCATGTGCTCAGAAAAGATTAATGTCTCCATCTGCAAAAGTGAATAAAAGCAACAAGACTCCCAATTGTTCTGGGTATACAAAATGCTGAAATACAGAAAAAACACTGCATGGTGTTTCTTTTTGGACTCAAGATAAAAAATGGGCTGTAGTTGGAAATTAACTTTTGCCAAATTAGGTCTAACTGTTGCCCTATTCCCAACTCAATTGTCAGCATAAAGTCTTCAGTGAAGTTACACTCTAGAGAGCAAAACAAGATACAAATAATATGCACATAAAATAAATATATGTGCTTATCAATATATTTATGCATGTATATTTTATAAACATATAAATATATTTTATATATGTTTTGTTTATATTTATGTTTATAAATATATTTTGTTTGTATATATAAACATAAATATATGTGCACATATATATTATTTTTCAATATTCTGTGAGAACCTATTAGGGACCAGTGGCTATACTTGGTGCTGGGAATAGCAGGAAAAAATTAAAATGTTAATTTTACTTAAGGACTGACTGACTTTAGGGCTTTGCTTATAAAATTTGGGAATTATAGGGGTAAAACTACACAGTTTAGTCCTAAATAGCCTCAGAAGACAAAAAATCAGTGAAAAATAAATAGAGATAAAACAGGTGATTTTCCTTATGTTAAAATAAGGCTGCTGAGGGAAGACATCAATGAGTTTTAGGAACAGAAGGAGCCTTAGAAGTCATTTACTGAAAGCCAGCCATGTTACCAATGAAGGATTAGGTACATAGATATAAGATGAACTCCAAAGTTGTACAGATTTATTCATCATTTGTTATCTATATAAATTTGAGCAAGTCATTTTTCCTTTCTGGGTCTCAGATTCTTAATCTACAATTTGACTATAATAATGTTGTCTTTTTTATTGGATTGCCTTGAATATTGAATAATAAAATATATACTAAAAGATTAAAACAGTGCCTGGCAGATGGTAAGTACTCAACAAGAACAAGTTCTTAATATTAATGCTGTTGGCAAGCGAGCCAGCACCCAGCTGTTATAATTCTCTACCAAAACTCTGTTCAGTACTGTATTGCATATTTAACCACTTGTTAAGAGGATGGACCTTATGATAAGTATTCTTATTATAAAAATAATAATAATAATAAAGAGAGCAGATGGAAAATTTTGGAGGTAATAGATATGTTTGTTTCATGGAGTGTGGTGATGGTATCATGGATGGAAACATCACTAGACTCATCAAGTTGTATGCATTAAATATGTACAGGTCTTTGTCAATCATACCTGGATAAAGTAGTTTAAAACAATAGAATTCTGTTCATCCAGCTGCATGGCTCTCATTGTGCAAACTGACTCATGTATGCTTAAACTTTCACACTTGCATAACAAACACACCCCCCAAAATGAGTCAGCAAGCAGTGTTTTATTAGTGAAAGTGCTGAAACAGGAAAACTATCCCAACGCAATAACAGAGTCAGAAACAAAAGAATGGAAGGTGGGATCAGTGTCAGGAAAACAATAACTCTCAAAGTTAATTTCATCTACTATAAGCATTTCATCTACTATGTACAGTATTATACTATGGATGGGACCGTCTTACTTCTTGAAAGCATAGACAATCACAGGAATTACTTGGAAATACAAAAAGGAAAGAACAAGCAAATCTCTTTCCATCCTCTTTGGGAATGAGAAGACAATGAGAAGAAGAATTTGAAACCCAACCTAGGTGAGACCATGAGAGAGTTTGCCTAATCCTCTCTTGATGAAAATACAAAATTCTTGGCATTTGAAATAGTTGTATGGTGCATCCCCAGAGGATTACCTGAGCAGTAGAGTGTGAAAGTTGAGAACAAACAATGCAGAGTCATATGGAAACAACTTTAACACAAGCTTTGCTCAATTCTGTTACATGTAAAATAGGGTTAATAATAATACTGCCCTTACAACAAAAGTTTAAAAGATTAAACAAATTAATGTTTAATGAAATATGCATCATACACTGAGAGATACATATGAAGTACACAATATTAATAATTCCAAGATCTCTGGTTCAAAACCAGTAAAAAAAAAAAACGTTGAACTACATTGTGATTTAAAAATTAAAGTAGGAGTCAGATCTTGTTTCTCAGAATTACAATAGCCCAAACTTGAGCCACTATAGTCTGTGAGGAGTGTGTAAAGGCAGGCTTAGAGAGAGTGGGACACCAGCAGAAGCAGCACTAGGGACAGTAGAAGGAACAGGGTCAGGAAACCTATAGATAAAGGCAGCAAAGATCGCTGTACCCAGAAAACTGCGTCCATGCCAAAACTGAGTCTAAGGAGATCAAGTTGTGAAATAAATGGCAAAGAGTGTTTCATTAAAAAATATTAAATATCCAACACTTCAAATAGAGAGTGTAATCTATACATCTGTAACTAATTTGAAATCTTTAGAATAAGGATTATCCTGGAAATAGGCCATTGCTAAAGCTATTTCATGCAATCCACTAGTTTTGTGAGGTACTCTTGTGGAAGGCAGGATACCATCGTGCTGACCGACCAGAGAGAACAGCAATGGGAAGAGGGGGCGCTTCTGACTCTGAGCAGGCAGCTCATCTTGAAGAACACCACACCTTTAACAATGTTTCACCTGAATAAGGAGGGAAGGAGGAGACCCTGGGAAGAAGGAAAAGCATGGCCTACACCTATTCTAAGACAAAGAAATCAAAACGAAAGACTGAAACCCAAATGTTGCTTGACAAATAACATTATACTATAGTAACAGTCGTTGAAAGTCAATATCATGGTACTCTTGTTACCTACAAATTCATTTATCATATCAATCCATAATTATTTGAAAATGTATGTTGCTTACACATAAAGCCTTAAATCTAATTTCTCTGGGGATTCCAAAAGGTAAATCAATATTTGTGAAAGAATACAGTGGTTTAAATAAGTGAAAATTAGAAAATTCTGGTAATGAAATTGATTTTCTCACAGATGAAATATTTTGTTTAACTCACATGTTCACTTGTTCATTAAAAATCATCACTTGAATTACTTAGCAATCAAACCATCACCACCATAAGCCCTCATAAAACCAGAGCCTTCCCAAATGTTCAGCGTACACATATATTTTAAGTAATTCTTATGACATCATTAGGAACTGTGACCCATTTAGAAGTATTGTATTCAAAGCTCTGTCAGAAAGTTTAGGGGTCTTAGATTACAATATTTGATCTATTGAGTTTAGCTCTCAGTAAGTGTTCATTTTTATAGTCAAACACAAGATGGGGGGATCATGGTCAATCCCCAACTCTGAGATGACATCCTTGAAGAGGAGCAAAACTCCTGGAACCCAAAAAGAGTCAGAACACTTTGCCTGCCTTTAGCTAAAAAGAAACAGAGTTATGGGAAGTGAATAAAAAATGTCTCTTGGTGGCACACCAATAAACCTCCCCAAGAATCTGCAAGACTATGGACAAATCTGACTACACACAAGTTTATAGCTGACAGTTAAGAAGTGCTGAGACACACTGGTGTGAAACTGCAGCATTAGGATCTGAAGCTGCAGAAGCAGCTGCCCCAGTCCCCCAGCTCAGCACATTCCCTGTCAGCTACCTTCAAGGGGGAGCGTGAACCAAGGGCAGGCGCCTGAGAGCGAGGGTGGAGCAGCCCATCGGGCACTCATCCAAATGACAAAGGCCACTAGGAAACAGCATCTACTACTCTAGAGAAACACTCTGCAGATACATGGGGAGACCGGAGACAGTGTTTTTGCAACATATTATGCCCCATCATGTATGAGCACAATAAAAAAACCTGTCAGTTCTAAACTTAAAAGAAAGTGGGTGCTCCACTTAAAAGATAGAATTTTGAGTCACTCAACCTGAGTTAAAAGTCCAGCTACACACTGTGTCAGTGTGGGCCACTGACTTTGTCTTTTTTAGGATGTCAAGTGTTTAGAGTAGAAGTCTGCGAACTTTTCCTCTAAAAAGTTAGATAATAAATATTTCAAGGCTCCTGGGCCAAGAGGCACACTTGAGGATTTTCCAAAAATACCCATAGAAAAAAAGAAAGCTATCACACATATTTTATCAGTGAAATTCAAACTATTTATAAAAATTGAAATTTAAATAGTCATTGTAAAATATTATTTTCTTCAAAAATTTGATAACTATTTTTATCCCACGGAATGAACAAAAACCGGTGGATTTGGCACCTGTGCTACAGTGTGTTGCCTGCTCACTCAGCACACAGTCTAGCCCTTGAAAAATTATCAAAAAGTGTTACTATTGTTATAACAATTAAATAAGTAATTTTCAAAAGTAATAAATAAACTATTCTCATTACACACAGATGCTCCCCAAGCAGGATCTCTCTTGATTTGTCGAGTTACAGCTGGGCAGCACGTACACTCACTGGAACCACTACCCTGAGTCAAACACACAGATGAGTAAGGGGTAATGGTTTCTAGTATAAGTATTTAAAACAACTTTCATCTATTTCTTCCACAATCACTCATCAACCCAAATATGCATCATGCACTGTAGACTGAGAATAAAAGCATCAATAAGACCATGCTCTTTTCTTGGAATTGATTACAGACCAGGAGTTGGGAATTATATAAAAGATACAAGATAAGCAGATGTGACAAAGTGGCAATTGCCCAACTGGAAGTTAAAAAAAAAAATTCTGGATGCATAAGCCAAAAAAGAATTTCTTCTTGCAGACAAGTATATAAACTTTCAGATGAAAACCTGAAGTTAAGACCAATTAACCTCTATCAGAATTTTAAATTTGAGCTGGATATTTAAAAGGCAGAATTTCCAAAGCATTTCTTTTAATCCTCAAACCATATTAGAGCAATAAGAGAGATCAAGCAGAGGATTAGCCTTGGAGATGAGAATAGACCATCTTTCTGTCTCTCAGAAAAACGGAAAGAGGAAAGATAAGTAAGAAATGAGAACTAGTTTTAAAACTAAAAATGGTCACTGGGATTGAACTCTTTTCAGGAGAGAGTAACAGAGGAAATAAAAATGGCTATGTTAGGTTCCTGTGGTGCAGATGCTAGCCAAGAAACAAAATGTTATCACTGACAGCAATGCACAGTCTAGAGGGTCACACATAGTCATTGAAACCACACATAGAGTGGGTAACTATCCATAGCAGAGAGTAGAGCTTGAGGCACTGAAAGTCACAGAAGGGCCTCAGGGAAAAATTGAGGACAAAGGGGCTCAAGGTTTGGAGGATTGTTCATGCCAACATGGTTAATCAGGCTGTCCCATCTGTATAAGGAGGCCGGTGAAAGCAATATGTGGCCAATGAACGGGAATAGGGATCACAACTCAAATGCCTTCTGGTTAGGGAGGTGAAATAAATGGGCAATTAGAGGAATACAAAATAATAGCAAGCAGGGCCAAGGGCAACTAGAGAGAGGAGGCTCTGACTAAATGAGAGGGGGGAAAGAGAGAGAAAAAGAGGGAGCACTAGTCTACTCAAGAAAACAAAACACCTGGATTTGGTCTTGACTTAAGAGTTTTTGATCCACGAACTAGAAACACTGAGGTTATCCAGGAGGTACGTAACATATTTATTAAAAGACTATGGGCTTATAATACATTTTGGATTTTGGAAAGACAAAATGCATTCAGAAAAAAAAAAACAAAGGAGACTTTGTTAGTTATCCAAAATTCAACTTTACCTAGGTGTCCTGTATTTTATCTGGCAACTGTAGTTCTGCAGCAAAGCTAAACAGATTTTGCAGATATAATTAAGGTTTCTAATCAGTTGACTTTGAGTTAATCAAAGGGAGATTATCTTGGATGAGAACCACTAAATCAGGCAAGAACTTTAAAGAAGTGAAGTATCAGAAATTCTTCTCTTGGCTTTCAGGAAAAAGCAAACAATGATATTGTCAACTTACTATGGAAGGGAAAGAAAGCCTCTAGGATCTGAGGACTTCAGTCCCATAACTACGAGGAACTGATATTTGCCAACAACCACATTAACTTTGAGGAGGATCTAATTGCAGCCTCCTGAGACTGGAAGCAGAGGAATTAGCTAGTATAACTTATGCTCCTAACCCACAGAAACTGGGAAATAAGAAATGTATATTGTTTTAAGCCACCAAACTTGTTACATGACAATAAAAACTAATGTAAAGTGTTATCTCAGAATTTCTTGGTGAATTTAGAAAACAGGGATTCGAAATTGGTTTTTGAATTCAAGTTAACTTGGACATTTTTTAGGTGAACTGGGAAAAGCGATGCTATTATTCTAAAAGATAGGGACAGATCTAACCTCAAATCCAAGTTATTTTGTTTGCTGAAGGCCTCATGCCACAAATCCTACAGGTAGTGCAGAATAATAAGGGAGCAAATACCACCATCTTTTAGTTGTTCTGACAACTGGCCCATCAGCATTTCCACTATTAGCAATGGAAATTCCTCTTTGACCCTGTACCTGCCTTGTTTCCTTTAGAGAAGGAAGATTTTAATTTCTAACAAAATTTGACTACACAAGAAATAATAGCCACCTCTGGGACTGAACAGCACTGCACTGCAGTAAATTCTTAATGAGTCCTCAGAACAACGCTGCAAGGCTGGGATTATTAGCTGCATTTTATTAATGAGAAAACAAGGTTGAGATAGATTAAATGACTTGTTCAAGGTCACACAGATAGTAGATTATGGAGTTTGGATTAGAAACTAGTATGATGTCTTATCAAAATCTATGCTCTCACTATAATGAAATAAGCTTTCTCATTAAATGGAACTGCCTTTTGACTCAGTGATTCCACTACTGGAATTATACCCTAAGAATCCTGAAACACAAGTTCAGAAGAACCTATGCACCTCTATGTTCATAGCAGCATTACTTACAGTAGCCAAGTGCTGGAAACTGCCTAAGTGCCCATCAATAAGTGAGTAGATCAAAAAACTGTGGTACATTTACACAACTACACAGCATAAAGAAAGAAGGAGCTCCTATCTTTCACAACACCATGGATGTTGGAACTGGAGAATGCTCTCCATGGAACTGGAGAGCATTATGCTGAGTGAAATAAGCCAGGCAGTGAAAGACAAATACCATATGATCTCACTTATAAGAGGAACCTACTGAACAAAACAAACAAATGAGCAAAATAGAACCAGAAGCATGGAAATAAGGAACAGGCTGACAGTGACCAGAAGAGATGGAAGAGGAGGATAATGGGGGAAAGAAGGGGAAGCGTCCAGTCACAGAACAGGTAGGTGTAAAGAACCAGTGGACACGGGCAACAAGGTGGGGATTGACTGACTGACTGTGGGAGCAGGGTGGAGGGTCAGGGCAAGAGAGAGCAATGGGGGAAAATTGGGACAACTATAATAGAACAACAATAAAAAATCAAAATAAAAAAATAAAATAACACCCCTGGCTGGCGTAGCTCAGTGGATTGAGCGCGGCCTGGGAGCCAAAGTGTCCCAGGTTCGATTCCCAGCCAGGGTACATTCCTGGGTTGCTGGCCAGAACCCCCAGCAACCTCACATTGATGTTTCTCTCTCTCTCTCCCTCCCTTCCCTCTCTAAAAATAAATCAATAAAATCTTTAAAAATAAAATAAAATAAAATAACTTTTAAAAAACATATACCCTTCCATCTTAAACATTTGTCTATGATCCACCCACACCCCATTCAATAATTTTATAATAGCATCCAACATGAACATTAATCCAGGTTACCAATGGATTTTACTCATACATTTTTCATTACGTAGTCTGTGTACATCTTCCACAAATGTGTGATATAATGAACCCACAGAAGGTCAGATAGTGGCAAAGTTTTATACATGAAAAAGGTTTGTGCTGAGGTTCTCAGTGCTCATCTAATTCCATGAAGCTTATATACTGCTTGGATAGAAACAGAAAAATATAAGAGCTTTGCAAAGAAGTTACAGATGGCTTTTGTAGCCAAGGATAACTAGTAACCCATGCCCAGGGCTTTATTACCTTCAGCATATAACAGTTGCATTTATAATTCTAAAAAAAATGATTCCATTTTAATATCCTCTATTTTCTATTTTTAGATTTATAATTCTCTAGGGAAAAAAAAAACTGAATAGTGTTTTGCAACATTTGCTCTGGTAAGAAAGAGCTTAAAACCATTGAAGAGAAAACAGGATTTGAGTACATAAGTCAATCAATAAGATTGCATCACATTTTTTTTAGATCCTAGTAGCAAAGATAGTACTGATTTTTTTTTAGTTAACCTTTTACTAAATATATTGTATCACTTAAATAAATACTAACTAGCAAGAGAAACATGTCTAACAGGGCACCGATACTTGATAATACTTTTTACTCTGCATAGGGTTTTTTATTAGTGGAAAATATGAATTTCTTTCAGAAGCTTATATAATGATTAAAAGACTACAGTACTTAAAATAAACAGACTTATAGGTATATATTATAAATGTATTCAAACATACATATGCACATGCATGCATATTATATGCACAGAAATGTGTGTGGTAAAAAAATTCCATGATTCTCCCCAAATACTGACTGGTATTTGATAACCTAGTGTCCTTTTGCTCATCTGATGGTGTTTGGTGATGGTTAAATATATACCTTGTTTAGATTCTTTATTCTTGTTTAATTGAAGACAAAGCAGAAGAATGTAGGATCCACTGGGTAGAGATTTTTGCCTCTTTCATCTAGTATATCATGTGTTACAGTAATGCCTGCACACAGTAAATATGTGCTTAGTGAATAAATAAGTGACCTAAAATTTTATTATTTTCCATTTATGCAAACTGAAAATAGGGAGAAGATATGTTAAGGTGTAAGCAAAACATCTTGCTTCAAAATGGAAAAGCAGTTAAGTTTGTGAGCTCTTCTCCTGGATAAAGGTTTAGCCCAAAGTATTCTATTTCGACAGGAAATGTTATGCGGTAGGATGGTAGCAGAATGCATCTTTGTAATCATTTTCAGTATTATTCTGATCACTTTAAATAATAGCAGCATAAGGGTGGATGGATAATTGACATTCCCTTTCATTTTTCTCTTCATTATCCTTTAAATTTTGTTTTAAAATAAAGGTTGTCACTCCATATGAGTTTATTTGCATATAATATATACTTGCAACACCATGTAATAAAGTCTTGCTTTTTTCAAATGAGGACAATTACATCCTTGTAAACATGTACAGCACTAGTCTCTACCTTAATGTGGAAGGCACACTGGTATAATAAGAAATTGCAAGCATATTAATAACTAAAAAAGATTTTAAAAATAAGAAAATATTTTCCTTCCCTTGAGGGGCACACTCTCTTTATCTCCAGAGAGATATTGACAAGTCTGTCATGAACCTTTTATTAGTGTATTGAATATGGTGCTGAAACTTACATAGGCTGTAGGTTTTACTACATAGCTTGTGTTACTGCAGAAACAATAGCACATAATTATACTTTTAATCTTAAATTCCTAATATTAAACCAAAAGTCTCCATAATGCCTTCATTATTTCATGTTGCAAATTATTTTCTTGAACTGTTTCCAAAATGTATGTGTGCTGAATTCATTACGGCAGAGTAGTTCATTGGTTAGATCACAAGAGACTAATTTTAAAAATCAGAAATTTCGTCTAGCTCTAATTGGAAAGTTAACCTCATAAAATTGTTTTAATGGTCAATATCCTGCCATTCTGGCTAATTTATCCAAAGGGAACAGTATGGGGCTGATGACTCAGTGGAATGAGTTAGAACTGCTAAGCTGTATGTGGTGGTGGAATTCTGCAAACAATTACTTCATTTCTAGACACCACTTAGATAAATAATGCATAATGTTATAACCCAGCATGAGACTCAATATTTTGACTTAAGAACAGCTTTGTTCTTTTCCACAAGACAATTAATATCTGGTTCGATGCCACAGTGAATGATGAATTGTTTCTTAAAAAGTTGTCTGATTTCTTTTCACCTCTTCATTTTCGTGCTTTGTTGCACATAATTTTTTAATGAACCCTTGAGTGCCTAGACAGCAGCACAAGTGCATTCAAGCACCGTGGAAATGGCCTTGAGACATGAACTTAAGGCCAGTGGGACATTTTCTGCATCACAGAAGCAAATCAGATCTCATGAAGAAAGAATTCAGAAAACCAGCTTTCAGGCTTAACACTAATATTCATGGGAAGGTATGTTACTGAGGCAATTTCTTGAATATGAGAAAGTTTTCCTCATATTCTGCGGGTAGCTTGCCTATCATTCATGCACCATTCTCACATATATCCTTGCTATTGCTTAGGCTTCAAGTTCATGTATCTGCAAACCCATATAAAAAGGTATTACCTGTCAATCCATGAGCTAGGGGGAATTGTGCAGGCAAAGTTATCTTGTGCTATAAAAAAAAATACAGTGTCCCTGGCCTGATGCTTATTTGGTTAGAGGGTTGTCCTGATATGCCAAGGTTGTGGGTTCAATCCCTGGTCAGGGCACATACAAGATCCAGCAAATGAATACATAAATAAGTGGAGTAACAAATCTCTCTCTCTCAAATCAATAATGATGATGATGATGATGATGATGATGATGATGATGATGATGAAACACAGTGACTTTCGCTTCTGGGCAGTTCCTAATCTGGACAATGTATCATAGAAACTTAGCTCAGACCTTCACAAGCTTCTTCCACTGGCAAGGCACATTGCACTGGTACTCTCCGTTGTCACTCCTCACTTGTGAGATGAAGACCCTATGAACTCCAGGAAGTGGCATTGGCCTTGACCAGTTCAAAATAAAGCACCCCAAATTCCACAGGTCTGATAATCTCAGGATCAGCAGTAATTCTCACAAAATTGATTAATCAAAGGGAGCAGAATACAACTTCTATAAAAAAAAACTTTTTAACAATAGGCTGTTTAAATACATAAACACAGGGTTATTTGGAATACATACTTCCGAATAACTGGCTGTAAAACGGAATAAACTACATTTCAAATGTGCACCTGACTTTCAAATGTAAATCTGACTTCTGCTCTTTGGCTTTCTCCAAAAATGTTAGTCAGCATGGCTTCATCTCTCTGGGTAACTTCTTTAGTGTTGTACCCATTGCTGAAATACTGAAACCAAAAGGCAAACACAGTAAAATAGGAAGCAAGCTATTTCCAGTTCCCTGAAAGGGGATCCATGAGTCACCACGGGTCGCCTGACAATGCCACACACTTCACAAAACAAAGTGCTGGGTGTGGGGTTGGACTCAGGAGTAAATAAAATCATGGTTTCTTATATTTATACTTGTTTCTGTTTGCTTTTATCTGTTCAGTTGCTATTACAGAATACCATAGACTGGGTGGCTTATACACAGCAAATATTTAGTTCTCACAGTTCTGTAGTCTGGGAAGTCCAAGATCAAGGAGCCAGCAGATTCATATCTGGTGAGGGTTCCCCTTCCTAATTCTTGCTGTGTCCTCACGTGGCAGAGGAGGGAAGGGAGTTCTCTGGGATCCTTTTATAAATTCACTAATCCCATTCAGGAGGGCACCATGTTCATGCCCTAATCACTTGCAAGAGGTCTGACCTCCAAATACTAACACATTAGGGATTAGAATTTCAATATATGAATGAAGAGGCACATCCATCCATTTAACTATTGAAAAGCAGACAGCAATTAGCAACAAAAGGAAGAAAAGCACTTAAAAACTTATCCAAGGAGAAAACAAGAGAAAGAATCTAAGTAGAGTTGTCAGTGAAACCATAATTTCTTGATTATTTCCACTATTTTATTATTTTAAGTCTAAATATTCTATCAGATACAAACTACTGTTCATTCATTTGTATGCTCACTTGCTTGTCCTCTCTTTATATTGATTTTGAATGTATTTTACAGAGAATGAAAGTAATTCTTCAAAATAAGTTTTTTATAGACATGATTTTCTAGAGAAATAGGTAAATAGATAGGTAACAAAACATGTACACACATGTGTACTGATTTTTTTCCTGAAGAAAACTGGTCTTCTTCCCTGCACCAGGACAGAGAGGTACCGAGACATTTCACCTATCCATCCACTAAAACATCGGTATGTTGATTTCACAAAGAATGTTTACTAATAACGGATGTGCTGGTGGGAAGAAAAGGAAGAATTAGCCTCCTCCACTCACCTTCCTAGAGGTGGAAGCAATAGTTGCTGAATCACTGATGGCATGCAGGGCTTCAAACAATCTTTAAGGAAATAAAATGACTACTTCAGAAATAATGTATTCTGCAACTTGCTGAATCTTTCCTGTTGGCATAACTTATTACTGTACTTAATTGCTTTCCTGCAGTTGCTGTTTTATCCTCCATATGAAGCTGTAATGAAAAGGTTAATCATAGCTCACCGGGGTTTATTATAGTCTGAGGCTATTAATGGTATGAATGGAGTCCGGGTACTTCAAACCCTTCAGCATATTGAAAGAAACCAGTTATTCACTGCATCCATGCCCTGCATGGTAATTTCCACTCTGAACATATCCAGATATCAAAGAACATGAGAAAGTCAAGGGTCTCTTTCAGCACCTGTTTACTGCTAGCTGCATAAGTCAAATTCAACATGGTTAAAAAGGCTTTTTTAATTGACCTAACAATTTCTGTTTAAGTATTAAGAGTTTCAGCTCTGGACCCAGCAGGCCTGATAAAGAAACTAAGCTTTGGAGGTTTTTCCCTACAGGACTTTGAGCCAATGATCTCACCTCAATATGCCTCGGTTCAGTTTCTTTATCCATAAAATGAGGATAATTGAAGCATTTAATCTTTAGAATTGCTGTGAGCATGCACTATGATAATCCATGGAAAGGGATTAGCATAGTGCCTAACTCATAAAAAACACTCCATAAATGTCAGCAATTATTATTAGCATTGTTAATTTCATTATTATTGTTACTCTCCCACTAGGATGAAAACAAAAGATAATAACTTAAAAACAATCTTAAAACCAGAATTTTTTTAAAAACTTGAAAAAATAATGGCACATACAAAATTCCACTTATAAATTTGTTTAGTACAAAAATGTATCAACACCCTTATTAATCTGTAGGATTTTTAAGAAAATGCACTGCCCCTTGTCTATAAGTTTTACACTGCTGACTCAGCTGTTCTCTAGTCTGAATGAGGTTTCCGTAATGGTGATGGCCATTCACCGGGCTGTGTACAACCTGTACTGTGGCAACTAATGCCAGGCGTTTTCCCAGAGAGTGACAATGTAAATGATAGGTCACAACAACTGACTGAAAAACATAATAGTAAACTGCTCCATAAAAAAATTATATTCTCAATTGTAGCTCCCTTAAAACACATGTTTTTATTAGATGAAGTCAATATACCTCTATTATGTTAATATCACCATAAGGTATTAACTATTATTGGCAAAGCACTCTCAAAGCAAGAGTATTTATGCTTTGGTGGTTTGGTTTTTTAATATTATCTACTGCCCATGTGTGAGTAACTAGATCACACATGTTTGTAATTTTCTTCAGTGCTAGTGAGTCCCGAAATTTAAGGTTGCTCTGTCCAATGGAGCACAAGTCAGGAACTTAAAACACCAGATGAGGGGCTTTGCCACCAGAGAGAACTGGACAGAAACAGGCCAGTGATATTTCTTAACCAGGACATTATATTTGTTCTTCCCAATGCAAGTCACTACTTGAAAATCCCAAATTTATTTCATTTTCTTTTCTAAGAAGGATTCTTTTCACTTACCATGCCGATTGCTAAAATAAGGTAAGGAGGCTTTGGGAAATGCAAGAAAAAACAGACAAAGGGCTGTACATTTTTACTTTATTTACAGGGGATACATTAAAAAGAGAAGATCTACTGACTGCCTTGTAGTTAGCACTTTCTGGGGCCAGATGAACAGGTATCCCCTTCCTTTTCACACCTGCAGATTCAAAGCTTACCATCTCCTTCCCTACCCCATCTCAGAATAGGGCTCTCTGACAGTAAGACCAGCCGGAAGTGAATGGTAGGTCATTCTGAGACTGAGAAATAAGGCGAGAAGCTTGTTGCAGTGAGGTGGAGGCAGAAGGGTGGTGAGGGAAAGGCAACGAGATTGTTATGAGCTGAATTGTGTTTCCAAAATTCATACTCTGAAGCCCTAATACCCATGACCTCAGAATATAACCACATTTGAAGATAGGGTCTTTAAAAAGCTAATCAAATTTTTGTTTGTTTTCTTTGAATGCATGCAAAGGTTTATTGTTTCCCCCCCCCCTACTATTTGTCTACCTTATACCCTCTTTCACTCCCACACATCCCCCACAATCACTCATCTACTGATGGACACTTGGGCTGCTTTCATATCTTGGAGATTTTAAATAACACTGCTGTAAATATAGGTGTGCTTATATTCTTTCAAGTTAGTATTTTAGGCTTCTTTGAATAAATTCCAAGAAGTAAAATAGCTAGGTGATAAAGCAGTTCCATTTTTAATGTTTGAAGTAACTCCACACTGTCTTCCACAGGGGCTGTACCAGTCGGCATTCCCACCAGCAGTGCAAAAAGTTCCCCTTTCTGCATATCCTTCCCAGCACTTGTTGGTTGATTTAGTGATGATATACAGGCATGAGGTGATTTCTAATTGTGATTTTAATTTGCATTTATCTAATGAGTAGTAACGTTCAGCATCTTTTCATATGCCTATTAGCCATCTGTATGTTCTCTTTGGGGAAGTGTCAATTCAGGTTTTTTGCCCATTTTTTAATCAGATTGTTTAAGATGGCAGCAGAGTAGGTGGTGGAAGCTATGTTAACCTCCTCCCAGGACCAAACTGGAATTACAGCTGAAGTATACAAAAATCATCCTGAATAACCCACTAGACATTAGCTGGAGAGAAGCCTTATAACCAAGACCTTACAGAAGAAGACACACCAGCACATTGAGACTGATCGAAAGTGCAGAAGCACGAGATGGCTGGCTGGGCTCCCACAAGTGGCAGCTGAAGTTCCAGAGAGATAGCTCGGCAGCAGGGAAGGGGATCCACCTAGAAGTGTGGGTACCAACCCAAAGCTAGGCTCCCCAGCCTAGAGCACCAGAACTGGGAAAGGAACACAAATAATACCCAGTAATCAAGTTTAAATGAGGTCTGTACAGTGAAACCTAATCCAGTATGACTGTAAATTTGGACATAGACACATGTACACACAGAGAAAAGGCTGTATGAAGGAAGAAGGAGGAAATGGTCATTTACAAGTCAAGGAGAGAGACTTCAGAAGAAACCAACCCTGCTAACACCTGGATCTCGGACTTCTAAACCCCAGAACTCTGAGGACAAGCATTTCTGTTTAAGCCACCTAGACTGTGGTACTTCCTTATGGCAGCCCTAGCAAACTAATATTCCTGGATTCTTATGTGCTTTTGTTTATGTAACAGTAACATCATTTAATGACAGACATTACCACCCCATTGTTCCACTTTTAATGCTTGGCACCAGAATTTAACAAATATAGGCAGTGCTATATTTCAGGCATTGTGGTTAAGTGCAAAGTTAGCAAGGAGGAACATGACATTGCCTGTGCTCTCATCATGCCTATATTCTTGTTGGGGGGACATATGTGTAAAAGCATCATTCAAGTGGAACCCAGTCAGGGCTTTATGGAGAGAGCATGTGGGAGAACCAAAGATGAAGTGACTGCCCGGCAGTAATCATTGAGGAAAACCCTGTGACATGGCCGGATAGAGAAACCCTCTAGTTCAAGTTTGAGATGTGAATGACTAAAGCATTTTCGTTCTACATTGCAATATGTAAAAATTAGTAAGTAATTATTAAAATACTAAGGATTTTAAAGCTTTAATATTATTCAAGCTCAATGCCCCTTGATGAAACAATTATTTAATGTTTAGGTTATCCATGACACATCATTTGCACATTTCTTATGGAAATTATTAACTCGCATGCATTAAGAAGGACTCTTACCAGCCAACAGAAGACACCTGACTCATACTTGTTTAAGAAATATGAGAACATATTGACTCATCCAGGTTAAAATCCCAGACACATTTACCCCAGACACAAGGGCGTCTGGGAACTCAACTGCTGCCCTATGGCCCAGCTCTCTCTCTCTCCTCACTCCCTCCCTCTCTCTCTCTCTCTCTTTTCTCTCTCTCCCCCTCTCTCTTCCTTTTTCTTTCTCCTCCTTCTCCTCTCTCTTCCCCTCTCTCTCTCTCCCCCTCTTTCTCATTCTCTGCTCCCTCTCTTGGCACTATTCTCTTCTCATTTACTTCATTCTCATGCAAACTACCTCTTTAATGTGGCTCCTGGAATGTCTAGGTTTATATCATAATTAAAACATAATTAAAGACCAGGAGCTTTCTGAACTAAATCAATTGAAAAAACTTTAGTATTTTATCTCTAGATACATATTATTTTGAGGTTCACCCTGAGCTAAATGCAATGGGTAATAAAATAGAATACACTTATTGGTCAGACCTGGAGCAGTGCCCACCTTAAGAACTGGGGGCACAGACTGGGCAAAGGACTAAACCCTACTTTGACCACATGGACTGTGATAAAAATGAGACAGTGTTCAGATAAACTATAAAGGATAATGCACAGACAAGAACAGTAGTTGTATGCATCCACATTCATACAGAATTATTCTATTTTATATATGCTCATCTTATCTCTTCTACTTTGACTCTTAAATAAACATTTCTTAATTTGTTCTAAATGAAAAAGCAAAGATGCATAATACAGTACTTAATGTGTACCAAGTTATGTTTTTTGCACATATTAACTAATTTAATAAGTACAACAAGGGTATAGTTTTCTTTAATGCCCCCATTTACAGATAAGGTCCATAAGCCAAGCAAGGGTTAAGTGACTTTCACAAGGTCACACAGTAACAGGGGGCAGAGCCCAAATTCAAATACAGCTTGACTCCTGAGTTCATCACATTATCCACTATTTTTTATTACTGCTTCCTGAAGGTGCTGTTCAATTAGTGTGTACTCAATGATTAAATGATGGGAGGAATGACAGATACAACTTCAGCTGCAGGCAAGGAATTGGATCCAGAATTCCTGATCACTACTGTAAGATTTGATCATAAGACCTTACTGCACTTGAAATAATTCACTTTGATATCCTTCTGATTTAATTTTTTTTAATTTTCTTGGAGTATCTTCCATTGTTATGCATGCCATCCTTATTTATGAATGAGAAGAGATTTTCTTTTACCCAGTGTTCCATTTATTTATTTCATTTCATTTAGCTCAAGATACTCTTCTGAAAGCTGCAAGAGTCTGGGGAGTTGTAAATCAGGATGCTAATCTGTGAGAGTCATTTTATCAAATGCTAACAGCTCTGTCAAAATATTAAAGATGTGATTTATTACACTGTTAGAAACATATTTATAAATGGAAAATGCTCACCATTTTTTAGTTTCAACCCACAAAAAAAAATAGTGTATGTGTGCATGTGTGCATTTTGCTTTCTGTGAAATATATATAGTCATTTTTTCCACACTAGTTTCCACTGGACAATTTTTCATTTAAAATCAACTTTGGTTTTATCTACAAAATAATTCATTATAGACTAAACCTAGTTAATGTTAGTCTTATACCTGTGTAATAAAGGATGTTTGCTCTACAAACACAAGCACACACACAAACACACACACACCCATCCACCCTTACCCCCTGCCCCATAGCCACCCCGTTGATGCTGCTGTCGCACAGCAATTCTTTGTTTGATTAGTTCAAGGGTATCAAAAGCTTAAAAGAAAGCACCTGAGGTTCTCATGAATTAAGAACAGAACACAGCCCTGAAATACCCATCTAGACACTAAGTAGAAGTTATGGCTATAATGAAAAGCAATTCAAAGTTTCCATTTTAATCAGGAGACCTCCCAAGTAGTAAGACCACACTCAGAGCTCCCTAAAGCTACTTATCCTCTCTAGAAGCCAAATGGCAGAAAAGTTGGTCTTTCAGTTTTCACAACAGGTGACAGATGCCCCAAGTTCTGCTCAGTAGTTTCAGCACACAATCAGAGAACTCTCAGCTATGGGTTTCTTTATTTCTATTTTTAACAAATATACTAATTCACCAGAAAACAACCAATGCATAACTAAAAGATAATGGTGATAGATGCATTTTAAAAGTTACCATAAGTGATTTTGTAAGAATAAATGGAAAAATTTTAATTGGATAAAAGTTTTTAGGATATATCCAACCTCAGTGAATCCTATAAAATTGCAATAATAACAATAGCAACAATATAAATATAGAACAGAAAATCCATGAGGAACACTCTGTTTGAAATTACAACAAGAAATATAATTTGCAGTGAGAGCATATCTTAGGAGGAAAGAAAACAAAATTATAGGTTAGTAAAACTAAAATATAGTCAGACTTTAGTAGTAGTAAAAGTATTTAGATATTCAATTGATTTTGAGTTAATTTATATAAATGATATATGCATATGCATATGTTATAGGTATATTTCATATTTCATATATTTAACAATCATAAGAGCTCAGGCTTTTGAAATTCAAGTGCAAAAGGAAATTAGAGAAGATTAACCCTATAGCACAGTGAAAACAATTAAACAGTCTCACACACAAATTTCAATGTTGTTTGATCACTTTAAACCATCCATAAGTCTGGCTGGTATGTCTCAGTGGTTTGAATGCCAGCCTGAGAACTGAAAGGTCATCAGTTGATTCCCTGTCAGGGCATAGGCCTGGGTTGTGGGCTGTGTCCTTGGTTGGGGTTGTACGAGAGTGTTGGGGACCACCCTACCTGGTCTCAGGAAGCTATACCCCCCCTATGATTTAGGCTGAGTGAAAGACCTCTGGACCAGGAGCCACTAAGGAGACAAAACTTCTTTCCCTGGCATGATCGGCAGTCAATGACGGGTAACAATTCTCTAAGAAAGAGAATGAATCTAAGACAGATGTGATCATGTGGGAATGCCCTAATGGAAGAGACTCACGGGGCTGTGGAAATGAAGGGGTGATCAACATCAACCCCTGCCCCCTCGGCTTTGTCAAAGCCTGAGTCTTTGTTCTTAGATGTGAGAAATCCAAGTCCCCTGGCTGCCTTTGTCTCCTGCCCTTCTCAGGCCTGCGGGGGCTGCCCAGACCAGAAACAGCAGACCCCCAGGGTAATCAGGCCTGGGACATAGAATATGCAAGATCCTGTGAGATCTGTTTGCTGGAGGATGTTATTAACTTGGAATTTAAAGGCACAGACAGGAAACCTTTGGAACCTGTAGTCCTTTCATATGATAAGACTCCAATCTCTGCCCAGAATCACAGCAGGAGTTCTGTCTGCACCTTTGTAAGTCACCTACTTCTTTTGGTCTCTTCTGCCAGGCAGACTGTGAATCCACAAGCTAAATCTGTATTCTCAATAAAAATCTGCTTGGGAATAGATTCAGCCTGCCTTCCAGGAGAGAGGGTGGCCAAGGGATGCTCTCCACTAGAGAGGGTGGCCATGGTGCTCTCCCCACAAGAGAGAGTGGCCCTTCTGTCCCTATTCCCCTACAAGACCTGGTTGTCTCTGTGTATGTTTTTCTCGTGTTTTGACGAGCATCCACAGCCTAGATGGATACTGCTGGCCAGTATCCTCATCAGCACAAGAGGCAACCCATCAATGTATCTCTTGTATATTGATATTTCTCTCCCTCTCTTTCTCCCTCCTTTCCCCTTCTCTACAAAAAAAGTAAATCAATAAAATATAAAAATATGAAGAACCATCTATAAGAGTTTTTGTTACTTTAGATGACTATTCTGCCATAAATATTCTCTTAATCATTCCTGTTTCTTCTGGCCCCATTATACTCTCCTGTTCTTTTAAAGCCATGAGCTAACAAGCTATGCTAATAATTCCTTCAATTGACATAAATGTGCAGAGATAAACATTTAGAATCCAGTTATCAGATTTCTCATCATTTAGATTGTTAGTGTCATCGATCTTCCCACAAGCAAGAAAATATAAAATAACATAGACCCATCAGAAAAATGAACTGTGGGTCTCTTGGTGTTTTTAATTTCATTCAGTGTGATCACTAGCTCATTGTGTGCACAGACATTTGGTGTTGAGAATTTGGAAAAATTAGCTGTGATTATTACCAAAAAGTCAGCTTTTCAGAGAATAATTTGGAAAACTATATCAATATTTAAAAATTATAATTTTAGAAGTGGAAAAAATGTGCATTTACTGTCCATTTTGGGCTCTTGGTTGTTTGTGCTTGTAAAGACAAAATAAGATTAATATGCATCTTAACACAATGGGAAAAGCTCTAGCAGGAGATGCTGACCAGTCAGCATTAGGCAACCAGAGAACCTGTGGCACTGAAAATTCTTAACAAAAGACCTTAAATAAAGGAATAAGATAAATTACTGTAGTGAATTTAAGTGAAATGTATATAACAAAATCATTTAACAATCTTTTTAAATTAAGTGTCCAACTGCACACAGGTTATGGGAAAACATATACACATACAATCTTTGAAAGGCAAATAAAGAGAGAAATATGCAGTGCTGTCAATACCAAGCTAAAATCCCTGGTTAAAATACACAGGTTTCTAGCTAATCTGCTGTGTGGCCTGAAAACATGATCTGTCTTCCCTGAGAGCCACGGTCAACATGTGGGAGCCACAGTCAACATGAGGCCAGGAGTCTCACATTGACCCTGACCCTGACCCAATCTCACCTGACCCTGGTCAGGTCAAACAGGGCCCCCAAAATCAAGGGAGAAACGAAACAGTCAAGTGACAGGCCCTTCTGAATGTAAATATATGGAGAAAACAGCAATGCTATTCAGAAATATCACAGGGCAGGTGCCTGCTTGGAACACTATCAAACCACAGATGAAAGACAGAAAAGACCCTGAGAAGATAAGTGAAATTGTGAAAGAAAGTTAATGAATACTTGAAAGGAAAACATGTTTTGAGCCATTTTTAACGTCAGTTATTGTGCTAAATGATTTCACTTGTTATATCCTTTAGTCCTACAGATGATTTATGTGAAGTGCTCAGTACAATGTCTGGTAGGGCTCAGTAAGATAGCAGTGTCCAATACTATTGTTATGATTACTCACACCTGCTACCATTGACTTCTCATTGGAAGTAATGGTGTTAGGTGATGAGGAAAGATGTGTGTCTGGGGTAGGACTTACATTTATTACATGCTTACATAATGCCAGATTTTTACATGTTTTAGTATATATCAGTTTGGGGGCATAACTTTATTATAACCAATTTATAGATGAGAATGATGGAATTTGCACTTTCCTCTTAAATTCTTTTTTTTCTCTTTGCATACTCTCTTAACTTTTACTCTTCCCTTCCTTACTGCTTTCCATCATTCACTTTTTGTGTATTATCTTCTTTCTCCCAGGAGGTAAGAGAATAGTTGGTTTAGTTTAGTTGCAGAAATAATATAATTTAAAATAAAATAAATAAGTATGTATAAGTGTGTACAAGATCTCTCCAGAAGGTATCCAGACATGTAATATAAAAATAGAGACATTTACTGAAGAAGATACAAGATACAAGAAACATTATACATAGGACAATGATGCCTCAGTCCCCTTCAAAGTAGACATCTTGAGACCTCATACAGTTCTCCCAATTGCCATCAGCTGCCCCATTGTATTCTCCTGAATCACCTTCCCTTTCAAAGGTGATTTTAGTTTTAGGGAAAACCAGAAGTTGCAAGGCACTCAAGTGGGGCTGAATCACCTGGGTGATTTGATGTTTCACTAAAAAACCCTGCACCATGCATCAGCAAGCACATTGTCGTGATGAAGCTGCCAATCACCAGCTGCCCATAGCCACAGCCTTCTGAATCATCCCAATAGTTTCCACAGAAGAATGTTCAAGCTTAACACAAAATTTGATGCAGATTGGTTGCTCACCTCAGTCATTTTGAATGTGATAGCCACACACTACACATGCTCACTCAGTGGCATCTACCACCCCTACTAACTAGTACAGTGAAGTCATCATAGTTCATACACACACATTCCAATCCACTCTCCTTGGCTGCCAGGTTACATCAATGTTGCACAAACCATTCTTGTTATATTACCAATAGCTGGACTTTTTCCAGACAGACTTTATATAAACATACACATGCGTATATATGTATATTATATACACAGACATATGTGTATATACATATAATCTTAATGAAGAGAAAATAATAATGAAATATATTTAAACTAAGAGTTACACTAATAGATCAATTCGTGATACATATTCAGCTAGAGGAGAATGGCAACTTCCTCTCTGAGCTTCTTTACATTCATCGCCAAGAAATATGAGCAATCTTATAGGGGCCACCGAGTGCACAGAATAAAAACAAAACACATAATAAAAAATCCTTGTCTTTTCTTGATATTTAACCAAAGTAAAAGCAGAGTAAAACTATTCTGCTTCCTTCCCATCTCAAAAATTACCCCACTGAAAAAGAATGAAAAATAATGAAATTCATCTTCAATGAAACAAGGAGATATTTATAACCCTGAAAACACAGTATAACAAAATAGAAGATATTAGAGAAAGAGTAATTGACTTATCAGAGATAAGTTCAAAACCAAGTGTAACTCAAAGAGAAAAAAATTCAATTTTCCTGAACAAACTTCATAAAGACTTAGGAATCCCAGGCATGAGTTACATTGAAACCCAGAAAGGAGGTGGGAGCCTGAAACAAGGAAATTGTTTGAAAATCTGTTTTAAAGCAATCAGATCTTCACATCAACCTCTATCCTTCCCACTTACAAAGTAGACTGACTATCCTTCCCTGCCCTTGAAGGAGTGGGAAGTATAGACTACAGAGAAACTGCAACGAAGAGGCCCTTGCCTCGGGAACAGAGGATATGGTTGAGGAGAAGGGAGGAGGGACAAGGGTGCCTCAGGGAGTACAGGGTGGCAGGCCTCCCTTGCATGCATTGGCTCAGGAGAGCTATAACCCAGAATTTATTTATTAGGCAGGATACTGAAGAACCCTTTTCTGCAAAACCGATCCACTCCAGAAGAGAGTTCTATAGATACTGACGGGAAAAAAGTCCACCTTTTGACATCACAGTAAAATCAACAATCTACAAGCAACTACCATGCAATCAGGTTTTTAGTGCCTCACTCTGAAATATGATCACCAAACTTTGGAGCATGAAAAGTAAAGCATGACAGATAAAACTAACATAATACTTAACTCAGAATATAAACAATGTAGATTAGCATAGGGGCATTAAATATATGTGTATGTATATACTTTACATATAAAATATATGTGCATCTATAATTTGCATATAAAAATATGTATCTGACAGAGATTTTAAAAAGGATATTGAGTCCTTTAAAAAAAGAACAAAATCACATTAAAAGAAAGATATTCAAAGAAAAAATCTAGAAATAAAAATGTTATAAAAGTAACAATTTCTATAGAATGAACATAAGGGATTGGAAAAAGCTAACAATTTTTTAAATATTTATATATAAAATTGAAAAAAAAGCCCTGGCCGGTGGCTCAGTTGGTTACATAGCTATTCTGTAGATCAGAAGGTTACAGGTTCAATTCTTGGTCAGGGCACATACCCAGGTTGTATGTTTGATCCCCAGTAGGGTTATATACCAGAGACTGCCGATCAATGTTTCTCTCTGACATTGATGTTTCTCTCTCTCCCTTCCTTTTTCTCTAAAATCAATGAAAAATAAAAAGTAGAAAAATATATATCCCTGGGGAAGGGTTAAAAAAAATAGAAGAGAAAAGATAAGACAATTTTGGATCAGTCCAGGAGGTTCAACAATACCGTTTCAAAAACAGAAAATACCTGTGAGGAAGAAGCAAAGACCATTTACCGAATCTTGGTGGACATCACTCTCCAGGTGCAACCCAGTGAATGAAAACATTTCAAACTGAGAGATATCATCATGAACTTTCAGAACACCAAGGACAAAGAAAACACTGTACAAATTTCCAAAGAAAACAGACAGATCCCATGCAAGTATGGAATACCAGAACTGCATGAGCTTTCTTAAAAGCAACCTCTGAAATGAAACCAAAAAAAAGAGAGAAATTCTTTCATTTGAGGAAAAATACTTTTCCATCTAAAGTTTTACACAACCTATACCATTAACCATATATATGGGTAAAACTATGACATTCTCAATTTTTCAAAGTCCCTAAGCAGGTACTACCCCCAAATTAAATATATAAAAATATTTTTTAAATAAGTAGCTACATTTGAAAAAAATCACCTACATACATTTTCTTAAGAAGTTGCTAGAGGATAGTTACCACCAATAATGAAAAAGATAAAAGGGAAAAATTCTTCAGAGCAGACTTAGAGGGAAGCCCCAAGCACAGTGCTCTACAGAGTAAAACATTTCAGAGTGAGCTGGAGGCTGGAGGGGTCCAGGGAAGATTTTTTTCACTGATAAGCAATAAATTATGTGACAAACTTGACCATAAGGACTGATACTTGATAGGTTCAGTGGGAACATTATAAGGCTTAGATGCAATCATCCATGCACTGCTTTAATCAACAATACCCTAAGTATCCAATTTACTAATTAGTAACTCTCAGTTGCATATTAAAAATCTTTCACTTTAATCTTAAAATAGGCTCATCAGCATGGAATGTGAGTTGAAAAACATCACTTATTACCATTTTGAAAGATGGCTTTGTACATGTGGAAAACAAAATTTACAAAGTTGTGAAATGGGATGAGTGCAAAAAGTTCTACTTAACTATTTTATAGTGAGCAGAGATTTTTCTAACTAAACAGCATGTATTCAGACACTTCTTCATTTAAGACTCTCATTTGTCACTCTCCATAAATGCTGACACAAACCAAGCTGTGCTTAGGGCTCTTTTGGTGAACAGCGCATGCCCTATTTCAAAGTGTTTTCAAAACCATTTCTGCGAGCCCAGTATCTGGCGGTAGGTTGCTGTGAGCTCTCAGAAGCCTGTGACTATCTGGGTCACTGCTGCACTCTGGACACAGCATCTCTCGACCATATGCTCTGAGAGCGGCTCCCACACGCTCCGCACAGCAGGGAGCACTCTTGAGTTGGAATGATGTTGCATTGATTGCTACAAATCAAGAAAAATCATGCAGGGTCCCCAACGATTCATTTTTATTTATTAGCCTTCTTTCATAACTACATGAAGCCCTATGTCCGTAAAGAGCATTGTCTTTACAATCAAAAAAATGCAAAAGGCAATGAACTTTTCTACATTTTTTAGTAATGCTGTCCAATGTCTACTTCTATGTCATATTCTACATTTGATGTTTTCAAAAAATAATTAAGGTTATCAATGGAGATTTTTTAAATAAGATTGATTTTCAACATGGAAATCAAAGATGAGAAAGATGATGTTGCTGTCTTATACATTTTTGGAAGCCACTTCCAAACAAATTATTATACTGCTTCCAAGAAGGCCTCTTAGGTCATCTGAATCTATACCCAGAAGGCCCATGTGCCCAGGGTGAATGGTATTCAATCCATATTTAAATATACTTGTAGACTAGGCTGAAATTTAACTTAAAAAATGCAAGATTCTTTTGGTCATATTTGGATATTTGGGTCTCACAAAAATAGTACAGAAAAATACCCAAGATTTTCTTTCCATTTTAAGAAATGTTTCAAAGAATCTGCAGAAAAAAAAAAAATTAGAACTTGCTACATCTATTTGCAGAGTATTTCAACAAAACAAACAATTGAGCAAAATGGAACCAGAGACATGGAAATAGAGAACAAACTGACAGTGATGAGAGGGGAGGGAGTAGCACGATTACAGGGGAAAGAAGGGGAAGGGTCAAGTCGAGGAGCACATATAAAGGACCCATGGACAAGGACAGCGGGGAGGGGGAATAGGATTAATGTGGGGAGGGAGTGGGCAGGGGAGAGTAATGGTGGAAAATGGGGACAACTATCATTGAACAACAATAAAAATTTGTTTTAAAAAGTATTTCCTGATATTAGAATTTTTTCTTATGTATAGTTCTACTTCAGGTTGAAACAGACTGAAGATGGTAGGTAAGAAGAATCACTAGGCAACCCAACCACTGCCAGCAGCATCTAATATAACAGACTTGCTGTTGGTGAGATGATGCGTAAACTTGCAGTGAGTACACTCTGAAGCTCTCTTTGGAGAATTTAGGAACAGCAGTCACACCACTTGCCTTGCTCACTTGGGAGTGTTGAAACCAAAGTTAACTTAGGCAGTGTCAGTTAAATGTCTACGGTTTAACATGGATAAAAAGCTACAGTATTTCCCCTGAAGGCAGACAAAAGTCTTAATGGTTGTTAAAGCTATTCAAACATCTTTCAGGTATATTTTTTAAAATCTCAAGCCTCTAATAATGAATTTTCCATGGCATAGAATAAATTCTTCCTCTTCTCTATAATTTTTGTACTCTAGGCATAAGCTGACATTTAGCAAGGGTCCCTGAAGAAAAACAGGATCTCCTTATTAGCCTAAGGATCATTCTTCATGCCATAATACAAATTCCTGGGGAAAAACATGAAGCAATTTCACTACATAAGAAGATTTATTATCTTAGTTTATTTTGTGGAAACTGGAAATTTCCAATCATATTTTATATGGCAGATTGATAAAGCAATTTTGTTGGATACTAGAAATTCATTTCTGTCTACTTTGTTCATATCCACTAAGAGTTAAAGTCACTTTTGAACCCTGGGATTATCTTTAAAATATTTGACTGTGACAAAGACTTCACTGCAGATAGACTGCAATATTCACAAAAGGTCTAGTTTTGACATACGGTTCTCTGCGTGAGTTCAACTGCTGGCCAAGTCCCAACCTGTGAGCTTTACTGCCAGCTAGAATCAATATCATTTTGTAGTAAGGGTTCAGCCATTATTCTTTTGTAGAAACAGACATTTGTCTCTTGATTCCAAAGTCATCCATGGTCTGCACTACACATTTAGACACTTAATCAAACCCTATCTTAGTTTCCATTTCACGTGTGTGTATTTGGTCTCACAAATGAATTCACTTACATCAGGAACTATGTTTTGCATGTTTTTGGTGAATCTGTCATAATTTTACAACAGGGCTAGGTATATTGGTAGGTGCTGGTTTACTATTAAATTAAAACTTTATGTAGATACTCACCACTAAATGCCTTTTATATTTTGTTTCTGTAATTGAACAGGAAAACCCATTATAGAATATAAGTATTTATAGGTTTTACAACCTTATGTTTCATAAGATATTGCAGTAACAGCTCAGCAATGCCTCAAGTTAGAGGAAGAGTATTCCAGGGAAAGGAGAAAGCAAAATGTTGTCAGCGCTGCCATAGGAAGTGGGAGGTGAGCCATCTATACAGAAAGAGCCAGGTCATCTATCTTTTTTAATCTAATAAGAGAGTCATTATAAACTGAGGTCCCTGTAAGGAAACTGAACTGCTATTTGAGAACAGAATGTACATAACTGGCTGCACTTGGGAAGCAGAGACTACTGTGGCAGAATTAATACCTAAGGTGAAGTCTATACAGTTCTCAGAACAAAAAACATAGTGCACAAGAGAAAAGCTATTCCTGACTAAGATTAAGTGATATTTTCACAGTTGCATAGTTAATGTTTGATTATCTCAAAAACAGTAGAGTTCTCACGGAGTAGAATAAAATTTATGATTTTTTTGAGAATTTTTGTAGAATTCCAATGAAAAGTTAGCCTCGACATTTTCATAGATATATCACAAAACTAAGTCGACACTATTGTGTACTGCAGTCAAGAGCCTGCCCAGATTGAGAAAATGGTGAGCCACAGGTACAGGGGAACTGGGCCATTCTGCTCGCCACCCTTTCCGGAATTCCCTTCCCCGCTTCCCATATCGCTTCCCCTGTCTCAGTCACTCCTTGATTCTACAGAAGTATATAATGTCTGTAGCTTCCTATGAAAACATTTTCTATAGCAACATCTCTTCACCCAACATGCTGTGAAATTTCACAATAATATTACATCTTTTCTGTGTTTGTTTCCCCAGTGTGCTCAAAAACCAGTCTTTTTGGTCTGAATTTTCCTATCTTCAATCCTGAGAAATGTTCCTGAGCTACTTTCTTCATGATTTTCTTGCTTTCCTCTCTTCCTTTCTCCTGGACCTTCTCTTATTTTACTCTTGGAAGTACTTATTCTTTTCCTTTCCTTTTTTTGTTTTTTCCCTGAGTGATTTTCTCAACTTTCTTTTCTAAGCCTTCTATTAAATTCTCATTTCTGCAGAGAAAACTTAAACTTCCAAGATCTTTTTACTTTGCTGATTCCTTATTATAATCTCCTTTTCTGGTTTTATTTTTGAAATATATTCTTCTATTTTTCTAAGTTTATTAATTGTGTTTCTCTTTTCTTTTAGTTTTCTCCATTTCCTCCCCTGCATTGTCTCTATTTCACCCTAACTCACTTTTGTTTCTGTCTTTCACAACAGAGATTCTTTTGGATGATCCTTGGACTTCGGTTCCTACTTCAGAGCAAAGCACAAAAACGCTCACTGGAAGCGTTTTGTGCCTGAAGAGGGAAATCAGAGAGCGAAGCGCTGGGCTTCATTAAAAATCACACTGCAGTGCTATCATCTTTATGTCAGTCTTTCCTCTGATCCTGGGCTGAAGCCAGAATTCTCTGAACCAAGGGAGGAAAAGGGTTGAGGCCTTTACTGTTTAGTATTCAGACTTCCACATTATCTTGCTGCCTTTGCTATGGCAACTCACCTCTGCTTTTCAACTCTGCTTGGACCTAAAACAGCGGTGATCGAATTTAACTCTGCAGAGAGTAAAATTCCCATCTTTGTCAGGGAGGAGAGGGGAACTCTCTGTGGACACCCTTATGAGCATCTCGCTGCTCTTGTAAAACTGGACAGAACCATAGCATGATTTATTCACTTATTTCTCTGTTTATTTACTTATTTACTTTACCTCTTACTGACCATTTACATTTTATTTAATGACACTTCCCATGCCCTGACATGCATCATTTCCAGTTGACCTGCACCCTGGGATTACTTCCTGGTCCCCAGCCCCTTTGAACACACAAACACAGACATTCAAGGGAAGTATTTTTCAGAATATGATTCATGAACCACCTGCATAAGAACCATGTGGGAATCTCATTACAATGTTAATTGTCAGACCCTGGTTCCATACTCAATTAATCAGAATCACTAATGGTGAGATCTGGGACTCTGCACATTTTAGCTAGCATCCCAAGACAAATTTTAACCATGCTGAAGTTTGAAAATACTGGACTCCAGACCGAGAGCCTAGGTGAGGAACATCGTGCAGGAAAAGAACTTATGAATAATGAAAACAGAAAGATTGTGGGAGATTTAGAAAACATTTAGGGAATAGAAGCGACAAGAAGACAATAGGACCCATCTATTGACCCTGATAGACACAGTCAACTGCCAAAAAATTTAATGTGCATGATGAACAAATTCTCACCGAGGTTTTAACAATTTATCATGTTTTGGTATATTACTCTCCTTCATTTGCAGAGAAAAGAATTGCATTTCAACTGAAAATTCCTGAGGAATAAATCTGTAAATGTAGAAGTTTCAGCTCCCTGACAGGTGCAGTAAAAGATATTTTAGGCTGGCATAAATGATTATGATGAAAGTGAAGCATAATGCAGAAACACCCAGATGACAGAGCAGGCAGACAATTTAATTCTAGGGGGAAAGCATTGCAACTGCCACACTTCAGTCTGAATGCTACTCTAACAGCACGAGTAATTTTTTATACTAAATATTCGAGTTCCTCTGGGAATTAATGTAATTGCAAATGTTGAAGAAAAATTTATGATCAACACAGGCCCTTAGCAAGGTCCTCATTAATCCCTGACATTCAATTTTCAAATCGTTAATCACAGAAGGTCTAAATACATGGCCTTATGGTGATGGTACACATATTTTTTTTGGTATGGTAATGCAAGGTGCCCTTGGAAAGACAACACTAAAACTGTTTGCTGTTTATGCACCCAGAAAGTGGAACATCAGGAAATGCTTACAAAAACCAGTTTTCTCTCTCTCCCTGGGCAGTCCATGTGCCCAGTCCCCAAGAATATATATGTTGAGATGATGCGTACATATAGTTGAGTCTGATGACACTGTATTCATTGACAGTACTTTAAGGTTTGTGGAGCTGCTTCATACACACGATCTTAGTGAATTTTCACAGTAAATTCATGAGATGATTATTATAACCTGTTAGGATAAGAAAACCAAGGCTCAGAGAATTAAATAACTAGCATAAGGACATGCCCCCGCGTCAACCAATGCATTTTGACAGAAAGTCCAGTGATCTTTCTGCAAGAAGCCCCACATTTCAGGTTTTGTTAATGAGTGTAACTTTGCCTCAGAATCTCTTTCATCTTTGTTTTAGTTCATTTTTCTCTCTCCCCTCCCTCTCTTCCTCCTCTCCCTCTCTCCTGGTACACCTCTTCACGTACACAGTTGGCCTGTGCTGCAGGTCATCCTATGAATGAGAAACTGTTTAGGTTTCCCCTTCTTTGGTAATATTCTGGACTCTGAAACTTCTTGACTTCAAAGTGTAATGGTGTTGTTGATCAAAGGGAATGAAGCTTAGGGGTGGGATAGACATCTGCTCCCCAGCTCCGAGTTTCAAAGCTGGTCTTGTGCAGAGAATCTGTATCTGAAAGGCACATCTTTTTGAGATCAGGAATGAGAGGTACAGGTGGTTCTTTGCTGTTCTTTGGATTTATGACTTGCTTTCCCTCCTGTGGACTGTAATACTTGACAGCTACCTTTCTGAGACTCTTGTATGGCCAGAATGCCTCTTGCCTTATACGTTACCCATTTATCTTCTGCTCAGTCATCATAAATCTGCTTCCGAATCACTTTCTCAGGCAGACCTTACCTGAATGCCCAGTCTAGGTTGGGCAGCTTCTGCCATATGCTACCTCTGGACTTGTAATCACTTGTCAAGTGTCTGCCTTTCCACAGGCAGAATGCCCCGTGGAGACAAAGACCAGGCCCACCCACCTTCGTTATTGCTGCCTTCCAGTGCCTCATCCATTACCAAGCATATGATACATATTCAACTAATATTTCTCCAGTGAAGGAGAGAAGAAAGCAATAATGGTGTGGGGAGGCAAAATAATTACCGTGTTCCAGGCTGGGAACCAGCCAACATGCCTGAGCTTCTGGCTTCCGATTCCCTCCGATCTGCACGTTTAATTTCCTCCCCTTTTGCCTGTGCTGAGATTCTAAATGAAAGTGTCAGGGGAAATATTCACAAAGGGAAGGCTGTGACTTTTATAATTATTAATAACTGAGGACTTTTGTGGCAGAAGTTCTAGTGCCTGTCCTGCATCTCAGGCCTGTGAAGAAAACATTTAGTTCTCAGTAATGTCTGTCTAATATATTAAGCTTCAATAAAGTTAATTAACTAGTAAGCACGTGACTTGGAAAACCTCATCAAACCTTTCCTAGATTAAATGCTGATGAGAGGCTGGACCAATACCCAAGTTGGATCTCTGACTGTGCTGTCAGTCTTGTAGGATGAGAAAAGCTGGCCACTGGGAAAACCACCTGGATACACATTGATAAGGAATATGTTGAAACAACTCAGATAAATGGTTTATGAACCCATGTCAAAGTCTTATATCAAAAGTGTTAGGATATTAACATAAGAATTTTGAGGAGGAATATTTAGTCACAGCATTACACTCCTGCTCTATAAATTAATATTCTTATCATATGCAAAATACATTTATTCCGTCACAACTCCCAAAGTCTTAATTCATTCCAGCATCAACTCTGAGGTCTAAAATCTCATCTAAATATCATCTAAATCAGATAATATGGGTGAGACATGAGGGATAATTCATTCTGAGGTAAAATTTTTCTCTAGCTATGAACCAGTAAAACCAAAAAATTGCATTCCTCCAAATGTAATGGTGAGACAAGCGTAAGATAAACATTCCCATTCCAAAGGGAAGAAGTAGGAAATAAGGAGATGTGAAGGCAAGTCCAAAACCTAATTAGGTATACTCCTTGACATCTTCAGGCCTTAGAATAATCTTTTTGGGCTCCCTGCTCTGCTCCCCAGGCCCCTGGGGATGGAGGTCCCACCTTCTCCCCCCCTGAAGCTGGGGTCCTGCCCCACGACTCTGCCATGCAGGGTCATGCCCTCAGAGCTCTGGGAAGCCATTCCTTCACATCTTGGGCAGAAACCATTTGAATTATGAAAGCAAAGTGATTCCCACCTCCCATCCTTTTGAAACTAAAGAGGCAGCCCTAGTTATCTCTGCATCATCTCTGGGGTTTCCCTTTTCTTGTCCTGAAAAACTGGTCCTAGATCCTGTTGAGATGACTGGTTAGGTCCGTGGCTCAATTCCACACTAATCTCCTCATCAAATGGTGACTTGGCCTCACATTTGGAAGTGTTCTCTCCCGAACACAATTTCTTATCCTTGTAATACAAACAGACTGACAATTTTCCAAATCTTTAAGTTCTGATTTTTTTAGTTCAAAAATTTATTTTTTTAATTAATTTCTCTCTTCTCACATTTCACTCTAAGCAGTCAGGAGGAACCAAGCCACTCCTTCAACACTATGCTTGCAAATCCCTGCTAAAAATCTAATGTCATCCCTTATGAGTTCTACCTTCCACCAAACACTAGGACACAAACACAATTCAGCCAAGTTCTTTGCTACTTTATAATAAGGATCACCACTCTTCCTGTTTCCAATAATGTATTACTCATTTCCACCTGAGACCTCATCAAAATGGCCTTTACTAACCATACACATACCAGCATTCTGTTTATGATTATTTAGGCCTTCTCTAAGAAAACAGCTTTCTCTACAACTCTCCTCTTAGCTCTTATCAGAATCACCTTTCTTCTTTTATTGTTCAGTTATAGTTGTCCCAGTTTTTCCCCCGTTGCTCTCCCCTGCCCAGCCCAGCCGACCCCCCACTTTGAAAGTTCCTTCACAACAACATTGGTTCTAGCGTGCACCTCACAACTCTCCCAGCCTCTGCTCATTGCCCAGTTCCAAAGTTGCTTCTGCATTCTTAGGTAATTCAAACAGCAACACCCCATTTCTCAGTGCCAGTGTTTGTCTTAGTTCAAGTTGCTATACCAAATATATATTTTCTGTCTTCCCTTCTTCCTCTTTCCAGAGAGCAACAATCATCACTGCCAGGAAAGGCTAGGAGGTCCTGGATATTTGTTAATTTTACCTCCTTAGTCTGGCAATGTCCTTCCTTTCAAGTATGAAGTATTTAGTGAGCTGGATTCTACGGGAACCACAGAGGAAACTGGCACAGACATTTAAAACCTTGCCCAATATCACAAGGCTGTTTAGAGGCAGATATAGCTTTGGAACCCAGATGTTTACCCTTTTCCTAAATCCTCCAATTTTCAGGTTCAGGAAAACTGTGGCAGATGATTGAGGGCATAGAGACTACAAATGAAGTGCAGAAGAGAAGTAGGACAGTAGTCATTCAATTTTCTAAAATGCACACGTGCGTTGAACAATTTCATTGTCACAGTCACTTTACAGAATGAAACTGAATCGGATGCTTAACATATGCCAGCCACTGTGCTAAGTGCTTTACCTGGGCTTTTTTTTCCAATTCTCTTGATTTTCTGAGATGTAAAAACTATAAATTCCCTCACTGTACAAGTCACCAGAAGCCAAAACTTGACTGCACATTTGGAATCACCCGGTGGAAGAATGGTTAAAAACGCAGATTATCTGAGTCATGCCTCAAGAATTCCCTAACAGATATGAAGGGGGGAAGCTATGCAACAAGAATTTTTCAATTTTCCCAGATGACTCCAAGATACAGCAGAGCTTGAGAACCACAAGGTCAAACCACTAGCACAGGGTCAACCATGTAGCACCATACAGGTCAAGTATTTGAACCCAGGGAGCTTGACTGGGGCACCCATGTCCTAACACTATACTATTCACTATACTATTCTGCCTCTACTTTAGTTGTGCCTTGTAGCATTTCATACACTCACAGACCAGAAGAATAGGTAGACTTATTCCCATTTTTAGAAGATGCACCTGAGGCAAAAGACATCGACTAACTTAGCAAGTGACATAGCAGATCAGTGGCAGACATTGGTGTCCCATGCAAGACTTTCCAATGTCAACACCCACAGGTAGCTGTACTTCGTTATCCATCAGTGAACATGGGAAGGTCAGGTTTCCAGACCAGGATCTTTACCAAGCACAGCAGAGAGGTACAAACAACAGAGGATTAAGACCTGCACATACGCAGAAGCTGGTGTTTCTAGCTCTTTACTACGATATGTGAAGAAATAAGTCCTTGTTATTGCAATGTATTTTCTCAGACACACGTGTGGTGCATAAGAGCGATATAGAATTAAAAGAACATTCCATCTAAAATTTCAGGAACATGATGCTTGAATTAATTTCTGTAAACTGTCCTGATAATCTGGGTATCATTTATAACATTATTTCCATTGGGAAATGACAAATTCACAAATAAACTTTTGGGTAACAACAGCAAGGTAGGGGATTGCCTGCACTATGTAAACACCAGATGTTAATATCATAAATGCTAATTTGTGTGTATATACAGAGAAGTGCTTTAAAACTGTAAATATCAACTGAATTCATCTATTGATAAATATCAGGTGAATATTTCCCTTTCTTATCTTCAGAGGCCAACAAAATAGCTTTTAAACACACGATGTAGCATTACAAATTGGTTTTTGGAATTAAATTCCCCTATTCAAAGCAGCTAGCATCTGCCATGCAAGCCACATGTGGTGGCTTGGTTAGTGAAGTGATAAATAATTACAGTAGGAAGCACCCACCTGATTCAATTAGTCATCAATCATTTAAAACACATGAAGCTTTGTTTTGACTGCCAGGGCCTTTGCACTAACTAGACAAATTGCTGATATTCCCTGTTCAGGTTCACAAATAAAGATCATCCTTAATCTCTTCTCTCTGCTGCATACTTTCTCCCTCCCTGTCTGGCAAGCCTGCTGTAGTCACTTTGGTCTACTCAAGTTTTCTAGAAGACATCCTTATTTTGGTTCTCGTCATGCCCTCCTTCCCTATCCCAGACCCTAAATGTATCTTCCCATTCTTTGTGTGGAAGACAAGCTGAAAGAGCATGTCTTCCCAGAAGCCTTCACAAAAGGTGCTATGTAGAATTTCATTTCAGGTCCCCTTCAGCCCTTCAGCTGCATGGATCGCGACTGTGCCACCTTGCCTCCCTTTCATAAATGCATGAATGCCTGCTCTGTGCTAAGCCCTGATGCCAGCAAGTACTGGGGAAGTCCTGGGGATATTAAAGGAGTAAATCCTAGATGTTCCTAGTCTGGCAGGAGATATAAATGTAAAGAAGAGTGTTAGAACGTAGTTGGAACAGGATTATAGTTGTTTAATGTTTTATTTAAAAATAGGTAATATATTTATATGTTAAAAGGTTACCAAAAGGTAAAACAGTGAAAATGTTGTCTTCTGCCTTTGTCCCAGTTATTCGGTTCCCCTCTTCAGAGGCAACCGATGCTAACAGTTCTTGTATACCCTCCCAGGTATAGTCCGTGAGCATGGGAACACATGTACATGCATGCATGTGTCTGTACGTGTCTACAGAGAGAATTTAAAAAGTCCACACAGATATTGAAAAAGCAAAAAGAAGGTACCATAGCTTGTGTTCTAACTAATTCTGATATTTTGTATATCACCTGATCAGTACATAAAGACCTTTCTCATTTGTTTTAAATTTAGATACATACCATTTTATCACAGGGATATACCATATTTTACAGAACCAAAATGTGATTGAAGACTGTTTTGGTTGTTCTCAGTCTTTTGCCATTACACAAATGTTACAGTGAATAATGTTACATATGCATCATGCATGTATACATGCATGTATGTATGAATTCTTCTGCAAAGTATAAGAGAGCATTATACTAAGTGAAATAAGCCAGGTGGTGAAAGACAAATACCATATGATCTCACCTTTCACTGGAATCTAATCAACAAAAACAAGCAAACAAAACATAATCAGAGACATTGAAATTAAGAACAAATGGACAGTAACAAGAGGGCAGATGGGAGGGGATAATGGGGGAAGGGGGAAGAGTTTGCAAGAACAACTATAAAGGACACGTGGACAAAACCAAGGGTGGGTGGAATCAGGGGAGGGAGGTAGGATGGCTGGGGTCGGGGGGGAGTGGTAGGGGGAAAAGGCAGAAAACTGTACTCGAACAACAATAAATTTAAAAGTATTTTAAAAAAGAATGCCTATTTTCTCGCACCTTTACCAACATATTATCAATTTTTTTATCTTAGACAACCTGATAAAAGGGGAATAAAAAAACAGAATCTCAGTTTAATTTGCATTTCTTTTAATATAAGTGAGCTTGGGTCTCTACTCATGTTTAAGAACCAGTGAGTTTTCCTTTTCTATGAGCTTTCTGGGCATATTTGTTGCCACTCTTTCTATTGGAGTTGTCATTCCTTATTGATTTATAGAAGCCCTATAAGTCAAGAAAACTAACAACATGTGAAGTGAGTTGCATATGTTTTTACCCTCAGTTAATTTGCCTTTTGAATTCACCTTGCAGAAATCTGGGGACTCTATAAAACTAAATTTATTAATTTTAGAATGGGTAAGAACTTTCAGATTGTGACACAAAAAACACAGAAGCCTTAACTGAACTTTTGAAAGTATATCTGGCTTTCTAGTTAGAGGAGAGAAGAGACACTATGGTTTGTTTTTGTTTCTTTCCTTTCTTCATTCATATTACAAGGAATCCAGGGACATATTTTGAGACTAATGTTACTTCAAGAAGCAATCAGCTGATATCTGTTGTTAAGGCTGCAAACAAATGACCTCAAAACTCAATGCATAAAACAACTGTTATGCTCATGGATTCTGTGAGTCAAGAATTTGGACAGGACACATCAGCAATGAATGGATCGTCCCTGCCCTATGATATCAGATGCTGCTATCAGCAGGTAGAAACCCTAGGTGGGGCTGCTGGCCTCAACACCTTTATATGTATGGGGTGACTAAGGACATGGCCCCTCCACGACCTCAGAGAACAGGTGGCTGCCTGGCCAGCAGCGATAAGGAATGAGGAAAATAGAGGAATCTGTATGGCCCAGCCCTCTCAAGGCCCCTGGGTCTCAAGGTGATACAGAGAGATCTGATCAGATCACTGAGGAGGTGTGGGAAGGGGCCATAGGAGGACATTGCTCAAGGCAATGGTAAACAGCCTAGGATGGACTGGCTGAGAAAAGAATGCTTCTGGGACTCAAGGAATTATGCACCAGAAGATTTAAAATAAAAGGAGGGCAGAGACAGGCTCTCAGGCTCTCTCTTCCTCAAGGATGCCAGAATGCTCCAGAATATTGCCTAGAGGGTGGCAGCCAGGTAACAGGACCCCATTCACTATTGGGTAACAAAGGCTCCTGTGTTTATCACAAAACTGCAGAATTAACTCCCTCCCTAACCCTATAAGTAGCACCAAGGCAGGAGGTGGGTGTGGTCTCTCCGCAGCCACCACCGGTAGTGCATTCCCCTGTAAAGCAAATAGTAAATGGCACCTCCACAGCATGTCCACATCCATTGATCCTCCGAGTGGTTTTCTCTGGAATATCGCAGACCTAGGGGCAGCTCCCCTGTTTGTAGCCCCTGTGTTAAAATATGATATCTTCATGCTGCTTGGGCCTCCTCACAATCTGAGAGCTGGGTCTCCAGGTGCGCACCACAGAAAGAGAGGGCCAGACTGAAGCTGTAACACATAACACAAAGCATCACTTTGCTGTACTCTGTTGGTCAGAGCAGTCTAGATTCTCTGGATTCAAAAGAAGAGAAAATAGGGGAGGGCGAATTCTGGAAGAGATTCCATAATGGGAAGTATTGCTTTGGCCCTTTTGAAAAACACAGCCTGTCATACCTGTTCAGAGATCTGTCCTGTCCAGAGAAGATATCCGTTTCCATCTACAATCAAGACTCACGAGTGAAACCCACTGAATTGCAGAGGTGGCAAACACAAGGCCCGCGGGCCAAATCCGGCCCTTCCGCTGTTTTCTCTGGCCCAGCACCTTGTTTCTACCCGGCAGCAGCGCCTAGCTCTCTCTTAACTGTTAAGGAGTAGTTACATTTACACAGTCCTAAAATTACACTTGTCCCTTTGAAGGCAACCTCGAGGCTGATGTGGCCCCCAGTGAAAATGAGTCTGATACACCTAGTTTAGAAGATACTGTCTGGCCTTTATGTTGCCTCAGCTGAAGGATCACACCTGCTTTAAGCCATGGGGCAGGTTCCTGAGCTACTTCCAGTGAGTCTGGTTAATGAGGTTCCTTCATCAACCACCTCAGGGTAATAATGGTAGAAACTAGAAACAGTCAATACTTAGATCTAGGAGCGCTTCTTTTCTCTACACTTCTACTGGTGATTTTTGCATTAAGGCAAGATGAAAGAAAATCCGATCATTCCACTGGATTATGTATTAGTCACTCCAGCATGATCATTACTAATGGAAAAAGATAAATAAAGATGCTATTTACCAAAGGCAATTGGGTGGATTACCTCTGGGTGAATTTCAATTACCCACAGCTCTTTCCTTTTGCCATGATTAGCAACATTGACTAATCCCATTTTTAGAAAGAATTTCCTATAAAGATTTAATTGTTTCATACAAAACATACCCTTCTCAGTTAAACTAGTCAATAAATGAAGGGTTTCCTTAGTCTGAAATCTACAGGAATATTTTAATAGAAAAACAAACCAAAAAAATGTTGATTTATCACTGTGGTTTTTCACGCAACAGAGCTAAATAGCACATTAAATATGAAAACAGAAATTACATGTCCTAAATTGAGTAGCTAAAGTATAAGAGCTACTTGGTCTTTGTACCAGATCTGGATATAAAGTGAAGACAATTTTATAGAGTGAGAAAAAGAACTACCAAAGGCAATTGCTTCGATTCCAAAAAGGAGCTTTTAGATAGTATAAAAGCAGTACCCAAGAGATACCAGTAGTCTGTGGATTTGTTTTAGAAATTGACATAGGTAGTCAGCTTACAGGATAGGATAGCAGGGAATTCCAAAAAGAGAATTGTGACAATCACTCTAGACAGTGTAATGCAGCAGGCACCAAATGACTGATCCATGAAAACCAGACCCCATGTTTTGAAGGGTTTGGTGTATCAGCAACTGTTAACCAAGTGCATACGGGTCTCTGTAAAACATACTAGGTACATTCTGTCACTTAGTAAAAGTGATATATTTGTATTAGGATGAGCTACTAGCCTAAAGTAGCAAGCACCTAGGAAAAAGTCAGATTCTGCTCATTGAGGAAATGGGAAGTTGAGGTCAGACATTGAACTTAGGAAATCCTGGTTAGACACACAGAGGAGATTCACAGTATGAACCAAGTAACCCAAGATCAAGCACTGGGCCATAGGCTTCCAGGCCTGAGCACACAATTTAATTTCAAGTCCTCATCCATTATTTAGAAAAGGTTATTTTTACAATTACTTCCACTTTGATCCTTTGCAAATTGGCTTAAAAACTTGTAAAAATCTGAATCTAAGTTTTAGTAAGGGCTCAAGAGAACCTATAACACAACAGATTCCAAGAAAACAAGGCAGGGACCGATAGCATGCTTTTAAAAATGTTGCAACACAGAGAATGACCCTGACATCTGGTGTACCCATTGCTTCCTTTCCGATGTGTCATCGGTTTCTTCGAGTCTTCCAGAAAGATCCAGCTCTGCCTGATTTCTCTCAGTATTGCACTGCTTGCTGAAAAGACAAGTAGCATCTGACTCAGACAGAACTGTCACTGTGGACTTTGCAAGCAGCCACTGGGTATCATTTCACTTCCGAGTAATGGATGAGGATAATTGGACACCGTGCTCCCAGCCACGAGAGCGCCATGACATCCAATGTTACACTGCGCGCCCTTTTCACAACCAGAGACCATTACAAAATCGCTCATGCCACCCCTGAGTGTGTTTTAAATCAGTTGGAAAACTTAATTGTAGCTCTTTACACTAATTTTTCTGCCCTGTGTACTCCCAATCAATCCATGTTTCAGTTTTATTTTTAGATTTATGCTTGGGTCTGGTCTTTGGTATCATTTCATCTCCCTCTAAGTATTTCTTCCCAACAGCAGAAAAAGTACTGACAATTTCAACTTGTTTCCTCATAACTGTGCACATAGCCACATATGCACTGTACTATTTGAACAGCGTGCAGGGTTTTCCTGGGCCCCGCATCACTCCAGTCTTCACATATCATTGTATGGAGCAAAGACCGATGTAAAATAACAATACTGCACAATTACCTAGGATTACTTCACACCAGACATTGCTTAAGGTTTTTATGTGTAATATCTTTAAATACCTTATTTTTACATGTCATATCACATATATATTGCATGTATAAAATATTACTGGTTTTATGTGATACATCATTTAAGTCTCACCACCAGCTCACAACACTTACATCTCACACTAAGTACCCTAAGAAAATCCCCACTTTACAGACGAAGACATGAAGGCTCAAAGAGATCAAGTCATCTGCTCCAGGTAACACAGCTGAGGAATCGTGGAGCTTTTCATCTTAACCATTGAGACATCCTGCCTGCAGTGGAAAGAAAGACGCCCTGGCAGCATAAAGAACCACTCCCCAGGACAGGCTGTACCTCAAGGGACATGGGAGCTGGATTTCAGAATGCCATGGATGCATGCCTGCTCCGCCACAGTGTAGGGAGGAGGTGGAAGGGCAGAGCCATCTGTGTGGGGTGGGAGGAGTATTTATCACCAACACCATTTACACCTGCCTGTGTCTGGTGAGAAAAAGCATCCTGTGATTTACGCACTATACTATCATTCTTAAATGCTCACAGACGGCGCACTGCCTCATTGCCTACAGAGGGTAGATGGTCTCTTCACCCCAGCTGCTCCTGCCACAGCGCCGCCACTTGCACTCCTGCTCACTCTTTCTGAAGAGTGGAGTTCACTGTGTGCATCTGGTTCCTCTCCAATCACTGTATGCTGGATAACTGTCACATCGATTCCCTGGTCGTCAGATCCAGGGGACCTGGACCCTGGGAGCTGAGTCCCAGCAAATGCACTCCAGAACCCCGTCCTTCTGTGAGTCAGCTTAGAGACTCAGATATGGGACTGCAGTCTCAGTCGGGTTCCATAAAGGAATGAGACCCCTGGGCAGTCTGCCAAAGGGATGAGTATATCTTTCATGAAAAAGAAATGTGAAATTTTAACAGAAAAAAAAAACAAGCTTATGGTGGTCTGCTTCCTGGGGTGCTTGCAGGAATCGAGTTCCTCAAGTGCTTATTAGGAAGCTCACTCTGGAGAAACTAGTCATGGAGAGGGGAGGGGACAAAGCTGAGAAACACAGAAATTCCACATGCAGTCAGTCCAAGAGTCAGCCTGATCCCACAGGGTCTTCCAGAGACTCTAATTTTGTAAATATAAAAATACACATGAATTTTAATAACCCTGGCTTAAATTTCAATTGGCTGAATTTCAGGCTTTTTTTAAAAAAAAAAAAACATAATTATGAATGATGCATGTGCCAAAACCAGCTGCAAGTACATTTCTGCTCCATGAGCTTTTAAAAACATTTTTTTCACAATGATGTACCACGCAGATATCTATCTGTCTTATCTAGCTATCTATACATCCATCTATCTAGTTATAGATCTATATATACATTTACACTGTAATTGCAAACAAATAATTTTAAGGATTTTAATGAATCTCATGGGAAGAGAGGGAATGGCCCCCACCCCAGAGCCGCAGAACTCAGTCTCTGACTCCCCCTGAGTCCTCCCGGGACCTTTACATCGTGGGCCCCGGCAGCTGACTCCTTGGAAGGAGGAAGGGCTGCGTGGGTGCAGCAGGGCTGGGCGGCCAGGACTCAGGAGGGCGGGGCTACAGCAGTCCCCGAGGCTGCCGCTCCGTGGAGGGTGTGCTAAACCCAAAAATCCCGCGTTCTCTGTGAGTGGTGTGGGAGAGGGACTCAGCGCAGAAACCCTGGTGGCTGTACCTTCAGCCATCTTCCAGAACAGCACAACCCAGTCTTGCCTCGCAGGACTCCAGTCCACTCTGAGCCACCCTCCCTCTTCCGGAGCCCATAATTCCACCTGTATGTGGAGTTTGAAAAGCATTACAAACAAGCAAAGCAGAAACAGACTTATAGATCCAGAGAACAGACTGATGGTTGCCAGAGGGCAGGGGTCTTAGGCGACTGGACCAAAAAGGTGAAAGGATTGTGAAGTACAATCCTTTTGGTTAGTCACAAAGTTGCCAGAGGATGTAAAGTGCAGCATAGGAAGCACAGTCAATAGTATTGTAATAACTACGTGTGGTGCCAAGTAGGTGCTGCAAAGAGCAGGGGGAACATATATTTTGTGAATTATGTGATTGTCTAACCACTGACTGTACACCTGAAACAAATACAAAATAATATTGAATGTATACTGTCATTGAAAATAATAACCAAAAAAATTCTCAAAGTTATAGAAAATTGTAAGTATAGTATGATTTTTTCCGGCATTATCTGAGATTAAGTTGCTGACCTAATGTTTCAACACCCCCTAATATTTCAGTGTAGAATTCCTAAAAAAGGATGTTTTTCTACATAACTATAATACAACCATCTAAATAAGGAAGTTGATATTCATATATCACTTCTTTTTAGTCCTCAGATCCTTTCGAGTTTCACCAATGGCCCCAATAACACCTTGTACAGGAAAAGCAACTTGTTACATTTATGTGCTGTGACCCTTCAGTTTCCTTACATCTGAGACAGGCCTTTATTTTTCCTTGAATTTCATTAGTTTGACTTTTGAACAAGCTCGTTTCCTTTAGATGTTCTGTCTTAGTGTTTCATAAATTAGTATCATCTTTTCCACGTCCACAACCAATTACATTTTATTTTTCAGCTGTCTTACTTGGATACTGCAGACATTTCTAACTGGTTTCTCTGGATCCAAATGGACTTCGCCAGTCCGCTAGACCACTGGCAGAATGAATGGTCTCGCACTAAAGTCTGTCCTTCCCCTGATTAACAGCCTTTAATATTCCAATTTCCTTCTAAAAATTCAAGACCACATTAATGCAATCAAATTTGGGGTTTTACAAATTAACCTGAACTTGAAAATGGTATGTGACCAGAATTGAATCCAAGCACCTTTATGTAACAATGTTTAAATATTTTAGGTGACAATCTTAACAATTGCCATCAGTTCCTTATATTTTACCAGACCACCCTGTTCTTGCACAAGTTTCTCATTAAAAATATATACATATGTATAATGCATCATTATAGTACACACTTCATCTTGTCAATTCTGTAATTTTGAGTTTCAAAGCCTGGAATACCATCATAAAACAACACAATAGGTCCAAATGTCAGCAATTTCTAAAACACAGGTGCACTTTATCATCTAAAAAGGGGTGAATCAGTGCTGCTCCAGCTATGGGAGTTGAATCAGCAAAATCATCCAAGAGGAGTGGCAGTGTTGATATAAGAAGGTTTTCTGTCATTGCTGAGAATATGCTTTCCAACCATTTCAACCTGAGATACCCTTGGGGTACAAGTAGTTCTTCCAGTGCAGTGGCCCACTGTGATTACTGTTTGCTCGTCTTTTTGTTTAACTAAGGCATTAAAAAATACCCTGAAAAGCCATCCCATTTTGATGTTGTTTGGCAAAAGTAATCCTTCAATAAAATTATGCATGGAAAATATTCATAATTGGACATAACTCCATCTTATGACTAAAGTAATGTGTATATAAATCTGTATCACATAGATAAAATTAAAAGTATAAGCATTGCTGATTAATTTTAGGAGATTGGTAGACCCTAATCTATAATTTCATAATGTTTTAAAAGAAACATCAAATTTTCAGCCTTTGAGTACAAATCATAAGATAAAAGTTTCTTGAATCATAATGTGATAAATTTTATTCAAAAGTTCTTTTTACAAAGTGTTCTAATATTTAATGGGTCATATATTTTTGCCTACTAAAATTTATCATGTAAATTTACCATATAAAATGTCAATGAATCAAAAATTAAAGACTAAATCTAAGCTCACATTCCATTATATTTGGCTGCAAAGCACTGCAGTGTAATAAGTTTACCACTGTGGCATTGTTTCAGCTTTTTAATGACCTATTGATATTTTCTCTTCTTTACAGAACCATCTTATCTGTCTCCTTGATTTATATCATCAAATCATTCTAAAAATGATCATTATCCAGTAAACCAAATATTCATTAAGCTTACATTTCAAATATGTTTTTATAGTTTATATGCTAAGTTGAACACAATAAAAATTACGCCATAATAATTCATTTCCAGTGCAGTATTTGAAGACTGAGCATAACACTTTCTGACAAAAGAATTCCATTTTTTTCAAAGCCAACCACAAGCTAATTCTTCAAAACCTTCAAAAAAATGTCATGAGCACCTCATCACTTCACAATTCAGGAAGGTTTCCTACAACATTCCATAATTCATAATGACACATACATGAAAGCAAATCTTTCATTAATCTATTCATTCAAGTGCTTGTTGATGAATTTCTATTTGGCCAATAAGCTGCCAGATTTATATATGCCTTTTATGTTTGTGTCTCTAATGATAAAATATAGAATTAAAATTAATATCCTGAAATAAAAGAAGTGAAAGAATTTTGAAATAAAAAAATCTTGGAATGAACGTGTTAGACATGAATTATTACAGTAGGCAAAAAAAAAAATTAACTCATGCAGGGTGGCCCCAGGCAAAACACAGGTAACGGGTGACCTTGGGCTGCTCCACCCTGGAAACCCCAGAGCCTGTGAGCAACGTGGACAGCTACAGACCACAGTGAGCACCACCACCTTGCCCCTGAACAGCTGATCCTCCATGGGAGGGTGGAGGTTGGTGATCAGTGGTCACAGCCAGTCCTTGCAGCTGACTGGCCTGGGCAAATCCGTCAAGTGGGCCTGTCAACAGTAATCAAGGCTCAACTACAAGGGGAAGGTGTATTCAGCCCACACAAAGGGCACACCTCACTCGGGTGACAGAGGAGGCTATGCCACTGGACCCCACAAGATACACCTACTACCTGAGGCTACCAAGACAGCAAGTCATAGGAGCTCTACCTAATACATAGAAACAAACACAGGGAGGCTGCCAAAAAGAGGAGATAATGAAAGGTTGCCCAAATGAAACAACAGGTCAAAACTCCAGAAAAATTGCTAAACAAAATGGAGATAAGCAATCTATCAGATGCAGAGTTCAAAACACTGGCTGTAAGGGCTGCTGAAGGAATTTAGTAAGGACTTCAATAGCATAAAGATCCAGTCAGAAATGAAGAATACAATAATTAAATAACAAACAAGTTACAGGGTAACAATAGTAGAGTGAATGAAGCTGAGACTCAGATCAATGATTTGGAACATAAGGAACAAAAAAACAACCAATCAGAACAGCAAGAAGAAAAAAGAATAAAAAACATGAGGATAGTGTAAGTAGTCTCTGGGACAGCTGCCAACATTCCAACCTTTGCATCATAGGGGTGCCAGAAAGAGAAGAGAAAAAGCAAGAAATTGGGAATTTATTTGAAAAAATAATGAAAAAAACTTTTTAAATTGGTGAAATAAATGGACATGCAAGTTCAGGAAACACAGAGAATCTCAAACAAAATGGATGCAAAGAGGCCCACTCCAAGACATATCATATTAAAATGCCAATGGTTAAAGATAAAGAGGGAATATTAAAAGCAGCAAGAGAAAAACAGGTAATTACCTACAAAGGAGTTCTCATAAGACTGTCAGCTCATTTCTCAAAAGAAATTTTGCAGGCTAGAAGAGACTGGCAAGAAATATTCAAAGCTATGAAAAGCAGGGACCTACAGCAAAGATTGCTCTACCCAGCAAAGATACCATTTAGAGCCCAAGGGCAGACAAAGAGCTTCCCAGACAAGAAAAAACTAAAGGAATTCATCATCACCAAACCATTATTATATGAAATGTTAAAGGGAGTTATTTCAGAAAAGAAGATCAAAACTATGAGCAGTAAAAGGGCAATAAACACACACCTGTCAACAATTGAATTTAAAAAACAAACTAAGCAAACAAGGACAGAGACACAGTCATGGATACAAAGAGCATTTTGATGGTTGCCACATGGTAGAGGGGTCTGGGAGAATGGGGGAAGAGGAGAGGGGATTAAGAGCGGTAGTTACAGAATAGCCATAGAGATGTAAAGTGCAGTATAGGAAATAAAATACCCGAAGAACTTATATGCATAACCCATGGACATGAACAATGGTAGTGAGATTGCTTAATAAAATGGGGGGTGCAGGGTAGAGGGGAGTAAAGGAAGAAAAATTGGGACAACTGGAATAGCATAATCCATGGAATATAATTTTAAAAATGATTCAAATAATCCAGTAACTAATCTGAGAGTCTTACTCCAACCATTTCAATACAAATTGCATGTTCTCTGTGGGAGTCATAGAGAAACACCTCCCAGTTTCCCCTTTAATGAAGGATTCGGCGCCCACCCATGGGACATGTGGTCAGTAGACGGGCTCTAGCTCTCAGCTCCATCTGAGCCGACCTCAGCTGCAGAAACCTACCTCCCTGCAAGTCACAGCCTCCCAGGGCAGCCCACATCCAGTAACTTCACAAAAAGGAGATGCAAAGCTCGAGCCCTTTGAAAAGAGAAAAGGAAACTCTGATGAACACAGTGTGTTCCAGATGTCCCTATAATGAGTTCACTGAGGCTTCAGATGCACTCGTTTTCAGAAGCATCTATCCCTACAACATAACTTGTATTCCAAACACCATCTCAGCATCTGCTTCCAGAGAACCCAAGCTGTGACAACTTTTTTAATAAATGAGGAAGAAAAAGACATGGCTTAGTCAAATATAGCATATCAGAGATGGTACTACAGAACTGTGACAAAGAGAACCCTGAACTGGAAATGGAAATTAAGAGGCCCAACACACAATTGGTCTTTCCTGCTGCCTTAGTTCACAAGTCTCTGAAGAGCAGGATGACTGGCTCACTCATTCACCACATTAGTAGACTGGCTGATGACTTTCGCCAACTCTCCCAGACCCACAGCACTGAAAGCTAAACCAGGAGTTCCCAAATGCCTTTTTATGGGCTCAGGTCAGTGCATTATGAGGTTTTTACCAACCTGTGGAAAAATGAGAAACATAGGACAAAGTAATGAATTTTTCCAAGAGTTACATTTACTTAATTTGCTTTCTTTTATTTTTTGAATCAATTACTTTTTCCTTTTTAAATTGGTTTTATTTATTTATGTACTTATTTATTTCTTTATTACTTGGCTGTTTTAAAATATCCTCTCTTTTGGAAATGGTGAGGTCATCCAGTAATAGGTACTTTGTGGGTGGGGGCGGGTTTTGTTTTTAATGTTTTGCAGGTGAAATCAAAGTCGGCCACTGTTTCCCAGACTATTCCTGCATTATCATCTCAAAATTCTACTGAGTGGCAAAAGTCAGTGGATCTCAACCTTTCAGCACAGTAATATTCATTTCATTGATATTGATTGACACTGATTGATTTAACTGACAAGAATACAAAAAAAAATGGATTAGGGAGAATAGCAGACATAGATTCATGTTCTAAGAACTATGCTTTGAGTAAATTTACATATAGTCCTGGCAGGTTTTTTTTAATTTTGGAGATGTTGTGCTACTGCAACATATATTCCCATTGAAGAACTTCTCCTTTCAAAAATGTCCACCAGTATTTTTTTCAAGTCTAAGTTTACCCACTTTAACAATAAGAAGAAAAAATTCTTAGAATAAGTGGTCCCCAAATTCCCACTTGATTCTTTGAGTTGACTTCTCCAAAATTATTAAGAACTACAGAAAAGATGCTTATCTCAATCCTCCTTCATTTATCTCAAAACAATGTCTTCTTAGCAGCAATGATTCATCTACCCAAATCCAATACCCTCCTCCTACTTTTGGGGTCAAAATAATTTTTTTGATTTTTCCATTACTATTGACATACGATATTATATTGGCTTAAGGTGTAAAACCCAGTGATCCCTCTTCCTTCTTAATAGATATCTTAACATTATAACAAAAAAATCAGGAGACTAAGGGTCAAAATATATAAAACTACCAAGAGATATTATAAATAATAATAGTGGCATAATGTTTTATTAGAAAGCAGATTTTATATTGTAAATCAATCCTCAGGTGATATCTATTCTCTACCTTGGTGACCAGCAAGTTAACTACTTCTTCTGCCAACTGGTGTGACCTCCTTCTGCTCACTCTCTTACCCTCAAATGTAAATCTTCCTTTCCCGCCCTCCTCTTGGTGTTCTGCAGCTTCCGCAGGCTCCTCTGGCTCTGTTCCTGCCCCCTCCTCCTGGACTAGCTCGTCAGCACTTTTCGCTCTTCAGGAACAGCATCCCTGTTTGCAGGATGCTCTGCCACTCTCCACGTCCCCCTCCCTTGCTTTTGTACTGTATGCTCCTCGGCTGCGATTTTCTCCGCTTTGACATCCTGTGACCTTTTAAGTGGATTATTAAATGAATCCTTCCTCTTCTATTCCTGCTGTGTTGCTTCTCTGAAAAAGTTTAGCTGGAGGCTTTCACTGATGAACCATTAGGGATCAAGCCTATTATTGCTGGTCCCTCTTTTCCAACTGCTTCAAAAACTGACAAGATATTTGGCACTACACGTTCACTGAAGAATTTCATTGAAAAGCTAGTCGTTTCATTTAAAGGGGCAATGACTGTGTGTGTCATTAAAACATAAATATCTGGAGCTTCGACCTTCTGAACACTCATGCAAGATTCTCTTCTCTCCATAAAGACTCTGACCATTTTCTTGGCCAAAAGCAGACACTGAAAAAATCTCTGCATTTATTTAAACAAGATGCATAGGTAATGGTTGTGATCCATTTACTATCCATCTATTTAAGTATTATGTGGTCTCTTCATTGATGAGCTCTCCCCGTGATAAGGCCAATAACCTTACCTCTCGCCACAGCCCTCTGTTAGGGTTGAGGACCTTAACTGCATCCGAGAGCTTTCTGTCACACTTCAGATTGAGCACCTGGGCCCTCCTACAGGTTTTCGAGGTTAATGACAAAGGATGCCATGAGCCAGGCATTGTGTCCAGGTTCCTTTCCCAGCTATAGTTTTATAGGTGAGAGGACCACACCAATTACACCCACAACTGTTTCTGTGATGGTACCTGTGTTGGGGGAGCAAAAGGGTGAGGAAGGATATGATAGAGTCTTCTTGATGTCTTAGAAGATGAATTTTCAGTTCCTTAAGAGTAATCTAAAATAATGCAGTAAAAGTACCCCCTCTTCTAAAAGAAGCACAATGTTAGAAATATTAGTAACCAACACAGTTGTTGTAAAGACCAAATATGATAAATATACTTTGCCAATTTTAAATACTAAAGACCATATATCGTAAGAAGAAAAAGTAAAATTAAATTCGAGTCTAAACTTCAATCTAATAAAAATGTGTTATCTAAAAACAGAAGCATTATTCTCTCTGTGTATTTTACTTCACAAAATGTAAACCGGTAAGATTTATGCCATCTTCAATATTTTTAATTGCTCATTTTATTAGTGTTTATATCAAACCCACCTTCAAAAATATTAAAGAGCTATTAAACTAAATAGTGATACTACTATGAAACCATTTCAAAATACCATTGTGAAACCAAAAACATTTGGAAAAGACATGCAAATGTCCTAGTATGAGATCATTACTCTCGTACATCAGATTTGACTCTGGATATCTTAGAAGTCAGGAATGATACATAACCTAAAAAGACACACAGAGGAAACACAAAAATAAGAAAAATATTGTTCTGATCTTCTAGGGACTTAAATCAATGAAAAAATATATACACAGGAATGGTAAACGTATACTATAAAATAGAGGGCAGAGGTAAGAGCTTGTCTCTGACAAAGGGCAAGGATACATTCTTCTGTGAACTCTAGATTCAGATGATTGGTAAAGCTACCAACACATTTCAGAGTAAGAGAAGAAACTGGAGAGTATGTATTTCATATTCTTACCTTCTTACTAACATAGTAAATAGCATTATCTGCTGCTTTGTGAGTGGGCTTATTGTTTCAAGGTCACTAGGAAAAGTTTGCAATGGCCATGGAGTATACAATAGGAAATAGATTTTTATTACACATATCACTAACAGTAGACTATCAATAAATAAAAAATAAAGACAGCTGATTTTTTTTCTCAATATAATGCAAGAACATTCTCTAATGACCTTCTTTTTGGTCAGAGAATATTTGGTAAGCCAAGGAATTTCTATTAGCTGTTGCTTATGGGCAGTTTTATTTACTAAATATACATCAAAAGAAATTATATCTCTCCCTTTAGAGTCCAAACTTAAGGCACTATAGGCTGAGCCCTTTAAATAAATGAAAACGAGCTATGTTTATTTTATGAGTTAGAAAGTCTCACAACTCTCAGATCCCACATCCAATTTGTATCTCTCAAATGACTTTTTATAAACCAGATAATCTCCTCTCTGCAAACCATAGGCTATTTATCCAGACCAAAGATGTTCGAACTTGTTAATTTTCACATGGTTTTAAAATATATGGCTGGGCTATGCACATAGAGCATGCTTTTTATACCATACTTCATTTTACCCCTCCAGTTCACTTGCTCCTTTCAAATCTGTTTTTGAGGAACATTCTTATTAGCAATTGGAACCAAAATCTATAGAAATACATTTTTCCCCATAAAACCAAAGGTGGAGAGTCTGGACTTTGTCCTGGGGCCTGGAAGCAGTTGCTGTGGCTACAGGCCCAGGGCTCAGAACTCCACGGAGTTTGATCTATGTAAAGAGTGAAGTTGCAATGAATGGAAGAGGTGTACAGTTCCACCCCGATCACTTTTATTGGGTTTTAATTGTTTGGGTAGATAATTTTTCTTAGTTTGTAGAATTTTAATTAAAGTTAAATATTGGAATTAGCCTTGATTTCTGTCCATTCAAAAATGGTTAAATATTATGGAACAGCATATCCATGCAATTTCTAAAAACACGGAAACTCTATATGTACTGAAATGGAACATGATCACAAAAATTAAGTTAGAAAATAAGCTGCTAAACAGAACACAGAGTAGACTCTTTTTTTTTTGCAAAGAAATAAAACTTGAGTATATGAATATGTGTTTATAAAGGGAACAAAATATTTTGGAGGCTATATAACAAAACTAACAGCGGTCCTTCCGGAAATAGAATCGGAGGGGTGAGAAACTTTCACTTTTTATTACATAGATAGCTACACTCTTTAGCTTTTTGCATAATAGATTTATAATTAAATAAAATCAATACACATTTTATAGAAAAAAGTTATTGAAGACACAAATAATCTATTTTTATACATTGGTGATTTCCATATGAAAAAGTAAATATTTATTCTGTTACAAAATTGAATACATTATAATTCTCCTCTCTGTTATTGTCATTTTGATGTGTCTAAATATATAACATAGGATTCTTCTCAGTTCTGCTTTTGTCTTTCTTGTGACTTCAAACTTTCCACTTTACAAGTATTTAAGAATGGACAACCTGGTCCTGTTTGAAAAGTATCTGGATCTTGCAACTTAAAGGTCTTGCTGATGAGCAGCATCTGACAGTTTGATAGAAATGCAGAACCTCATGCCTTGCCCCAGCTTGTCTCTTTAACAAGATTCCCAATAGATTCACATTTCCACTAAATATTAAGAAGCGCTGCTCCATTGGACTCGACTTTAGTCTATGATTTCATAACAAGTATCTTGCTTTTATTCAGATCATATGTTGGTGGAGAACCTGCCCAGGGGGGCACAGAGAAGACTAGGGGTTAGGAGGGCTGAAGCCCCATCTCTGCATTGCTTTTATTGGGTTCATGGCTCCAATTTCCTTCATTTGAAATCACCTCAGGACAGGTAACCAGGGAGGCTCACAGATTCAAGTGTATAACTCCACTTACAGTCAGATAGGAAACAGCAGGATCCCCTACAGTTTTTGACGCTGAGTTGGAAGTGGCTATTAGAAGATACATCAAACATAAATTGTGTTGCTTGTGTAAACACTTATTTATTCAGTTTGCTCTTTCAATAAACAAATGTTTACACAAACAACACATTTTATGTGTGGAAGGGAGAGGAGGATAACAGGGGAAGGAAGAGGAAGGGTCATTCAGGAACAGGTATAAAAGAACCATGGACAATGCCAAAGGGGTAGGATCAGGGGTGGGAGGCAGGGATGGGTGGGGCAGGTAGGGGATTAGTGAGGGGGAAATGGAGAGAACTGTACTGGAACAAAAATAAAGAAAATAAAACTTAATTTTTGCCAAAAAATAAACATTTATTTATTCACATTTAAATGAAAATTCAGAAACCAAAAGTCTGGGTGAAATGAAATGTGGTCAAAATGATATAAGTAGCCCTGGCTGGCATAGCTCAGTGGATTGAGCGCGGGCTGTGAACCAAAGTGTCGCAGGTTCGATTCCCAGTCAGGGCACATGCCTGGGTTGCAGGCCATGGCCCCCAGCAACCACACATTGATGTTTCTCTCCCTCTCTCTCTCTCTCTCTCTCTCTCTCTCTCTCTCTCTCTCCCCCTCCCTCCCTTCCCTCTCTGAAAATAAATAAATAAAATCTTAAAAAATGAAATAAGTAGTTTGAGCTACAAAATGGAGAAAAAAATGCACATACCAGAATTGTCATTTTCTGAGTTTATCTGAAGTATAGAACACTTTAAAGTAAAATTTTTAAAAAAAACAGGGACACTTTAGCAATAGAGACTGGCACTGTTACTTCATTCATTTGTTCTTTTTCTATTGACTTATACCCCATTATATAAAAAATGTAAAGTAAAATCACTTGCCAACTTGTTGACAGTAAAAGCCTTTTTGAATAAATGAACAAATACCACAAGCCTCTTTTGAGTATGGAAACTTTCATTTCCTATAATGAAAGATGAGATACCTTGAAAACCCTTTTTTACAAAACAAATAGAAATGCTAGCTAAAATATAACATATGCACTTTTAAATTCAAAGCTGCACTAGCAAAATTTTAGTCAAATCTCCAGGGTCCCAAAGCAAAGAGGTCATTGCGAACCAGAGAGGTAAGCACAGGAGCTGACACTCAGCAGCCTTGGGGAAATTGTCGCCATCAGTAACCTCAGGTCTTGAGTTTGATGCTCATAGCAGGACAGGGGACAACCGGTGCCAAATGAAAACTTGGAACTGATACCTCACACGCAGACCGGACATTCAAAAGCCTACACCTGCAGTGAAAGGATCCACTCAGAAACTATATGCATCAGCACAAGAAGTAAATTATGAAGTTCCTGACTAGACACCTGGGCTCCGGGTAGAAAAATTCGTCTCCTGTAAGAATTTACAACCATGGGCCAAATATCACATGTTTTCAAGTTTCATTTCAACCACCTATGTTTCCTAGGAGACTAGAAATTAGACTAAAGTGTTCTTGAGCTAATGATACCCCACAGTTTCTTGCCAAAGCAAATTAAAATCCTGTCTTGAAAAATTATCTCTCAATACAGGCTACTCAAGACTCCCACAAGTAAGGCCTTCTGATGCCATGAGAGCCAGCAGGCAAAACAGCAGAAACATCAGAAAATGCCATTGTTAAATATTGTTGATAAAGCATTTTTTAAATTGATGAGAAATAGAAATAAAAAAGGAAAAGAATGAAGTTTCAATGAAAAAAGAATAAGTAGAAAAAAAACAAATAGAACACCTAAGAATGAAAAATATAGTTAATGAAAGTTAAAAGAGAAGTTGCATTTGATGAACTAAATATTATATTAGTCACAGCCAATTAGAGAATTAATAACTTGGAAGAGATGATTCATAACAATTACCTAAAAATAAAATGAGAGAAAGTATGAAAGAGAAATTAAGAGTCTAACATTATAAATCTAACAGGTGTTACAGAGGATGAAAATAGAGAGAATGGGGAAAAGATCATTATTCTTAAAAATAATGCCTGAGAAATTTCTGGAATTAATGACATATTTTTCTTATACTAGATTCTCAAAGAAGGTGTAAATAAGAATAAAACCACACCTACACATATACCTTGTTGTGTAACCATACAATTTAAAAAGATAGAAAAAACTTAAGGCAAAAAATTCAGATTTACAGAAGGGCAAAAATCAAACACTAAACTTGTTTCATTGAAACAGTATCTGTAGAGTTGAGAGAACAGAGCTTTAACCTATGATTCTGTACTCAAATATCATTTAGGAGTGAGGACAAAATACATTTAGATAATCACACAAGGAGTGCACCACTAACAGCTTCCTGTTTTACTTCTTGATTATGAAGAAACAAAGGCTATACCTTTTGAAGGAAAGAACATGAACCCAAAAGAAAGAAGTTAATTGCAGGAATCATTGTAAGGAAGACAGTATGTAAGCAACAGTGATTATATAAAATAAGAACAGTAATGTCTAACTTGGGAAATATGTCCCAGGTGGAACTAAGTTACTAAAGAACTCTGGCACCTGAGGTGGGAGACAGTCATCAGTATTATGCATTCTAAGGTCTTTGTGTTGTTCTACAGAAGAATGAAGGTACTCATCATCTTTAAACTAAACCTTAAGGTGCTTCAGTAAAACACATCATATTAAAATTGAAGGTGAATCAGTCAAACAATAGGAGAGGGCATAATAGCCAAATCAGTAGAAGGGAAAATCTGAATAAAGAAAATTTAAGTAATACAAAAGGTATAAAGACAGGGAAGAAAGAAAAGTTGTAAACAAAGAGTGAAATTAGAAAATACTATAGTGGGAAAAATTTGTAGAGATATAAATTGTTTACAGATATAAACTATAACAGAAAACTCTGCCCAACCATGTACACCTACTCCTATATACATGTCCCAGCCAGAGTTTGGGGTAGGAGGCAGAGTCTTATCTAACATTTAATCAAGACCTGTCTTAGAGTTGCTTGATTGAAAGCACTATTTGCTGATTCTCAATAATTTAAAGAAAATCATATTTTTGGAATAGTATGGTGAAACTTACAAATAAAAAATATAAGAGCTAAAATCTCTGCTATCAAGAAAGACAGAAACCAGGGTGAGAATAAGTGGCCAGACCCTTTAGGGCTATATAACCAGAATGAGTAGTTCTCCATCCTTCTTCAAATTACCCATTTTATTAGCCTGGAGGGCTGAGTTATTTGGTTAACAGATACACTAAGAAAACAAGCAATCTGGCAAAGCAGGAGGGATGGGCAGGGTTTTCCAAAGGAAAATCAAGGTGTCATGACTAAAGAAAGGAAAAAAGAAATCCTAACCCTAATCCTAACCCGTGTGTGTGTGTGTGTGTGTGTGTGTGTATACACATATATACACACACAAAGGTAATTCAACTTTATTTGCTGAATATTTGCTTAAGTGTGGCCACAATTATTATATGATATTTGATTCAAGGGAAGTATACATTTCTAGAATAGAAATTACATTCTTTCTCCTGAAGCATTTATTTCAGTGATCACAAATCAAATGACTGTTGGCATCAGACAGCAGAAGGAAACAAGTGAAACGGTGCTGTGACACGATGATAAATGGAAACTGACCTCAGAGGTAGGAGTAAAATAGGAGATGGTGAAGGCAAAGGACAAACTGGACAGCCCCTGACCCCGCCCAAGGAAGCAGTCGTTGCTCAGCTGAAGCTGATTGACACCATGCGAAATGCTGGCCAAGCAGAGCGAGATCTTTTTCAAAACAAAAAATCGAGAGACAGAAATTTATGCAAAGTAGAGAAATATTTATCTTGATATCAATTTTTAATTGATATTGGCAACTGGTTCCATTTTTTAAATACTGAGGGAACCAACACCAGACACATCGGTTAAACTCAGTTGCAGGACCAGTTTTGTTGTTGACCACTGTGGGCTGTGGCTGTGGACCAGCGACTTGTGGGTGGTGCTGTCTGTGTTGGGGGTGATACATTTTTCTTTCATGTACACTGTAAACCTCACAGGGCAACACTGCTGTATTTGCTCTAGACAGTTAATCATACGTTAGAGAGCTTCAAAATAAAAAGTACTATATTTTATCTGTACCTTTTTACTATATTTCTTTTACTTGATAGTTTTTATTGTTAAGGCTATTTTAGGTTCATGGCAAATTGAAGCAGAAAGCGCACAGTTTCCATATACCCTTTGCCCCTCACACACAGCTTCTTCTGACTGTCAACGTCAACCACCAAACTGGTTCATCTGTTGCAATTGATGAAACTACACATCATTATCATCCAAAGCCCCTAATTCACATTAGGAATTACTCTTGGTGGTGTCATTCTGTGGGTTTGAACAAATATTTAATGACATGTATCCACTATTACAGTATCATACAGAAAGGATAGTTTTGCTGCCCTGAAGATCTTCTGTGCTCTGCCTCCTCATCCCTCCACTCCTCCTAACCGCAGGCAACCACCGATCTTCCACCGTACCCATCGTTTTGCCTTTTCCAGAATGTCATATGCTTATAATCATATAGTATTCAGCACTTTCAGATTGGCTTTTTCAAGTAATAATATGCATTTAAGGTTGTTTCATGTCTTGATAGCCTTTTTGTTCTTAGCGCTGAATATTCAGTGGTCTGTGTGTACCACAGTCTATTTATTCATTCATCTACTTAGGGATGTCTTGGTTGTTTCCAAGTTTTGGCAAATATGAATAAAGCTGCTATAAACATTCAGGTGCAAGACTTAGCAAAAACGTAAGTTTTTGATTGATTTGTGTAAATACCAAAGGGAATGAATGCTGGATCGTGTGTTAAGAGCATTTTCAGTTTTATGAAAAGCTGCCAAAATATCCTTCGAAGTGGTTGTACAATTTTGCATTCCCATTATCGATGGATAGGAGTTCCTGTTGCTGCATATGTTGAATTTGGTGTTGTCAGTGTTTTGGATTTAGGCAAACTTCCCAAATGACGTAAGGTATTGAGCATCTTTCCATGTGCTTATTTACCATCTATATATCTTCTTTGATAAGGTGTCTGATCACATCTTTTGCCATTTTTAAGTTAAGTTGTTTGTTTTCTTATTGTTGAGTTTAAAGAGTTCTTTGTGCATTTTAGATAACCACCCTTTCTCACACATGTCTTTTGCAAATGTTTTCTTCCCAGCCTGTGTCTTGTCTTATGTATCTTGATCTTCACTTCTTTCTGATCAGACTGATTGGGGTGACATTGATTATCATGATCATACAGGTTTCAGCTGTACACTTCTATGATACAGGATCTGTGTATTGCGTGTGTGCCCACCACCCAAAGTCTGTTTCTACCCGTTGGTCAATATGGTAAGGTAGCTAATCCTCACTTCAAAATTTAACATTATCATCTATTATCTGATTTCTTAAAAAAGACACTGATATTTCCTTATATTTTCAATAATTCACTGTAATTCTTATTATTTAGATGACTTTTCTAGAACCCATTATGATTTTTAAAAACAGCGATAGCTAATCTGGCTTATCAAGTGTGTTTTAAGCAACTACCAAAACACTCTTAAAGTCTGCAAACTACAAAATCAGCAGTTATTTTTACCCTGAACTGTAATTCATAATTTCCATGCACGTAAAGCCAATAGCTAGCTGGAGAGAAAATAATCAAAATCAAATAAAATCAAAGGGGAAGAAGGGGGAGCATGGCTAGTTCAGAGATATTTCTTTCACTTGACTCAAAGACAAAAACTGTGTGTGATGAGCATTTTAAGACTATCTAAAAAGAATTAAAACATATTGTCACACTGTTAAACTGAAAGATCCTATGGTTGTTTGGAAATTCTGTATAAAACATTTATTCCACTCCAGTGGATCACTAGGAAATTTCAAGCTTCATTATCTTTTGTGTGAGTATAAAGAGGGGTGGGAAGACCTTTCCACCTACCTGGATTACAAACATGCACTCAAACATGCAATGAAAATTTATGTGCTTTTTCATCCTTGTCATTTTTATAATAAGGCTTGGCACATTTCTCACAACATAGGTAAAGATTTACCCATTATTCTGGGTAGATTTTTATTCTAAGGCAACAGCTATCCAAAATGTTCTTTTAAGTAAACAGGGGCTTTGACCTGAGCTAGTTTCTGGAGAAAGAAAAAAAGCAGCCCTCTGGGGGAATGAAGAAGCAGGAGACTGGTATGAAAACCTCAATAAAGAAAAGAAAGCAAAGACAGTGTATCAAGTATCAGGTCCAGAGAAGGTGGGCAAAGGGCTTTAGGTGTTGGGTAAATCAAAGTCTACAGCTTGGGATAAATAAACAGGAGAAACTTGAGAGAAGTAATGTTGCAGGAAATAATGTGGCCTGAGCATTGGTCATGGAGAAGGTTCGTCATGAAGAGGCCAGTGAAAGACCTGAAAGGACACCCAGCAGTCAGGAATTATTCCAGCGAAGATATGACCATGTCCTCACTCAAAAGATGTTATTTGAAAACTCTTTTTTTTTCATTGATTCTGTAAATTTCTTGAAGATAAATTGAAGGAAAAAAAATTTAAAAAGAAAGAAAATACCTCCAATTTAAAATAATCTTTATTTACAGTTTTTCACTAGTAAACTGCCACTAATTATTAACACATCTTTGCAAAGAAAAACATCCTTCAAATGTCTAACATGTAAGTAGTTATTACAACTTATCAGTTCTTTTTATTCATTGTGTCTTCTTGGAAACCGGTCCTCCTTTGGACCCATCTTATTCAGACATAACATAGTATCGTTTTGAAAAATTTTACATGATGGTTTAACTTCGATGAGCAAATGAAATTTCAAGAAAGGAAAATAATTTTCAGTCAATTTATTTGCCTTAGGAAAAAAAAAAAAGAAAATGGGATTGCGCCTGAGATAAGCAGGAATGTAGCATTTACCCGTGGAGTAGGAACTCATCGAGGAAATGCTGCACACAGAATCAGAGCAAGGAGCAACTTGATTTCATGCTGTGCAACTGAAATGGACTGCAAGCAATCGCAATTAATGTAATGGAAACTGTCTCCGCACCATGGTTCAATAGGTTGTTTAAATGTCACACTAGAAAAATCGAAAATTATTTTTAATCAAAACAGAGAAGATGATCACTGCATTTCATCTCATTCAAGCGCCATCTAAGATCCTAACACTAAGAGAGCGTTTGTGATCCACACTGCCCTCTGCTTCCAGAAGTAATGTGCGCGTGACATCTGGGAGAGTGAAACCCTTCCCCACCACTAACAGCCACCTGAGACATGTGTAGGTAGGTGCCTTGATATTAATGTCTTCAGTGTGGTCTGTACTTTGCCTTTGTAATTCCTCTAATGACCGTAAGTAACTGTTTGTGTAAGGATACGTGAAATGCTCCTCTCACTCATTACACTATAAAATCTCTGAGATCAGGGGCCATCACTCTCATTCATCTTCCCAAAGCCAGAGCTAGTGCTGAGCATAGAATGGATGTTAAGAAAATACTGAAAACAGATTAGTGCAGTAAATGGATTAGGTAGGTATGTGAAAGATATGTAAAATAGATGATTGGTAGACAGAGACATAGATTTATTCTCCAAAATTTGTTTAAATGAGTTATTAGTGTCACGTTGACATTAAAATAAAATAAATTAAACTATTGGGTTGTCTAAAAGCTCCATTTAGTTTTTTATCCATAAAATGAAAGACACATTTTTCATTTTCACTGATAACTTTATTGATTTGGATATTTTGAGTATGTTAGCTATCTCATGCTATTGGTCTCTAGTGGGTAGAAGCCAGGGTTGCTGCCAAACATCTCCCAATGCATAAGACATCCCACAGCAAAGAACTATTTGGCCAAAATATCTATAGTACCAAGAAACTTCACAAACCACTTTTAACACATTCCATCAGTCATAGTACTTTTCCATACAGTACAGAATTTTTTTGGCATTTCAGTTGCATTTTTACCTTTCTTGAAACAATAAGGCATAATATGCTAAAAATGTTGCATATTTTCTTCCATCTTTAGTATTAAAATGTCTGTACACAAATTCAATAATTTTGATGTTTTTTAATGCACACTGATATGACAGCTGTCACAATACAATCTAACAAAATTGTTTCAAATGAAGTTAAAGATAGCTAAGCACTACTAGAGCTACCAAATGGAAAAAAACTAAACAAACTTTTTGGCCAACCCAATAAATTAAAATTAAAGGGTACCACGCTCATATTAAAATATGAGCACATAATGCTTGGACGTGAGCACATGTTAGTTTGTGCTCTTGCAAAAGCAGACCTCGAGGCAAGGACCTGTCCATAGAAGAAAACACAAGTGAGGAAGTTGAGCAAGTGAGACAGGATAATAAAGCCAACAAAATGTCTGTTAATAAATAGGTTGATTGCTCTGGAAAACCAGTGCCAAAGCCCTCTGAGAAGCCATGTGAAATGTGGCTAAGAACCATCCCACCACAGAGCATAGAGCTGGAACGTGGGTCTACCTGCCTCCATCCCCTGTTGGTTGAGAGCTGAGTGGGTAGCAGATGCATGTGATGGAGAAAGCTCTCCCAGTGCATTCAGGTGGTAGTTCTCATTGGGTCTGGAATTGTGACCTATAGCTGCAGCTTCAGTCCGGTGGTCCAAGGGAATGAGGAGACCAGCAGCACCTGCTACAGAGTGCTGGCAGGAACAGAAGCAGTGCTGGGAGATCCTGGTGTTTGTAGGAGATGATGGGGTTAGTGCTATTAGTGCCCCTGGAAAAGACTCAATCCTATGACTAGATGCCAAGCTTGACTCCTGTTGTTCCTTTGATCCCAGGAATTTTAGGCAAGTGTTTCCCCTGGAAGCCATGCCTAAAAGTATTGGAATGCCACTTAAGAAAGGATTCTGTGGAACTAAAGTAGACATTCCCAGGAGCTAATAACACTAATGGTTGTTTAATTGAAAAACAGTAGTGGAAATTTCACCTTGAGCTTAATCAATATCACCCTAGGATTGAAAAAAAAAATATGTAGAAAAGTCTAGAGAACTGGAGGAATTGGGCCACCTGGGCTCTGGTTTGTTTAAAGACATTCTCTATGCTTCTGGGTAAAACTCACACAACAGAAAGATGTCAAGACATATAACAGTTTGTCCTTCATACAGTCGGATGTCTGTCAATCAGATTATTTGTGACCCAGGTTCCAGGGGTGTTATCCTGAGCTTTCATGAAAGGAGTCTACAATAAATGAGTAGAACTTAAAAGAACTGATTCCCTAAATCTCAAACAGATGTTGACTTCATGGTGACAGGGAAAACAACCAGAAATGTCTGGTTTGGTTCCAATAGAACCAGTTGTTTCAGACAATGGCATCTTTGGCAGTGACAGTAGTCAGTATAGGTGAACTTTCAGTGGATTCAGAGCTGGGTCAGCAGACATAATCTTGCATGCCCACAGCTGCTTTGCTAAGTCATTGGAAGCAGAAGCTACCTTCCACAAGACTTGCTTCTGGGAATGGGAACAGTAGAGGAAGAAAACATCAACTGTCACAGCGTAGAATATACCATACTACAGATCATACTCAAGGCAAGACTTATGGACTTTTAGAACAGTTTAGATGTATATTTGAGAAGGAAACAGTGCAGTTTATGTAACTAGAGGAGAGGGAACACATAAGAATTTTTTTTTCCGACAGCTATCGTGTGACCCTCATTTGGTGTGACCTGAAGAACCCAGTTTGCATGAGAATTTATAAGAGCCTTTCTGGAATTTGCAGACACTTTAAGGTACAGCAAGGTCAAAGTCAGGAATCACTGGCAAACCATAATCTCCTAAGTGCACTGGAAACTCAATTTGAATTTTTAAACAATCCACTAACGCCCAGCTTTTGTGAAGCATCTGTACCGGGACATGCAAGTCACGCACAGCACATCGCCATGGGTCATACGAAGCCACAAACCACGTCGGAATATTTACAGCACTGAGAATGCCAATTATTCCATGAACAGTGCATCTAGAACAGGTCAGCTTCATTTGGCTGGCTCCGTTCTCTTCTTTTGTTCCACATTGGTTCTGATCACTTTGCCCTTGTGCCCTTTATTAATTTTACATTATAACATACAAAGGAGTTTTGGTGACTATCTTTCTTTGGGATATAGTTTAAATATTCAGAAAGTCTTTAATAAGTAAAATATTCACAGTATTAGTCTTTAGAAATACAAAAATTATTCTTACTCCATAAAACAAGGAACACATTGCTTTGTGTAGTGAAGTTTTCCTTTAAAAATATCAATGTCTTTGATAGGGCTGTTAACGATTGAATTCTTAGAAAGCACATAGAGACCATGAAGAGAATTCAGAAGAATCAAAAGGATACTTAAAGAACTAAAAATAATGACTCTGTGAAAAGGCTTAGAAAATTGGGATTTTGTTTTAGAAAGAAGACAACTTCCCGGGGAATTATTCTTTCGTAACAAGAAGAGCTATTAGAAGCAGAATGAGAACCGGTGGTTGTCTGGGCCCACTTAGAATGAGATGAGAGGAAACAGGGTGAAGAGGGGAGCAGGGGAGTGAGGCTAGCGGTGACAAAGGGCAAATGGGAACGAGGGACGGTAACCCTCCGACACCGCCGGCAGACACGGTTGAACATATGCCTGTGTGCGCTGGAAGTCAATAATAGGCTGCAACATTTAAAATTCAGCAACTTGTCCAGAGGTTTCTCAAGATCCCTAGGCTTGTCTTTGAACAAGTTACACAAAAAATATTTCCAGCTTTTCACGCCTCCGTCTTAATTGTATGTCAGGATTAGCAAGTTCTTACTACCTGTTTTTTTCCATGTTAATTTGTTTTTACTGGATTCAAGTTTTGCTTAATTTTCAAGTTTCTGAATGTGGAGAATGCCTGATAGATGTAGGATGTGGGAGATAAATAAAGTTAGTGGTTGTAAAACATTTTGTGCAACAAAATGCTTGCTTCCAACAACATCTTCTGGAACTGGTCCATAGGGGTAAGCAGAGCCACTCTGGTCACCAGAGAGTGACCGTGAGTCGGGCAGCATCCTGTTGCTCTTACCCCTCGTCCCCGCTCTCAATACCTGCCCTTCCAACATGCCCCAGGATATCCTGGAGGAGCCTCTGCGGCTTTTTAAGCATAGTTTAAAAATCATTGACCCAGAAAAGAGTGACATAGTGCACACTGGTAGTAATTTATAGCTAACAAAATGATTTAAAGCATATTGTCTGTGTCCTTCCTGCTTCAGCACTCAGATTCCGTTAAAGCATATCATTTAAAAGCATGTGGTAATGACTTTTTAAGGGTGATCATAAGTCTAGTTAAACTAAGTTTAATGAGAACAACTAATTTAATGTAGAAGGAATTTTTTTTATTTACAAAAATTATGGGAAGAATTCCTAGTTCCATCATTTTTAGGAGACATATGAAATGAAAAGTGCTTCTATTGAATAAAATACAAGAAAAATGTACTACTTAGAATTTGATATTGGACCAGGGCCAACTTCTCCATTAGGCATAGTAGGCATGGGGCCCTCAATTCTTTTGGGGAACATGAAAATGTTTTATTCTTTTTAAAACCAGAATTTAGAAAATGAGCTAAGCCAAAGAAAGTGGTTTATTATATAATATTAATAATTTATTTGGATTGCCTCCTGTTCATCCCACGGGTAAGGGAGAGATTTCTGAACTGGGACCATGGCAATGGCTGGGAACATGGCACCTGACATGGGAAAGATGACACCGACAGCAGTTTGTCAGTCACCTGAGCCCCGGGCCGGGAGAGGAGCACACTGCACAGTTCGGGGTCCCGCAGCGGCTGCACTCAGAGCACCGTGAACAGCTGGGGGCTGTGGGAGGCTAGCTTTGCAGTATTGAGAGGATGAGGTGCCCCCTGGTTCCCACAGGAGGATGTGAATGGCCGGTTTGAGTAATTCCACAGGGCGGCTAGCAGCTGAAACCCACTACTCGGGGAGAAGCAGGACCCATGCCTGGTCCCTTTGATAAAAAAGAATTGTTTGGCTACACACCCTATGCACAAGAGCAGAGTAGGAAAAGGAACTTAGTGTTGAGCCACTTAAGGCCCTCTGGGTTTCACCAGCTGTCAAGGCAACATTTAATACGGAACTTTTATACCAATAAGTCATAAAATACATATTAAATGCATATATATGTGTGTGTATATATATATGTATTATATATATGTATATATATAAATGAATGAAGGGACCCACAAAAACAAAAGTACCTGGAGCCCACATGCGGTCCCGTTTGGAACTGGTGTAGAACTAGTATGCCACCTCTGTTTCAGACTAAAACAAGTGCCTTAATTAACTTCGAGATCCTTCACAATCTAGCTCTGTTCTTAATCTCCCACTGAAAAATAATGGGGTCCATACATCAAAAGTTACTGCAAGAAGGACAAGTAAGAGAACTACTTAGTGTCAGAATATGTGATTAATGTGGCTCTCTTTCCTGAAAAGACACTCTCTGTAATCTTGATCAAGTTCTTCAGTCTCTCTGAACTACAAGTTCCTTATCTGTGAAGGAACAGTATAAAGATGAAATCAGTGAGGTGGTGGAAAGCACCTCCCACCGTGTCCGGCCTGCGTTACTTGGATACAAGTCATCATTGCAGCCAAATGCTGACTTCATTATTTCTGAATACTCCCTATAGATGTTTCCTAGGATTAGTAGGCACTCAACACATATGAAATGAGTGTATGGGTAGATAAATAAATGAACCTGCGTATACACAGGGGTCCTTGTCTTCACTCACAATGTCTTCCTTACCTAGAATGACCTCCCCACTCTTTGTTTAACTAAGTTCTGCCCTTCCTTAGAAAACCAGTTTGCTTCTCATTACATTATTTTTTAACAACCTAGATCTCTTTGATATTTCCTCTGAATTTTTGGAGAAATTATTCTCCGAGACACTCATTTTGAACTGAACCCATGTGACTCGGTTCTTTAAATTATTTCCTATATCCCTAGACCGTAGAACTTTAAATGTTCAGGAGCATGCCACATACCTTTTGTGTTTTCTTACTTTTAGATCATTTCCTGCTCACCACAAGGACTGAGTTGAAGATGAATAGCAGTCTTTTCACTCTTGTTCTCTTACCCGTTTTCGTTGGCAGCATTATCATCTCTTTAGTTAATTTGGACTCAACATTTTAGTTTCCAAAGGTCAATGCGGATTCTCGGGGACCCTGGATTTAATATGATCCCTATTTGTTTGAAGGTAGTGCTATCGTCAGAGAGCCCAGATGGAGAAGTGGGTGAGGTTCACCTGCTGATAATGCCAAATGCACTACATCCATCCTCCACAGTGATCCAGGGTTTCACAGCCACGTCAGTGTCTCCTCAAACCCTTCCAGTTTCCCTCAATGCTCTTCAACCGCTTACACTGTTCTGTCTCTGAACTGTGTCCTGTACACCCCAGCTCCATGTTCTGTAAGTCAGGCCTTCGGTAATCCCCTTCTGGATTGCTGAAATGGCCTCTGAAATGGCCTGTCTCCTTCAATTTATCCTAACTCTTACCACCTGAATTATCTCCATAACATAGTTTTTTACTCAAAAAATAACCTGTTGATCTAAACATTATTATTTATTCAGTATTCAATTGATTATAGTTTAAAGACCATGTCTAAATTCTTTTACTTAGAATCATAATTCCTTTCAATGAGTATTTTTTCAATCTTACTGCATATCATTATCACACCCCTTAAACATTATACAAGCTGGATTCACAAGTCTCTGTTGTTTCTCTGACCACATTCAAGTTTCCTCTATTCATAATGTTTGTACATAAATTGACCTCATAAGATATAACCCCTTCATTCTAAATTCAGCTGACTCTCCAATCTACTACATTGGGTTTTATTGTATCTTCTTCAGGAAGATCACATAGACTGTATCTTCTGCTCTGAATGATTTCTGATTTCTAAACATTTTGTCTACTCCTCACTATAGCATTTTCACAATTTATCTCAGAATAATGTGTGTGTGTGTGTGTGAGAGAGAGAGAGAGAGAGAGAGAGAAAGAGAGGGAGGGAGAGAAAGAGAACCACATTTTGTCATGTATAATGTGCACCTATGTTTTTGGCCCAGACTTTCAGGAAAAAAGTCTTTTATTTTAATTTTTAATTTGATTTTTTATTTATTTATATTTAGATACTTGTTTTTGTATTATAAAAGAATTTTAGCATTCATTTCTGAACATACAAGTATCATTATTGCTTTTTAGAGTTACACTTTTAATGCATAAACTTAAGTAAAAGAATTAAAAACATATATATAGGTAAGGAATTAGTACTACCCACATATAATTTTCATCCTTACTTTTCCCTCAAAACATGGGCAAAAAGTGCACATTATACATGGCAAAATACGGTACTCTGCTAGATGGTGAAATTCCATTTGATAAATATTAATGTCTGATTATCTTTCCATCCCTAATAGTACTTAGAGTTATGCCTTGCCCAAAGTGGGTAATTAATAAATGCCACTGAATTGAATTTTTCCCCTGAACTAAAAGACAGAAACCCTTTAGGACTTTAGTGTCAGAAACAAAAAATTCCAATTAGCTGTGTCCACCTCAACTGGAACTAAAAGTCAATAAATCTTTTTCCATACATTATCCCATTAATCACCTTAATTTCCTCTTTCAAATTTGAATGTAAACTTTGCCTCCCCTTATACAAGGAATTTTGCAATTATTAGAAAAAACATAAACAATAATAAGCTGATTTTCCCTACAACAGTTTTCAGATATTTCCTAAGAAAAGGTATTTCACAAATAAAAAGTTCCATGAACACAGGAGTTCTTGAAATACCCGATTAAACCAAGTTGAACCAATCACTTTGCCATGGGTTTTTAGTACATTTTAATGCATTGTGAATATCAGAGAGAAAAAGTATATAGAATTCCCTAAGCAGATTCTTGCCCAGAAAATTTTTTCTTCCAGAGCATACGGCGTACTGATGGGATGGTGTCTAGTAGAGTATTTTGGAAAATACTCTTCATGGGTGTTAATCTATTTTAACACAAATAAAAATCCATTGTAAAGATTATATAATTTTTGCAAGAGATGGGTAACTTAATTACCAGCATGCTTAAATATATGAGAATATCAAACTATCTCTCTGAAAAATTAAAGATTCAGTCAAATTGTTATTTGCTAATGTAAGCCCTGTAAACAATTCTTTATAACATCAATGAGGCTGTGTCTATATAGGGCAAAATCATTAGATGCTTGATTAAAATAGCACACATGCAATTTTTCAGTACAAAACAATAACTAAGCAATTTTCACAAATCCATGAGTTTTGTGCATAACATTTTTAAATCATGGAACCTAGCATTTAGGGGCTGAGAAAGCTGTTGAACAACCTGAAGTCACTTAATTTTTAAGCATTTAATATTTAGACAGTAAAAATTTCTTGCTTTATGTACATACATAGAATATAATCTATTTATTAATTTCTACACTAGTAGAGTTGGCATAATATTTTTTATTTTTGTCAACCAGTTACATCCCAAAGTTAGTCACATGGTAAGCATGAGATTCTTGGGCAATGATTATGAATTAAATAAACAGCTAATCATCTAGTCCAAATAGTTATTGAAAAAAATACTAAAGTTGTTTGATTTAGTCATACTTATGATTTAAACATTCGTCTTACTATTGTTTTACTGTAAACTGAAGGGTCTCTTACTCATATGTAATATATAGTACAAACTAAGGAAAAGTTATAGGAGGCTAGAATACCTTGAAACCTTCAGCTCACTAGAGGCACTAGAACATTGGCTGTGATTATTTTTTAATATTATCTCAATCATCATCAAATTAATCTCTAAAGGTATACATTTATTGGGTTTGTTATTTATGCATCAAAAAGACAACAAAATAATTGAGACTGAAACCATATTATAGAATAAAATTTGCGTGTAATGAACACTTTACACTGCATTTTCCTATCCCCTGAGTGGTCATTAGTAGGATTCAGAGTTTATAGTCACGCTTTCAAGTTGATTGAACTATAAGATACGTGAGCCAAATTAAGCCAGTCCTACTCTTTGTCACTTGGAACAGAGACAGGAGATTGACAGAGACCTATCAAGTATCCACGTGTGACTGTGTTCCTTGTAAACCCTGGACTCAGCCTCTGTGTCTCACGGAAGCATAATGTGTACATTCAGCAGCCAAGGGAGGCCACAGTATTCCAAAGAAAGCTTTTCTCCAGGAAAAAAGAAACAGTGAGAGGAGGTAAAATAAATAATCAGAGAGAAATGGAGGACAGAGGAGGAAAAATATAGAGGAGAGAGAGAATGCTTCCTAACTCCCGATAACTTCCAAATTCCCTTCGCAGGTCTTTCTTTGGACTCATCTGCATTTCTGTTTTTGCACATTTTGAGTCACTCCAATGTTCTGATTTTTTTTTTGTCTCTATTGCACTCAAGCTAGTTTAAGTTAGATAATGTTATTTGCCATAGCAAAGTCTTAAACAATGCATGCAGAAAGTTAACAGATAGTTGTAAGACAGGAGGGGGAGGCAAGGCCTGGTTGAAAGGAGGTGAAGCGAGTAGTCAAAGAACCACACAAAGAACCACGTCCTAAGGACGTGGACAACTGCGTGGGGATTGCCTGAGGGAGTGGGAGGGTTGAGTGGAGGGGGCCCAGGGCGGGGGTGCGAAAACTGTAACATCCTAAACAGTAACATATAATTTAAATTTTAAAAAGTTAACTCTTCCACTTAGAGAAATGGTGTGACTTTGGTTGAGTAAGTTAACCTCTCTGTGCCATAGTTGCCTTATTTATAAAATGGAGAGAATAATAGCATTTACCTCGTAGAGTTACTGTAAAGGTTCAAAGGGCAAGTGTGCAGAAGGAATGTGTCAGAGCGTGTGGGCCACAGCTGGTCCTCAGTGAGGTGCACACGAGATCAGCACACGCACCGACTCACACAGTGTTCCATGAAATTGTCAAACTGTCTTATAGAGAATTTCATGCCTTTTAAGGAAAATGTTTATAAAAACAGTAAAAACAAACTCATCCTATAGGACAAGTATCCATTAATAGTGACAAATGTCCATTAATGGTCACAAGTATCCACTAATAGCCACAAATTTCCCTCAATTTACCAACACAGATATTCTCTCATCTGTTCATTTCCTAAATTCCTAAATGTTACTAGATTCTGGGAATACAGAGATAAAGGCACACATCTTTGATATAGGTGGTCTTTGTTTAAAGAGCAGGCATTCATGGTCTTAGTATTTCTGTACAGTTTTACACTGTTGTTTAAGTGTTTGGAATTTCAGATTCTAAAGAAGAGTGACATTATGGACTTCCTGGGGTCATTTAGGAAGTAGACATGTATTCAACAAACTTCATATTTCCTGAATTAGTGTAAAAAGAGATGTTTTATGATTAAAATGAATATATGCTACTCTAGGTCGCAGGAGTAGTGAAAAAGTAGACTTGTCTAGAAGTAGGAGCTGTAATCACTCTATCAGTGTTTGTCTTCTAGAAAGTTGCTCCCAATGCATAGAGAGGGAAAAAGCTGTCAAATTAAATCACCAGATAAAATATTAAAATACATTAAATTCTAAAAGAGAGGAATACTACATATTACACTTCCCAGAATATTTCCTTTTCTAGGTTTACATTTGTTTTTTAAAAGATTTCTCTTTTGTTATTTGAAGTACAGTGACTATTGTACACACTCAGTAGAAATGATAAGCACCAGGCAGGTAAGTGAAAATTACATAAAAATCGAAAGAGGAAGAATACTATTAATTGCATGTGTTTTGAAATAAACAATTTATAAAAGAAATACTATGGTTATTTTTTATTTCTTTCTTTAAAAAGTACTTCTCAAAAGGAAGTTATATTATAATGTCTACATGTCAATAGTCCAGTGGAAAGAAATGCAAAGTCTTGTGGATACTATTACCTGCTATATTAGTTTCTGAAGTATGGGTACTATATTTAAAAGTATCTTTTACCAATTATGCATGGTGATATACATTGAAAATGCCTCTTAGTTACATTTAGATAATGATATTAAATTATAGATCTGAATAGACCCTAATAAATTTTTCAAGAGGCATAACTATTGCCATCTTTTCTGATGAAGTTGAGTCCCTTATAGTTAGCATTTATTAAGTACTTTCTTGGTAACAGGTACCGTGCTAAGTAATTCACATACATCATATACATTTTACTCAAGAAAAAAACATGTGAAATACATACCATAGCCACCATTTCACAATTGAGGAACCAAACTTTTGAGAGCCAGTTGACTTGCCCCAGATCACATGAGTAGGAGGTGGTGGGCCTATTGAAATTAAGACCCCTGCTCGATCACTAAGCTACAGTGCCTGTCCTTGGCAGCCTTATGTGAGTACTAAGTATGTGCGAAGACTTCCATTATTTCAATGACTCTGTGCAACTACTATGAAGAAGGAAACTGCCCATTTTAAAGGTGAGAAAATAGAGCTCAAGGTCACAATATGAATAAGTTAAAAGAAGGATCTATTATATTAAGATGTGTCTAAATTCAAAACCATGCTTGTAATCTGCAAATCACAATGTGATATTGTCATATATGCCTGGAAAAAAAGAATGTTTTTCTTCTACGTGTATTCTCATTCAGACTAGCATTGTTCTATAATTCAGTAATATATTTTGGAAGCATTAAGTATAATTATTTCTATCATTATTATATTTTTTCCACCCCACTTAAGAAAGAATATCTAGCAAGCACTTAGTCCTTTGGAAAACTGTCAGTAGTATGGAACAATAGTTTCTGAAACAGATTTAAATATTTGAACTCAAACTTAATAAATACACTTTGAAAATTTAATGGGAAAAGTTAAAGTGGACTAAGTGAGATTATAGATTTCTGATGCCAGTGTGGATATTTTATCACATTCCCGGAGCAAGAGAGAAATGCCCAAGGAAAATGCTATCATCTCTAAGAGTCTGTGTTGTCTGTGGCTTTAGCTGTTAGTAGTGGGAGAGCAATCAAAATCTCTATTAAAAAAACTTAAAGAATATTAACATAATGGAATATTTGCATGTGAGTTGTTGCTTACACTTTACTTTTGAACTTAGATAATCACAAGAACTCCCACTGAGCTACCTAAGATTTTAAAATTGCAGGACAAAAATATCTCTATCCACAAATTGTATTTAACAAGCATGGTTTAAAGTAAATTTCGTGACAATAGGAAAGCCTGTGACCTAGGTGAAACCTTTTTCATGTGACCCTTCCTTATACCCCATCACATCCACCCCTTCCTAATCCTCAAAAGAAGGTATGCAGATAGTAGTAATAGGATGTACTAGCAAGGAAGGATAAGGCCTTGGGTTAGCTAAATCCCAAGTCAATGAAGAAGTACAGTAGAGAATATAAAGGATGCTGAAAATAAAAACATTTAGAAGGAGAGCAACTCTAAAATATTTTTAAATGAAACTCAACTCTCTTCAAATGAAGATGCAGAATTTAAAATCTCTATACATATCACCCACAATACCCACTATACAATAACAACAAAATCTAGTCATATGAGGAGACAGAAAAATATAACTCATAGTCAAGAGAAAAAAATAGTCAATAGAAACAGACTCTAAGAGGACCCAAATGTTTGAACTAGCAGAAGAGGACTTTAAACCTGACGGCAAATGGCTGAAGAGATAGAAAATTTTAGGAGAAATCATTTGTAAAAAAATATGGAACCCCTAGAAATAAAAATGATAATATCTGAAATTTAAAAATATATATGTAATTGAATAACAGATTAGATGCAATAGAAGGAAAAAAACAATGAATTTAGAGGCAAGTCAAGATAGAAATAAACCAAAGTACAAAGAGAAAAAATGTTGAAAAAACAAACAGGGCCTCAATGACCTGTGGGATGGTGTTAAGTGATACAGCATAAATATAATTGAAGTTTTAGGAGGAGAGAGAAAGAATGGAGCAGGAAAAAATATTTATGGAATATAGGCTGATTTTTCCCAAACTGGATCAAAAACAGTAACCCAGAGATGTATAAAGTTCAACAAAGCCCAAGCAAGATAAGTAAAAAGAAAATCACAGCTTATGGCACATTACACAAAACTGCTGAATACTAAAGATGAAAAAGTTCTTAAAAGCAATGAGAGAAAAAGCCCACACTGCATATAGGCATACAGCAATAAAAATTACGATTAACTTATCAGAAGCAACAGATATCAGGTAAAGGAAGGTATAAGGAAGAGAATGTGGAAACCATCTAAGCTCTGCAGGCTGTAAGTCTCCAAGGTAGAATGACACACAAATGTTAACTTAACGGAATGCTAATTGTTCATTGTTATTCTCTCTGCATTTGCTCTCCATCATGATCATTGTAAGTGATGTCACTAAACTGTTATTTTACCTGCCCAGAACAAAATGTCCTTGCCTGGAATGTTATTTAATAAGCATACCTTATTGGTGAGCTTTTGTCTTTAAATGTTACAGAGGTAGCACTTAGAAACAGACTGAACTGTCTCTCCTCCACGCTCGATCCCAAGTCACCAACATGAGACTCTAAAGGCTCCACAGTGAGAGTCCCAGTGCTCGCTCCTGAACTGACTGAAGGTGGCCAGGGTCCAGGTCTGTTGTCAACTAACAGGAGGCACTTACATGGCCTTTTGGATGTGGAATCAATTCTCACAGAAAGATCTAAGAAAACATAATGAATGCCTTTCACACATGCTCAGAACAAGGTTTTTATCCAAGTATTTCCTCAAGGTACAGTTTAAGAAGTAAAAAGTGTGTTAGACATCTCTTAAGGTGTCTTCCCTTGTATTATCCTTCCCTCATTTTCGCTGTCACTTCGGCCAGGAGCTGTGTGTGAGCTTCCACTCCTACCCGCCCCACAGGCACCGTCTGATCACCCCGTCTTCTTGCTGGTGCTGTGTGCTCCTTGCGTCCTGCTCTGGTGCCCTCCTGTTCAGGGATTCGGATGCTTCTGAATAACTGTAGAGTAACCCAAAATGAGGAGGAATGTAACACTATAGGGGAAGTTAGGAGTTAGTGAATACATTCTTGCCCTTTCATCTCCCAGTGTAAATTTATGTTTTCTTATTGAATGGTCTGGTAACAGGAAGCAGTCAGACTCACACAATAGCTGTCAGTTCATCAGCACATCCTCACATTGACTCTCCAGACCACCGTAACGCTCCTTACCCCTCACTTCTGCTCCCTGATCGCACTCCCCTCTGGAGTAAAGACCGTAAGCCTTTGCCTTAGGCTCTGGATGTTCTTGGAAACCAGACTAAGTCAGAGTGAGATTCTTTAATACATTGATCCATTCATTGAGCAAATGATAGAAACTAAGAAAATGAAAACATTCTTATACTTCATATATTGCTTCAAAAACATTTATTCAGTGACTCTTATGAACCCTGAGGAAGAAGACACCTACTAAGAAGGGCTCCTGGTGGTTAACTGTGCTCAGATGTTTAAAAACAGAGGCCAGCAGCCATTTCTACGCAGGAGTCTCTCCTGCAAACTGCACTTCATGGAGAAGCCTGCACTGAACTGCCTGCCTGCGTTGTGTTTCTGCCATCCGAGCCAGCCCTCATAGAAGAGTTCTTGGAATCCTATTTCAACCAATAGGACTGAGGCTTTACTTATCCAGTTGAAGCTGCAGAGCTCTGACCAACCAAAGCAGCTCTGTTCTGACCAATCAGAGCAGTGCCTTTTGGACCAATCCAAACTGTGAGGATTTGGTGAACTCATTTGCATGAGGACAAACAAATCAGGGACCAAGGGTATGGATTTATAAGTCTATATAAGTCAGCTGTCCTCTGGCTCTAGGAGCAAACTCTCCCTTTCCAACAAAGACTGAAGACTGTTTTCCTAGCTGAGCTGAAACACTGAAGCCTTCTCACCAGAGTGGAGCAGAGCAGCATAGACCAGAGCAGACTGGCACAGAACAGAGCAGAACAAAGCACAGCGGAGCAGACCAGCAAGGAGCAGAGCTGTCTTGATAGACAGGGACCTGGCCCTAGGGCTGCCTGGTCCCAGGGCTGCTCACAGCCATGCTGTATCACAATTGAGCTGTTTTGCACCCCGAATTGAAGACTGCTGTTGGCATTGAATTGGAGCCAATGACCATCAGTTGATACTATGAAATGTCAAAAACTATACTTGCTGTTATGGATATAGCAGTATCTAAGAAGACACTATTAACTTTGCCCTCAACAAACGTTCAGTCCTTTTGGGGAGATGTCACAGCCACCAGCCAGCAGTGATCGTGGAACGCTGCAGATGGCTCTTTGAAACACAAGAAAAACATACACAGAGACACCCAGGTCCTGTGGGGAAATAGGGATGGAACGGCCACTCTCTCTAGTGGAGAGCGCCATGGCCACCCTCCCTAGGGGGATAGCACCTCGTTCTCCCACCTGAGCAGACTTTTTATTGGGTTCGTTTACATAAGAATTAAGGTAAAGCTCATTACTCATTGCCAGGAAGTGAGGATCAAACAATAGGTAACAAGGAAGTCTGAGGGCCTATTTTGAGTCGGGGTCAAAGAGCTGTAAAAAACTTTAAGGAACAAACTTACTTCTTCCTTGGACCCTTATCATTCAATTGAGAGCATTCTGAACAAAGCAGTTTTCACAGGATTTTATATATTTTTTCTTGGGCCTGATCACCTGGGAACCCACCCTTTCCAGCACAGGGTGGCACCACCCTGTCATTGTTTCAGGCTTAGGTGGAACAAGGGAACTAAGGCAACCAAGAGATTAGGAGATTTTCTCGCAGACAATGAGGACTCAAGCTATGTCAAAGCTGAGGGGCGAGGGTCCATCACCCCCTTTTGCTGTAGCCCCCAAAGTCCTTCCTTGGGGCCTCCCACCTAATCGTGCCTGTCTTAGGTCATTCCCCTCTTGGGGAATCTTACCCATCATTGGCTAACCGACCAAGCATTGGGGGCCAGCTATGGATTAAGTAGCAGAAGTTGTGCTCACACCAGGGAGATAAGCCTGTCTCCTTAGTGGCTTACGGTTCCAAGGTTGTTCCCTCAGCCTTAGCCTTGGCGGGGGTTACAGCTTCTGATACTAGGCAGGGTGGTTCCCAACAGGGAGACATAAAAGTCAAGTCAGATAAAGTAATTAGAAAGTGTGTTAAATATTAAAAAGGAAACAAAATAGCATTCTGAGAAATAGCTAGAGATGACTCTTTCAGATAGGTCTGCATATGGGGATGTTTGACAGAAGTCTTCATTGCATTCCACAAAAGCTAACTCTAGCTGGTTATCAAAAAACACATTGAAAGTGTATCAGGTAGCTTATAGTACTGTTGGGAGGTGTTGGGAACCGCCCTGCCTGGTATCAGAAGCTGTAACCCCCACCTAGGCTAAGGCTAAGGGAACACCCTTGGAACCGGGTGTAAGCCAGCAAGGAGACAAAAGTTTATCTCCCTGGCAGGAATGCTGCTTCTGCTGCTTTATTCATAACTGAACCCCCCAAAGCTTGGTTGGTTAGCCAAAGACAGGTAAGATTCCCCAAGGGGAGAATGACCTAAGACAGGCATGATCACATGGGAGGCCCCCCAAAAGAAGGACTTTGGGGGCTGCAGCAAAAGGAAGTGATGGACCCTTGCTCCTCGGCTTTGACATAGCTTGAGTCCTCCTCTCTGGGAGAAAATCTCCTTATCTCTTGGTTACCTTAGTTCCCGTGCTCCACCTAAGCCTGAAACAATGACAGGGTGGTGCAACTCTGTGCTGGAAAGGGCAGATTCCCCGGGTGATCAGGCCTAAGAAAGAACATGTAAATTCCTGTGAAACCTGCTTTGTTTAGAATGCTCTCAGTTGAATGAGAAGGGTCCAAGGAGGAAGTTAGTTTATTCTTCAAAGTCTTACAGCTCTTTGACCCCAACTCAAAATAGACCCTCAGACTTCCTTGTTTTCTATGGTTCCTTACTTCTCCCTAATGAGTACTGTACTTTACCTGAATTATTATGTAAAACGAGCCCAATAAAAGCAGGTATGGATGGTAAATCAGCGCGCTCCTCACTAGAGGGGGTGGCCATTTCGTCCCTACTTCTCCACAGAAACTAGTTTGTCTCTGTGCATGTTTTTTCTCAGGTGTTTTCGTCGAGCCGTCCGCAGCATTCCATGATCACTGCTGGCCGGTGACCCACGCATCAGGGAGGAATGGAGAATCAGGCTCTGAGACAGAGCATGCAGGACCAAACCCCAAACCACACAATACATCTGTCCTGATGAAGAAATACCTGTGGATGTTAGTGCTGACCCACCAAATCATTTCTGCTGCCCACCAATGTCACTTTGGTGTGAAGAGCTTGATCTTTAACTGCTGGAACACTACCACCCCTTCCATTGTGGAGGGCACCTCCAGTGCCTTTTGTGACAGCAAAAGGGGAAGCACCACTCAGAGCTCATTGAGAGTGTATCCAATGAGTAGGTCCTGGTCATCTGCCTGCTTCCTAATGCAAGGGAAGTCACGATATTTCTGTTGGGTAGGTGAATGGCACGATGTGGTGATGCCCACAAAGGCAGAAAGGCAGCAATAACAGAACAGACCTCAGGGGAGTTACTTCCCCAAATTCATGTGTAAAGAATTAAAAAAAAAAAACAAACTTTACTCCCTGGCTGGTGTAGCTCAGTGGATTGAGCTCTGGCTGCAAACCAAAGCATCGCAGGTTCAATTCCCAGTCAGGGCACATGCCTGGGTTGCAGGCCACAGCCCCCAGCAACCACACATTGATGTTTCTCTCTCTCTCTCTCTTTCTCCCTCCTTTCCCTCTCTAAAAATAAATAAATAAAATTTTTTTAAAAAAAACCTTTACTTTGAAATCAAACACCAAGGCTATTCTTGGCAGAGATAGAGCAGGGCCACGTTGCAGAGCTGCTGTATCCGATCACAGAGAACATGGGCAAATGTAAAGGAAGATGAAGATGGAAAGCCGGACAGGGGACATCACGACAGGCCTCAACACGTGTTGTCCTTTAAGTAGCCCGTAGCTGCCCTCCATTCTGACCGTGTTCAGTGGGGAGATGATTTGGAATTTATGTAAATCACAACTGTAAATTCGGAAACTCATTTTCCCTTTATTGTAAAGAGTTCAGGAACCCAATAAATATTCATGTGAAATGAATGAATGGTACACAAGATGAATTTTCATATAAAGGGTTAGGTCTTAAAATTGGAATATTTTAATGAGAACTGAACATTTTCATTTGGATGCTAATATTCTGAAGATTGTTAGTATATGACTAATAACCGTGGTCTCCAACAATTTATGATATCGTGAAAAATAGAACACAAAATATTTTGCTGCATTCTCTTTCTAGGTAAACCATAAACACATGCCTATTTTCCAAAGTCACAGTATAAATCTACAAATAATTATTTATGGAGCTGACAAATTTGCTGCAGAGTTTCTGCATGCATTCATTTCCTATCACTAAAAAATTGGATTTTAAATACTCCTTTCAGAAACCCAACCATGGGCAATATTTAAGTGCAAATAGTATGTCATCTTAAAGCTTTGAAGGTGTTAATATATATTGTGTGGAAAAGCTTTATGATGTCATATCATAGATCTATTTCACATGAAATGTGTTAATACTTCCAATCTTTCATTCTCTTTCAGAAATGACACATGGTATAAAAACATGTAAATCTTTTACATTGGGCCAAAATCAGAGCTTTTTCTTTCAGAACAAAGAACACACTTATTTTGAGGTATCTGGCTCTCTGCTGCATGTTTTCTGAACCCGTAGCCATAGACGGCTTATTATAGTGACTGATGGTCACCGTGCACAATATCATACAGCAGATGGTCATATGACATATCACATTGACTCGCCACATGAGTAAAGTTGACATTATTCCCATTTTACAGACAAAAGAACAATGGTTCACCAAGGTGTTTTGACCTTCCAAATATCGCCAAGCTGAGATCACAAAGCCACATCACGGCACTACGTGGAATGTATGAGCTCAGACATTCCACCTGGGTCCTCAGCCAATAATCCTGCTGCTCGCTGTGTTTGTCCCTGTATCTCCAGATTATGAACATTCTTCAATAAACACCTCTGCTAGTTTGAAAAATATGTAAAAATTAATCTGCTTGTGGTTACTTTACATTATAACTGGTGATGCAGCAACAAGGCTACTCTGAATCACATTTTCATCAAGTCTAGAGAGAAGCATTTTTTTTTCCCCATTTTCCTTCACATCTGTTGAGGAAATAGCTACACTCAGGTCCTTTGCTGGGTGAAAAGAGCAGTCAAGAGTAAAGGCATCTGTCAGGCAGAATTACTTCATGACTCTCCTTGTGAAATTGCCAGAAGACAGAGCACATGCCCCAAAAGGCGCAGATATGCCACACATTGTCATATATTGTCAAGCAGTACACACTGTCACTTAATATGCCTTTTTGTGTCATTGGTTCTAATATATTTTACACTGTTTTCCTTCCAAATGGATGAGGAATGCACAACCCCAAAAGTATAACCATCACTATGTACAGATCCTTCAAACAGAAGCAAGGACAGTATTAAGAGGAAAGACTACTATGTACTCAGCTATAGCAAATGCCAGCAGGGTCACATGAGACACTGCATTTTTATTCTTTACATTGTTTGATGGGGCAAAGACCCTCCTTCCACTGGAAGATTCAGGAGAAGATATGTTCAGAGAAGATATACGCAGACAAAATAGTGCTGTTTTGTGAATAGATGTAACCTCAAGTTATTAGCTAGCCATAACCTTGTTCCTATAGGTCTCTATGTTTTTCTGGAAACTAACCCTCAACTGTCGATGACACAACTTAATTCTGGAAGCCCCCAGAAGGTATCTCATTATGTGTGTTCACAAATACATTTTTTCTACAGCTATTAAAATTGCAATGAGTTTTATTTTGTAACCTAATGTTCTGAAACCACAAAGGTGTTCTGTGCAATAAATAACACACACAATCTGTTTTCATCAGGTAGTAACCCCTTGAGAATTTCTCAAGGATACATTGTGACCATTGAGAAGCAAGCCTCTGAACCAGGAGGATCTGCATTTCCATGTTGTTATCTAGTTCTATTTCATTACCTGAATATCCTGGCTTTCAGATACCATACATTTGTATTAGCTTTTCTTGAGTTACATATAAAGGTATTATTCACACATTTCTTGGATGTGTCATGAAGGGACACATTAAAAAAAAAGAATTTGAGCAATGTATGGAGAAGGTGTGGTGACTGACCGGATGCATTGACTATTCCAAGCCAATTCTCGGTTCTGCAGATCTGCAAATCTAATTTAGTTCATTCACCCAGAGAATAGACTCAAACCAACAAAATTAATAAATACTGATTTCTAAATCAGATGCCAACTTATTAATTTATAAGGAGATATTTATTACATAGGGACATAAATATTCATGTTTATAGAAGACAGTGACTGGAAAGTTTTAGTCATTTTGATTTATAATTATGCATTTATCAATATCTCTATTCACCCAACATAATGAGTATCCAGGAAAGCTGGCTGTCCATATTTTACTAGAAAGAAGAGGCATAACAGAAAATATGCCTATAAAAAAAACATTAAGTCATGTATAATAATAGCAGAGTGCCAACATCTATCCAATGCTTTGTCTACAGACATCAACTTTTCCGATATTTTCATCTCATTGAAATGACTGACATGGAATTTTTAAAAACTGCATAGACAAGCATAAATCATTTTCCTCATTTGTGGTCTTTCAGCAATTATATTACAGAATCAATTTAGGTATTCAGGCAATTGAACTACATGTGTCATTCAAGGTTCTCAAATGGAAGCCTTGACCAGCATTCAAAATTAATTATTAATATTAGTTTTACTAAACTCAGGTTATATTTCAAATTGGGGAGGAAAAATAAAAAAAACTGAGAAAAGAAAAACAGGGCGGATTTTTTGTGATTTTTAAATTTCAACTTAGTTTTTTTCTACCTAATGCATTGCATGCTTTCAACAACTAGAAAATTGTGTTGGCCAAAGTGTTCATTTGATTTTTTTCCATAAGATGGCTCTAGTAGCACTTAGTTGTCTTTAACTTCATTCAAAACAATTTTGTTAGATTGCATTGTAGCAGCTGTCATATCAGCGTGCATTTTAAAAAAACCTTATCAAAATTGGTGAATTTTTGTGTAGCCACCTTAATATTAAGAAGAAAATAAGCATCATTTCCAGACTATTATGCTTTATTATTTAAAAAAAGGTAAAAATGTAACTGAAACATTAAAAAAAAAGAATTTGAGCAATGTATGGAGAAGGTGTGGTGACTGACCGGATGCATCACAAGTGATTAGTGAGGTCCCGTACTGGACGATGCTCCATGGTCAGGTAGACCAGTTGAAGTTGATAACGATCGAGTCAAGACATTAATTGAGAACAATCAATGTTATACCAAGTGGGAGATAGCTGACATACACAAAATATCCACAAATCAAGTGTTGAAAATTATTTGCACCAACTTGGTTATGTTAATTGCTTTGGTGTTTGGGTTCCAAATAAGTTAAGTGAAAAAAACCTCCTTGACAGTGTTTTCACATGTGATTCTCTACTTAAATGAAATGAAACAAATGGTGGTTGGCAACGGAAAGTGAATACTTTAAAATACTTTTAAATAATGGGAGAGATCATGGGCCAAGTGAAATGAACCACCAGCAACCTCATCAAAGACCAGTCTTGATCCAGAGAAGGTGATGTTGTGTAAATGGTGGAATTGGAAGGGTGTCCTCTAGTATGAGCTCCTTCTGGAAAACCAAACAATTAATTCCAACATGCACTGCTCCCACTTAGACCAACTGAGAGCAACGCTTGGTGAAAAGCATCCAGATTTAGTCAACAGAAAATATATAATCTTCCATCAGGATAATGCAAAACCACATGTTTCTTTGATGACCAGGCAAAAACTGTTGCGGCTTGGCTGGGAAGTTCTGATTCACCTGCCATATTCACCAGACATTGCACCTTCAGATTTCATTTCATGGGTGGGTGGGGGAGGTCTAAAAAAACTGGAACTTATTTATAAAATATTGTGTATTAATTGTTACATGGTTAAACTTCAGTCACCTTCAAAGTACATTCCATTTGATACAATACACCTGTCTCAACCTTTTTCCCACTGCTCAAAAACAGTTCTTGAACTTGTTGACATTGATGTCTTTTAGTGCTTCTGCCATTTTGGTTTGTTTGTTTGTTTCACCTCTTTCACATCAGTGTAATGTTTCCCTTTGAAGACATTTTTCGTCAGGGGGAAAGGAACAAAAAAAAGTCACTGGGGCCAAGATCAGTTGAATAGGGAGGGTGGTGCATGGGGGTCACTTTGTTTTTGGTCAAAAACTGCTAAACACTCAGCATGGTGTGGGCAGGTGCCTTTGTAAGTGACCCATCATGAAGTGGGAAAATGCATGAGAATTATCTTCAAAAAAATATTCCCTGAAGCCAAACTCAGCCTCTCACAACAACACCAGCTGGTACACTGATACAGGTGGTTTCCTAAAATACTCACTTAGCGGGGAAAGCCTGTACTACAAGGGGCCTGCCCTCCAGAAAAAAAAACAGGTTTTTCTGAGGGGGGTCCCTATTCATATTTCAGTCTTTACAAAATTATCTTAATGGAAAAAAAATTCAATTGTTTGGAACACTGCAAAAGGCACCTGGAATAGTTCTTTGCTTGAAAATATAAAGAGTTTTGGGAAGATGGAATTATGAAGTTGCCTGAAAGGTGGCAGACGGCAGTGGAACAAAGTGGTGGATACATTGTTCCGTAAAGCTATTGGTGAAAATGAGCCATGTCTTTTACTTTTACTTTAAAACTGAACAAAGCTTTTGGCCAACCCAATATTTCCTCTTCCACTCCATCATATTTTTATTACTAACATTACCAGATATATTTAGTGACAATCTTAGTTTTTTTAAAAGGGTAAATGTTATGAAAGTAAAGCAAACAGCATGAGTAAAACTTACCTTGCCAAAATGTTATGGCATGTGGTGTCCACCAAAGCAGTAATAATCAAAAGCCAAGGTGAGAAGCATCCAAACCAGAAAAAGCCAACAACAGTCTTTCTAAGTCAGTTAAATAATTTCTAAAGTTTTTGTTCCTTATTGTCTTTTACTTGGGATTAGTTTTAAAATACTCTTTTATTCTTCAGTCATTCATTAGGTGAATAATAAACCAGGTTTTAGAGCTTGCACATAAATAATAGGGACTTGAACATAACCAAAACTTGGATATAACTAACAGAAGGATAAATCAAATATTCAAATACATATTTTCTAAGATAAACTCAAATGGATTGAACAATCATCTTGTAACTAATTATTTATATGGATAGTCTTTTGTTGCAACACATTTCATCAATTTTCCCCTAGTCTGTAGTGGCCCAAGTGCTCAACTGCATGCCGTGTTCCATGAGGAGTCACATTATCACAGAGACCTTCTAATGTGTGTTAAATCAGATAATTCGTTCAAATGCTGCAAAGGCCAGTGCAATAGTACGGCCAGCAATCGCTCCTTGAACTCCACAGCCCTCATCCGTAGGTTCAGAGTTGGGTTTTACAGACTGATTCCTTATTTTTCTAACTGTACAACATTTTGCAAGTAACTCCCAGACCTGACACTTGCAGGAGATTGACCCTATAGTCTGGGCAGTGCTGGGTGGGGTTAATCTATGTGAAATTTTGTTTTAAGGACTTTCTCTAGCTCAGGGGTGTCAAACTCATTTTCACTGGGGCCACATCAGCCTCACGGTTACCTTCAAAGGGCCGCATGTAACTTTAGGACTGTATAAATGTAACTACTCCTTAACTAGGGGCCAGGAGCTTGGCACTGCCGCCATGTAGAAACAAGGTTCTGGGCTGGGTAAAACAAGGTGGAGGGCCGGATTCAGCCCACAGGCCTTATGTTTGCCACTTGTGCTCTAGACACAGGGACATTTGAGTTTGGGGCATTGGACTTAAAGAATAAGCTACCACTGTGTGTGTTCCGTGTAGTTTCCCACCTCACTCTCCCTTACCGCCTCCATTGAATTGAGTTGGATTTTGCCTACTCCTTTATTAGAGGCATTTATTTGATATATTGGTGATAAAATCTGGCTTCTTGAAAATTTAGCTCTTCTGTAACTAAGCTTGGATGGTTTGTTTATTAATAACTAAATTATACCCCCCCCAAAAAATTCGTAAGTTTATGACCTAACCCTTAATGTGACTATATTTGGAGATAGGGCCTAAAGGTAAAGGTAGTTAAGGTTAAATGAGGTCAATAAGGGTGGGGCCCTGATCCTATGGGATTTGTGTCCTCATGAGGAAAGACATCAGAGTTTCCTCTTGCACCACCACTGCAGTGTGAGGACAGAGACAGAGGCTGCCATCTGCCAGCCAGGAAAAGAGCCCTTATCAGAAGCTACCCTCCTAGACCTTGATCTTGGACTACTGGTCTCCCAAAAATAGATTTTCCAATCAAAGAGAAATCCAAAGAGAAAATAGATTTCTCTTGTTTAAGGCACCAGCCTGTGATATTTGGTTATGTCCTCCTGCTCCAACTCATCTAATGATGAAAATATTTGACTTAATTTTTATCCCAATAATTCAGGAGGAAAATTTTGGGAAAAAAATGAGATAAGGACTTAGAGAACATACAGTCTAAAACTCACCATTTAACATGTGCAGGGATTAACGAATCCCTGCACCCCTTGCTATGAAATCTTTCAAGCACTCTGTACCTTGGGGTCAGGGTATCTGCTTTTGCTTTAGCTAGATGTGAGAGAGTGAAAGTAACCCCCCACCCTTGTCTGATTCAAAGGTATACTTAATTTATCTCCGTTTTGCAACACAAGTAACAAAGTTCTGATTAATCAGCTCCAGAGAAAAGGTAAACACTCTACTCCACTTAATTAAAAATTAAATTTCTCTGGAGGGTTGATTAGAGTTGGGAGCTAGGGTATGCCTCTGTCAAATATGTGTTGCTTGCAGGACAGTGTTAGAGACAGACCCTGGAGACTTGTGCATTAGTGCAAACCAGAACACGCTCATTCAGTCAGGTAGTTCCACATTCCCAACAGGGAATGGATGTAGAGAGGAAGGCCAACAGGACAATCAAGAATTTTTAAATTACTGAGGCCTAAGATTCCAGTTAGAGTCATTAACCAGGGAATAGCTACTCAGGTAATCGGCACTAGAAAAAGATCAAGTGAGTTATTTATACATAAAAATAGCATAGCTACCATGCAAAGTTTAGTTCAAATAGGAGGGAGATGTAGTCTCCTGATTGTGTAAAATTATAATAACCAGAGCGTTGCAAAATTACCTTAACATGCCTGCATCCAATTATATGTCACCATTCCATCAACAGTAACATTTCACTATTCGGTCCCAGGCTCATGTGTAGCTATCCACTTTCTATTTCTAGAAAGATACAGTCTCAGAGAAGAAACCACAGAAGGTGGAATCTTTAAGACAGAGATCAAAAGCTCTAATTAATAGAGTCCCGGGGCAATGTAAAGAACAGGAGCTTGATTTTAAACACTGGGGCGAGTGAAGACAGTGGCGCACTCTGGTGGTGACCAGTGGGAGTGTCCGAGAGCACCCCAGTGTCAGGCCTGCACCACCAGGCACGCGGGACGCGAGAGGGAACATTTGCCTCACGTGCCCTGGGTTTTCAAAGGAAAGTGAGAACCCACATTTTTAATATTCAATATTTCAATTTGTACATGTCTGGGGGATGTAAAACTATGTTTAGTGTAAACATAGCACATCTGCACACCTTATTCAGTCAGTGTGCCGCCTCTGCTCCCCTCGTTTGCTCAGCCAATGGTTTTGAAATCTCATCAGTTTTTGCAAATAGGAAGCAGAAGAGGATGGTTTTTTTTATGGTGCTATAAAATCAGGTTGTCAGTCGAATCAATGAAAATCATAATTCCGGTTAATTAAAAGACGTGATGAATCCAAGTAACCAGTTCATAGCAAGTATACTTGGAAAACAGTGAAAAACTGCAGCAATGGAGAAGTGTCAGCCACCCCACCATTCTCTCGACATTGTTTCTGTAAGCGCTGACTCTAATAGGTGGCTTGTAGATAAACAACATGTTTGTATAAGAATCCAAAAACTAACTTCAAAAGATATGAACCCCAGCCTTCAGGCACCCCAGCTCCAGGAGGTTTGCTGAGCGTTGACCACGGAACCAGGATGCCAGAAAGCCGGGATGACGTGGAGCCCGGGAGACTGAACCAGGATGACACACACCGGCCATCACTGCTCCTATCGGAATGGACTGGGCTTTTCCGCCCTCCATCTCTTCGTTCTGTTCCCCCTCCCTCAGGGAATCCTCTGCCTCTGGTCACAGGCAGGCGGAGAAGGGCTTTGAGACACGAGGAGTCCCCCAGCTTCCAGGTGGCTGGCATCTGAATAAAACCACTTCCCTTTCCACCAGCACCTGCCTCCCGAGGATTGGCTTTCAGAGCAGCAGGCAGCGGGACCTGCGGTTGGTTCCATATTTAAACTGGTTTGTCATAATAAAAACAAGCTTTCCTTGCATCGGAAAAAATCTGTAATTTCAGAGTAGGAAGTTCGTATTCTCTTGATCATTTGACATTTTCTAGTTATTTTGGTATAGTTCAAATAAACCTTGTTCACCCTACTTTCTTTTCTGTGCAACAAAGACATGCTAAACAATCGGCGTACCTTATTATCGAACGTTTCAAGGTATTATGTAGGACCCACAGCTGTCACTACAATACTGAAACTTCTGCTTACCCAGGAAAAGCACAAAGACATTCACCCCCACACTACACGGTGCTGTAGGCTGAAAAGGGTCCTGTTTAAACTTTCAAATACGCCGTGCTCAATTTACCTTAGTTTGTTCCAGAAATATTTGATACTTAATCCTTTTTAAGGATTAATCCAAGTTAGAAAACTAATGGCTTTTGAAAAATTAAACCAGTCCATTCTATAGTGTACTACATGGTATATACTGATATGTAACTATCACTTATCAATGATAGGCAGCTCTACACAAATAATTTTTAAGTCATAATGCTCTGGGTAACAGTTGTCTTTGGTGATGATCTAATTAGGTAGAGAATGTAAACAGTATAACGAATTAGAGCAAAAGTACATATATGAAGAACTTAGTGAGAAGGAGAAAATAAGATACCTCAGTACATCACATAAAAATTGTCATCAGTATTTACATGGAAATGAATATTTCACATGGGAATGAGTGTAACCTTTACTTAAATGACCAAAATGAAGCAGTCTTTTTTAACTGTTACCTAATGATTGTCTTATTTTAATTCTTTGTAAACTAATAGTGTACTTTCAACACTTCTATTTTTTTAATTTTTAAGATTTTATTTATTTATTTTTTTAGAGTGGGAAGGGAGGGAGAAAGAGAGAGAGAGAAACATCAATGTGTGGTTGCTGGGGGCCGTGGCCTGTGACCCAAGCATGTGCCCTGACTGGGAATTGAACCTGCAATGCTTTGGTTTGCAGTCCGTGCTCAATCCACTGAGCTACGCCAGCCAGGTCAACATTTCTATTTTTAAATGCAGCATAACTATGAGCAGATTTGTAACCAGTATAGAAATAAAACAGAGAAAAAGAAAATCCCACTATCTGAATTATATTGGCACCTAAGAAGGAAAATGTGATTTCTCCCTAATATAGTCAGGCTTTATAAAATATGCTATAGCATTAGTAAAAATTGATATAATTCAATATAGTGGAGTGTCCTGTCTGAGGATGTACCTAAAATTTCAAAACTATAAATTCTTTACTACATCTTCAGATTATTTTTTTCTAGGGGAAAAAAAACTTCTTTTTTATCTTCACCCAAAGACATTTTCTTTCACTGCTTTTAGAGAGGAAGGGAGAAAGAAACATCAGTGTGAGAGAAAAGCGTTGAGTGGTTGCTTCCCACAGGTGCCTGGACCAGGGATCAGACGCACCCAGACTGAGGATGGAACCCACTACCTAGATATGTGCCCTGGCGGGGAATCAAACTGGGGAATCAAACCGGCAGACTTTCAGTTATGAGACAAGGCACCAACCAACTGAGCCACAAGAGCTAGGGTTGGGGAAAAGCCTTTTCATTGGTATTTTTAGTTAAACAAACACCAAGCAATGGCTTTTTTCAGAAAAAGAAATACTGGAGACAGTTTCATTCCAGCCTTGTTTAATGCTCTGTAATGGGCAGCCAGATCTGAGTTTCTGTTAATAATTTTCTTTATGTCATAAATGCTTGCTTATTACATATGGTTTGAATTCACTGTGGCTGACTATTAGCTCACATTCTCAGAGAGTTAGGCATTGTCTGTTTAAAGAGTGGCTTAAGGTAAAGGAGCATGGAAACAGGGAACATGTCAGGGAAAGTAATGCCTTTCCTTCCCTTTGCTTTGCAGGAGAGACTGTCAACCAAGGCAGCCGAGCTCAGTGCAGTGTCTCTTACTCTGGGGCTTGCATGGTCATCACACGCTGTCCTGAGAGAGAAAGCATACCCCAGCCTTCAAGAATCATAGTATATTTAATCGAAAGTTAATGGGAGTGCCAAAGAACAAAACCAGCTACCAATAAATTGAGTCAGCTTTCCTTAGAGAAAGGGATATACTGATAGCCTCTCAGGATATCAACATACAATGATATACATGATAAATTTTATATCATTTCTATTACTCTGAACATTCAGGGAAGTCAAGTTGAAAGGTAGGGCTTGGACTTTGTGTTTTTATAAAGGATTACAAATTCATCTCTCTCGGGTTTTTGATTTGTAGCCAAGGGGAGAGCTGGGTCCCTTTCTTAAGGTTAGGGTGGACAGTTGTGCCCAGAGAGGTGACACCACCCAGTCATCATCAGCAGAGCCACCACGGTGGCTGCACTTCTGGGGACTGAAGCAGAAACATATGGGAGACTTATTTCTGAGCACTCCTGTGACAGCTCTCTGTGGAGCGCTTCGAAATAGCTAGAGGCCACGTTGGAAAATGCTAATTTCTAATCACATAGGGAAAGGGATGGTAATTGGGATATTCAGAGTTATTCACGATGATGTGGGCCATCATAAGCTGGTCAGGCCGGAGAACATTAGGGTTACATAAGCCTCATTTGTTATGCAGCATACGCTATGTGAACTTTCTCATTTTTATAATCCTACCGTGAGAGATACAATTTTTATTCTAGTGATATTTTTTCCCCTAAGGAAGTCTCTCTGTTTTGGAAGAGGATTTTGAAATTGCAACTTAACAAAAATATATCTTTCGCAAAGAAGTCACTTTGAACCCTAAGTAAACTAGTTTAATATGTGTATAGCCAATTATCATTTTATACGCAGAATCTCAGCTGATGGATGAGCCAGTCAATTCAATAAAACTAATCAATTCAAAGAGCAAAATAAAAGAAGAAATGGTGAGTCAGTTCAGTCAGAAAGTGATACCTCTGCTTGAAAGGTCCATGGAGAATAAAACACCTGGATCCTATCAACCAAAAAGCTGCTGATTCTACAAACAAAAACCCTTGATTCCAGGTATTCTACTATTTCACTGAATACTGTAGTCACCCAAAGATCATAAAGTCCTTTGTAGAGTCATGGATGGCATATTTTAGGGAGGAGGAATTGGAACAAACATGTAAAAAAATGATAATATGTTCATTAAAAAGTCTGTGAAGGGAGGGAAGGTTAAATGTAATCATAGCACAAGCTAGAGCTGAGACCAAGTCACCAAGATGCCCCAGATGCTATGGTCATGGATGTTTTCATCTTAGTATTCTTTCCATGAAAGTAGAGTTTTTTCCGATACCCAATTAGAAAGTCAAAGTTGTTGTAAAATTTGTGAGTTCAAGTTCAAATGTGCTTTGTTTCTTTCTTTCAATCTCTGCTCAGAGACATGGCTTGAGTCAAGTTCATCATCAAAAAAAGAATCAAAGTGACATAGGATTTGAAACCATGTTCTTGTTTACCCTGGAGAAAATATGTAGAACATATTTTCAATAGAAAATCTATTATTTAATGTTTTGTTCCATTAGAGCAATAGGGGAGGGTTTTTAATGATGTCAAGAAGCTCAAAATTGTTCATTGATACACTAATTTAGAAAGAAATTAAGTAGATAAGGAAAAATGGGGAAGAAAGAAAGAGGGGGAAGAGAAAGAAGGAAGGAAGGAGGGATGCAAAGAGGGGAAAGGGAGAAAGGAAGGAGATGGAGTATGAGAGAATTTTATGAAGAGAGAGGAGGGAAAGAAAGAAAATAGAGAACGAGGAAATAGAGAAAAGGGAAGGTGAGAATTAAAAACCAAGTCCAATCACCAGCTGTAGCTCCCTTCCCAGGGCTGCAGTTACCTCATCTCCATTGTGGAATCCTGCAGCCAGGGGTTCCCGTGGTCCAGATCAACACAGAATACTGTGTAAACCCATCCAAAGGTGAGATTCAGCATTTACTGCTTTCTTAAAGCAGTTACTTCTGCATGCTGATTTATCACGGCTCATTATAGTCAGCATTACATAGTTGTTACCATCACCCTGTACATCCTTCCCCCATTTTCCCTCAAACTGCTCCCCCTGGGATCCCAGCTCCTTTAGAAACAGCTGTAGGTCTTCACTGATACTCCAACCTATTGCCCAAAAGAAACATACCCCTCTCCTAAGACCCCACTTCCTTGGAATTCCCTTGAATAAAGGCCACTTTCTCTGATTCTTTCATGGCCAGCATGTTTTAATTCCCAATTCCACTACAATGCCACCCTATTTCTACCTTCAGGCAAAATGCCATAATTTAATCTTAGACCCCTGCCCTTTCCATGGCACCCTCATAGTGAATCTCTGCATCTTCTACCTGCTTTGTCCCTCTGGCATTTCTTTGCCAATTATCACTTTCTCTTCCCCCATTGGCTCCTATCTCACACACCACACACAGGCTCAATCTTCTGCACACTTACAAAACAACTCTCCCTTCGACCATGTGACCCCCCTGACTCTTCTCATTCTCATTCTCATTTTTCAGCCAAACCTGTTAAGCACGTTGTGTGCACTGCCTCCACTTTTGTTGACTCCTTGATCTACGGTAATCTGATACCTGCTCCAACCATGTTTTCAGAGTCCCAGCTCAGGTGCCACCTGTTGAATGTAAATAGCCTTCTTAGTGTTTGCCTTACTCAGCCTTCCTGTGGAATTTGACATCATCAACCCTGTGCTCTCTACTCCTTTGCTTCCCTGACACCTGCTCTCCTCGTTTTGCTTCTCCTCACTCATCCATCTCAGTCTCTTTTGCTTGACCCCAGGTCTTTAGAGTTCCCCAAGTTTTTATATATATATATCTCTTTCCATTCCCCATGGTGTCTCTCTCTCTCTCTCTCTCTCTCTCTCTCTCCCTCTCTCTCACCAGGCACACCCACCCTTAAACAGTTAAATTTTATCTGTAATTGCACCAGAGAAGTTTTCTTAAATGTCGAATATCTACTACATAGATTTATCATTAAAATTAAACTTTAATAGGCACGTAAAATGTTTTAATACTGTGCCTGGCTCATAGGAGAAACTCCACAAATCATAGTTCTTTCATCCCAGAGAGTTTCCAGCTCTTTGTGTTGCATTATTTTGTGATGGGCAAATACGACTCGATCACAGAGTTCTGCTGAACTTCCATTTCCACGTGTAACTGCACATCACAGCATGTATCTGACAAACACTCCAAGGCACATTCAGAACCAGAGTCCCACCCCTTTCTCAGCCTCTTGCCTCTGCCCCCTTCACCCCCCAAAATAGAGGCGATAGTTTTTCCCTGAAAATCTCTACACTAGGGTGAAGGCACTAGATTGTGCTTACACTTCTTACTCATCTGAAAACCACCTATTTTTTAAATTCTAAATCATTAGTTCTTCCTCCTACATTGTCTCATTTCCATCATCTCAGAAAAACTCGCCCCTGTGAGAGTCAAACAACAAGGAAGGGTCAGATCCAAATCTGAGTTTGGCCTTTGGCAACTAGACACCTTGGGAAAGTCACTTACTCTGGGCCTCATTTTCCCCACCTGCAGAATGAGAACAGTACTTGTAAAACAGTTGTGAGTCCCCGATAAAGAATAAATTCTCAATAAACTTCAGTTATTATGCACATGTGCAGAATTATCTAGGCAGTGGGTTATCATTATTTTGTTGTATTAGTCCATCTTCACCACTGGATTATCAGATCTTTGAGGAAAGAGATATTTAACTATTCTAAATCTGTACCTCTAAAGCCTAGTGCTGTGCCTAGCATTTAGTAGCTCTTCAATAAGTACTTGTTGAATAAATGTATGAAATGATGAATATCCACTGTTGTTATAAAGGTAAGAGTGTGTGGGAAATAATGAGAACTCAGCAGCTCCCTCACAACAGAGAGTCCTTTATTAAATGCCTTTGGCTGGTCTACTGTTGCAGTAACAGCACATTTTTAAGTCAATACTCTGGGATACCACAAAGTAATTCAGTGAAGGTCAGAGAATGGGAATTAATGTAGACAAGAATATTTATAAGTCTGGGATCAAACACAGAAAGGTAAGAAAGTTTCCAGTTTTGTACCTCTTGAAACTTCTCACTTCAGAACGCCTCTCTCTAGCCACATACAACAGGCTCGTTTCCCTGACAAGTTCTACCATCTCCCATTTCTATTTCTAGTATTTTATGGTTAGAAATATCAGCTAGGACTTTTCTGTTTCTGGGTGATCTGGGCACTATCATCTCTTGCTTGCCTGCTTCGATTGCCAGTCTAGAATGAGCTACTGTTGACCATATTCTAATTTCAAGATCTTGCAGATTATCATTCTCAGTGGCTTCTTCCTTACACATCTGTATTCAAGTATTGCTTTTTAGATTACAGAGCAATAATAACTGCTGATAATAATGATGACAAATGTAATAAAAGCAGCCAGCGTACACTGATGGTTTACTATTTCTGAACTACGTTTCCCTGTATTATGTCTCCTTTAATTTTTCAACAACCCTATAAAGGTAGGTTCTGCTGATACTTATGTTTTATAGATGAAGAAGTTGAGACTTGAAGCAGTTGAGTAAATTGCCCAAACCCAAACTATTAAACCTGGTAGACCTTAGGCAGCGGGATTCCAAATATAGCACTAAGAGGAGAGAAAACCAGACCTGAATGACTGACAGACGACAGTCTCGGCCTATACGCCTACTCCCGCATCCCGCTTCGTTCCGCCTGTCTGAGAAGTCATTTTTGATACTCTTCAGTTGCTGAACATTCAAGTATTAATTACGGAGATAACAAATGGCCAATCAAATAAAACTGCTGTTCGTCGGTGTCCTACTGCTGAGGCCCATATGGATAAGCAGCATGTGTCTGGAAAGTTTCACTCAGGTGAAACAAGCCAACGTCACAGGCGCAGGAAGACTCGCTTCAAGGAGCAGAGCCCTTGGCAGCCCTGATGGGCTCCACCGCGTGGACGCCCACGGCACGAAGTAAGCGGTCTTCCCTGATCTCCACATCCCCTCTGGGGCATTAATGTATCACTGTCATCACGGAGTTAAAGGCTAACCATTGTTTCTCGTTCCTTCTTGGGGTGTTATTTTCAAATCATAATCACATAATTGAATTATTTGAATTTTTTTTTCCATCATTGAAATATCCCCACCCAGTTTTTAGATTTCCTGCCAATGCTTTCATGTTAGATAACTTCTATGGTGCTCACTCCATATTTTAATGGTGGGTTGGGGTTACAAGTCCATTTAAAAAACTAAAGCCTGAATTAAATAAACCTTTCCCGTTTAGCCAGTAATTCGATATTTAAGTGCCGAGCATTGTCTAAAAATTTCAAGTCAGTATGCTCTACTTCTTGTCTAAACATATACAAAATAATCACAATGTTTTCTTTGCTAGAGGACTCAGGACTTTACAGGGTCTTAAAGTAGCTGCCATAAACAAAAAGCAGAAAACACATTATTTTTCTGTTTATTTCATTATTAGAGAATCAAAGTGGTGAAGTGACCTCGCCAAGGTCACAGAGCTGGTTAAAGATTACCAGGGCCAGACGCAGGTCTGACATTGACGCCTCAGTAGTCCTGCTGGCCCAAGTGTAATGTGAGACCTGCAGCATCAGCACCGTGGAGCAGTTTGCTAGGAAAGCAGAATCTCACCTCCCGGCCCCTATGCGCTGAATTAAAATGCACATTTCACAACATCCTTCAGTGACTTTAAAGCATCACTTTAAAGCTTGAGGAGCATCACCCTGCAGCCCACTGCCCACTCTCCTAATCATCCACCTGCAAACTGTGGTGACCCTTCGCGGATGGACTAGTCTAGAACTGGAAAAGGATTTAAGAAAACTGAGGGCTGGGCATTTTTAAAACTTGTGTCGAAATCTGAATTACATCTTTTTTTATTATTAGGCACTTTAGATAATTCACGATTATGTTTATAATTACAAATATAAATTGTCATCTGTATACGCGTGTGTTTAACATATGCATACGAAAAGAGGTATGCTTTTCAAAATTGTATGCGATTGCGCATTTCTTCATCCCTGGAAGCCCCGCAGAGGAGAGGCGCACAGCTGCCGGCCTACCCCATCCGACTTCAACTTTAACAGCTCCCGGCCTGCCTGATTAGAAGCACACTATCGCCACCTGCTGACATTGCTCGAGAAAAGCAAGTGAATTGTTTAACACGTTTTCTATCATTTCATTATGATTTTACTGTTTGGTGTTCACATTTTTTCCAATCCCTAATTTCTCTCCAATTTTATCACTGCTCCAGCCAACATTGTCTCTATTCATGATACCTTAATAAAGCAGCTAAAACTTAGCTCACTGAAATCAGACAAAAAGATTTTAAGATCAGCTTCAGTATATATAAAGCTTACCTTACTGTCCTCTTGTGTAAATTTATAATTATCAAGGAAAGTTTTCCTATTTCCGATTCCAAAAATAAAATCAATGTACCAGGTGCAGCCCAGTAAAAAAGGCAGATGGCTTTATACCTGTGTTCAATAAATGGGTATTTGGGACCCACTAAATATGAGAAATTCCTCCCTTCTCCTCCCCCCCCTTGTTTGTGTGTGTTTCTATGAAATGGGTGCTCTCTTTTCTGCCTTTAGTCTAAAAATATTAATATTCTTATACATGGATATCTTTGTACTTGTAAAAGCAAATTTTCTTTAAATTTTCTCCAACCCATATTTTATTTATCTCCTGAGCTCTGATTAATTTACACCCAGAACAATCCCTTTTCTCTTCCTCACACTATTTTTTTTAAAAAGGGCACAGTGCATTGGTCTTATGGATAGCCCTATAAGCCTTATAGGGTGGCTTAAAGAACAGAATTTGATTTCCTCAAAGTTCTGGGGCCTGGCAGCCCATGATCAAAATGCTGACAAATGGGGCTCCTGGTGAGAGCTCTTGTCCTACTTTGTAGAGAGTCACTTTCTCATTGTGTCTTCACATAACCTTTTCTCTGGGAGAGGGAGAGAGAGAAAAATCTGGTGTCTTTTCTCTTCTTATAAAAACTCCAAGTCTATTGGGTAAGGGACCCAACTTTATAACCTCATTTAGCCTTAACCTTCCTACAGCCCTTATGTCCAAATATAGTCACAACGGGAGGCAGGGCTTCGACACGCGATTTGGGGGACAGGAGGAGGGGACACACTTCAGTTCACAACGCTGGCATGTTAAGAACAAATACAGCAACAACAAACACTCATACACTTACTATATGTCAAAAGTATCCTAAGAGCTAATGTTTACCAATATATTTCATAGCCCAACCACTCTGTGGGCTAGGTACTATCATTATCAGTATTTTACAGATGAGATAACTTAGGCACAGAACTGGGAACCTTCCCAAGTTTGTCCTGCTAATAAGATAAATAGAGCCAGGATTCAAACTCGTACCAGCTCCAGAGACTACACTCAATGAATCTGCCAACATCATGTTAACGATGGAGCACTGCGTTCCCAAATTGTCCCCCAGCTTTACAAAGAGAAGGAGGGTCCATACCAACCACTGTTTCAACTGGAGCTCCCTGGCTTGGATGTAGAGGCATTCTCATTTATCTGTTTGAATTGTAAGTGGAATATTAAGTCTTTCTGGGGAAAACCATCACCTGGAAGGTGCTTTGCATAACTAGGACTGGTTTTGTGAGTGTCCTCATAGAAAAGACATGTTCGCCCATGTGAACAGCTCACAAGTGTTTCCACAAAAGAGCCTTGCTCAGCACTCTGTGTGTGAGAACAAGCAAGTGGGGTCGTTGAGAAACTGAGCTATGGAGTGCACACTTCACTGAGCTGGCTGGGACCTCTGGTGTCCACAGGGCTTGTTAAGGGTCTCATCTGAAAAGTTCACTAGATACATCATGAGCGTTACACAGAGACGTTTGAGAGATGTCATATTTGGGCTATATTAGTATTTTTCAAACTAGACTTCAGTGATTTATGAATAAGTAAACATTACTCTCATTTATTTTCCAAAATTAATTTTTAGAAGTCACTCACATCATTTTTTTGGAAAATAATTCTTAGTATTAAATTTGAACAAACAAGGCAGTTAAATATCTTCAGTTCTTTCCACTTACCTGTGCCCTGGTTTGGAATTCCATTAAAACTTACACACAAATCATTTTTCATTTTAAAACCTTATCTTCATCTCAAGTTAATCAACCTAAACATTCATTCATTATTAACTAAAAATAAAGAGTCATCATTAAGAAATATTTTCAGGGGCAAATTGTTGTAAAATTTATTAGAATTACTATTAGTTATATTTCATAGTTACTTAAATTTTTAATTTTATATTTTAACAACTGTATTCTATGTTTTACAATTATACTGTTTCTCTCTATGATAATATAATAGAGCTTCCTTTTTAAAAACAAATGCATTTGAGAAAAAGAAATTAATTTTCAAATAAGTATTTAACAAACAATCATAAGGGTACACACATATAGCAGAAACCATGGCACTGATTTATAAATGACTAAGAATTATGAAACAGCTTTTAGTATATCAAAAATCTAGTGTCATTTTTGTTACTTAACTACATCAAAAAGTTCTTTGCAGCCTTTAAAAATGAAAAGCACGTGCAATAAAGATAAAAACTACATAAACAAGGTTAAAAGAGATTTTTTTTTTTACTACTTATTCCAATTGGCAGGTAATCTGGGAGATCTCACTCATCTACCCTTCTTCTGATAGATATACTTGTACGAATTACCACCTGCACATTAATTTTTATATCAATCCACATTGAATACTTACTTATCTTTTTCATGTTCACTTCCTCTTGCTAAATTGTTCCTGCTGGAGGCAGTCATTTTGCAACTAGAACTGTACTATGCATAGAGAACACTTCAATAGATGCTTCCCAAATAAATCAGCACTAAGTTATATTGTTATTACTTATACCTTGCCTTAATATGTTTTAAATGTCTCCAAAACTTACATACAGTAAAACAGTAAAATGTAAATAAAATATATTTTTTCAAAATAGCCCTGGCTGGCATAGCTCAGTGGATTGAGCTCGGGCTGTGAACCAAAGTGTCACAGGTTTGATTCCCAGTCAGGCACATGCCCGGAAGCCATGGTCCCCAGAAACTACACATTGATGTTTCTCTCTCTCTTTCTCCCTCCCTTCCCTCTCTAAAAAATAAATAAAATCTTTAAAAAAATAAAAAATAAAGAAAACTATGCTTTAGAAAAGCAAGGTAGAAGAAAAATATTAAATGTATATAATGATGTATGAATATATCATGTGTAACATACAAATATTGCATTATGTCACTTTATATATGGTATAAATACAATATGGGATGTACACAGTAAAAATTAGGGTTAGAAATAGGGTTCTTGACTTTTTGATCATTACAGGGAGAGGAGAAATATGTCTAGCTATACGGCATATGGTTCTCTTATTCTTCTTGTAAGGAAAATACTTTCATCTTCTTAGGGGAAAGAAAAAAAACTTCTTCTAGAAGTCATTTCTAAAAATATTTTTCAGAATGATGTCCAAATAAAGAAGAGAACCCTAAAAGGGAATGGGTGATATGATCAACATCTCCCTAGGACATGGGGTTTTTATTCAGAGATCCTCAGTCGAAGCTTAAGCACAGAAATTTCGCATGTAACTCAGTGCATGTTACTTTTAAACAATGTTGTTTGCCAGGCTGAATGGATTGAAAAACGTTACTCTGAGTGACAAAATCCATTGGTTTGCTTATGCAACTGGGGCACATATCAAAATAATAAACTTAATTTTATAATGTCATTCTGATGATAGTTTGAAATCAATAATTTTTACTTCTAATTCATTAAAACAAATCTATATCAACAATTTTCTGTATTTTTCTTTGTATCTGAAGAAATGCGTCCAAATCATTCAAAGAAGAAAGCTTTCTGAAAGAAGAAGAGCTGGGAGCAGGGAAGGCTACTGTTCCATGCCATTCGGTGTTACCATATAATCTGCCAAGAGAACATCAGACCTACCCAGCTTCTCACAACGGTGTTAAAATGTACGAGTGACAAGTTCAAACTTTTAGCCCATGCAGATTAACTCACATTCTTTCTGTCTGTCGTTTGAAAGTTGAGAAAAACTCAACAAAATTTACAAATAATCACTATTTTTAAAAATATCTCAATGCATTAACAGAGTGGTTAATTAATAGAACAGTCACTCCTAAAACCCACTCTTTCTTTATTTAATTATTTGCCTGAGAAACTCAGACCAGGAAAGGATTAGCAGGAAACAGGCATGGGGGTTAGTCAGGCTGGTTTGCACACTGCCCGAGACTGAATGTTTGTGTCCTTTCACCCCCAAAATTCTTATGTTGAAATCCGGTCCCCACTACGATGGTGTTTGGAGGTGGGACTTCAGGGAGGTGACCAGACACCTCAAGAATGGCATTAGTGCCCCAATAGAGGATTCGCTGAGTTCCCTCTCCCCTTCTGCTATGTGAAGACACAGCAAGTGGGTGGGCTCTCATCTGTGGGCTGAGTTTGTTGGTGTCTTGATCTTGGACTTCCCAGCTTGTAGAGCTGTGAAAATAAATCTCTGTTGTTCATTAAACCACCCACTCTATGACATCCTGGCATGGCAGCCCAAGGCGCTAAGGCAGTGACTGACCACAAGTAAGAGGGGAGAGAAAAGCAGCTCCTTTGGAAAGAAGAGCACATGATTCAGGGCCACCCAGGAGGGAATTCTACATCAGGAGAGAGGTGGGTCAAGGACAGAGCTGGTGGAGGATGGGGCCCACCAGACAGGCCACAACTGTTTAAAGTTCTGGGAGCAAAAAGCCCTCCCTCTGACTTGACCACACGTGGGAGTGCGAGTGAACTCTCCAATGGAATGTGTTTCACCTGCCCATTAACAATGCCAGATTTTGTGCATGAATACATTTGAAGGAGTTTTATTTTTGTTTAAATTAGCACAGCTCTCTCTCCACATAAGAGACTTCTGATGGAGCAGACTTTTTTTGCCATGTTGTATCCAGGAAGGGCCAGAATCTCTATCACCAACTATGCTACTCAAGTCTCAAGAGATGCTCACCTGTATGTTAGAAGAGACATTTGGAGAACCCAACAACCACCCCCTTAGGCCTTATCTCAGTGAGCATGAGTTACTTTATAATCATAATCAAAGGATCGTTTTCAAATAGATGAAGATATAAAACACAAGGCAACTATGTAATACGCTTTCAATGCCCACCCTTCTTGTAAGGGCTCTTTGCATTTTGGATATAAAGTGTTATGAAATGTGAAATCCACAGGAAAAGCTAGCATATTAAAGCCAACAAGTGGGTACATCCTGTAACCACAATCTTAGTTAAGGATAAGAATAATAAAGGGAATTTGACAGATATTATGTCCTTATTCTTACTAAATTCAGAGTTTAATACAATTTCATCAGTGATCTGACCCAGACCTAGTTCTGGGGCATTTAAACATCTTTGACCACATCTACTTCCTATGAATAGCACTTTACATATGACTCAATATACCACATATGTATGTGTGTATTAGTTTGCTAGGGCTGCAGAATAAAATACAGCAGAGTGGGTTGCTTATACACCAGCAATGAATGTTTTCACAGTTCTAGGGGCTGAAATTCCAAGATCAAGGTGTCAGCAGGTTTGGTTTCTGCTAAAGCCTCTGACCTTGGCTTGCAGATGGCCACCTTCTCATTGTGCCGTTAATGGCCTTTCTCCTGTGCACACACACCCCAGGAGTCCTTTTCTCTCCTTATGAGGACACTGGTTGTATTAAATCATGGACTCGCCCTTATGACTTTATTTAATTCTAATTATCTTTTTAAAGATCCTTTATTCAAACCAGTTCTGGAGAAATGATGACCTTGAATGGAATTTAAGTCTTTATTCAGGGCCCTCTACACCAAATACAATAATAATATTGGACCCCAAATGGGATGATGATCAGATTCTCCAAATCCATCTTCAGGCAAATCAGTCAGTGTCCAGAGGCTTCATGTTTGGGGTGAGGGGAATCCTCTGGTCTTCACTTTCTGAAACTAATAATGATGCAGAACCTTAAAACTCAGGGATACTGAAAAGAAACAATTATTCAGATACAAGACCAGCCAGTCTCCAGAATAAAAGGAACTTAGTGCAGAGAGTTTTTAGTTTGCTACATGGAATGAGGGGTATTTCACAGTGAAAAAACAGTTGAGATGAAAATTTGAAGTAAAAAAAAAAGCTTAAAGGGAATAGTTGACAAATCTGCGTTATTAAAAAAAATGTACCATAGTGTTTTGAAGTGTGAGAGAAGATAGAATATTTCCTGACCCATAGGACACTGTTTCATAATTTCATAGAAAGGATTAAAGTGGAAAACAACTTACAATGACCTTTCACCCCCACAAACCAGCAAGCACAGTAATGAAGAACTGCCGTGTACACTTTCAGGATCCTGCTCTCCTTTCTGTGTTGGCGGCTAATAGCTCATGGCTGCACCCTTCTCTGGAGAATTTCGCTCAGCAGATGGGAAGCCACCTTGCTGCAGAGATTTTTTGCCTCCCTCTGTCTGCTCCCTCCCTCTCCCCTAGCCAGGACAGTGTGCAGCCAATGATCCAGGAATGCAAAAACTTCCCCTTGCTACAAAGCGGGGCTGCCTCTGTAGTTTGACTATAAAGCTGCCCGTGGCAGCAAGTAGAAGACAGACTCCCGCTGAGACCTCATCCTCCCTAAACTACTTCCTCTCCCTGTCCCGAGTCCCCCATTCTTTTCTCAAAAGATCACATCCACTTGAATTCCTTGAAAATGTACCTGAAACATAAACTCTGTTGCTTGAGAAGCCCACATAGGATACAGGTGAAAAAACCCTCTTCTGTGGAAATATTACACTCCTGTAGACATATTGAGGATCACAGAGGTCACCTTTTATAGAGAAAACAATGTCCTACCTGGGTTTCCTCATGGTCTCTTGACTGTAGTGTAGTTTGGTGGTAGCAGTTTCTCACGTCCTAGGTGCCTCACTTCTGCCTTGGGTCTCGTAGGTTCATTGCTATCCCTATGAACTGCTGACAAGCAAGAATTCTCTCACCTCCACATCTGCCTCTGAACTCTCTGCTTTATTTTAATCTAAATAATGCTTCAACCACCCTTACAGTACTCTAATCCAGGCTTTGAGCTCTTTCCAAAAATGACTAGTTAGAGGAAAAGAATGAAGATTCTGAAACTGGCAGGGAGAAACATAAAATGTCTTACTCTTAGATATCCATCTCTGGGTAGGAAATTCATGGCACAGATTTCCAAATTCCAGTTTGACCAATGTTCCCTCCAGCCCAATACTGACACAGGATACTGAGTATTGGAATAGTTCTAGACTCTTCTTTATGCGTCCCAGCAGCTGGATTTTCCTCTCAGAAAAATACACAGTTGTGTTGGCGTGTGAGCATGTGGTCAGTAGGAATCAGGCTCTTCCGTGGAATTGTAAGGAAATCATTCCAAGGGCCCATGAACAGAAGATTGTGATGTGGTAAGATGATTTATTTGAGTGGGAAAAGGAGCTTCCCCCTGGGTTTCCAGTGCTCCATCTCCCTCCATCTTGCCATGACAAAGTCCAACCCTGTCTTCAGCAAGGCCAGAGCAAAAACCAGTGTCTAGAGTTTCTGCTTCATAACAGTTAGTCCTTTGGAGCTCATGTCATCTGCCATGGGCCCAATGACTGCTAGACCAACATGGTTACCTGCCCCTGGGCAGGAGAGAGCAAAGACAAATGGGGCAAGTGCATTACATGGTGGGGGAGAGAGAGAGAGAGAGAGAGAGAGAGAGAGAGAGAGAGAGAGAGGACATGCACTTCTTTATTCTCTTGGGATTATACTAGCTAGGGTTTGAGATAGACCAGGTAGTTTTCAAAAGAATGAATCAACTTCCCAAGTTTTTCCCTAGTTAGACTGACAGGCCTCTCTGTGGTCCAGCACCTCCCCCTGACCTCCCCTCCAACAAACAGTCCAGCATCAGAAGAGGAAGAGGGAGGAGTATTAATTTCCTTTGTGGAGAAATGCTATATATAATCCCCTGTAGTGTGAAAAGCTATAGCTTCTTGGTGAAGCAAACAGGCTTGTGCTCCCAGTTTATTAAGCTCAATGTCTAATTCCCTTCACCCCCTTTTCTTATTAATACTTAGCTAACTACCTATGAAAGCATATGTGTATGTATGTATGTGTTTTCTTGGTATATATACCAAAATATATATGTATATACATACATATGTGTATACATACAAATATATGTATGCTCATTCTGTAAAGTTTTCATATGTAAATATCAAAATTGCATTCCAATATTAATCTACTTAAACCTACTCTCTATCGAAGAGGATATGCTTCTTTTAGTTTTGTAGATAGACAATACGTAAAACACAATGTCAGTGTTTCCTACATTATTTTAAAAGGTGGAAAATGAGTAAGAACAAATCCAGTCCCTTTCTTCTCTTCCTCTACCAGTTATCGCAGTACTTTGTTAACTCTGAAAATCTACTAGGCTTCTATTACCAAATTCATTTCCTTAATGCTACAAAAGCAATCCAAGAAAAGCGCTTTAGGAGAATTACTACAGTTTCTAGTGATTAAAAGCATTCAGTTTGTGCTGTCTGGTTCACTCTTGAAGTTTCTTCAGATGCTGAAGTATTTATTGCAACACCAGAGCCAAATTCTCTAATGTCTCCTTTCACAGCAGAGTTGACTAAAAGCTTCTGTTTTCCCACATGGAAGCTTCAAGGCAATAACTTTGCATAGTAAGGAAAGTTGCCATAACGTTATCTTCAGGCAAGTCAAACACACACACTGATGAAGCTGTTGACAGAAGTGTAAGTGAGTTATGGCTTGGCAAAGCATGAAGCCATTAAAGGGAAAATGTCCTCCAAGTCATCCCTAAGGATCAGCAGACTTTATGCTTGACAGCTTTTCTTTGCTTAATGGAGTTTCAATGGGAATTATAGTAGCACAGTTTGCATTAGACAATTCTGTATTTAGTGTGTTGAAATATGGCTCCTACTCAGAAGCTCTAGAGAGAAGTAGGGAATAAGGACCACAGAGGCTTGTCTAGAATTAGAATGATATTCCATTTAAAACTAAACAGTCACATTTATTGTGAGCAATATTTTAGGGAGAAATGCTTCCCTAAGTAAGTGATAGGCTGATGGTTCAGTGGGTTCCTCCCAGACCTAAGTTCTCTGATATTTTTACAGTTGTAGAGTAGACTGTGATAAATATCTAACCAGAGGCCTAGGGATTCCTAAACCTGATACCGACTTGACTCAATTTGTTGTCATATTTGGGACAAGTATTTCTATTTATATCAAAAACACTTATTGTAGAATCTAGAGGATACCACTGACTTCCAGAGGATGAGAATTTCAAAAGACTAAACATAAAAGTTAACAAAATAATAACATTTATTGTGCACCTTCTTTTGGTCCTATGCTATATTAAAGGTTTTATTTCACAATTAACCCTTTCACAAATCAAAAGACACAGGTGCAAGTCTTCTTTTCTTAGCACCAAAAACAAATTATCTTTAATAAAATTGTAAGATGACTGCAAAAGCTGTTATTTTTGCATCTTAGAGTGAATATGGTATTTACTTTATTCTAGTTTTATTAAGAAATGTCTAACTAAGTTGGTTTATTCCAATACCTTTCCTTCCAGTAAAGTAGTTCAGAAAATCTCTGCAGTCCTGGCTAACCTGACTCAATCAAACAAAGAAGAGAAAATGCTGTGTAAGTAGTGCCATTGATTCAGCACATGTAAAACTTTGTGCTAGGTGTGATGGGCTTAATCATACACAGTTTCACCTAAGAATGTGTTGATTCATTTATTTTGGAGTATAAATACTTCATTAAAAGTCATCTGGTTGATGATTTTGCCATGAGCTCTGTGTCCATGAGCTCCATGATACCTTGGGTCCCCAGCATCCTGTAAGACACACAGTTCAGTGTGGAGAGCATCTTAGTCTTTCTATAGCTATAAGGATGGACTCCTGGGTAGAAGCTATCGAGCCAGTTAGCTCCTATCACAGGAGATCTGATCACATCAGGATGTATTTCATAGACTCCACCTACACTGGCATGAAGGAAGAAGGTTCAGCCAATAGGTCGCCTGGGGGAGATGGGGAGGTAGGGAGAAGCAGGGTATTACTTACCCACTGTGCATCACCCACATGGCCTATTGTGGTTGGTAGGGAGGTTGGCCAAAACAGGGCTATAGCACTTGAGTTCCAATAACACCCTCTCCTCCCTCCGTAGGTGGCCCAGGCCTCCTTCTATGGCTAACTCCTGGATGCTCTCACCACTCCAGCAGGCTTTGTCATCCTTTCATCTGAATGTAACCCTCCCCCTACACTGAATTCTTATAGATATAAGGCCTCAATGTGATTTCTTTTCTTTAGTTTGACATCAATTTATATAATTTCATTTTGTATGACCTTTAGAAATAGACTACACTCTTAACATTTTGGTTTTTGTCAAACATGACTTTTCCAGAAAAAGCCTGCAAGAATTACTCAAAACCTTTACATCTGGCTATGTGTTTCAAAAAAAAAAACTGCTATTGGAACAGTCCTGCAAATTGAGTTTTCAAGGAACACCAACAAGAAAAAAAGATGACTAATTATACTTGCATTAAACCCCATTCCAATACAAGTTGCCAAATTCCAGAGAAAAATATGAACCCAACCTTACTTTAGGGAGCATGCATTTCAATTTAACAGAAAATATTTCAAAATTTTTGTCTTGAGATATGAATTATTATTGGAAACTTCAAAATGAAATATGGGTACATGAGAATTAAAGGAAAAAGTCTCCTTGCCATTTCCTCATGCTTAAGCTAAATGCTCAGTAAGAACCCAGCAGGAAGACAATACAAATGCCTCCCTTGAGCTTTCTACCTTTCCCAAGAATAGAAGCAGAACATGACTTGCAATATGATACTCAAGTGAAAATGAATGATGGCCAATACACATTTCAGGTTTAGGGGCCAGAATGTATTGTTATGTCTAAAAAGTTTTAATATTTATATAAGATTTTACAAATGACAGTTTTTTTACATTCTCTATAAAATGTGATGTTTTTGCATGTGTTTAATTTCCAAAAATTTGAGATAAACCACATTATAACACATAGAAAACTTCCTTAAGGTATACTTACAGAATACCTTTTTGTTATTAGACATAGCAACTAGTGTTAGAAAACACGTTTAAAATGTTTCTTTGTGCCTAAAGTGGCATGGCATTAAAGAGGCTTTGGTTGGCTAAAGGGTCCCCAAGTTTCTCTTCTTTTCTTCCTTCTTCTGCTCTCATTGTTCCACCTCCTCTTATTCTCATTCCAGGGGTTTCACAACAACATGGCAAGGGGATGGGTCTTGGAGTCAGAGACGTCTGAGCGCAAGCCCCAAGCCCCCTGCTTTTGACCTGGGAACATCACTCACGTCCCTGAGTCTCCCTCTCCTCACATGCAAACTGTGTGTCCTGCTATCCCCTTTGCAGGATTTTGTTAGGACAAAATAACTGTTAAAATAGGTTATATATGATGAAGGACTTATATGCAGAATATATTTTTTAATTTCAAACCTCAATAATAAGTAAACAGCCAAATTCAATATTGAGAAAAGATTTGAAAAGACACTTTAATAAGACAATGTATGGATGGCAAAGAAGTAAATGAAAAGATGCTTAACTTGGTAGTAGGGAAATTCAAATTAAAATCCTAAAGAGATACCACTTCACATCTATTAGAATGAATAAAGTTGAAAAGACTGACCCCACCAAGTATTGGAGAGATCACAGAACACCAGAGGCTCTCATGTGCTGCCAAGGAAATTTAGTGTGGGTGTAACCATTTTGGAAAACAGTTTGGCAGTTTTATAATATGTTAAACAGGTACTTCCCATGTGGTACCACAATTACACTCCAGGTTTTTCCTCATCCACAGTGGAGGTATATCCAATTTTTTTAAAGATTTTATTTATTTATTTTTGGAGAGGGAAGGGAGGGAGATAGAGAGAGAGAGAGAGAGAGAGACAAACATCAATGTGCGGTTGCTGGGGGTTATGGCCTGCAACCCAGGAATGTACCCTGGCGAGGAATTGAACCTGCGACACTTTGGTTTGCAAGCCCGCACTCAATCCACTGAGCTACACCAGCCAGGGCGAAGTATATCCAATTTTTTATCACTTACAGGTAACAAAAGTTCCTCTAGCTATATTTAGTCATCAAAAATAGTCTTTTTATTATTGAAATTTCCATTTTTCAGAAAATAATAACAACTCCAAATTGCAATCTAAGTTCAAGCTTTCTCTCTTCCTCAGCTCAGTGTTGCTTAAGGTTCGTTGGCACCTGAAGAGGCAAATGCTGTGTGACCGGCTTCTTCTGAGTCCCCTCCCACTACCAAAGGGTCCTTCATCTCTGTGCCACTAGCTGGGACTTCTGCTTCTCTAGTGTCTAGCCCAGCAAAGAACAGATCAGGATTTAATGCAATAATATCAGGATAATCTGATTTCTCTAGATGTGTTTCCCTGGAAGTGTTAATATAAGGAGTTTTTTTCTTTTTAAAAAATATAGAATTGACTACCTGACTCAAATTCACAAGGAAATTCATAAGAACCTAAAATAGCCAAAAATCTATTTGAAAAAGAATGAAGTGGCAGGACTGATACCACGTGACTTCAGGATCGGTCATAAAGCCACAGTGTTCAAGAAACTTGGTATTGGCATCATGCAGGGAAAGTAAGTGACTGAAACAGAACAGAGGGTCTAGTATTGCTCTGTACCTATATTGTCAATTAATTTTTGAGAGAGCGCAAAGACAATTTAATGCAAAGGAAGTTTTTTCCAAAAAATAATGCTTGGGATATTCACATGTAGAAAAAAAAGAATGTTTAACTTTAATTCACAGCTGAATCATATAAAAATTAACTCAAATTACATATAAAATTGTGACTCCTAAAACTGCAAAACTTCTAGAAGAAAATAAACGTGTTTATGCCCTTGGATTAGGCTCCTTTTCCTTAGTTATAATGCCAAAAGCATCATCCATGAAAGAAGACATTAAAAGGATGAATTTCATTGAATTCTGAACTTTTTTATTTTTTTATTTTTTAACTTTTTTTATTGTTTTTCATGTCCAGTTGTCTGCATTTCCCCCCCACCACCAGAACTTCTATTCCTGAAAGACACTATTAAGATAATAAAAATGCAAGTCAAAGACTGGGAGAAAACATTTGCAGATCAGGTATCTGAAAAAAAGACTTGTATCCAGAATACACGAAAAACTCTCAAAAGTCAATAATAATAAAACAAATACCCAAATTTTAAAAAACAAGCACAAGATTTGTTCAGACACTTCACAAATGCAGATACACAGATGGCAATTAGATTATGAAAGGAGGCTCCGCATCACTAGTCTTAAGGAAAGTGCAAGTTAGAACCAGAAGACAACACTCCACACCTATTAGCTAATTTTACTTGACTTTACCACATACTGACAAAGATATCAAGTGACAGAAATTTCATTCACTATGGGTGGGGATATAAATGGTACAATCTCTTTTGAAAAATTTTTTGAGTTTTTTAAATTAAATATATACCTACATTGTGACCCAACCATTTTATTCCCAGGTGTTTACTCAAGAAAGCTGAGAGTTTAAGTCCACACAAAGACTTGTGTATATATATATATACATATATATATATATATATATATATATATATATATATGTCTATAGTGGCTTTGTTTGTAATAACCACAAACTGAAAACAAACCAAATGGCCATCAACAACTGAATGGAAACAATCTGGAATATATCCGTACATCAAAATGTTACTCATCAATAAAGAGAAATAGAGTTAATATGTGAAGCACCATGGATGTATCTTCAGATGATCCCCAAACTAAACTCACCTACAGCGACAGGAGGTAAATCAGTGAAGGCCTGGAGGTAGGGGAGCGGTGCACAGAGAGAGTAGAAAGTGTTAAGAAGAGACAAAAGGGAGTGAACATATTTTTATGATCTTGAACTTTGGTGACGGTTTCATGCAAGTTTAAATATGGCAAAATATCAAATTGTACAATATAACTGTTGTAGTTTAGTATGTCAATTGTACCTCAATAAACTGCCACACTATTCTTAAGGCACATTACAAGAATGATTGAACACCACCCAGTCCCAGACTTACCAACCTGCAGCTGTGTCAGAAGCAGCATGTCAGGTGGACAGTGACACACCTGGGCCAAACGTGACTTGATTCATGGTTCCCGGAGCATGGGGAATGCTCTTTTCTACCCCTGCCACTGAAACCTCAAAAAGCTCAAGTCACTGAGCAAGGCCATCTGACATGCGTAAAAATGCCCATCAGAGGTAGCTGCTCTGGGCACTGCAGGGCTCATCTCACCAGCCCTTCCCATCTGGGACACAGGGTGCTGCTGCAGACCTCGACCATGAGATTTCTGTCCGAGTCCAGCTGCCGTGGCTTCCAAACCGTGCAGCACTGTGATAATCATGTGAACCTCAGAACCTCATTTTCCTTATTAGTAGATGGCACCATAATACCCCCTGAGGGTTGTTAGATGAGGATTCAGTGAACTGATGCGTAGGCAGAACCAATTTTGCACGAAAGGCACTATTCATCTATAACTATAGTTACAACAATAAGGTTGGACAGTCCAAAGAGGCTGTTGAAGCCTGTCATGGATGTCCTTGACGTGTCGAAGAAGACAGTCCTGAGATCTACATGTGCTCCTGTCATTTCCATTTCTAACAAAACATGAAATACTTTTCAAAGAAATAAAAAAAAAAACTGGGTGACGTTTACCTGAGAGAGTACCATGAAGAGTGAAGCACCACGTGACAGGCAAACCTGAGAGCCATTTTAAGGACAACCAGCAGGACAGGCAAAATGCAGTAGGTACGCGCTGGGGAAAACTGTTCCGGAGCAGAATATCTATTGCTCTGTGCCAGGGATGCAGAGTCTCCCTAATTAGAATAAATTAGTACCGTTGGGGCTGACATGCAATCACCAAAGAGTGATGATAAGTAACAATGTGCTGAGTTAGGGTGATGTGATGAACAGAATCTGTACGAGTCCAGGTTGCCTTTTATTTGGCTTAATATTGTCCTAAATGGATTCAAGATTTTTGAAAGCATGTCAATTGAAATAAGTAGGAAATAGTGGAGGTAACAGATGTTCTAAACCCAGGAGACGTCAAACAGAAGATGATATTGCTTCCTTGCTCTCTTCCAGGCTGTTTACCAAGGGCTCTCCCATTCTCTCATTAAACCCTCCCTCGACACAATGAATTAGGCAAAGCTGATATTAACCGCCATTATATACTTGAAAAGTCAAAATTCAGAATGCTCGGGTCACTTGTCCAAGGTCATACAGCTAGTAACTTTCAGAACTGGGTCTGTATTGAGTACCTGCTGTATTTTTATCTGTTCCACACTTACTATTTGTTCTGAGAATAATGCCCTGATTTTGTTTGGGGAAACCTCCACTCCCCCGCTCCTTGATCATATGATTTTAATGTCGCTGTTACCACTCATAGATTCAGGGTGCATTTTGGAATTCCTACTAGGTTTTTCAAGGAGAAGGGTATCTCTTTTTCTTCTGGGGGCTGTATAGGTTGGCTAGCTGGAAACACAGATCTACCAAAGACCAGCACATATTGAATAGAAAATGTCTACAGAGAGAGAGATAGAGATAGAGATAGAGAGAGAGAGAGAGAGAGAGAGAGAGAATATGTCTTGTCCAGGGCCACCCTACTATGGGTGAGTAGGTATCAGAGAGCCTAAACACAGACACACATCTATTGCTTTACAAAGTTCAATGATTTTCCACTCAATCGTTATTTTCAACACATACCTGCTACATGTCTGAAAAGATTGAAGTTATTCCATGTAAGCTTCCTCACCTGACATTGTATTTATTTCACTAGTTTTGCCTATAAGCGTCCTCTTATGTCAAGTTTACCATAATACTTTATTGCTTCCCACTCCCTATGGGACTTCATTATAATATTTACCTAGTTTTTTCTCTCTATTCCTGTATTCCTGCTAAGAGTACACCCTAAGGTATTTGAAACATTGATTGAAAGAAAGCTACAGCATGAAAGTTACAGTTTTCTAGTTTCCAAATTTAAAGATTTTGATTCTTCTTTGATGCAGTCAATTTTGCCCCCAAAGGAAATTGTTCCAAGCACACCGCCTCTCCAATTATGCAATATTAAGCTATAAATTAAAATGTGATGGAAACATTAACTTCAATAGATATATACATATGTTTTACATTGATAATATGGCTTTATATACTACTGAAGTAAGACTTATATTGTGCACTTTCTTGGTTTTCATTTGTAGATTTGATTACCATATTGGTTTTCTATTGTTTCTTTTTTTATTGAACAAGTTATCGTAAGTTTAGTGACTTAACACACATTTACTGCCATTCAGTTCTATAGTCCAGAAGTCTGACACGGGACTCACAGGGGTAAATCTTGGTGCTGGGAAGGCTGCATTCCTCTCTGGCAGCTCTCAGGGCAGGTCTGTTTCCTTGTCTATTCCTCCCTGTAGATGCCACCTGCCTTCCTTGAGTGTGGTTTGCTCCTCTCACTCCAAACTCAACAACATCACGAGTTTCTGACCACTCTTCTGTAGTCACTCTCCCTCTGACTTTCTTCCTCCACATCTGTCTTCCAGTTATAGGGATCCTCATGATTATATTGGGACCAATGATTAACCCAAGTTAATACCCCCATTTTGAGGTCAACTGATCTGCAACTTTAATTCCCATTTGCCATGTAAGGCAATATATGTAGAGATTCCAGGGATTGGACAGAGACACCTTTGGAGACTTAGTCTGCCTACCACAAGTACAGGCATACCTTGTGTCGCTTCACTCCACTTCATTGTGCTTTACAGGTGTGTTTTTTACAAACTGAACCCAAGACTCTCCACCAGCAGAAACATTAGGACTCACTTCATTGTAATGGTCAACCCAAATGTACAATATCTCTGAGATGTGCCTGTATTGTTTTAGCAGAGGTATAGAAAGGGAGGGATGGGTATCAGTTATATGAGAATTGAGTCTTGTAAAGCACTGGCTTCAATCACTGTGCATCCTTGTAAAACCAAAATGGAAAGGGGGGCGGATAACAGTAAAATGCTAGTAATTTGTGGAAGGGAAGGGTCAGAAGAGAGAGGTTGAAATAACTGTTTTTATAAAAAGTTTTGTATGTCTCTAGGCACAAGGAGCCTTGCACTGGCGAAACTGGAAATCGGAAAAACAACCATCTTTGTTTGGGCTCTGGCAATCTCCTAGGGCGTCAGTAAGGCTCTTTCAGGCAACTTCAGAGACAACAGACTTTGGCCAGGTGACTCTAATATGGGGAGAAAGATGTCTGAAGCTGTATGCTCAGTACTTCATGAGCATACATAGTGCATTTCTTCGGGGATCTCAGAAACAATTGAGGTCACTCTTCCAGGAGATCGTAAGTTCATTGATCAAATGGTGGGAGCTACAGCTAAAATTTGGCCTCAGAAAGTTAATTCAACTTGAAAAACTCCTCACAGAGACCTTTAAAACCTATACCATATCAAACACATCGTAACTTTTAATTCCTTATGCATTTTAATCTTCCCCCTACTACTAAATATGATCAAAGCAATCATAAAAGCACTCACTTGACTACTGCTTTTTTTGTTTCCGTGTTTCATGATAGAATTTTTGAAGTATCCTTCAGTTCTTGAATGCTCACTCCACTATCTCTCTGTTCATTTAAGCCAGAAATTTTCAACTAGTGTACCTCAAGAATTGTTTTAAAGATTTTAATTATTTATTTTTTAAGGACAGGAGAAGGGAAGGAGAAAGAGAGGGAAACATTCATGCTATAGCTGACTACTTAATCAGGGTCTCTGACCTCCTTTCCCTTAGGTTGTCAAGTAGGAATAATTACAAAAGCCAACACAATAGCTGTCTAGTATGAATGAATCAAAATCATATCTATTTTCCTGTCAGATGGGCAAAAAATATATTTTTGGTGTGCTGCAGAATTTTAGTAATAAGTTTATGTGTGCCATGAGATGAAAAAAGTTGAAAACCACTGATTTTGGCTATAGAAATTATGAGTTAAAAACCAGGATAATTTAAGCTCATACTTTTTATTTATGGGCAACATTAAACAATTGTCATTATACTAAACTTATTTTGCAAATATGTACATTAAGAATTAGAAAATATTTCAATAATACACAATTAAATTGCTATAAATTTTATTCTGCATATAGCTGTTATAACATCAATCTCCTTAGATTTTTATTTAAATAATTAGAAACATTAAATAATATGAATAGAGGCATTCATAGATAATGCTCAAAATCTGAAAAAAAATAGACCAATTTTTTCTATTTTATTCTGGTACAAAATATTTAAATACAATGCCCTTTTTTTCTGGCTAATCATTCTCAGTGACATTTTGAGATCAGAATCACCATATAATTATTGCATTTGTAAAACCCCTGAAATTAAAGATGAGCTGACAAAAGAATATTTAGAAGACTTTTGAAAAATTACCACTAAGTGAGGCAGCTAGAACTAACTTTTTTATTAAAATTTTAATTTTTAAAAAATCTTTGATTTCTCAAGGTGTAGAAGAGGTCTCTCATTTGGAAAAAACTTACAGGATGGCACAGAGAAAAGCTTTTGCTGAAGCAACAACGATGAAGCTTCCCGGAATGCTGAGAGACAAAGCAAACCGCGCTCCAGCCCCGCTGGCCTGCTTCCCATGCCTTCGAGGCACAGAGACTTTCACTGCGTCAGAGACTCCCCATACGCTGCTCCCGCTCCCTAGAATTCCTACCCCAACCCACACCACCCCCGGTTCTTCAACTGCCTAATTTCTATTTACTCTTCAAGTGGCTTCCTTAGGCAAACCTGCCAGGCCTCTCCAGTGATTTTAGGCCTCCCTGGGAGATGCTCTGATACAACCGTACGCTGTCATCATTTATACTCCTATCTTTAGTTACACAAATTTGTGTTTGTCTCCCTTATAAAACTGTAAGATCTGTTCCACGAAGGCAAGAGCTATGTTTCCCATTCCCTGTTGTGTTCCCAGCACTCACCATGATGTCTGGAATATCATAGGTACCATAGGTATCATTGATAAAGCAATAACCTAACAACTGTTTTTAACCTCCATAGTTCTGAATCAATGAATAAAATTAAATTTACTGATTCAACCAGTATTTAAGGAGCACCAGCTCTGTGCCAGCCAATGTGATACATGATGGGAACCAGATGCCGTCTTTACACTTACGGACGTGCAAGTCCGTGGAGACACACACAACAGGAAGTGATCACGGGGTCCTGTGACACACACTGCAGCTGGGTAAGGAGAGAGCGCTGTGCAAGCATACAGGAGAAGCACCCATTCCAGTTATCAATTGCTTTGTTACAGAGTCTCTCAAAGCATATTGGCTAAAACCATTTGTTATTTTCATAATACATTCTTCTGTGGGTCAGCACCAAGAGAATGGCTCAACCCTCCTTCATGGTGCCTGGGGCGTCAACCAGAACAGTTAGAATTGCTGAGGGCTGGAACAGCCGGAGGGTGGCCAAATACCTTTCTGTGTCTGTCTGTCTCCATCTCTAGCTATGTTGCTAGCATGAGCTTCTTCATGACATGGCAACTGTGGTAGGGCTTCTTACGTGGGGGCTCAGAGCATTAAGATGAGGTGTTCCAAGACACAAGGGGTGGACACTGCAGTCTGCTAAGACCTGAGCCTTTGGGCAGAGCAGGACTGGATGAGACACATGAGTGTCTCGGACATATCCTGAATGAGGGCCAGTGTCAAACACTTTGTGGCACTGACTCAGGCTTGTGGGGTCAAAAGAGGCTTTGCGAAGGGTACAGAATCTCGACCGACACCTAAAACAAGTATGATGTTGGACAAGGAAGTGGGAGGTAAAGTAGTGTGGGGTTTCAAGCAGTGGTCAGTGCAGTAGGCCCTCGTACAAGGTCTTCTCATTCAAGGCTTTTCGTCGTTGTTGTTGATGTTGTTGTTGCTGTTGACAAAAAAAAGGCTCCTGGCAGGGCCACTGTTTGTGTGAAGTCGGTACATTCTCCCCATGTCTGAGTGGGTTTCCTCTGAGTATTCCTCTCACAATTCACATTAGTTTAACTGGTGTGTCTGAATTGTCCCAGCCCAAGTAAGTGTGGGTGGGGTGTATAGGTAGGTGGCCCTGTGATGGAAGGGTGTCCTGCCCAGTGTGGGTCTCACCTTCTGTCTGAACTGCAGGGACCTGCTAGCTCAGCTACCTGCTACCCTGAACTGGAGCAAGCAAGGGTGAAAAGAAATGATCTTACTTGCTTTTTACTCATCTTTCTTAAATGTATGCATAGCTCACATTTATTTCAGTTTTTACTGTTACAAGTGTTTTGGTTCTTAGAAGTTTGGTAATGTTTAGTGATCACAAATACACCATAGAAACTCAACTCTTGTTTATATCAATTAGCCTGTGACAAAGCTGATTTCATTACATGTCATCTCCTTAAAAGCTGCAGTTTCCAAGAACCTGTGGAAGACATTAAAGACTTAATGGACGTGCAAAGTCTCAGGGCAAGAATACTCACAGCCTGGCCAGAGTGGGTAGAGATGGGGTGGGAAAGAAAGGGGTAGGAGAGTGGTGAATGATGAGACTGACTGAAGAAATAGTGATTCACAATTTATGAAAGATTTTGTAGGGGATGTTGAAGAGCTTGGATTATAACCTGGGAACTATGGATAATCATTCAAGAGAGGTGATATAGTCAGACTCGTAGACATTTTAGAAAGATCACTATTGGTGATCTGGTGGCAGCATAAGGACAGTGGAGTTTTACAGAAGTCTAAGCAAAAAGTGACAGTGGTCCAGATGGAGGTAGTAGTAGGGAGCATGAGAAAAGGAGGGTGGATTTGAAAGTTCAAGGCCAGAAGGACAAAATGTCAAATCCAGACAGACACTCTCTAACTGTACAACCTTAGACAAGTTTCTTGAAATCCCTGGGTCACACTTACTACAACATAAATAAGGTGAATCATTTATCCTCATAATGGTATATCATATTAGCTATTAATATAGCTAGTATAGCCCCTGGCTGGCATAGTTCAGTGGATTGAGCACGGGCTGCAAACCAAAGTGTCGCAGGTTCGATTCCCAGCCATGGCACATGCCTGGGTTGCAGGCCATGACCCCCAGCAACCGCACATGGATGTTTCTCTCTCTCTCCCTTCCCTCTCTAAAAATAAATAATAAAAATAAAATCTTTAAAAAATATATAGCTAGTATTTACTGAACATGTGAGACATTGACTAAACACATGACATGTATCATCTTCTTAACAACCCTATAAGATAGCTAATTTCATCCCATTTTAAAAGAGAAGAAACAAGCATAACTAAGAAAATTGTTTTCCTGAGGTTTCTAAAGTTGCAGCGCACCATGAAGCCAGGTTATCTGGTCTCAGAGACAATGTCCAGCTTGGTGCTTCTTGGAAGATAAAATAAAATGTGCATTCTAAATGACAGCTGCTGTCATTTAAGTATGATATCTAATTCTCAATAGCATGCCTTGAGGATTCTTGGGAGCATGTCTGATATTACGGGCCAATCTCTGTTAATAGCAAAATTCGTTACTATTCAAATGCAGAAATGCATTCACCCAGCATTGGATGCCAGGTTGGTGCAAGTCTGCTCTGTTTGTAATGTTAGGTGAAGGGATAGAAGAGCCACAATCTCTGCCCTCAGTTCATTGCGATATAAACTCAGCTATGAGCTCCATCAGAAGCATGCCCTGGGCAAGGATTCAAACAGAAGTGGTTTATTTAAAAGGCAATCCCAGGAAACACCCACGGGGAATGAGGAGCAAAATGAAGAAGTGAAGGAAGCCACAAAAGTGTACTAATGAGCACATCACCTCAGGGCCATAGAGCTTTACCCCACTGGCAGCCGGAAAGATGAGAATTTCGGTTTTCCCTCTGAAGGGCAGAGAAACCAGGAGTTCCCACTCCTCAACTTCCTGTCCATCGTTAGCTGCAGACTGCTCTGGGGGCATCAATGCTCTAGTACTCGGCTCACCTTCCTCTTAAGCCAGAAGCATTTGGGGCAGCCAAACAGAAACCTCAGATCAAGAGTCAGGGGTTTCAACAACCTGCTATGTGCAACGAAGCCAGAGCAGGGCTGTGGAAGTGGTCCTGGCGTGTCTGCAATGACAGATACCCCGAAAATGAGGATAATATGAATGAGAATGTGGTAACTGTTTAGGTAGTTTAAAAGCCTTAAAAATTCTCACTGTTAAAAATTAGGGGAAAGATTCCCCTCTTCCTTTTCTTAGAACATTTATTTAGGAAAACTTGGGACTGTAAGTATTTTCAATCATGACATAATATACTTGAAAGCATTTCATGCATTTCAAATACTTTTATTTCTGTTATCCCTTCTGTCTCCTTACCTATAACCTTGTACAGGGAAAAATGTGATAGCATGTGAGCTATTAACCATTGCTGCCCTCTCCCACCTCGGCACCAGGCCACGGGGCATCACACGCCGACTTGGAGGCACCAGGACTCTTCGGAGAGCAGAGTGGGAAGACGTCAGTGGTTCCCGATAAGGAGCAGCATTCTAATAAGCAAAATGCCTTGTGCAGCATCAGCTCCACACTGTCAAAGACCTAAATAGGCCATTTATAAATGAAGGATTACAAACCGCTACTGTTTATGCACATCCAGGAAATGACAAAGGACATTTTGCAAACCAGGGAGATAGTTTGTGACAAGAAATAACCGTAATCTTAAAAGGCCAGCTAGATCAAGTGAGGAAAAACAATAAGGATATAAATAGTAAAATAGACATTATCTTGAGACTGAAATCTCATACCTTCCTTACTTTATTGGGAGGTATTACTGGTGGGCATGGGGATTGATTGGTATACTCCACAAGAATAACATATTCAGGTGCAACCAGTAGTGGAAGCCAATGAGCTATTGTTCAGCAACAGCAACTGGTGAAGGATTACCATTTCTGGTTTTAAAGTAACAGGCATAACAGATCTGCGTGCATGGTTCATAAGCCAAGCTGATAGAAAGCCGAACACACACCTAATTATAGTCTCCTCTGATTTGTCTTGTGTTTGGGGAAACTCACCAGAGATTTCTGGTTTCAATGACTTCATCTTTCGCATTGGGGCATTCTCCACCTCATACTTTCCAAGGGCAGCATAATTAATTCAACCTCTATTTGGTTTGGGAGCAAATATTTATTGATAGGTGCCAAGCCTGACACTAAATTTTGAGTACTTAGTATTAAAAAGACAGGAACTTTCCCTCAGTGAGTTAAATAATCAGATAAGTAATTAAAAGCAAGCAAGCCATCACAGTACCATGCAGTAAAAACTTCCATATACAGTGATTACTGATCCAACTCAGGAAACATTTATTAAGTACCTTCTGTGTGCCCAGCAATACATTAGGCAGTGATGAGGACACAACATAAACCAGTATGTTGCTGCTTGCTTAAACAGGGTATCATCTAGTGCCCATATATGACCCCATTTATTCCTAATTCAAAGTGTGCCCGAAGTGTGGGCAGAACTACAGATTTAGCACTTGGATCTGTAGTCACAGGTACCACCAACTGCTCTTCACACACAGTGTAACTAATGGAAGGTTATCTTTCTGCTGTGTGCATGTCATGGATTTCTCTGCGATAGTTACTGTCAATGCCTGTTTAGCATGTTTAAGGGGTTTGTGATACTGTCACTAAACCCAAATTCAATTTAGTTTACTAACATGGTCATAATTTGAAAGAATTGTTACCGCTTATAGCTTATGACATTTAACTGACTTCAAAGGCTGCATCGGTTTGTTATTTCTGTTCGCTTGCTTGTTTTTAAAAAGAACCAGCTACCCTACTCCAAAATGGGAACTGGCAGATGTAGTTTGGCCCCAGCTAGCAGGCCTCATGAGGAAGACACGCACTGCTTTTTTAGGGAATTTTCCCAAGAATTCCTTGGGTCGATTTATTTAGTCATGCTCCTACCCCTTTTACTTGTCTCGTAGCCTCTATTCAAAATATGCAGCTTAAGCAACTCCCTCCCTAAAAACTGTTTCTATTTCTTTTTTTGCTAACTAGCAGAACATAAGATTGTAAATCCTTAAGTGTCTTGGCATATAAATTTTTCATTTTAATGGTAAGTTGAAGGATTCACTCTAGGTATATTGGTATTGACTTTAAACAAATTACAAGTCAAGTGCTAATGGATGCCTTAGACATTATAATCTCTCCTAATGCTCTAAGATCACAGTATAAGTTCTGAGAAAATCAAATAGACAGCATAAATATATAATTACATATTCTTCTTCAGTTAGAGTAACTTATTGATCTGCTATTAATATGACAAAAAGATACTCACAAGTAGGTGGCCAGGAACTCGTAGGCTAGCCGCTTGCATGTGCAAAATAGGTAAAAGGAAGTCTGACTACGCATCAGACGGGCCACATGCCAGTAGTCAGGTGAGCAGCAATGGCCCATGGGTGACCCCCAGCTCGCAAAGTCCGCCACACCTCTGCGATCCAAAAATTAGACAATGTCTGATTCCTTTGTACAGTCAGATTGGACAAATTAACTGCTCTGCATCATAGATATAACCATCTGAGGAAAAATGTTTAATTGGAAAAATGGAAGTGCTAAAATGGAATTGCCCAGCTAAGAAGTCATGGAATCCATAGCAGTGTGCTGAAAGCGACGTCTGTCTGGTATGAGGTAAATAAACAAATAACTACATTTAGCCCTCTTTAGATTATTTTTATCTAATCCATTTCTCTGATATTATTTACGGCATTTAAAACTTTTTATGCTTAAACATTTTCTATCTTTTTGTACAAAATCACCCAGCTTATGAACTGTTCAAAAGTTCCCAGGACAAAAACTACTTTGGAAGGAGTGTCAAATTTCTAATTAATGAGAAGATAAATACACCCAATTATTTCTGGATAGTAAGCCTTCTACTACTAAAAGTTCCAAAAAATAAGAAACGTGAAGTATGAAGTTTAATGTATGAACTTGTCTTTCCCAGTGAACATAGTATAAAAGAAATTTAGGACTTGACTTTATTTTTGGAATTTCACTTTCTGCTTAATAAAGAAAGATTAGGAAGGTGGTAAGAATCTGGAACTAAGTGAAGGCAAGATACCAAGGGAAAGAAGAGAACTAGAAATAAACTCTGAGAATGAAGAGAGATTGGGGAAAGGACTAAAATCTGCTTTTGAAACACTTACGGAATGCGGGGGTTTTAGAGATGCTGGTGAAAGTATGGCCCAAATGCCCTTGCTTCTTTGTGAACCAAGGACACCCGTGTTCTTGGCCATGGTGTAGCCATAAAGCCCTGGGCGAATGCTATGTGAACGAGGCATTTTGGCTCTTTGGCCAAAGTGTAGATGGCAGTGAGCTATAATAGAGTCAGAAGCTCTATTTGATAATTCTTGATGAAAAGATTTAGTAAACATTCTTTGCTTTTGCCACAAAACATTCCTTCAGTCTTCTTCTAAAGGAGTACTCCAAATTTCCTAAGGAAAGCTGCTTCGTACCTAGTTCAATGCCACACCGTGGAATTCGGGAGGCGTGGCTTCGGCAGACAGCTTTAACTGACCCCAGTACTTTGTCAAGGGATGGACAAATGACATCTCAGAGACCGGGAAACACAGTGGAGCTTTTACTAGGAATCCTGAGGGATCCTCCATCTATTTCCCCTGACTTTTAAACCTGCTCGAATGCAGACAGAAACTCTATAGCCAGCTTGTCCCTCCTGGAGACGGAGAATGAAGACAACATGTAAAAGGAAGCATTGCTGAGCTGAGGAACAACACAGGTCAAGGCCATGCTTTGGGCTGTGGCATGATCAGGCTGCAGCTGGAACCAGACTCACCCCAGGACTTTCCAAGTACCTGAAAAAAGAAATCATTGTTTTTATTAAGCTGATTTTGTTAACACCAACTCATGCATGGACCACTGCTGAAAATATGGACAGGTTCTCCAGCATAGCAGAAGTGATTCAGAATTATGCACATCTATATATAAATTGTAATTTTATTACTACCAAAGGTATTACTCTCAGTAAGTGAATAAATCTGCATTCAGTTTTCATATAATATACACACCATAAAGTCCAAATGGTCAATGAAAAAAATCTATGGAAAGCTTCTAATACACTATATGCCATATAGTGGGCACTCAAAAAAATTGTGGGTATTGTTTTTTCCTATAGAACAGAAATGTTGAACCGTTCTGAGAAGTCCTTATTGATATAAACAGCCTAAGTGTCCATCAGTAGATGAGTGGATAAAACAACTAAGGGACATTTACACAGTGAAATACTACTCAGCCATAAAAAAAGAAGAAACTTTTACCCTTTGTGACAGTATTGATGGACCTGGAGAACATTATGCTAAGAGAAATAAGCCAGGCAGAGAAAGATAAATACCATATGATTTCACTCATATGTTGAATCTAATGAACAACCTGAACTAACAAGGAGAATAGAGACAGACTCATAGACAGAGAGCAGGATGACAGCTAGTTGGTGGGGAGGTTAAAGGTTGGAGGGAATTGAGCAAAAAGGAAAAAGGACATATGGACATGGACAACAGTGCACTGATTGGTGGGAGGAGGGGATATAAGGAGATGAAATGCTAATTGAAGAAATACAATAAATATTAAATTAAAAAAAAACTAAATGCAAATTGTGGGGGGAAATCAAAGACATGAAACTTTTTTTGTTTGCTAAATTCAAACGTTCACATGCCTACCAACGAGAACACTTTAAGAACATCATTCCCCCTCTCTTACCCCACCTTAGCTCTAAAATGACTTGTTCGGATGATGAACTCCAATTCCTCTTTCAGTTCTAAACCTCTGATTCTATAGTTCTTAAATGCCATACACATAATTACAAGTGAAAAATATGTTAATCAACATGTTTCTTATACATGAAAATGAAAAAGCCATAGTTCATTCTCTCTACATGTCTAGTTACCCTGAAGTTGTAATTTGGGTAAATAACTTAAAAAACTCCCCCTTGAGATTATAAACTCTTAAACTGCTGTCTGTTTTCATACCTTTCTTCCTTTTTCTCCCTGAATAATTTAGCCAGTAGGAGGGGCAAAGCAAGACACGGGTTGGTCAGGGATGGGGATGGTGGTAACCATTTGGTGTAAGATGCTGGAGCCAGAGCAAGACGAAGAGTGTGTGCCCACCGGCAGGCGGCATGGGTAGGTTGTTAACAGGGACTACACAGGGAGAGGAAAATGCATCCACCTAAGGAGCAAGGGGGTAGCAACAGTGGCAAGAGGAGATCGGAAACATACTGAGAGGATGAATTCCCTAAGTTATATGTGTCTCCAGACAAAAGAGTTACAAATATAGAAATGGGAAAATTAGAATAAATACTTTTTTGCTGAACTGGAATTGAAGGTATCAATATGAGCTCATGGAGAATGGCCTTATTTATGGAAAATACACAGCAAAGTATTGGGAAAATAAAACATCATATCCTCAACTAAATCTTAAATGACGAGAGGAAAACTAAATTCTTTATGCTATTCAATAAATTTTATCTAAGTTTGAAATTATTTCAGAATTTACATTATTTTAACAAATAATTAAACTAAATTAAATATCACAAAGACTGAAGCAACCAAAAAATCCATCAAAAAGTGACTAGATAAACAACCTGTAGTGCATTCATCCCACATAATACAACTGGGTAAATTAATGGCATGAAATACTGATATGTGCAATAACCTGTATGAATCTCATGGGCATTGTACTAAATGAAATAAGCAGGCACACACACAAGAATTACTGTGTCATTTTATGTATAAGAAATTATAAATTAAGCAAAACCAATCTATAATAATAGAAATCAGATCTGGTGGCCCAGCTCTGGAGGGTGGGGAGTAGGGGGCACAGGCAGCAAAGGGGCACCAGAGAATTTTCTGGAAGGCTGGAAATGTGCCATGTTTGTTGGGATGGTGGTTAGGAAGGTGTGGGGTCAGTGCATGGCCCTTCTCCCTACTGTGACTGAGGGCTAGCCAGGGGGCCCTGGCCAGAAGGAATGCATATTGTTTTGGAAATGGACTGTAACTTCCTCCTTATCTCATTTTTGGAGTGGCTTCCTGTCCTGGGACTGCCTCTTTGCCTTTTCTTTACACTGAGGTGATGTGGTTTAGAGTTGCAAGTAGGATGTGTGCCTCCCCAGTCTGGGAACCCTTAAAACAAGTCTGGGACCCAGGCAGGTGCAGTCTCTCTCGCACCGACCCGTCATCACCAGTACACCCTCCTGTAATGTGAGTAACAAATGCGTGTCCACATCTGCTAGTCCACTGGGTGGGTTTTTTCTTTTTTCCCCCAGAATCTCGTGAACACTTAAGCAGCTCCCTGGTTTAGACGCTTCATTACAGCAGGTGTATACTGTTGTCAAGTCATGCAGCTGAACTGTATCATGCGCAATCATACCTCATTAAAGTTTATTTTAAAATAAAATAAAATACTGCTGGTAATAAAAAAACAATATTAACAAAGGAAATAAAACAGCAAGTAACATATCAATAAAAATAATAAATTTTAAAAAGCCAGTTGCAGCTGTTCTCTTTGTATTTTTAATAAGCAGTTATAAAATGGTAAATTACCTGTTTATTTGCTGACACTTAATCAGCTAATAAATGTAATAAACTTATAAGCATTTGTTTTACTTATCTCTTTTAAATGTTAGTTATTTAATAAAACTCTATTATAAAAACAAGATTTCTAAATCAAACCACTTATTATATAAATTTGTTATGGTTTTCCTTATTCATTTAATAGCATAACTTTATTGTAATTATTCTTTGTTAAAACAATGTTATTATGTTTTAACACCAAACAATTCAATTTGCATAAGATTCAAACAAATGCCTGATTGGCTTGGCCGAGGGGAAGGAATCTGTGACTTCATCATCCACATCTCCTAAGAAGCATCGGGTTGGCCAAAAAAGTCCATTTAGTTTTTTTCCTTAACATAAACGACACATTTTTCATTTTCACCGACTTTATTGATTTGGATATTTGGATCATGTCAGCTCTCTCCCGCATGGTATGACATTCATTGTTCTCAATGAATGTCTTGATTGGATCGCTATCAACTTTAACTGTCCTACACAACCAGACCCTGAAGCATCGTCCAGTGAGAAATCTCCAGCCCTGGGTGGTGTAGCTCAGTGGATTGAGTGTGGACTGGGAACCAAAGGGTCACCAATATGATTCCTAATCAGGGCACATGCCTTGGTTTCAGGCCAGGTCCCCATTGGGGCCACGTGAGAAGCAACCACACATTGATGTTTCTCTCCATCTCTTTCTCCCTCCCTTCTCCTCTGTCTAAAAGTAAATGAATGAATGAATGAATGAATAAATAAATAAAACCTTAAAAAAGAAAAAGAAAAGAAATCTCCAGTACGAAACTTCACAAACCACTTTTGACACACTTGATCAGTCACAGCACTTTCTCCATACACTGCACGAATCTTTTTTGCATTTCAGTTGTGTTTTTACTTTTCTTAATATAATAAAGCATAATATTCTGGAAATGTTGCATATTTTTTTCCATCTTCAGTATTAAAATGGCTACACAAATATTCACCAATTTTGGTAATTTTTTTAAATTTTTTAATTTAATTTATTTAGTTTTAGAAAGAGGGGAAGGAGAGGGAAAGGAGAGAAACATCAATGTGTGGTTGCTTCTCACTGGGCCCCCTACTGGGGAGCTGGCCCACAACTCAGGCCTGTGCCCTGACTGGGAATCAAACTGAGGAACCTCTGGTTCCCAGGCTGGCGCTCAATCCTTGAGCCACTCCAGCCAGGGCTGGTAAGTTTTTTTTAAATGCATGCTGATATGACAACTGTCACAATACAATCTAACAAAATTATCTTGAATGAAGTTAAAGACAACTAACCACTACTAGAGCCACCTTACAGAAAAAAAAAATAAACTTTTTGGCCAACCCAATATTGATCATGTTTTCAACCAAAAGCTCTATCATGACCCTAGAGTATCTACACTCAACTTATTTTATTCTCCTAAAACTGAAAGCATTTCAAATTGCAACTAATTTCTTTTATGAGTAACATATCAAACATTCTAGGGTACAATAGTTCTTTTTTGAAAAGAGAAATACATGATATTAAAAAGAGGAAAAATGATTTATATGAAATGAGTCTTTCACGAAAAATATAATGAGACGTGCTTGCTGGGCCTTACATGGGGCTACAATAATTTGGCTCCTTGCAGAGCACTCAACGCCATGCTGATAAGCTGCTAAGAGCTGACATTTCCAGTCTACCTGTAACCCATTCCTTTTAAAAGATTCTTTTCAGACTCGTTATGCTGGAATAAAAGAGGAACAACATCCAAGATTTAAATATCAAAAATCACGCTCCCTAATTTGGTTCCTCAATTCAAGGCTGGATTCCTCGGTGCCCTTCAGTGCCACCCCTAAATGGTTTAAGGAAAACTAAGTAATCTAAATTCTTCTTCTGCCTGAATTATTTAGGACATAAACGTTTCCTGTTGGATGCTCTTGTGGTCACAATTCATGTCCAGGCCTCCGTGAGCAAAATCAGCTTTAATGCAGTAACACCAAAGGAACGGTTAGAAGGTTAGAAATAATACATGAAGTGATTGTAATTGTTATTTTCTTGTGAAAATGATGAAGTAGTTATTGGCAAAAATATACATTTCTTATTTTTTTCAGCAAAACTTTGTGCCAAGAAATCGCCTCTGTCTGTCTGTCTGTCTGTCTCTCCTTATATGAAGGTCAATTGCCATAAATGTTCCTGTGCCAAATTTCTAACTCACTTCTAAATCTGCCACTGCTAGTTCAGGTTTCTGGTTACCTATTACAGTAGCTTACATTAACAATAATATACTCACCAGTGTGGCCGATTACTTAGTTGAAGAGAACTTGGCAATCTGTTGTTTGATGTGCAGTCCAATGCATTCCCTCTGTAGCGTAGCTTCGGCTATCTTGTTAAGATAACGTCATGCTTTATTTGTCCCACAGGCTTAGGAACAGACTACAGCCAAGCCCTACTAGAGCCTCATTTTTGTCATTACATCTAATTGTATTTCATTTATTTTTTGCATTTAGCAAGTCCAAAACCACAAGTTTCACATTTCATTTATCTTCTGATCTCCTTCTCCGTTCAGGAGGTGGGAGATAGGAGGAGTAAGCTCAGTTAAAAGTTCCAAAATTACAGAATTTTAGGAAAAATGAAAATGTGGAAGTGACTAAATGAATCACAAAGGGAATAAGCAAGAATGGTACTGGTTTATTCATTCGATATTCTCTTAAATCAAATTGAGACATTCTCTGAACTGAATAGTATTTTAAATATAATGAACATTCTCCTTGGGCAGGTATCTCTGTTGGTTAGAGCACTGCATCTTGGTACAGCCAAGGTTGTGGGTTCAATCCCCAGTAAGGGCACATACAGGAAGCAACCAATGAATGCATAAACGGGTGGAACAACAACTTGATATGTGTGTGTGTGTCCCTCAGTCTCTCTCTAAAATCAATTAAAATTTTTAAATAAAAGTAAATGTAATGAATATTCTTTATTAGTAGTTTATTGTTGCAAGCAACAATGCTAACTCAGGAAACCTTAAGAAAAAGAAAAAATAGCTGAGATAGGCTGTGGAGATAGGACGTACAACATGGACACTGGGATACTTTATAGAACCCAAGGGCCACAAGTCCAGGTCACCAAAAGCAGCTACAGCAAAGAGTTGAAACGTGGTAGCATTCTCACTACACCCCGGAGCCTGCTTCTCTCTGGACTTTCTCCTTATCTCCCTGTCTCCTTAGCTGGCTTCCTCATCAACAGGACACACAGAGCTCGGCCAACCCAGAGTTCCCAAGGTTAGACCCAGTTTGCTCACAGGAAGCTCAGACTCACCTACAATTCCCTGCAGGGAGAATCTTATCAGCCCCACTTGAGCCAAATGCCGTCTTGTGGTCAAATCAGCTGTGAACAAGGATTTCATTATGTGGCTTTGGGGACTAGCGTTGTCATCAGTTTCCATAGCAAAGGGAGAATTTATTGGTTCGGGAGCAGGGCAGATAGTCAATATATGCCTACCACAAAAAACTGTAGCTAAACCATTTTAGGGCAAATTGTCATTTTAGGTCATGTCCTTCAATAATTGGCATTCTTAAAGCAGTTTTCCAAACACTAAGAAGTTAAGCTTCCAGAACTCTGTATTTTGTGCACTTAAGTATAAGACACTTTGTAAATTGTGTTTAATTTTGTCTTCCCAGTGTTTGCCGGTATTTTTCAGGTTTTTATACCTGAAACAAAACAAAATTTTCTGTACTTGCCTTTGAAAATTGCCAATGTCAATTTACTAAGACCTCTGTCTTCCTCTGAGGTCTAATCCAGCACACCTGTAGCTACTGACTGGAAAGTCGAAGACTACATTCTTTTCCCATGATTCTCTTCTTTGTATGGTTCAGGTTAGAGCTTGCCAATGAAAGGCTTTCACAGGAGATTTGTAAGGAACCATTATTTTCCAGAGGACATTGTAGTCTGCTGTGTGGACAAATATGGGACTCAGAGTCTTCCAAGGGAGGTCAGGGACCACCAGCCCCACCTAGGAAAATGGAAGGGGCTCATGGGAGCTTCTTAGAAATGCTTAAGAATTGCAGCAGCTTCCAGGTGAGGACTTGAGAACCTTCATTTGATGGTTTCATGCTGAAATCTCCAATGCCGGCTACCTTGACCCCCACTCTTCTAACAATTGGTGCCTCATCAGCCCACATATCAAAACTTTCATGCTGAGAATACATGTGTGGCTTTTCTGTGGTCTAGATTACACTATGCCCAATTAAAAAGATTGTTGAAACCTGCTGTCTGTTTTAACTGCTTCCGTATGCAGTCACATGTATAGTCCTCCAGAGTCAATGCTCTTACTCTAAAATCAAGTTCAAGGCACTCTGTTGCATCATTTTCATCTCAAATAACACTTCTGCTTGTATGATCGGTAGTCTGATCACTTTTACCCAGGGCAACCAAACTTTTCAAAATTTTCAAACTCAGATGTGCCACAAAATCTGTTTGTATTTTTAAAGAAAAATATGATATTATTACTTTTGTATGTATCATGTCCCTTTAAAATATCCAGAAGCCTGTGGGAGTGAAACTTGGCGATGATTATAAGTTAGTCGTAAAGACTGACACTCCTATCATGGCGAAACAGCAGCCTTCCGAACTTTAGCTTTTCTCCTTTGGATGTGACTTTCTCTTTCTACTTTGGATGTGACTGCCAGCCCCGCCATGTCCTTTCAAAGTGCAGAAAGGCAAAATATCTTTATTTTTGGAACTTCTTTGGAACCCTCGTTTCCCTCCACTGATAGAATCCTTACTATATAACACATGGCTCATCTTTCCATACTTCACTAGTATTTGCTTTCATTAAAACCGTTCTTGGCTCTTGGATTTGCCTTGAATATCGAATTTGAATTAAGTTCACTTCAGAGCACTGGGAGAAATAGGCACAGTATAAATAAATCAAACAAAATGAATAAAGCATTAGGCGGGCTCTGCGATGGGCCAGAAGTGTCTGTGTGTCTGCAGGAAGCCCAACAGGAGATGAATAGTTCTGGAAAACATGTGCACGTTGCGAAAAGGGCTTTTGGATGAGCCAGCCAGAGGCAGTGCGCCTCTCACTCACACTGCAGTGGTGGGTCCAGCTCAAACCTGCGTGTCTTTGAAAACCAACTATGGAAACCCTCTTTTTTCACTTTGAAGCCAAAGGCACTGGATTCTACTTACCATCAATTTTGCAATTAAAATAAACGTGTCTACTGACAGTTTAGTATTCTTTTGGTTACAATTTATGAAAGTGATGAGATTAAGTTTATAGTAAATTGGAAAATGCTAGTCAGGATATATTCACAATGATCAAAGTCTTTATGAAAATCTTTTCAGCAGAATTTGACACTCAGCAGTTGGTTGTGTTATGTTGTTGCAATCTTACTGTAATTCCAAGTGAAAGTCTGTTTTTCAAATGGCAGTGATTTCCTTAACTGGTTTTCTTCGTTACAGAACAATGTCTACATTAAAACAAAACAGACTTCTGGGACCAGGTATGTCCAGCAGTAAAAAGCAGTAGCACGTTTCACCAGCATCCACAACCCTCTTTCAGACCATGAAAAAAATATCACTGCATTTCACCCAGACCGGCTATGTTGGCAAGAGTTGGAAAAATGTCTATGAAACTGAAAAACAAAAAGTGGCCATTTTATTTCAATTACATTTAATCTTCCATTTGTTGATGAACTTCACTGTTGACTACTTTGGAAAAGAGTTATTAGCGTAATTACATGCTTTGATTTTTAATCATTTTTCCTTTTAACTTTGGCAGATAATATACCAGTGTGTATAGTATATTTCCTAAATATCATTAAGCAGCAAATTTTGAGTAAACACTCTAGTTCATCTCTTGGCTCTCAACATGACAGTTTGAGGAGAGAGAAAGCATGAAACAAATCAAAGGAGGCTGTCACCTGCTCAGGAAAGTTAAATTAAACTGAGAGACCTTTAGGGCAAGTGTGATACTTATCCCCCTCCAGCCTCCACCAGCTCTAAACATAAAAGGCAAAAAGAATTTTTAAAGAAGTCCTGGCTGGTGTAGCTCAGTGGATTGAGTGCGGGCTTCGAACCAAAGTGTCACAGGTTCAATTCCCAGTCAGTGTACATGCCTGGGTTGCAGAACATGAGCCCCAGCAACCAAACATTGACGTTTCTCTCTCTCTCTCTCTCTCTCTCTCTATCTCCCTCCCTTCCCTCTCTAAAAATAAATAAATAAAATCTTTTAAAAATTTTTAAAAAAAGAATTTTAAAAGAAAGCCTATGTCTACATTAGATCTCAGAGGAAGACATTTTACTAAAAGCTTGCCATCAGTTTTCTGGTCAAATCATCTAATTATGTGAGTTTTTTTAGCTCTCCAAATGTCAAATATTCTGTCTTTGAGCTCATACTCTACACTGCTTCCCCACTCACACACACAACCCTAGAAATACGTGAAGTCTTTGTGTTAACACTTCCTGTGTGAAGAAGAATTGATAGAATTATTTGAAACAAGATCTACAAATACAATCAAGGAAATTACATGGAGGAACCATATTTACACATGTGGTAAATCGGTGTTCATTGGATCATAATTTTCGCTGATGAAAATCCCGAATAGTTCAGTTTCAAACCTCCTTTAAAGTGGTCAGATGAGGTGTCAACACCAGCACAATCTACCAAATAATAGCTACACCTTATGTCAGTTTTCTTGAATGGGCACAACTAGATATTAGAAGAAGCACAGCTCAAAAGGCATTCCAGTTCTTCATTTTTGAGCTGCCTGTTTTATCTGAATGATAATGAATATCTTTCACAGAATTTCCCTACATCTCACGTTCAATGGTTATTGGTATAAGATAAGCAGCAAAGTGTATTTTGAAGCACTGAGAAAAATATTAGCACTCTAATGCAACAATGAACACCAAAGATAGGTCAGATAGTCTGTGATTCAACTTTATATTCATTACATGTTTTTGGCATGCCGACTCTTAGGCAGCCGGAAGGCAAGGCATCTACTGAGCAGTGCTGAACTTTCCAGCACCTGGAAAGAAAAATGGAGGAGCTGCTGGGATGTCGGTGATTATGCTTTAGTATGAAGCCAGCAGCAGCATCAGAAACTGCAAAATACATAGGTCACCAGCATAGTTCTTGTGCTACTTAAAACCTATGCAAATGTTTGGGAGTTAGCTTGTCTCTTTCATTTTGTAATCTAAACATCTCTAATTCTGTCTTAACCTTTTCAATAATCTTCCAAGCTGAGTACTGGAATGAGTTTCATTCATTTGCCCCTGTTTAGCGTCTTTGTGATATTTAGAATGCACATTGCATTTTTTCTATACAACACATCAGAGATAATTTGGCAAACCAGAGGAAGAAATAATTGTCTCTAAGGAACAAAAAATGTTGAGCTAGATGTACATTGAGTTTCCACGTGTGGAAAATTTTAAGTAATGCCAAAAACTTTCACTTATAATTTGAATTGTAGCTGCCCTTTCTTTATTTAGAGAGGTAATAGTTTTTGCCAAGTGTGAAGTAAAATTTAGGAATAAATCATCACTTTCACATATATACTTTTTCACAGCTGTTCACAAGTCTTAAAATATTTATATTGTTTCAAGCAAGATAATATATGCCCAACATTATTGGCAAGGATTTTGTTTCCTCTAGTGTAGAGTAAAAAGAACACGGAATCTAGCCAAGGGCTCTAGGAAAATCAGAAGAAACACTGCTTGATTGAGGCTCTGCCTTTTGTGTGGTGACTCCATGGGAATGGTTTGGGCAGTCAAAAGATTCCTCTAACACTTTCCACTCCCTCAGGAGTGGGTCAGGAGGCTTTAATATCCTCACCCTCCTTCCTGTGCACATTGTGTGGCAACGATACCATTTTCCACTGACAAACAGGATCAATCAGTTAGCCAAACTAGTAATCTTCTTCAGGTCTGCTGTCAATCAGAAGCTAAAAAGGGCCTTATCGAAATCTCAACGTTCAGTTCAATAGACCATTGTTTTGGCTCCTAATGGAAGCGCTCCTCCTTTGCATACTAAGATGTCAATTGCCCAATGTCTTGGGGATAGGAAGAACACAAAAATGCTTGAGCTGACACATTCTGATCATGCAAAGAATTAATCAGTGTTTACTATCTCAGTTAAGAGTGTATACTTTACCCTAAAATTTGAGTTATTATTTTAAGTTATCTGTCAACTCCCTCACTTCTTTTAACATGCAATTACTTTCTTTTCTAAACCAATGTTTTGTGGAATAAATATCTTAGCTGATAAGGCATGTATTCACAGGATGGATACAAAAGTCCTGTGCACTCAAAGCTTTTCACAATCCATTCCCACACTGCCTGTAATCCCATATGGCTGGTACTGAAATAACTACTTCATGTGTATTAGTTTAATCCTCCCAACAACCCCACAAGTTAAGCATTAGTATTACTTCCACTTTACAAATAATAAAACAAGCCACAGAAAATGTAAGAAATGTACCTAAAGTCACACAGCTGGTAAATGACAGGCTGGGATTCCAAACTGTAGAGTCAGAACCCACAGCCTGCGCTCCAAGCCACAGTGCCATACAACCTGTCCTCATCAGCTTTGGGACCACTAGAATGCGTAATGCATGCTTGCCATCTGCCAGACACTGTGCTAAGCACTGTTGCTTTCCACCTGCCTGATTCCATAGCCATGCCAAGACTTTCCACCCATATTTTTGCCTATAGAAGCCCTAGTTATGATTACAGGCACTGCTTCAAGCTAGGTCTCCCCAGGAGTCTCCTGGATCCGTACAGTGTTCTGCTCTTTGGAGCAAGCTAGCATTTAGCATCTTTACCACCTGCTAACCAATCATCCGCATGGCAGAGCTTATGTTCTGTTTATCTAGAACATGTCTTCCCTCCCAAATCACGGTAGAGACAAAGCCTGCTTACATTCATTTGGTATCGTTCTCAGTGCCTGGAATGTTGTTGACATGGTTAGTCCTAATTCCAGAAACTCAACGAGTTTCCTTACTTATGATAATATTACTTAAATATTTTATTCAGAGGCTGAAGCGCTCCTACTTCATAAATAGCCTCAAAGATCTTCCCCAATCCCTATTTCAACAAACATGCAAAAAAGAAGAAAATGAGAAGAGACGTGCTAGGAAAAGGTAACAGCTACTGGCAGCTGTTCGCCCATTTATAACAGCAAAGGACTCCTGGCAACTACTGAAAAAGTACAAAAAGTGCAGACACACTTACCTTGGGGAACAATGTTCTGAAAAGCAGATATATTTCTTTCTTAAGAATAAAGCATGCTATAATATTTCCTAGCCAGAAAACAAAACTATGACAGAAAATATATTGACAATTTTGTCTCAGGGTAAAATCTACAGCACACAGAAAACCTCTCAAAACAGACCTCCAAAGGTCAAACAAATATGTAAACCTCAGAGCGATGCACTGGCATCTGGCGTTCCAGGGAACAGCAGCTTCGATTTGGTGAGACTGGTTCTCCTGGGGGCTTTTCAGCTTCACGATGTCTCCATCCGTCAAGTCCAATGCAAAACAATTCAAGACACAAAACAACCAGCAACTTCAAAGGAAAACACTGCAAAGATCACTATTTTCCATCGGTCTTAACCTTTTTACTTTTATTGTAGTAAGAGTACACCTAACACCATTTTCCAGATTATGCAAATAGCTTGCTTTTTAACAGATCTGTGTACCTCCATGTTGGGGCACTCAGGAACCATTTTCATTGATATTCCTCCAACAAGATGGCAGGGAGAAAAGGTTCTGATCACAAACGTGTAAAGGGACAAAAACTATCAACCTCAGAGCACAGATTGCTGACTGAGGCAGGTGCACTGCAGAGAATCTGTATGGATTCTTAGATACTGATTAATATTAAGAGCAGTCTTCAGCCCTGGCTGGCGTAGCTCAGTGGATTGAGCACGGGCTGGGAAACAAAGTGTCTCAGGTTCGATTCCCAGCCAGGTTACATTCCTGGGTTGCAGGCCATAACCCCCAGCAACCACACATTGATGATTCTCTCTCTCTCTCTCTCTCTCTCTCTCTCTCTCTCTCTCTCTCTCTCTCTCTCTCTCTCTCTCCCTCCCCCCTTTCTCTCTTCCCTCTCTAGAAATAAATAAAATCTTTAAAAAAAAAAGAGCAGTCTTCAGTGTTGTTACGCATAAGCAATGCTTTTAGAGCATCATATGTTGTTCAACAAAAGCTGTATTACTATCCAAAGTCACCTTGCCATCAAATCATGCATTTTGAGTTTTCCAATGTGTTCTCTGCTCGGTTTAATACAAGAGTTCAAAAAGTTCAGAAGAGAGCCAGAACAAAAAATTTTCATCGGAATGGATGCACTTTATTTTCCTTTGAAGCACGGGTATTTCTCCACAGTGGAAAAAAAGATCTTCTCTCATCAAAAAATTCCCAGGAGGCCAGCGGTTCTCTGAAGGAGAGTGCTTCTTGGTAGAAACCCGCTGTGATTGCTTCCGGGGAAAGAAGTCTGTGGCCTGCACAGTGAGACTCTTTCTTTTTAAAAGTGTATTTTATTTTATCTTAAATATAAATTGTATATATGCTATATACTTAAGATACACTACGTGATGATTTTGTATTCACGTACACAGTGAAATGATTACTACAGTCGAGCTAACATGTCTCCCTCACACAGTTACATTTTTTGCGCATGTGGTAAGAGCACCTGAAATCTAGCCTCCTAGCAAATTGCCAGCATTCAATACAGTACTATTAACTACGGTCATCATGCTGTACCTTTGATCTCGAAGACTTAGTTCATTCTCCCTGACTACAACTTTGTACCCTTTGGTGAATATCCCCCCATTTTCCCTACCTCCCCACCCCTCAGAACCACCATTCTACTCTCTGCTCCAATATATTCAACACTTTTACATGCCACAGACAGTGACATCCTGCAGAAGACATTATGCCAAGTGAAATAAACCAAAGAAAGAGCTCTTTCTAGTGAGGCAGGTGTGGGAACTTCACCCTTGTCGTCAGTCACTCACTACAGGTCAAACACAGCCCCTGTTGGAAGTGCTGGTAGCTAAGTAAAGCCCTCGGCTGATGATCCTGAAGAGTGGTGAGGAAGGTGATAATCAGTAATCTTGAGCATATGATCAGTGATGCCTCTGGTTACTGAAATGGCCCCCTCAGTTAGCTAATGCTTGCTTAGCCCACTTCACACACTTTCAAGGTTGGCAGAACCCCCCATTCCCTCTGTACTACGTTCCTTCCGATGCCCTCTGCCCGCCGAATGCTTGCGACCAGGAGTCTTATCTGCCCACATAATTCTGCTACCAGCTGACAGTTACATCCCCCAAGAGTCAGTCTTGTTTCTTCACAAATCCCTTAGCCTAGTGATTGTGTTTATAATTACATATAATGTATACTTAAATAGCATATTAATTTTAATTAAGTGAAATAATTTGTTATAACTAAATATTGCATAGGCTTGTTAAGTGAGTGCAAAGAGGAAGATGTTTATTCTATAGAAAGTATGTTTAATGCTCTAGAAGTAACTTCATGAAGTCAAGTACTTTGAAAAAAATCACTGTCAGGTCATTGTGGGTGAAGAAACTATGAGAGGTCAGGAGAAAAAAATCCCCCCAAAGTAAAAGGGGGATTCAGATTCAGATTGCTTGCCAAAAGAGTCTTAATTTTCACGCCACTTCCAAGAATTCCAGAATGGCTCTTTGGAGGTTTGTACCTGAGAGACCAGACAACACTCTACTCAGTTTACTAATAATTTACCTTTTTTAAAAAGACCCTGATATGACAAAAAGATTTAAAATAAATATGCATTTTATATTTATTAGGCATTTGTCCTTTTTTGATTCCTCCCTTTAATCTTTTTTTAAAAAGTGTGTTCATGGACCACCCCAGCCCTGATGGCACGACTGTGTATCCTGTGCCAGCGACCAGCACTGCCTGGCCTTTGGAATCAGCGGAGAGTTGCAGGGAGGAACGCACAGAGGGTGAGAGCGCGAGAGCCCCGGACAGGCCTTCCTCTCCATCCCAACTCCGCCGCTCACGGAGGTGTTTGTCTTCGAGCAGGAGTGTTGTGCGCTCAACTGATTTCCCACTTTATACCAGAAATAAAGACAGTTCTGGTGGACACTTAAGATACAACAAACTAGCATAAATTTCAAGATGAGGAAAATTAATTAACAATTCACATGATAGTTTCTTCACAGCATTGTGAAAAATAAATGAAATACCTTCTAAAAAAACAAGCCTGCAAAAGGAGACCAGTAAATATTAGGTTCATTTCCTTACATAGTCAATAAAAAGATATTATTGCTGATGCATAATTTTCATTGTAATTATGAAATTACTCCCTGCCTCTGTATAATGCTTTGTATTTTTAAAGGACTTTCCTATAGATTGTAATTAATCCCACACAACAACAATATGGGATAAATATAGCAAGTATAATTATCTCTCATTCATATTTTATAGTACTTAACAGAGGTGAAGTGTCTAAGCCCACTTCTTTCAGAAAGGTAACAAATTTATGCTTAAATAAACCTGTTAAATGCTTATTTTCGGAACCTATTACTCTCATTAACTTCTACAATTTTACAAGATATTGCAGAAGAGTAAATTTCATTACTCTCCCACAGTGCTCTTCTTTGGAGGCTCACAAATAATCAGCAGAAAACAACACTTTAATTCCATATCAATGCACTAAAACAAAAGGAATAAAAGATAGAAACAAAAACAAATTCCTTGTGAACCCAATGGCAATTCAGAGAGCTTCTGTCCTCTGGGCCCGTAGTCTGAGATGTGGCCTGAAAGTTAGAATCCTTTGTACAGTTATCATTCTCCAACCCGATTTTACCCCAGACAAGGACACTGGGATGATGGCTAGATTTGCAGAAACATAGCCAGGGTTTGAGTAGGCAGGAAATTTCTGAATAGACCCAACTAACTAAGAGAATCTCAGAACCACGTTGGAACTCCGAGGAGAAACTCTTCATGAGTGCAAGAAACCCTTCTCCCCTCTCTGGACAGAGGAGACATCCTCTCTCAAACAGCCACCAAGTGTGCCACTGCCTGCGTTCTCTTCATGTTTGATTTCCTCCTCCTGCTTCCTCTGGCCTTTGAGGCAACTATTCTATGATTAATTTTGCCTGTTCTATAGCTTCAGACAGGGTGGGGCAAAAGTCGGTTTACAGTTGTGAGTACACAAAACACAGAATGTATTCTTGTATTATTACTTATTAATCATTGTATTATTTTCCATATACACTACTGTCAACCTACTTTGCCACACCCTGTATAAATGGAATCATGTAGTACAAATTGTTTTTGTCTAGCTCAGTTTATTCACACAATGTTTTTGAGATTCATTCGTGTGACTGATATAATTAATAGCTTCTTGCTGGTGGGGGGTTTTTTATGACTAGATGGTGGGCCCTTATGGTACTACATCCCAATTTGCTTATCAGTTCTCCTGTCAGTGGGCATTTGAGATCTTTCCACTTTTTGGCTATTAATGATATAGCTCCCATGAAATGATTCTATCAGGTGTACATATGTTTTTAATTCTCTTGAAGAAACAACGAAGAGTAAAATTGTTGAGTATGTAGTTAGTGTATGCTTACCTTCCTTGAATCTATCAAATGGATCCTAAGTGGCCGTACCGCATAACACTCTCAATAGCAGGGTGCATGGTAGAGAAATCCACCGTGTGTGTGGATTGGATGACAACATTTTAAAGATCTCTGTAGTTCAACTGCACTTTCTTTATGAGTCTTATTCAGTGCAAACTGGGAAGAGCTCTCAGAGGATAAGCTTGATAAATGTGGGGTTAATTTTGTTTCCCTTTGTCTAGGGACTGAATGAATCCCTTCCTGTTTCTTTCTATTTTAGTTGATTTCCAATACATCAAACAGTTTTGTTTTTTCTTTACTGTATTGTTCATGATAGATATGTTGTTAGTGGCATACTTAGTCTGCCATAAACTGTTCAACTGTTACCACACTGACACTCCCCATATTGGATTTCTTACAGTTCCTCAAACATACAGCTCCTCTCTGACCTCCACATATGCTATCCTTTACCTGAGGCAGCCCCTCTTCTCTTGGACTAACGAGTTTCCCCTCATGTCTGTTTAAATATCAGTTGCTCAACAGTCTTTCCTTACCATTATCTAGGTTGCTCCTTCTTCTACACATCCCCGGAGCATACTGTTCCATTCAGTGTCTATAGGTTTCAGCCTGCTTATAGTTATTTCATACTTTCTTCCTTTTTAGAGGGCAACCACCATGAAAGCAGAAATTATACTATAAAGTGTGCCTAGCTGATTAGAAAGAATTAGGTAAATAGTTGTAGCTTTTAATAAAACCAAGGATTAAATATTTCGATGATCTTATTACAAACATTGTGAAGGCCATTTATTAAAATCGCAGATACAGGAAACATCAGAGTACAGATATGTGCACAGTCAGGCATCAGCCAGTAATTACAGCCAAACTTCTCCAGCCACATTGCTGTCATTGCCTATGCTGTGTTCAAACTCTGCAGCTCTCTGCGCCCAGCTCTGGCGGACTGTAAGGGTGGCCTTTTGGAACACGTGCTATGACAACTGCACAAAGCAGCTGCTTGAAAAACAGTCAATACAGGTAAGTCTCCTGGCAGCATTTTTTTATCATCACCAAGAAATCCATCTGGTAACATTAATTATTTATCATTAATATCATCAGCTCCAAGACAAAAAAATTTACTGTCTAAGAATAAATATGATCATCTTCTTCCCCACTATCCAGAGCGCTCCCCCCACACCCCGCCCCTTGCGGCTGAAACACAGATAGAAATGAGTTATACACCTGGAGAGTCGAACTAACTCATCAGTACAATAGGGCATTACAATAGGCACCATTAGACAGACTTCGTCTTTCTTTAGAAAAGCAAACCCGTTTAAGGAGTCCCACTGTGGATGTCTTGGAACGGTGCCGGGGAATTCCAGTTAGACACCATGTTCTAGCACAGGGCTTGGCACCTAGGGCTGTTAAAAGAACATTTATTCAATAACTCAAATATCATGGTCACAGTAAAAATTCAAAACAAAGGAAATTATAATAAATGAAGTTTATTGATTAATCCATAAACGTGACCATTTTTTTTAAAAAAAGTATAAAGCAAATCACTGCCTCAGTTAGTAAAACGAGGCTTTCCCTGGGTGGAAGCTCCGCCTACCCAGCGCAGCTCTTACAGCGCTGAAGACCGTTCTCGTTGCACGCCGTACACTTCAGGGCTTTGAAAGAGTCTGTGAAGCAGTTTCGAAACACTGACATCTTGCTCCCATGGCACACGGAGCACGGGTGGAAGCCAAAGCCTCCGCAGGAGGGACACTCGTGTGGATGCTGCACTCTCTGCATAGGGTGGCAGGGAGACAAGAGAGAAGGGGACCCGTGTTAGCATGAACAACGCAACCAGCCTTTGTTTCGTTCTGTGCTATTGATGGTCGTGAAAATAATATTGGCATAATATAGCTGTGGATTGGAATCACTTATCTATGAATGTGTTACTTAGACTCAGGGAAAGCTAGCTGAAGTTTCCTTCATTGCCCCACTGATGGCCACGAATAGTACAAGCTGAATGTATAAAGCTTGGTGCACTTTACTTTGAAGGGAACACACTTAAAGAAAAGTTCATCATATAAAAACACATATATACAGCCTTGGCTGGTGTGGCTCAGTGGATTGAGCCACACCTGTGAACCAAAGGGTTGCGGGTTCAACTCTAGTCACAGTACATGCCTGGGTTTGCGGCTAGGTCTTTAGTCAGGGCTGTGCTAGAGACTACACACACTGATATTCCTCTCCCTCTCTTTCTCCTTCCCTTCCCCTCTCTCTAAAAATAAATTAGTAAAGTCTTTTTTTGATGATTAATTTAATGTAAAAAATACATTTTTACAAACCAAACTATCCAGGAGATAGTAATTTGCATTAAAGGGAAATGCTGTAATTTTCTCTCTAGTATCTCTTAATGGTTTTATGTCTTTGTTTATAGAATAATATCAATAATAGTGAGTTAGACTATCAGAATAAGAGCCAATACCAACTGGAGATCCAATGTTGTACTGCATATTTGAATACATTTTTTTTTAAAAAAGTACTTTTAGATGTAATATATATAGGAACTTTTCTCACCCCTCCCTTCACATACACAGACACCCTGGTACAGCAGATTACTGAACCAACTTTTACTTCACTTTATATTTGAAGAAACAGGCATAAAAATATTAAGACATTTACCTAAGTCTGTAAAACTTCACACAGTGGCTATCAGCTTTCTACATCAAGTAACAGTAAAGAATCTTAATAGTAAAATGGAAATAAATAGGCAGTGCATTGAGGATAATATTTTAAAAATTATCCATAAACATTTTTATTTGCTTTTTTTGAGCTGTGACCTTTGCTGGAGTTCACTAGTGGCACCATCAGCTGAGGACAAAATAGGAGCCAGTATGAAAAACAAACAAACAAACAAAAAACTGAACTTGCAAGAAAGGAATTTGCAGCAATGTTTGAAAATGTATGTTGGAAACAAGAATAAGGGCTGAAATAAAGGTGGGAAGTGTGGATCTACACATACACACACACACACACACACACACAGACAAACCTACCGGGCACACTTACATATGCTACAGCTTTTCTCCAGAGAGTCACAACTGCACATATGAAAGTCTCAGAAATATATGACTGAAAGGAACCTGATTAACTTTGTTTAGCCCACTACTTCCCAAGCACAAACAACTATATGAATCCTTTCCCCCAAAACAAAGGTAATTGTCTCATAATTACGACTTTGTGGAATGTACTTTGGGAAACGAACATTAAGAACATGGTTGCCTTAAAATGTTTGTATTCCCAGACCACTTTTCAGATATGCATTTTCTGTAGGTAGCAAGATTCATATGCAATTATAGTTTGATTTAGCTGTTGTATCAAGACAGCACAAATCCATATAAGAGCTCATTTTTAGTGGTACAGAGTTACTTTGATGTAATGACTGCCAATTAGAATGACATAAGGAAGGAACTTCATCAAGTTTGTAGAGATTCAAAGTTCTCCCAAGAAGTTTGAGTGTGTGCAGCAATTCAGTTACTTCGTAGGTGGCTTTTTGTCATTTATTTGTCCAAGAATTGGCAAAAAATTGACCAAAAATACACTAAAATATTGCATGATATTAAAATGTCTAAGGTAGATAGATTAGACCTATGCCAGAACACTACAAGGTCTGTCCAGGAAAACTCCAACCATGGTTAATATAAAGAAAATGGTTTGTACAACATCAATGTAACCTGGCAGCCAAGGAAAGTGGACTGGAATGCACATGTGTGAACAGTGATGACTTCACTGTGCTAATCTGTGGGATCGGTAGACGCCATTGAGTGAGCATGTGTACTGTGTGGCCATCACATTCAAAATGACTGAGTGAGTAGAGCAACGAATCTGCATCAAATTTCTTGTGAAGCTTGACATTCCTTGGCAGAAACTATTCAGATGCTTCAGAAGGCCGCAGATATGGGCAACTGATGATTGGCAGCTTTATCACAACAACAAACCCATTCATGCATCACAGCCCATGCAGAGGTTTTTTGAGAAACATCAAATCACCCAGGTGACTCAGGACCCCTAGAGCCCAGATTTGGTGCCCTGCAACTTCTGACTTTTCCCAAAACTAAATCACCTTTGAAAATGAAGAGATTTCAGACCATTAATGAGATTCAGGAAAATATGGTGGGAGCAGCCAAATATGGCTTGGGGCTGCCACCAAGGCAGCCAATGGTGGTCAGAAAAACTATGTGAGGTCCCAAGGTGCCTGCTTTGAAGGGGACTGAGACGTCATTGTCCTATATCTTGTATCTTGTTTCTTCTTCAATAAATGTTCCTATTTTTCATATTATATAACTGGATACTTTCTGTATACCTTTCAAAAGTGATTTTGGTTTGGGGAGGAACCAGGAGTCAGAGGGCACCAAATCTGGGCTGTAGGAGATGTTGGGTCAACTGTATTGTTTGATGTTTCACTAAAAAACTGCTCAGGACTTGATGCATGAGCAGGCATGTTGTTGTGATGAAGCTGCCAATCACTAGTTGCCCACAGCTCAGGCCTTCTGAAGCATCCAAATAGTTTCCATGTAGGAATGTTCAAGCTTAACACAAAATTTGATGCAGATTCATTCCTCTACTTGCTCAGTCATTTTGAATGTGATGGCCACACAGTACAAATGCTTAATCAATGGCATCTACCACCCCCACTGACTAGTACAAATGAAGCCATCATCGCTCACACATGTGCATTCCAGTCCACTCTCCTTGGCTGCCAGGTTCCATCGATTTTGTGCAAACCATTTTCTTCACATGAACCATGGTTGGACTTTTTCCGGACAGACCTTGTATATTAAAAATATTTAATAACGGCCTAGGTCCTTGGAAAGAACCTACAGGAGCGCAGAACCCAAGATTTCACCCATTGGTGCAGCATTATGAATGCTCTGGGTTCCAAGTGACATAGCATTGTCAGATTTTGCTACTATAAATAGGGGATGCCCGAGTACACTGAGTTTTAAATAGACAACAATTAATATTTCATATAGGTGTGTGCCAAATACCTCATGGGACACACTTCAGCTAAAGAAATTGTTAATAATTTATCTGAGGTTTAAGTGTAAGAGTGAATCCTATACTTTAAAAGGCAAGCCTTCTAGGAGAGTTACAGGCAGAAAAGAGGAGACGCTAGGGTGTCTGGGGCAACACATATTTACCAAGTTCACTATCTTAACAACCAGGACACACATGTTTCAGTGTATTCAACAACTAGTACATCTGCACCAGTGCAGACTAGCCAACTATGAACTCCTGCTATAACCCAAGACATTCTTGAATAGCATACAGTTTTGCCACAAAATGTTTGTGATGAAAAGCAAAGAACAGCAAAGATGAAGTGAATGGAAGGCCAGGCAGCCTCCTAGCTCACTCACCATGTCACTCACTCCAAACACCGGGCTCGCAGTGCACAGTTCAAACCGGTGACTCAACAAGAAGAAAATATGTTACAGCATGGGCCTGCCACTGACGAAAATGTCTTTCAAAGGGCTAAAGTGTCATACATTAAATCCACTGCTGTTTCTTAGTAGTTTACCCACAAGTCAGATCCAATAAATTTCCTAAAATAAAATTAATATACAAATACTAAAAGCTAAATTGTCCTTTTAAAGAGAACCACAAATGAACCATGGCCATCCTAAAATAATGTTATCGGAATCCATGACATGCTATTATGACATCTGTCTTTTACTTTAAGGTTGTTGGGAGGATTCAATGAGTTAGTTCAGGAAAAAATGAACAGAATATGCCGGCACATAGTAACCACTCAATAAACTTAGTCATTGTTAGCTATTGTTTCATTACTCCTTATTTGAAGGGATGTTTACTAACTGCTGCCTCAAGCTAAACTGCTTGTGGTCACAAGATACAATTATTTTCTGTAACATTCTTAAAATCATTTTATTTAAATACCTTCTATATGTAGTCTTTTGGTGTAAGGTCTTAAGGGAGAGTAAATGTGTTTCAATTCATGTGGGAATTTTGATGTCTTGGAGCACAGTGTTGGAAGGATTATGAGGCCACTTCCATTCCTGAGAAACACTCACTGTTTCAGCCATAAACTTGGAGAGGATGGCTTACATAGCCTGCAGGGTTTGTACCCAATTCTCAGACCAGCCTCATTTTACAAATGAGGAGACAAAGCCTCTGAGTCAGTCTTAGGAGAATGTCCAGGTCACCAGGGAGTTAGAGAGCTGAAACTCGAAGAACTGTCTTCAAGAGCAAACTCCATTGTCTTTTCTCTTTCACAGTAGTTTCAACCTTTATTTACATCCATTTTTCCCAAATAATATATTACATAGGATTCCCAAGTGTAAAACAGTTAAGCAGACACATGCTCAGACTAAAGAAAAAGTGGGGTGGGGGTGGGAGTGGGCCTTGAAGCCCCTAAACTCCCCCAGGACTCCGTTAGCCTCCAGGGATCCCTTTCTGTTCTGTCATCCCCTGCAATCTGCTCCCATTTGATCTCCTAGTAAAAATTAACAGTTCAGTCACTCCTAGCTGTCTCCTGCAAAGGGCACTTGTGTTACACTGGAGCTCTGGTCCCACCCTGAAGAGTTCTTTACAAAGATAAAAAGCTGGCTTACGATAGAAGCTCCTGGGTCCTAAGTCCGGCACTTCCACAGACCGTTTTGCCCTCAGGGCAAAAGGTAAAAGAAGCGAAGGAACTCCCCAAAACTTAGGCAGTGCCCCAGCTTTGAGGAAGGAGGAATAAAGTTAACAATAATCAATATTATTAGCAACAAAAGAGACTTCTACTTTCAAAGAAGAAGTCTGCTACTGGACTTTGACCATCAAGCCACTAAGGAATCTAGCAAGCTCTCCGGTGTTCTACTGTGACTTAGTTGAGGACAGCACCCAGTAGAGAATCTGCAGAGTATCACTCCTCTCAATAGTGGTTTGGGTAGAAGCATGCCCCTTTGGTGTACAAGTCCAAAAAAAATAAAGAGTGAAGAATCATCGTCCTTTCATCTCTCTCTGTTCACATATTCTTGGTGAAGGACTTAAACACATAGATGTTCAACAAGTGAGACTTAGTCATTCATCCCACAAATATTTTGTGGGGACCCACTTGCCAGGTGCTAAGGTATTGGGGATACAGCAGTGGACCAGACACTTTCCTTTCTCTTAAACACAGCTCTTAGCTCCGATCTTAGATCTTTGCATAGGTCCACTCCATACTGCAGTCATCTGATTGAAGCAACAGAAACTCTCAAACCTCTAACGAAGTTCCAAGTGGGAAAGGATACAAGGGTGGATTTCATAAATGATATTTAAATGGATTTCTTTTGTAGCAAAAACTCAAATATAAAGTTTTTGCTGTTATCTAATATATGAATAGGATGCTAAAATCAATAATCTTCAATGTCTTTTTCAAGATCAGGAAATAAATGCACTTCCTATTCTTTACCTCAGACCATCTAATCTTATTCCAGGAGAGCTGGACAGTCCCTTAAGTATTCTACCAAAGAGGAAGCAATTTATCTGAGTCCCTGTGACACAAACCTTATCACCCAGATTGCCTATGATGCAGACTGAATCCATGTAACAAATTTTCAAAGGGTGCACACTCGACATATGATCCTCTCTGGATGATTCCGTTTTGTCCATGTATTTTGCTTTGAACTACATTCAATAATTTAGTTCTGCAAATGCTTGCTCACTGCCTAATAAACCCCTTTCTGTCTGACCAAGCTGCTAATTATAACCATACCTGATAGAGTTTCTAGCATCCTCAATTTGCAGCATTGGGAAAGAAACCACCGAACAAAAGGCAGACACAGAGGGTATTTGTAGCTTATGACACCGAGTGGATAAGCCTGAATGTGAAAGCCTGATTCTTGGACCCAATGGGATATACTGCCATAAACCCACTTAAAAACATGTCCAGATTTCAGAGAGCAGCAGACTGAGCACACGCCTGGCTTCCCCCATGAGTGGGTGGGCGGCGCTGTGAGGCCTGTGAGGCCGCAGTCTGAGAACAGGCTGTGTCCATTTCCCCACTGAGAGGGGCCGTCATCCAGACCGCGCTTCTCCTGGGAGGCTCAGGACAGGCTCTGACAGCTGCAGCGCCTTGTGCAGACAGCCTGGGCGGTTTCCAGGTCCTCTGTGTGTTGCTAGGCCTCTTACCTCTGTTCTACATGAGCAACAAATAAGCAGTCACCAGCTCCCGGGGGAAGAATTAGGCTTTACAAGAAAAAAAGAAGTACAGAAAATGGACACTATGCTGGCAATCTCACTAGAAATGACAACAAAATGTTTTCTCATATCTTAAAAAAATATAGCAAGTCAAATGCTTGCTTAGATCTCTATGAACTTGGGCTTTAGAACCGTAATCCAGTATCTGCCGCAACAAGGTGTTTGTTAATACACCCTAGGCTCGCTTGCTTTCTCTGTGTGGACACCAGCAGGATCAACTACGCATCTTGGTTATTGCTGTTGGAGAACACTTTTCCACTTCCCTGCTTCTAATCTTTAGCCTTTTTGTTAGTAAAAATCAATACATAAATATAACAATAAATATGTTAACCAAAAATGGTATTGTGTTTATTCATTTTTTTTACCCAAGCATCCCCTACCTAAAATAATGATTTTTTTCCCTTTTTAATTAATTAACTGCTTTTCCTTCTCAAAAACACCTTGGGTGAAAAAGGATTGAACTCAAAAATATTTACTGGATGTCCATTATTTTCCAGCCCCTGTTCACACAGCAATATAGATGGTATCTAAAAACACAATGCCTGGAGAAAAAATATGAAACAAAATTAGATATATTTCAAAGCATCATTTACATAAATTAAAAATGTACTCAGAAAAAATAATACACATTAACCAACTTCACTCACTTAAATAAAAAATACATGCTAACCCAAATTAATGGTTTCATGGGGCTGGAGTAGGGTATAGGTACAACAGGAAAGAAATAAACTCCATCCACATAGATTTTTGAGCTGAAAGGAGTCTTAGACTATCAAGCACACATCATTGTTTGTGCTTGTGGGCATGGGCAGCATGAATAAAACATGATGCCTAAAACCAAGAAGTGTATAGTCATTTGGGACATGAATCAAATATCCAAAGAAAAGCAATACAGAAGTCAAAATAATTTGATAAGCACCCAACACAAAGATGGTTACAGGAACTCAGAAGTGGGAGCGATCAGTAATGATTTGGGGGAGAAGCACTACTGATGGGCCTCAAGGATGGCTGGGGAGAACGAGGAATGGGAAGAACAGCATTCTGGGAAGACAGAACAGCTCGCACAAAGGAATGGTAGTAAGGAGCCACAAAAATTCTTTCTCTCAGCTGACGTGGAAGGAATGGTGGACCATCAAAAACAAGGTCTGCAAAGGAGACCAGCGTGGGGAGCAGGTAGGGGCATGTACCCCAGATCCCAGGTAGGCAGGCTGCCCAGTCCCCTTGGGAAGTCCTGGTTCGTGTCCGCTGTCCCAGAATAATGACTAGTGCACCCTTGCACCTCCAAGTATCCCCGCTTGCGTGATAAAATGTTCGATCTTCCTTCCTACAGAGGAAACTAGGGTTAGCAGAGAGGTATTGAGGGCTTTCTGGTGGCATATTGATTTGATACATTGGATATTTGAAAGAGTATTTCTCTGATGCTGTAATAATCAGTACAGGAACAAACTTTAAATGTGCACTTTTGTAGAAATACATTTTCTGTAATCTTTAGAAATGATGACCTGGTCCATGAGGAAAAAGAAAATAATTTTAAGTGAAAAAGTTTAAATGTGCTTCAAGGCAAGCATCTGGTTTGAAACACCTCAGGACACCATCTCTATGACAGGGAATCAGGCTCTGATAAAGCTGACTAGAAATTTCACCTAATATTTATACCGTGAGGCTGCTAGAAGCTAACACTAAAGTCACTCTAGCTGCAGCAAACTTATCAGCAGGTGCCATCAAACTAAAACTGCCTCATGTGTCCTGTTACATATTTGTAAGAACATGGGAAATTTTAATTAGGAAAACTCAGGTACAATCAGAATGTGTTTAACATTTTGATTACTAAAAATAAAAGTTGCCAAAAGCACAATTACCTCAATTTTGGTTAAGAGGTCTTGCAGTTCTCCTGATTCATTCATTGACAAAATTTTCTCAGCACCCTATTAACAAGAGAGGGTGGGGGGAAAGAAAATCAGTTTTGTTAGTATTGGAGAAAACAAAGATCTAGCCAGGAAAATTTAACCTACAAAATATCGAACATGAAAATTTAACCTGCAAAATATCGAACATGATTCTTCCCATCAGATCCAAGTAAGCTCACAACCCGGAGGCCAAAGAAGAGAAATTTCTCTTTCCTTTCACATACTCTCCCATCCAGCAAGGCTTATGGGGGCAAGAGGAGCACTGCTGGGAGGGGGCGAGCGCTGGAAAGCTCCCAGCTGTCAGAGTAAGTCCAGACAGGAAAGGCTCCAGCACACCCCGGGGAGTTGTTCAGGGAGCCTGAAGCCAGCTCTGCCACTTGGGAAAGGAAGCCTTTGGGCAAATTCCCAGCCTGGGCTGCCCCTGTCCCTGCCCCATCCCAAGCAGCCCTGGAGATGGTCTTCCTTAGAGTCACACATGTACAGAGAACCGTCGTTAAAACAACAAAATGAGTCACCACCGACACTAAGCACATTCTGTGAGGTAGGCACCCAACATCATCCAATTTGATGTAGTTGACTCTATAAATAGCAGAAATAGAACCTCAGCGAGTGAGGTTAAATAAGTTCTCTTTTACCCAGAAAGGGAGCAGAGTGCGAGTTTGAACACAGGCAGGGGACTGACTCCAGAACCAATGTTTTTAACTTCTGCAGCTTTACTGTGACCGTGAGAAGGGGGCCAGGGGGGCACTTCCCCAAAACTCACCGTGTTTCTTCTCACTACCAATTTTCCTTTCCTTTCCTGTGTCTTCTTACATTCTCCCACTCCACTTCCCAACGTATAGTGATAGAGGCAGAAGAAAGAAAACTTGGGGTAATTATTTCTAATCAAAGGCAGAAGCCACATCGGACTCGTTCACATCCTATCCCCAGCACAGAATGTTGAACCCACTCTTGACTAATCAACAAGACCGAGAAAAACATCATCACACAACACATACTTCTGCATGCACACCTCTGCATGCCTATTTGTGCTGGGCAGGGTAGAAAACACAGAGTCACTTCAAAATAAAACGGTCCTAAGTTCTTAAGGAGGTTACAATACACTTTTATGTAAACACAAAAATGAAGTGGCTCATAGGGTAGAATGGAAAATGAGTGCCAAATGAATGGTGCAGAACAGGGGTGAGCTAGGCAACCGCACTAGGAGAAGCAATAGTGTTCTGCTTATGGAGGGTAGAGAAGGATTTCTGAAGGTCGTGGCATTGAAGCTTGGACGAGGTCCCTAAGATTGGCTAAAGCCAGGGGTGTCCAACATGCAGCCCACAGGCCCCATGCAGCTCAGGGTGGCTATGAATTCAGCCCAACACAAAATCATAGATTTACTTAAAACATGAGATTTTTTGTGATTATGTGTTGCATGCATTTAATGTGTGACCCAGACAACTCTTCTCCTTCTGGTGTGGCCCAGAGACACCAAAAGTTGCACAGGAGCCTCTCGCTCTGGTTTCACTGCAGTCCAGTTTATCTCATAGAATTCATGACATGTAATCACCATCAGAAACGTCAACCTGATATATTAAAAAGCACTATGAATAAATGCACAGGGCTACACAGAATATGCGTGGCTCTACGAGGCTGGTAATATTCTTTTATTTGTGGATGATTTTGCCAGGTATATAGATGGGACAACCCTAAAGTGAGAGCAAAGGTAACAAAAGCACCAAAATAAAACATTAAAGTCTAAAACATAGCAATGTCTGGTAATATTTTACTGTTGCTATGTCTTATTTCTTTTAAGAGTTAGCTAAGCTAAAATGGGAAAAGCCTCTGGGGAATTTGGTACATAAACCAAAGCAGTAAGGAAACAATATATGAGTCATTTTTCTTCGATGAAAGAAAATGCACCGCAGTAACTCCACGCAAAATGAATGTGCCGGGGAAGCTCTCACACATCTGCTCCACAGCCCCCACCTGGGCAGTCAGCGTGCTTCCGCTAGGTGTTCAGACTGCAGTGCACAGGCCGGAAGAGGACTGTCTCGTTACCCTGAAATGCATGGTACATGCTCAGCCTCAGTCCAGTAATTCCAGAACCATCATTATCACGGAAGTAGATTTCATGTTTCAGATGAACTGCAGGCTTTGCCCATTTCAAATAACACACATGAGGGCACAAGAACCATTGTTCTTCAAGACAGCCAGGGCGTCTAGGGCACAGGCGGTGTGCCAAGTGCTGAAGGTGGGAAGAACTTTGCTCTGTAACAGAGACCGGGGAGGTCTCACTCTCACATGTTGCTACTCAGCCTGGCCTCCATCCACAACGGTATCTGGCCAGCCCTCAGTGTTTTCCCAGGAAGGAGCCCTCTGGTCCTTGCGTGCCTGCTGAGCATAAACAGTAGCTAAAACCCCCTTTGTATTCCCACGGAGCCCCACCTCCTCACACTCCACCTGACCCTGTCCTTCCTGAACCTCTGTAGGTTTCGGAGTCAGGAGGACCTGAATTCAAGATCTGGCCAGGACTTGCATTGATTAACTAAAGGCCCTGGGCATGTTCTTTATCCCCTTCAAATTTCAGTGGCTTCATTTTAAGGATTGAGACAATAATTCTTTCTTTGCACTGATGATTAAAAGAGCCAATATCTGTAATGTACTGAATACATTACTATTACCATTATTTTCAGGATTGTACTAACTTTCAGGAAAAAATGATTCTGAATCAATTAAAAGTATTCTAGAACTATTTCCATAGATATCTGGGAAGTCTTGATAAACTATACCAGGTAGTAGAATAAGTAACTGAATATGGAGTTATATTTAAAATATGTAAACTCACATGTGAAATTCATAGCCAAATACCATCCACGAAAAGATTATTTCCCAAGAGTATCAGTACATAAGGAGATACACCCTTTCATGGGTATGAGGGTCTCTTTTAAGGCCAGGCAATAATAGAGATACTTTTGAGGCAGAACTGTGGAGAATGGGAGCTCTGGAGCATGCAAATGCAGTGCAAGCAGGGGAGACCGAGAGCCACCCTAGTAAGAGCCCCAAGTCTCGTGATGGGAGAAATCTAAATGTTCCCTGAAACTCACCACTTAGGAGCAGAGAGGGCACCATCTGATGTCCTCGTGTCCCTGCAGGGTCTCGTACTTTTCATTACCCTTCAGTACATGAAATTAACTTTATTCTCAAATAGCTTCCACCTTAAAATTCTGAGTAGTGAGTTTGGCATGTGAACAAGCCACTTTACTTTGCAAGTAACAAGTATCTCAGACAAAGACAAGACAGTTGGCATAACCCTTCTGCTTGTATGAATCCCGAAGAAGAGACTCATACGTTTAAGAAATAGCAAAAAGGTTAGAAAAGAAATCAGTCCCCTGCTAGAAAAGCTGCCCATCATTTCTGAGCCACAGGTGTGCACTATGCACCACACTTCATTATACGTGTGCCCATTCCTCCCCTCCTAGGTCAACACCGCTTTGGATCAGGCAGTCTGCTAAGTGGGAGACATGTAACAAAAGCTAAAAATGGCTCCCTGCTTCCGTAGGAATGTAGTCTTTTGGAGGAAACAGATGTTAAACAAAAGATCACATAAATAAATGTAAACTTACAATTGTCATACATACTACAAAAAAGTCATTGGTACGAGATGTTATAAAAGCATATAATAAGGTGAATTTAACCTGAGAAGATTAGGAAAAGCTCTCTCCGTAAAGTAATGACGATATAATCTTTAGGAAGAATAGTAGTTGACTGAGCACAAAGAATAAGGGGAGGAAATTAATTAGGGCAATAAGATTACCAAGTGTTATATGTACATCACCCTTTGTAATCACCATTTCCTCTCATTCAAAATAAGCAAATCTACATTTCATGAAACTTTCTGTGATATTCTGCGTGATGCCATGGAGGAAGCCGAGGTAGGAATCCAGGCCACAGTGTAAGTGATCTGTTTTAACAGTAAGCGAGGAAAACAATAGATTAGTGTAAGCTGGTTTGCATTTAGCACACTCCTAGGATTCTGGGAAGCATTGCTCGGTCAAGGGGTTCCAAACACAGTATCAGAAAACAAAGTAAACAAATACAAACACTCGAGTATTTTTTTTCAAAAATTGTTCGAAGACACATGCTGATACAGTTCCAAGGTGATCCCCAGGCTCTCGTTCCCACGTGGAGCACCGATGTTTGAAAACCTGACAAATCTAAGAGGTCCAGAAGAGCTAGAAATATGTTCCCACTAACCAAAACCAAACGCAAACTTTAGTCGTATGCTTCATTTTATTTGTGCTTGCATTTATTCACATGCCACTTCATGTTACTTAAAAATCAGCTTCCAGTGAAAGATCCATACTATGATATAGTAATAAAATAAAATTTGAATAGGCATTCAAGATATAGAAAATGTCCTAAATAAATCTCAAAAATGATAGCTGTGATTGAGCCTTAAGTTTAATTCTGAGCCAGCTCCTTAGTTAAAACAGTTTTTTTTTAGCACAATAGAACAAAACAATGTTTTACATAATATTTTAGGTGAACTGGCTGGTATAATAAGTAATGATCTTGCTTTTTAATTAACCATAGAAATATAGTCTCCAGATAAATGCCATCACAGAAGTGGCTCTTGAATCAAACATAAGTTTGCATCCCTCTTGCTGGCTTAAACAAGGCTCCATTTCTCTCTCACTTAATTACCTCCCTGCAGGCTCTTTCTCTCTACTTTACTGTATACCCTACCCTGCTCATTGGAACGCCTTCTAGTAACAGGGACAAACCCCTAACTCCTGAGCACAGTCTATAAAGTACTCTCTCTGTCACTCTCTGGTCACGTCGATCTTGCCAGCCCAGTCCTTTCAGATCATACGCTCTGGACCCCCTGAGTTCTTCTCTTCCTCCCGGTCCTCTGATGAGATAATGTGCCTTCGCACATACATGCTCCATCCTTTGCCCAAGGTTTCTTGTATCTGTCCTACTACCTTCTGCAAAAACCCTACAAATGCTTCAAACCCAGTGGAAATGTTGCCTACCTTCTCGATGAAGCTTCTTTGGTTTTCCCAGACAAAAAACAGTTGTTCCCCAAATCACACTCTCCCTACTGCACAGGGAACACAGTGTGGAGAACAGGGACTACACCACAGACACTCAATAAGTATTTGCTGTGCTTATATCTTCAGCCTTTTTTGTGATAAATGCACCATTCAATTCCAAAGGGCTGTTTCTTATCATGGCTGCTGATTTAAAAGGGGAAAACAAACGAGGGTATGAATCAAAAGCACCTCGTTAGAGGGAGATTTGCAAAGGGACCAAGCTGATGTGATTTGATGATAGAATGCCAGATGCAAGAGGACTGAAAGGGATGAACTCTGTGCCAATGACCTCTCCTAGCCATCACTTCTCAATGCTGAGCACTTGATGAAACGTGCAGAGCAAACCACTAGAGGCTGTGCTCTCTGGTGCAGACCAGGAGGCTAGGACCATCCAGTGTGGCTGCCAGGGAAGCCTTCTGCTGCATAATCATGAGAGCAGATGGCAGGGCTGGCATTCAGAAGCTCACCCAGTACCTAGCACGGTGACTGCCAAAGGGTGTGGTCGGTAAATGTGTGTTGCTGTGGTTGCCATGCCCACCAGGATGGGAGGTCACCTCAACCCCAGGACTGGCCGCTTGTGTCCTGCTGACAAAGCAGAACCTGCTCCAGCAATTGGTTCTGGATCTTTTCCAGGACACAAACATACTCCGTGGAGGCTCTGAGGTTCTACACCAAGCACTTGGGTATGAAACATGCTCAAAACACTTGGGTGTAGCAGTATCTCAAAAGGCACAGCAAAAGCTCCATGAATGATCTCATCCGAAAGAGCACAGCTTTCCTGTGTCTCTGGCAGGAAGAATTAACTGTGAAATTAGCTAAACTAGTTGAGTTGGTTTGCGCAGTTGCGCAAGGCAGCCCTTTGGGGGTTGGGAAACATGTCCGCTGAAGAAAGTGACTTGTGTCGTCTAAAATTAGTGCTGAGCCACTTTCTGCAGTGTAGCTGTGAAGAGCGATTTCCCATAGAAGCCAATCTTGGTGTTTATAATAAAACAAAAAAGAAGTATCATCAAAATAGGCAATCATAGGGATGTATTATTTTCTTCTCTATGGCAGAAGGCCATCTCTTCTGTTTCTTTAAGATGGATATCACATTATATGAAAAGTGACATCAGGTCGTCAGGTTAATAAGTGCATATAGTTTGGGGGGCTGAGCTGGAAGAAGCCAGAAGGCTATTCTATTTAATAGATTTAAGATTGCTGTCAACTGTGTCGTAAATTCTCTTCGCATTAACTCATTTTTTTGATTGAAGTGACTAAGCTCAGCAAAGGCTCTTTGAATAAGACTCTGGATTCAATTCGAACTTAACTTGGACAAGTAACATCAACTCTTTTAAGACTCAGTTTCCTGGTTTGGAAATCGGGTACAAAATGTTTATAGTGTTGCAAAGATTACAAGAGATGATATATGAGTCTGGAACATGGCATGACATAATAGGAATTCAATAAATAATCGTTGTGTGTGTTATTATTACTACCAAACTCCCTGAGAGCAATTGTAACTAAGAATCAATGTTGAGCATGTGAAATTTGGTCCACAAACATCTAGAGTCAATAACTTATAAAAGATAAGTAGGTATTTACAAGAGTTTACATTGTCGCTGGATATCACCATAAAATGATAAAGAATATAGTAAAAAAGCCCTGGCTGGCGTAGCTCAGTGGATTGAGCATGGGCTGCGAACCAAAGTGTTGCAGGTTCGATTCTCAGCCAGGGCACATGCCTGGGTTGCAGGCCATGGCCCCCAGCAACCGCACATTGATGTTTTTCTCTCTCTCTCTTTCTCCCTCCCTTCCTCTCTAAAAATAAATAAATAAATAAGTCTTTTTAAAAATGAATATAGTAAAAAAGAGGGGGAGCCTCACTCAAAATATTGGCATGACTCTATTTTGTGACTTTTTAAAAAGAAACATTGCTATAGAATTTGAGGACTTTCTAGACCATAACACTTGTCAGCTAAGTTATAGAGTAGCTAAAGTATTTTTTTATTATGGGAGACTTAACTAGCTTTCAGCCAGTGCTCTCTGAAGAGTGAAAAACTGAGGACAGTCAGTGATTTTTCAATCACTGAAGAAATCATTTATTGGCTGAAGAAAATTGAGTGGATTGTTTCTCTGGGAAAATATTGGATGTGTAATCACTGAGCAGGAAGACTATTTGAGTAAGAATCAAGTGATGAGAGTAATTGAGATATATAATTAGTTGATCAAAATGTCCATTAAAATTTCATTCCTAGGAGGGAGCTGCAACTTGAATGGGCCTGGGTCCCAGCTGGTGTGGAGGAATGCTCGGGCACTGGCAGGCTCCTAAAGATTCATCACTGCGGCTTTCACAGGCAATACCAATGACTCCATCTTGCATGTTACTATCTTAGCAAAATTACCAAAGACTGAAAGATTATCAAAGATTACCACCCCACCCCAGTTGCCACCTAGGAAGGCTTCTCTGCAGTGTACTGAAGTTCATGATCCTGGATTGAAACAGATATCCCATTTTTATAAGGTACTATAACACCAACGAGTCTAACAGTGGATCTTTTCACAATCATGACAATAACCTAATGCATCTCTCAGGATCCCAGCAGAAAACGGATGGCATTTACTGTTATGGCATTTATTATTATTTGTTGGATGGGCCTCATGAAGGGCCCACCTACAGAAGTGAGGACAACGTTAAGTGCACCGATGGGCTTGGGGAGGCTCCCAGGGGCTGCAACAACAGCAAGCTGTTACTACCCCTGGGTCTCACGTTCATGGGAAAGGTAGTATATTCCAGAACCTCACAGAAAATGTAGCCATGGGAATGCAGCTGAGGGGAACACAGGGTCTGCCAAAACTGCACCCCAGCATGATGGGAGCAGAGGAAATAAACACCTCAACCTCTGTATCCTGCCTCACTCAGATGTCCTCCCTAAGGTGCAGCCCTATCCTCCCTCCGAATGAACGCATGGGGAAAGAACTAGACGTCACAGGGCAGAGGCGTCTGTGTGATGCAGGAGTAGAGGCCGCCCCCCTGAGGCTCAGCAGGGGAGCCTCAGGCTCCAGCAGGTGGAGCAGGGGAGAGAATGGATCTGGAGGGGAAAACGGAAAGTAACCCGCAAGGTCAGCAATGAATCAGATGATCCATTTCTATTGGCCTTGATTCTTGTTGGAGTCCATTTTTCATGTGTCTTCAGAACAAGAGAATAAGGATGATGAGAATCTCCCCATAATCCTAAAGTGAAGGAAGGCGAATCATGTGGTTACCAAGGGACACTGGGTTGGCTATAAGGCCGGGGTTAAAATCATGGGTGCAACCATGCATTGAGTCCTGTCTCTGCTGCTTATTTAGAGTGTGAGCTGGAGCAAGTTACTTTACATCCCAAGACCTGTTTTCTCAGCTATGAAATGAGAAGAAAAATACCTTTAACATGTAGAGTGGTAAGAAATACATGACATAATGCATATTATGTGTTTAGCATAGTGCCAGGCCCTGGTAACATAATGTGTTTAGCATAGGGCCTTGGTAACCAGAATAATATTTCTTTATTCTTGTTGTTACTTTCAGCAGATGATTAGAAGTAATGGATGTTCCACTGAGCCTAATTCCAAAGATCCTTTCTGAAGGATTCATTGTCAATTGTTTGTTTTGTTTTGTTTTGTTTTGTTTTTTAAATAAACCTTAGTGGCCTTCTCTTGTTGGGATTGTCCTACCTCTATTAACAGTGTGCAGAGAATCCTAATTACCCCTGCCCACTGTCACTGTCCATTCTCCATCCTCCTTTTTAGTTAGGAAATCCTCTGAAATTTATTTGGACAGAGCATATAGTGAAAGAGCCTTTTCGCAGCATCCACATGGTTGGATATAGCCATGTGGCTAAGTCCTGGTCCGTGAGATGGGAAAGAAGTACTGCATAGAGCTTCCAGGCCATCCTCTTAAGAGTGAAGTGGTCCTCCCATACTTACTCTTTGAACCTTGTGACAAGCCAGAAAAATGGGATGGAGTAGGGCCGTTTTTAACCACGAGGTAAGGACTCACTGTGAAAGGGAGGTGCAACGAGCTAAAACACACACTCATGGAGCATAGACATCTGTACCTCTGCACCACTGCAACTTATTCGAGAGACAAATACCTACTTGGTCTGGACCAGGAGCCTCTGACTCACATAGATGATAGCTAGATACAAAACAGTTATAGATACACAGATATGTGTACATGTATGTGTGTAAGCATGCATAGATGGATAAATAGATGACAAATAGATAATAGATGATAGATAGATAGATAGATAGATAGATGATAGATAAATAGATTTAGGAAAAAAGAGAAAGAGAAAATGAAGACGACATTAGTTAGAGCAAGTTGGAGGCCAGCACAAACTCTTGGACACTGCCCAAATTTAAGATCTTTTTTAGCTAAAACATTTAAGAAAATAAGTAAAACAGGGTGGCCATAATAACCATGCCCAGAGAGATTTAGAAATGTTAAGACCCTTCTCCTCCACCCCTTCGAGAACTCTCCCTATCAGAACTCTCTCCTGCTTGAACAAGCACATTGAGGAGCTAATTGTTTAGGCAAGTCCAGGGAGCGTGAATAAACTCGGGTCTCTGTGGGTGGAATGGGAACAAAGCCTGGTATTCCTGTATCACTCCCTTTGTTCCGGCCTCTGGGGTCTCCAGAGAAAACAAGCTTGGGGTTTTCTCAGAGTTACGAGGCTTCCTTAATTCATCTCGAGGATGTTGGTCATTTCAGTGAGTAAGACAATACCAGAAGGATTTTTTTATTATACATACACATTTTTTATTGTTATGGAAGAGTATGTTAGAGTACTCAACAAAAGATTTTCAGGAGCAAGTTTATACAATATCAAGGGATAATTCTGGGAGAGGGGACGGAATAAATATACAAGTGCAAGCTGAAAATGGAATGCTGTGCAAGTTCTGATGTAAAGAGGCCAGTTCTGAAGGGATGTGGGAGGAGCACTGAGGAAGCTGCAAACTGTAAGGAGAAGTTAATGAGCGCCTGCAAGTAGCCACGTGCTCTGTGAGCCTCACTCACTCAGTCTCCAAGGCACCTCTGCAAGTTGTCTTTGAAAACCCGCAGTTTTGCAAAGAGAAGCTGAGACTCAAAGAGATTATAAAAGCACCAGTGCCACAAGAGCACGTGTTCAAGAGCATCACACAGCTGACACTGGCAGCGTCCAGATGCGATCTCCATCTACCTGGCCCCCAGCCTGTGCTTTTCTTCACTGAACTATGCCTTTTCACTTACAAATACATTGAAATGATATTTACTTCTAAGGAATACTAGTAGGTTAAAGCATGATACACACTTTAAGCCACAATTCATTATAAAACATAGAAAGTGTTTTCATAAATGATATCCGTAACTACTATTAAAATTACTTTTATTATTATACTCAAACACCATGATAGTCATATATTATAAATGGTACCTAATGTTCAGTTATGGTAGATGATAAAGAACATAGGTTTTAGATCTTGTCGTTTCTTACCACTCAAAGACCATTTCAACGTTTCATTTAGACAAACGGTACAGAAAAACGTCTGTTGTGAAGTTTGATCTGTGCGTCTCCTGCCGGAAGCAAATGGATGGAAATATAGATCATTTGTTAAAGGATGTAGGCAGGTCTGTTTCAGGGAATCCAAAGAGTAAATATATAGTCCTCTTAACCAAAGGATAGGCTAATAAAATGTTATCCTTGAAAGGATCATTTATTTGACCAACCACTTAATAAGGCAAAGCATGATAATAGATAAAAGATGATATATTAAACACTAATATGGTGAAATAAATAGAAAGAAGTGAAAGCCTACTCAAGGCAGTAAAAAGTAAGATAAAAAAGTAGACTCAATGAATAAGAAGAATTTTATTATAATCAATGAAAACTAGATTAAGCAAATAAAATCTAGGGAAAAGATATTAGTGAACTACTATAGTATAAGGAGAGTCACAGCAGACTAAGAAAATTGAGAGATCCGTCAACATATTTGTTTCCATAAAACAAAATGGAAAAAAAGTATTTGAAAATACAAAATTAAGCAGTTAAGGTATTATGAGGTATGAGAATAAAAGCCAAAGAATTTTATTTGCATATATAAATGAGGCAGCTTCTAAGACCCTAACATAAACCCACATATGGAAACTTACCCAAGTTCTTAAATCCAAAGCACTTAGTTTCTAAACTATTAATGGCAGTTACTCAAACCAACATTCCAGCAGTTGAACTTGACACCTCACTTTTCATCACCCCACATCCAAATCCATCATTAAGTCCTGCTGATTCACCGGCAATGTTTATTTATTTCCATCCATTTGTCATCACCTTACTGCTAACATCTTACTCCAGGGGTCCACCATTCCCCTGGTTTTATTCTTGCTTGCCACCAATACCTTCTCCACGCAGAGACGGAATGATCTTCTACATGGTCAAAATGGTCGCGTCACTTGCCATCCCCCCATAGAAAATATTGAACACCTTTGCCTTCCGTTTGTAACCGAAGCCAGACTTCTTACCGCGATTTACAGGATCCCATGGAGCCTGGCCCTGCCTAGCGCTCTAACCTACCTCACAGGCTCACCTCTGTCTCAAACTCACGAACTACTTCTCCTTGAGCTTTCTTTCCATTTTCTTTCAGCTCCTAGAAGGTGCCGGGTCTTCCTGCCCTAAAGCATCAGCACATACTCAAACATACGAAATCTCTACATTAAGAGTTCCCAACTTCAAGGATCTCTTCCCCTCACCCCCAAGGATCTCTTTACAGTGGTTTCATTATAATGTTCCAGGTCTTAGCTTCAAGTCTCAGATTCTTAAGCAGGCTTTGTCCCATCACCCAAGTTAATTAGCTTTTTTTTCCTAATTACTCTCAATCCTAGATCCTGTTAACCTCACAACAGTTTCAATCTGTAATTTAGTACCTATTTATTTACCTGCACTCCCACCCCAGTCAGTAGAATGTAAGCTCCATGAGAGCAGAGACAACAGCTATTGAATTCAACACTGTTTAATTCAAAACTGTCAGCAAGCATGGGACCAGAGTCATATTAGTTTCCAGTAAATATCTGCTTAAGGAAAGGCCACACTATGGGCTTTTTTCCAAAGCTTTGGTCTTCCTCATGGACACGAATCCTCAAGATTCAGAACCGAGGGGTAGAAAGCAGGATGCTCGGTCTCCAAGCCCTTCCCCATGCCTGGTATCTCACCCCACCAGGTGTCTCACCTATGTTAGATAGTAGTGTGAGGGTAACTCAGTACAAGGTGTGATTCTGTGGCTTGGCTCCTTGATGCCAGTAGTGTGGAACCTGGCCACAGCCTTCCTTCCTGTGGTGGCTCTTTGTTCTTGAATAAGCATGAGGTTGAACAACACGACATTCTCATCATTGCCAAAGATGATCTGACTTAGAAATTTGTTGTTCCACTTCATAAATACATACAAGAAAGCATAGAATTAAAGCTAAAGAATTTGCTACAAATTATGAAATGCATTCAACCAGTGTCTCAAAGGCTACCACAGCATACAGGCATGCCCTTCAAGTAAAGACGTGAGAAAACACCTCCGAAACTAAACCCTGCTTCCATGCAGGTCTTATCTGCATCAGGCCATAAGTATCAGCACCCTATTTTTCTTTGAGATCGAAACAAACAGTCATCTCCTTGCCCCTGGGTTTGTTTTTAAGCAGAGCAAAAGAGGGTAAGAAGCAGGAAAAGCTTACCTTCGGTTCATTTAACCCAACATTAGGGGACAAATCAGCTAAAATATAAGAAAAGGCAATCACACCCATGTCCAAACAATCACAAGCAAGACATCAGAAGCTTCCAGTCAGTTACGTATGTACACTGCTGAGCTCTTAAATTTTGAAGAGTATATACAAATAGATTTTCCTCTGAAAATACTCCACGTAGATCCAGATGCATTTCCTCACCGTGTGGAACAAATGACTACCACTGATTTTTGAATTCATTGTTTAAAAATCCATGCTTTCCAAGAGTCAAAGACTGAATTAAAAAAGTGAGCTTGCCCCATTGCAAAGTCTAGCATCAAGCATCATGCCAAGCTATCATATTGTCACTAGCATATGGCTGGGAAAACTATGAATTGGTAACATAGCCCTCACCACCTCCACCCATATGTTTTGGTAATAACAGAGTAGGCTCATACATCACAGCAGGTAACAAAAGGTACATGAAGTAGGAATTAAACTCCAACAATCACCTAATGTCAAACCATCTCAGGAATTCAGTGAGCTTGTTGCTCTTGAGCCAACGGCATGCTTCAAGTTGGTTACTCTGTATAATTCTAGGGAGTTGTTACTGAATTAAAGCTGTTTCCTTAATTCAGTGTATGATGGACTTTATATGAGTTTTTAAAGAGTCCTGATAGTTGCCCAGGCAAGATATCTTTAAGGGAAAAAGCTGTTTGGTGAAAGTGCCCTGATTTGGAGGTATCCAAACCTCCAAAAGGAGGTATCCCTTGAGAGGGAAAGTAAGCCCAAGGATGGGGCAGGAATAGGAGCCCAGAGGCAGCCCAGGAGAATGGCCTCGCCGCCCTGCAAGGAGACAGAGATTCTTGGGTTTCACTTTCCAAGGAAGGGGAGAGGACGGAAGACACTAGGGGGTGAGGGTGATATTTTTGGACAGTATGTTATTTTACCATCTTTTATAATTGCAGTCTTGGGGGGAAATTACAGAGCTATCTTCAAAACACCATAATTAAGGATGACAGCTACCCACAATAAATCTAAACTTGTAGGATTTCTGTTTGTGCTGTATAAATTCACAACAAAGGGAATATTTGACCACTTTTAAAACAAAAATAAAAACTGGTCACAGGAAATCTGTTATTTTGCTAGAATTACAAATGCATTTTCAAAATACACAGGTTATCAGTCAAGATTTCTTCATGGTGCAAACCAAAGGGCCCACACATCAATGAGCACAGTTGGGAAAACTATGATGATTTATTCTCCGTGCAGCTTCAGGTCAAAGTTAAAGATGACTTATTAGGGTCATAAAATAGCACTGAGTATAGTAAATCCATGTCTTTGCTTTGTTCACTGTCATTTTGTAACCAAAGTTACTTCTACCCTGACATAATGTGTATTTTTAATCAGACAGTGCTAGCCGCAGCAGAGCAAACTACAAGTCACGGGGACAGTGATAGTAGCTCCATGGGTGTTAGGGACCGGTGTCTGTGGCATTGCACAAAAGCAGGATTTATAAATCAAATTAAATTTCCACTTCATTTCCATTATAATTTTTTCTTTAATAAAATAATTTTATACTAACGTATAGCTTAAAAACATAGTTGAAAAAATATAGTTGAAAAAACATATAAATTTTTCTCCATGTTTCTAAAGAGATAACGACAGTCTGGAACAATACCTCTCTTTATTGATTAAATGCTGCTTATGATATAGGAGGATAATGAAGAAATCTGCATGCTTCAGGGTGTTTATGTTAGAGGTATTCTCCTTTAAGATTAAACAGTTGTGGGTAAAGCCCAGTTTGGCCCGGCATCAGCCGTGGGCAAGTATACCATAGTTCTGCTTTAAACAGCCTCTACACCTCAGATTCAATGAGACAATCCTGAGCTGGTGGAGTGGATCCCCCAATTCTTTGATGATAAAACTGCTTACTCTGCACATCACCTTAGGAGGGGAGAACCATGAAACATTTAAAATATAATTCTCTAATTTTCTGATTCATTGTATTGGCCTAAAGTGTGGCACATATATACTTCATGTTTTTTAAGGCAGCAAATGTATGGGCACTTTAGTAAGATTTGCACCCAATGTAGCTTTCCTCAGCACCACTCAGTTCAGCTGTGTGCATGGGATTGCCCGTGAGAGCTCCTGAGAGCGAGGATGTGGTAAACTAGTGACTCCTGGTGGTCGTTACATGATTGTGCAACCATTTCCAGGAGAGTCAAAAAGGATCGGAAAAGTAATATATACTCCTTCATTCTCTTCCAAGAAAACTATTGCCACCAGAAATATCTTTAAATGAATCATTTCTACACATGCAAACAAAATAAATTGTATTTTTAAACTGTTTATAATAAAAATCACTATGTAAAGTAACCAAAGGAAGAAAACTAAAACTCACTGATGTATATGGCTAAAACACAACTATAGTTCAATATTCCCTTCTCTGGGATTTCATTCTAAACATAATTCAACAGGAACAAAGATATCTGTCCAACAATATCATATAAAGCAAACCCCAAAACTAGAAACATTAATTTCCAACAAGAGGGAAACATTTTAACAATTCAAATGTTTCATCATGATGGTACATAATAAAATCATTAGCAAGTTTGCTTATAAGTACATGGAAAAACTAAAAATGTTTTTGATAAAATATTATACTAAACAGAGTAAAAATGGTCCATTTGTTGTGAATGTCACCATAAAAATATACATGCATACGTGTGTGTACATATATATATACACACATGCTAGAAGGCAAGTGGAAAATGAACATGAATGCAGTACTATCACATGTATATTTTTTAAAAAGACTATTTTAGAGCAGTTTTAGGTTCACAGCAAAACTGAGAGGAAGGCACAGAGATTTCCTATACACCCACATACACTCAGAGCCCCCCTATTACCAGCGCCCCCCACCAGAGCAGGTTTGTTACAGTTGTTGAATCTACACTGACACTTCCTTATCGCCCGAAGTCCGTGGTTTACATGGGGGCTCGCTCTTTGTGCTGCACATTCTATGAGTTTGGACAAATGTGTTAGCGACATGTATTTATCAGTACAGTATCATACAAAGTAGTTTCCCTAGAAATATTCTGTGTATTGTGTATTAACACTTAAAAGTCTTCATTTGCCCAATAAAGCTAAAGAATAGAAAATGATCTAGATTGTAAATTATTTCAGAGTAATATGTAAGAATAAGCTAATTATAAACTTTTAAAAACTCAAATCCAATCAGCCCTTTCTCTCCAACCTCTATTGGCCTTCATAGTTGACCTTCTCTCACTTCCTCAGGAAACTCTTCCCTCCCCCCTCACTTGGGGTAAAACTACCTTATTAGGTGTCGTCAGAGACCCAGTGCCTTTCCTTCAGAACTACTCTCTCACTTTGTGATTACATGTACACGCGTTAGGGTGATTATGAAAGTGTGTTTCTTCCACTAGATTATGAGAGAAAGACTGTGTGCATAGGAAGCACTCAAAAATCGGTGGAAGAAATTGAACAGCAGCACATACTCAGTGAGACATTTAACCTGTGTTACTCGTCCCCATTATCATAGGAGCTGGAGCAGAGCAAGGAGTGGGGGGGGGGGGGGGCCTCTCATTCATTCTGGCAATCCTCATCAGTCCACATAAGAACTTCGATGCTGTTGAAATTATCTAGTACATTTGGTAGAGTTAATAGTAATCTGTCTCTTCATTGCCCCCTGTTTGTCAGCTACTCATACTATCTTCGAAGAGCCATTGAAGGACTGAGGATCTTGAACTCAGGCACCCTTTGCCCTTGTGTCCTACAGCGGTTCTCCCCATAGTTGCTTGTTCATGACTTCAGCCCTCAACTACTCATCTCATCCTTCTTGATGCAGTCCAAATCGATCAACAGTAGTTAATCACCAAGAATAATACAGCCTTTTTCAACAACCGTCTTTGGCCAATTATTCATCAGACCTGACTACTCTCCCTCCAACCCTATAAAATATTTCACCCTCCTTTCCCAAACAGGAAATCTCCTTCCAGACTTTCTCATGGCTAAAATTAGCAATGAGAAGTGTATGCTCACAGAGCTGATTGATTTCTTCCTCACTTAATTATTCATGAAAGAAATAGAGAAGAGACAGTATGTCTGTTCCACTCTTAGGCACAAGTGTTGATGCCTACCTACCTGGAATGGAATGATATTTCTTAGTTGAAACTAAGTAATTGAAAACTAGAGCTCATTGTTGAGAAGTTGATACAATAGCCTTTTTAGCTCAAGCAGAATGCACCAAAGAATATATAACCCAGAGTCCAGGAAAAGCAGGGAGACAGATAACAAAGGAGATAAAGGGAGTGTTTCTGAGCTGTTACTGGAGTGAATTGCTCCAATCTGTCTGGGAGCACATTTTCATCCGCTCTTTTAATTTCCCTTAGGTCTTGCCTGTGAAAGATAAAACAGACTCTAGTTGGAAGAAAGAAAGGAAGGACAAAGGAAGAAGGGAGAGAGGGAGGCAGGCAGAAAGGAAGAAAGGGAGAAAATCCCACCATTGATTAGGACTCTGTTTGCCATTTTCTACACTGAAATGAAATGTAGAATGTGTGATGACTGCTGAGATGGGAAAAGGAGAAAAAAAAAGCTGTTTGAAAAATCAACATTTTTATTATTCCCCCCAAACTGGAAAGTAATAAAGGTAAGAAATCTAAGAAAAGATACACTAAAAAAACTATTTAAAAATTAACATCATTATAAAAATATTTTAAAATCTATTTTAAGAAGCCCATTTTGATTATGGCTTATATTTAAGTAATTATACTAAAAAGTGAACTTTCCCTCACCCACAATCACCTCACTTTAACATTCTGAAGTACCGACAGCTAGGAACTATGGGAAGTCATCTTCTCGGCATGTTTTTGCCTGAGTCCAGCTGCTAAACTTCATGAGCTTCAGGGTCCCCATATGAAAACCAAAGCAAGGGTTTTGAGATTCCTGAGGCAATAGCATGAGCCACGGTGAATGTATCCAACATAATGTAAACAAATCTGACTTTCAGCTCTTTTCCACACTGATATCAGAGTTCTAAGCAGGGAAATTGGATAAGAGAAAAGAATGAAAATTTTGTATCTGAATAGTAAAATGTTCGTAATCTTCCAAGGTAGAGAGAACAGCAGGAGAGATAGCACATCTTACATTATAAATGTAAGACTTGGGGGACACTGGACCTCGTGATAAAAACTAGAACAGGATAACCCACGTCAGGTGCTTAAAGGGCATGTTGCAGAAGGGAGGGCAGGCAGGGCGGAACGTTCCATGGACCCCACCGTGAAGGAAGTTGCATGCCTGAGGAAGACGTGGAGAACACTTTAAACACGTGACCAACACTTCCCCACGCAGAGGTGACTAGCAGTCAGGAGACCTCTCTGTGGAGCACAAATTGTCCATAAGGACAATAATGTCTCCAAAAGGGTGAAAATGTCTGTGCCCTTGGCCTCAATGATCTCATCTTTAGAAACTTCTCTGAGAAGATAGTAACAATATAAAAATTGCACTTACAAAGATGTTTATCGCAATACTTTCTACAACAGTGAGCCTAAATTCTCAACAGCAGGTAAAAAAAAAAAAAAGAAAAAATGTGGTACATGTCAAAAAAATTTTGTAAACCCATCCAAAAAGATTTTATCAGTACTGACACTCTACACTCCTTTCAGCCTGGCTCTAGATGTCCTCATGGACTTCTTATAAAAGACTACTTATGTAAAACCAACTAGCCTCACAGCCTGTGAATCACTCCATTAACTGTCTCTAGCCATCTTCCCAATCTTGTTTCCCACAGCTTCCTGTGTAGACTTTGATAGATAATCTCCAACAATGGCCACCATCACTTCCTCTCTTCCCTAAAGACGTATGTCACTTCACCCATTAAGAGGTGGGATCTATCCCCTCACTCTGCATCTGGGCTTGTGACTTATCTTGACCGATAGAAACTGTAAGAAAGGATGTTCTAGAACTTCTGGGTGGCAGCATAGAAGAGGAAGAGAAGAATCCCCCAGCTGAGTGTAGTCAACCCATATCACTGTGAGAAATAATAAATCGTTGTCTGAGGTCCCTAAGTTTGGGGTGACTCATTGCCAAGAATTTGACAACTGAAATGTATTTGATACTCTAGTCCTACTGAGCAGCCATGTCTGAGTTTGCAGTCCACTCTTCTTGTCCCTACTACTGACTTTGCCCACCTTATGAATTTCAAATCAACTTGTAAGACCCACCAAAGCACCTCATCCTCAGTGAGACCTTCCCTGCACGTGTCGAAGCCACTCTCGATGTCCTCTGGACGTCACGATATCTGGCAGGGCGCACATTCACTTTACGTGCCTTCCCTGTCTCTCTTCACACTGACTGGGAGTTCCCTGTGGGTGGAGGTTGGGATGTTACCGTTTCTGTGTTTCCATGGCTTAGAACAATACCTCAGAAAGATCCGATGAAGCAGATGCGATTGTTCCTCTTTTATAGATGTGAAACTCACATAGATGCTTAGTTACTGTGCTCAAGGTCACTCGGTCAGAAAGTTGAGTTAGATGTCTGGACAAATGTGTGATGAAAGAATCAAATTCTGTGAGCTCAAAACGTCTTTTCTGAAAACTCCATCTCCCAGTGATCTTTTTCTCCACTGGCACCCCATAGCACTTACAGCCTGAAAAAGACTGTATGGCCCACACTACTCCATACCCACTCTTGTCTTTTCAGTCTCACTGCAAGTTTCTGGCATGTACACCTCACAGATTATACTGCTACTAAATCCTCCAAAAGGCCTGGCATGGAACACAATAGGTCCCCATGCACTTATTAACCACTCATTTCAAAAATATTAAACTAGTCAATGAGGAGGAGACATTCAGGAAAAGGTACTGAGTCTTCTTCTAAAGAGTAAAAATATAGCTGAATATTTAATTATAGTTTCAATTCCAGTTTTCTAATCATTTATTACACTATGAGTTGTAATACATTTCCCAATATATGATTGGCACTTAGGGGGAAACAGGACCTTGAAAGAATATTTATGGTGAATAACTTTCTTGCACCCTGAGTTCTGCACCACCAAAGTGAAAGGACGGCCTGAAGTGAGCAGTCTTCAAGAAAAACCACATTATAATTTTTATTGTATCCTCTTCTTGAGAGAGAAGTAAGATCAGGTGCCATTCTGCACCAGCAGTCTCAGGCAGTGGCAGCATGGAACTGATTTCTCATTGTGATTTACAAACATCTGAAGATGCAGATCTTGCCTGTTTTACCCCAGGGCCAAAACACGGGAGGCAGAGCGGAGCCAGGATCCTCAGCAAGCATGCCCCCAGCCCAGGGAGTGCTTTCCAGCACCCAGGTCCTTCGAATCTCCTCTCCTACCCAATGCCACATGTTTAAATGTTCCTGACTCTCTCAAAACAAAAACAAAAGACTGAAGCTCAGGCTCAAGTAATTTCTAGCTCTGAAGTACAGCAAACTCCAAAAAATGTGTAACATCTGAGGATCCCAATGAGAAGAACAAGAAGAAACTCTCCGGCCAGGCCCTCGGTGGACTTGAATGCCTTTGGGGCTTCCGCTACAACAGCTATAATGAAAGGTAGGTAGCAGGGGCCTGGGTACAATCAGCACGGAGCTAAACTGAATATCAGGGGAAGCTTATAACGATTTCCTTAGGTACTAAGGTTTTAGAGAGATCTAAACTGACCTATTATTCTTTCAGAAAAAGTTACTCCCTAGATTTCTTTTACCCTGCATTTCATCACCTAGCACTTTCCCAGGACTGAACTGAATCACACCTCATTCGAAATAATCCCAGATGTTCACAAGTTAAGCATAGCCCTGGATTTCTCTCTAGAAATCTCTTATGGTAGGAACATATGTGGCACGGAATTAAAGGCTCATTCCCTCTACTTCTTAATGGAGTCAAACTCATTTCACAGAGCACAGCTCAAATGCTGCCTCCTTCCTAGAACCTTCTCTCATCATCCTGATTGAAATACGACTCTCTTTTCTTCCATCTAAATAAACGATGGTTTACCATTAATTCAGCACACAGTGCAACTAGCTTAGAGTACGTAGCCATACTTACCCCCACCTCCCCACCCCACACACCCTTTAAATGTCGAGCCTAGATTCTACAGAGTTAATATCTTTGAATTCCTGGAACACTGTGCGATGCTTTGAACACAGAGGATGCTCCATGTTTGCTCAATGACTGCTCCGCTGTTGCTCCTAAGCTCTTCAGGGTGCCTATTCTTACAATACTTCGGAGGCTGTGCAGAGAGACACGTCTGATTGTAGATCACCACCCCACCCTGTATTTTAGCAATATGGTCCCAGTTCCAGACAAATTCAAATAATAGAAAAGAGCTGAAAAGAACTTTAGACATGTAATTCTGTGTTTTCCCAAGTCTTTCAACTGAACTTTTTTGATTGTTTCAGATCTTCAGGGGAAAGCATGTGTGGAATACAATAAAGTTCTGTGGACCAGTGGGTGTTGTTTGGCATTTGGAGTAGAGATTAAAGTCCCTCCTGCTGATACGATGCACCAGGTATACCCAAAGGAAAGGTCAAAGTAACCTCTAGGGGACCAGAGAGAACGATTTGAAAACCACTAATCCTGACTCAGCCTCTTCGGTCCCTCAAAGGAGCCTCCTGAGTCAGAGAGAGGTTCCGGGATTCACAAAAAAGGATAAGCACTGGCCCGGGGGCACTGAATGCCGCTGATTTCCTGCAAGGCTGACCTGGGTTACGTCCAGAGGGGATGAGCCCCTGGCAAGCATTTCAGGGCTTTTTGTTGCACAGGCGATTTGCTTCCTTTTATTCATTCTATTCATTCTTTGAATCTAATCCAGAGAATATACACCTCAGGACCAAAACATATGGTCAGGTCTTTAGCTTAATTTTTGTTTTTGGAGAGACAGGCATCTTGGGATGAGCTCAATCAAACTGGGAGCCCAAGGAGTGATTAAAAACAAAACTGAACCACAACACGATATATCATAATCCTGCCTCTGCAGAAGGAAGCCTGCCACTTGGCTCAGGAGCTATTAACTTTGTAGAATCCTCCTGTGAGATGTTTGCTCAGTTGTAATTATATGTAACATCATGGTATCCAACTAGATGTTTATAGATAAATAGGTCTTAAGGGCCAGAAACTCTGAGAGAAAAATACGTGCACTTCCCTTTTATTTCATTACCAGTGAAAATATGAATGGCATATACATTTCATTCAGGATTAGGCCTCCAAATAATAAAGTATTGCAGTTCTTTTACGTTCTTGAGTAGCCCATTTAAAATTGTTCCTGCTAGGCCCTGGCTGGTGTAGCTCAGTGGATTGAGCACAGGCCTGTGAACCAAAGCATCACTGGTTTGATTCCCAGTCAGGGCATATGCCTGGGTTGCAGGCCGTATTCCCAGTATGGAGTGTGCTAGAGGCAACCACACATTGATGTTTCACTCCCTCTCTTTCTCCCTCCCTTCCCCATCTCTCTAAAATAAATAAATAAAATCTTTAAAAATAAAATAAAATAAAATTGTTCCTGCTACCTTTATCTTTCCCTAAAAGGATATCTGGATTGGAAGTGCTGTTTATAATCCATCTGTATGATATTTAACTTTAGTTGAGCTCTAAAGAAAGGTATATCAAGAATGATTTCTTTTATTTTTATTTATTCTCCTATTTAACATATTTTCTCATATTGTGGGAGCCCTCTGGTGGTGGAAAGGATACTGAACCTCAATCTCATAGGAAGAGAAATAAAATTCATTACAAACAAAAGCTTTTCTTTACTGACATGCTGATTTCAAGTTCTATTTTACATGGATACTTATTAAAATTTCTATAACTTTCACCTATTCATAGAATGGAAGGTCAATTTATTTTTATGCATTTTCTAGGATTAAAACAAAATACATTAAGTGCATTCATTAGGTCTTTAAATCTTAATTTAAAAAAACTGATTATGTGCAAATACATTTTCTTTTCTTTTCAATCACATTGAGAATAGTTAGCAATTACATCTAAGTTCAAAAATAGGCACATTGACTCCTGGAGCCCTTTATAAAATGGCATGTACTATAGCCTCTTTTAACTTTTGGTGAAGTCACAAATAGATACAATTGATCAATATTGTACAGGCCCCAGATCCAAAGCACCAAATTTAAGACTCAGGTTTTGACGTATTATGCAAATCAGAAGACAATGGGCCTAGCAGATGCGTTAAAGTATCTCCCATGCAGAGAACTACACCAGACAAAACTAAAAGTGCCCCAGACAAAACTAAAAGTGCCAAAGTCAGACAGATGGCACAATAGATTTAAATTTGTGAAATGATAAAACCAGAATATATGAGGTCTGTCTGGAAAAATTTCAGCCATTGTTAATATAATGAGAACAGTTTGCACTACATCAATGTAACCCTACAGCCAAGAGAGTGGACTGGAATGTGCGTGGGTAAACAATGATGACTTCACTGTACTAGTCAGTGGTGCAGTAGATGCCACTGAGTGAGCAAGTGTACTGTGTGGCCATTGCATTCAAAATGCCTGAACTAGTCCAGCAACAAATCTGCATCAAATTTTGCATTAAGCTTGAACATTTCTCCGTGAAAACAATTTGGATGCTTTAGAAGGCCACAGCTGTGAGCATCTGGTGACTGGCAGCTTTATCACCACAATGTGCCTGCTCATGCATCACGTCTGGTGCGGTCTTATTGTGAAACATCAATCACCCAGGTGACCCAACCCCCTTACACCCCAGATTTGGTGCCCTGTGACTTCTGGCTTTTCCCAGAACTAAAATCATCTTTGAAAGAGAAGAGATTTCAGACTATCAATGAGATTCAAGAAAATACAACAGGGTACCTGATGGGGATTGGGAGAACTGTGTGAGGTGCAAAGGTGTCCACTCTAAAGGGGACTGAGGCATCATTGTCCTGTGTACAATGTTTCTTACATCTTGTATCTTCTTCAATAAATGTCTCTACTTTTCATATTGTGTGGCTGAATACTTTCAGGACAGAGCTCATATATATTAAGAAAAGTCTATGTGAATAAAGTTGTTCATTGGCCTATAATTTATAAATACTTAATGTCTGTATGCCTCCAAAGTTCTCTTTCTTTAACAGACTCTAAGTTTCTGCAGTGAAAGTCGAATTGTACACAAATCATTTTTGAAGTACCTACTATTCTAGGACTTTTCCTGTCACTGTTTAACTCCAGCACCCAAGATGTGAGATGAATAAACCATTGCTTCTGCATTTCTTATGTGAGAATAAGGTGATTCTTACAGAAGAGAATAAGGTGAATAACATATCTATATAGCTGAAGGCGCACTTTGGTCAATGCACCGAGTATGTCACAGGATGTTACCAATGGTGCAGCAGTATTACTGAAGGAACAAGATGATGGTGTGTCACTCTGGAAATATAAGGGGGATTTAGTACTTTGATTTAGTTCCATCAGCTGTGCATCGAATGCCAACCTACCCCGCAAACGAATTTCATGGGCACACAGAATGTTAAAATGTAACCAACTGGCTTTGGTAAAAGTATGCAGTCAGTCCTCCAACATGACAATGTCAGTGAGCACACCTGTCTCAGGCAGAAGGCCAGGATTAGATGACTTCAAAGGTCTGCATTTTGGTAGACCATTGCGGTAATTGGCCCTCTCTTGTCCATACCTCGCTGTATAGATGCTCTCTGCAACATGACACTGGTGGTCTTCCCATCAAGAGCTGGAAGCTGTTCTATGTTGAATCTGGATCTGACCATGTGACCTGCTCTAGTCAATGGGACAAAAACAAATGTGATGCCAGCAGAAGCCTGAAATGTGCTTGCACATTGGGCTTACTCTCTGCTAGAAACTCCTTGGCCACCATTTAACATGTCCCAGCTAATCTTCCAGAAATGCCATGTGGAAGGAATCTGAGGAGCAAATTTCCAGGTATACAACTGAGGCCACCCTGGACCACCCAGCTCTCGCCAAGCCACCAGCAGGCCCCCGTCTCTGTGGGCCCCGTCTCCCTGGACTCAGACTCAGTACGATCAGTTGCATGGTAGTGATGCGTAAAGTAGATCTCAGCTCCATTATTAGGGGGACAGAGATCCTGTTCAGGGAGATAGTCATCTAGAAGGATAGCTTTAGTTTTAGGTGCTGCACTTAAAGATTAGAATATGTCCGAAGGAGAGTAATTAGGATGTGGAAGTTCAGAAAACCACGAGATAAGAGTAAAAATAAGGAAATCATAGAGAAAAGTTGCCATGATTTTTATATATGAAGTTTTAGTAAGGAGGATTAGGAAACAGTTTTCATTTGCATTGTTCTAGGTATAAGTCCTAAGACCAATGGGTGACAGAAGTCAGAGAGAGATTTGTTCTCAACATGAGGAAGAATTTTGTAATATTTAAAGGGGTACAGTAGTAAAATAGGTTGGCTTGAACAGTAGGGTATTGTCACTGGATGTATTCAAGGATTATTCTTCTTTTCCCAGGGATGTGGAGAGAAGATTTTGCATTGAGTGGAACATTAGACAAGATGACATATAAGGTTCTTTCTAAACCAAATATTCTATGCTATTGTGTGAAACTTCTATGTTCATCTATCTACATTTGTCTCTACAAATGTAGATTTACGTTTAATAAAGTAAATCTTCTGCAGCCTCATCTCAAGGGTTGTCCCACCAGTCTCTCAGCTGAGTCTGGATCTGAGAGAATATGGGGGAAGGAAGATGTTCATGGAGGAATGTGAGAAATTAACTCTTTCACCTTAATTCTTTTACTTGGGCACACATGTTAAATTTATTAGCTTTGTTCTAGTAATAAACAACAAATCAGACATCACCCCCTGGTATAATTAAATGCTGAGTTGCATAAAAGTTAAAGTGAATTTACTGTTAGAGAGAGGGGGAGTGGGGAAGAAATCAAAGGTTTATATTGTGAGGAAAAATGAGATATAGAGTTTCTTATACACAAACTCTTCCACTTTAAGGGAAAAGAGATATATTGTTAATAATTTTTAAATCTCTTCTGTTATACACTTTTATTAATATGTTTTAAGTAGCATTGTTAATTAAAATAATTTATCTGGTATTAAAATGAACAAATATAACACCATTTAAATAATTGTATTTACTTATTCATGGAAAATTATCATGAATGGAATTGGAGTGTCTCTGATACCTGACATTTTGGCTCACATGAAACAATGCTATTGGCCTTGATTCCTGCTTCATGCTAAGAATGCTACCCCTATCCAGAGGTTCAGATGCCGTGCAGCATCCCGCCCCCATGGATTAGACCACTTGGAAATTAATGTCTGAGTGTAGTCTCATTATAAAACTCTGCCCCTTCTCCTCTCATGAATGACTTATTGATCCTAATGCTGTTTTTTTCTCTCCTGTCTCTTTTCACCTATAGACCCTATAAGTAAATTTTCTCTAAAGGTCTTGCCTTGATAATATTAGCAAAGAATTAATTACTATGTACCATGTTCCAGGAGCTGTGAGTTTTTATGCTTAATCTCTTTTAATTACAAAATAGTCATAAGGGTATTTTATTACCTTGATCTTGGAGAGATTAAATAACTTGTCTAACATACATACCAGCAAGACAAAAAAAACTTACTCTTGCATCCAGATATCTGTTTCCACTTTGTTTTGTTGCTGTTACCTTCTGGGAAGAACCCCCAAAATGAGAGAATCCATAGGATACAATGTAAGTTTTGGCAAGCAACTATGTATGAGGAAGAGAAAGATGGAATTGAAGAAAACTGAAATTTTGAGTCTGAGTGACTGGGAGAATTGGGGCACTATAAGTCAAAGCCTGAGAACTGGAATAAGAAACTAATAATGAGGAATCATTCTATGGTGTTCTTTTACAAATACTGAGGTAAAATATCTGCAAAAATAAAGTATACTAGAAAATAGGAGCTATAAATAGATTTGAGGCTGGGAAAAAAGAAAGATTGTAATGACTGTGAAAGAGAGGGAGCAGTGGGTAACAACAGGACTTCTGTTGGGGACATTAGAAAAATAAAGAGCTCTGGTTATGTAGCTCACAAAAGAAAACCAACGCGATACTAACAGGAGTATTAGATAGTGGACTTTAATATTACAACTTTGTTGTAGACTTCTTTGTTATGATTTTTGTGATTTTCTGCAATAATGCCCTAGGTTTACAGGAGCAAAAGAGGAAATAACAGATGCGGGGAGTTACAAAGAACTGAGAACTAACAACCTCAGAAATTCAAGAGAGCTTTTCCAGCAAGCGGCAACAAAGTTGATGTTATTTTATTCTTGACTACAGTAGGGTAGAGAACCAAGTAAAACCAAAATTGTGACTAAAAGCTGAGAGAAATGAAAGGGGGATAGGATAAAGGATACTAATGATGATGTAGTACCTTCAATAGAGAGGCAAAGGGGAGAGACTAAAGGGCAGAAAACTGTGGCCAGAGCAGGACATTTCAAAGTTCAAGATCTTGAATGTGAAGTGGTTTCAAGTGATGAAGTAAATCAGGATGAGACTATGCTGCTAAAGAGTAAAATAGAAAGGTTGCCGTTGGTAACCCTTCGCAGGAACAATAGAAGTCAAACGGTGCAGAGGGAGGTGCTGGACCAAAGAGGCTTGTCAGCCTGGCCAGGGGAAGGAAGGGATTGGTCAGAGTGCAATCCCTCCGAAGCCCACAAAAGCTTGGGAAATTGATTGGTTCTTTTGAAAAGGTACCTGGTCTGTCCGATGCCCAAGCTAATGTAATCTCAGGGGAACAAAGTAACTGTTTCTCTTGCCCATCCAGTGATGCACTTGTCTACTGGTTCCAGCACTGTCACTCTCCCAGGAGCATGTAACAACATGGGCCTAGCAGCCACTGGTGCCCGCAGAAGATGGCATGAGCTCCCCACAGACTAAGCTTTCTCTCTCTCTCTTTCTCTGGCTCATGCCCTGCAGCCCCTCCCACCCCCGCCCCCCGCGCACTAAGGTATTCTGTCTCCATAGTCATGTGGACTTAGTAGCCGGGTAGCCGGCAACCATGCAGACTCTGCCACCAGAGCAGCCAGGAACAAGCTAAGCTACCTGGATGGGAGCTGAAACTGCTTAGCAGCCACCTGCAGGCTCCAAAAGACTAAGCTTTAATATGAGGCCAAAACTCTGATCACTGGCTTTTGTTTTGGCCCTGCTGAAGAAACGGTTGGAGTTTTTTATGTCAGGACAGAGAGAGATGGGACACAGGAAACCCAAGGGGCAGCTTCTGTGTCCACACGAATAAACCGTGCCACACTACAATCTCCCCTGTGTGGGTCCTTGGAGTGTTTTCCTCATGATCCCATTGAAGAGGTTCATTTCCACCAACGACAGAAAGATATGAAAGATTAAGGTTAGGGAATTTAATGACTTCAATTTTAAAATAGTTCAAGCTTTAGAAACAGACACACCTGAATGTTTATTCTGACTATGCCGTTTATGATCTAAAGGTACTTAAACAGTTCCTGAACTAAGGCTGACTTGTCTTCATGTGCAAAATTTGCAGTGGGAGAGATGATAATAGTACTCACTGTTCACAGTATTATTTTAAAATGTAAAAGAGATAATACAAGTAAAACGCTTAGCATTCAAGTTAGCTTTCACTGTCATTGTCATCACTGTTGCTATTAAAAATGATCCTTAATTATTCAGGAGAAAGGACAAAGAAGCAACCGCACAAGAACATTATTGCTTCATTTAAATTCCAAGAGCCTGACTTGAGGCTTCAGTTGCAAACTTCCCCACCCCTGCACTTCCTAGAGTAAACTGCGCAGGCCAGGAAACAAAATGTCACGACTTTGAACAAAGAGGCTTGAAGGTGAAACACGTGTGTTGTCTACTGCAGATAACATACAAGACAACAGGGTTAAATTGGAATGTTCAGGGGATTCTTCCCCCATCCAGAGCTCTGATGAAGTTACTAATTGTCGGGAAATGACCAAAAAGGGATGAAAATGACTTCCCAAGAAAAAGAAAGGGAAGATAAAGATCAAAATTCTTAGACTTCATATTTAAATGCTAAAATATCAAAAGTGACGGAGTACCTTCTCAATATCCACAATGCCCTTTCTTTTCCAAGAAAAACCTGATTTTTTTCAACATATCAAGGTCAGTATCCCCAGCCTATTTTGTGATTAAAAGTAAACAATAAAATCCAAGTGAGGCCTGGCTGGTGTGGCTCAGTGGATTGAGTGTCAGCCTGTGAACCAAAGGGTCACCAGTTGGATTCCCAGTCAGGGCACATGCTTGGGTTGCGGGCCAAGTCCCCAGTTGGGGGCAGGTAAGAGGCAACCACATATTGATGTTTCTCTCCTTCTCTTTCTCCCTCCTTTCCCCTCTCAAAAAATAAACAAATAAAATCTTTTAAAAAATGCAGGTGGAAGTTGGGCAGGTTTTCTGAAAGCACTCTTTAAAAGGGAGCTCCTGTAGCTAGGATGCACTTCTCTTTTCTTCTTTGCTTTTCGCTCCCTTCATGCATGTGAAGCAGGCATGAAGTCAAGAGTCTCAGCAACCATCCCAAACCAGCAGGAGTCCTTGGAAATAGAAGGCACGTGTTAAGAGAGGCAGAGCTAGAAAAGAGAAGTAGTCCTGGGTGATTCACAGAACTTGACATTCTGCCCGGAGCATCTTTCTGTACAGTAGTTTTTATGTGAAAAAAAATAATAAAACCCTTAGTTTTTAATGCTTTGGGATTTGGTTTTTGTTTAGATTTTTTGTGTGGAAAAAAATGTTATTCAAAAATAATGTAATTTATTACATTATTCTACAGAGAAACAGCCTGAAAATTTCATTGTATTTTGTTACATCACCTGGAAGTAAACTAACTGATGACTCATTTTGATAAACAATTTTTATCATATTTTTTTCATGCATTTGGACTTTAGGGGAAAATGAGCTACGATCTCTGAGCATCAGGAAGTAAAGGTGAGATATATGGTTTCCTAAGCTTTCTGTCATCACCGCCTGACCAAGCCGTGTGGAGGACAGGGAAATGCAAGCAGAGCCTGGTGTACTCTGAGCTGAGGAAACAGACCTGAGAGTCAAGGAAACGGAGAGACTGGTGCTCGCAGGGCAGCGTACCAGAGAGTAAAGACTGTCACAGAAGACCCTGGAGATGGGCAGAGGGCCCAGTGCAGTGTTCAGCAGAGACTGATGAATAAGGATATTTCAGGGAACTACTCAAGGTCAGCAAAAGAACCACCACAAAGGATAAAAAGGGACAGTATTTGGGAATAAGGCACAGAACAGTATCTGTTTCTACCAGCCAGAGTGGAGAACATGATTCACCGGGCTCTGGAGAAAGTGCCCACAGGACCACGCCTCCATACTGGGGGATAGTTGTCTTTACACTGAGCACTACTCCGGCCCTGCCTGGACAATTTTAAAAACAATATTTGAAGGTCAAACTGTTTCAAAGTGACTTCACTGCATCGCGGCAGAAAGTTCAAGAATATTGTTAGGGATACAAAAATATTCCAACAAGGGGTATTTTTACCCAACAAGGCATATTCACAACATTTGGAATTCAATTAAAAAATTGCCAGGCAGGTAAAGAAATAGGAAATTGTGATTTATAATTAAGAGAAAGTCAATCAATTGAAACCAACCCAGAACCGACACTGATACTAGAATTGTCAAAGAGATTAACACAGTTATTATATCTACATCCCATATGTTCAAAAAGCTAGAAAAAATATTGAGCATGTTAAAAAGAAACATGGGAGATATTTTTAATTAAATATCTAAAGATCAGATGTTACATAAGAAAAAATCAGGGACCTAGGAGATATAAGGTGGGACTAATGTAGGTTTACAGTTATTTCTATGGAAAATAATACAATAATTAATAAATAATAATGCAAAAATATACTCTGTGTTTCATGTGCTCACAACTATAAACTGAGTTTTGCCCCATCCTGTATAGCAATGGAAACTATCCAAAATAAAATGAAGTAACCTGCGGAATAACTTCAGACAGCCTAATATGCATGTAATTGGAGCCTCTGACAAAAGAAGAGAAAGAAGGGAAAGGATAAAAATGACATTTCAACAAATAATGGCTGAATATTTTCCAATTTGATAAAAACCATGGGCCTGTGGATCCAACAGTCTCAATGAAGCCCAAGCAAAGGAAACATAAAAACACATATCGAGGCACGTCATCATCAAGTTTCTCCAATCTAGTGACTAAGAAAAAGCAGCCAGAGAAGGAACAAAGATACATTTTCTCCTTCGGATGTAAGGAAAGCACAAACTTAAGGATGCCAGCAGACAGTTTCACCAGAAGTAATGCAAAGTGGAAGGCGAGGAACGGCTTCTTTGAAGTGATGAAAGAACAAAAACCTTTTCGACCTAGAATTCTATATCCAGCAAAAATACCTCTTTAGAAAAGGTCACATAACTTTTCAGACGTAAAAAAAAAAAAGCTGAAAGAATCCACCTCCAGCCTACCCACACCACGACAGTGAGAAGCCCTCCAAACCAAATGAAGCCAATTTCAAACGGATACAAGGACCTGCACTGAAGCCTGAAGGGCGCGGGAACTTGAGTTGCAGAGGGCCGCGTACTTCCAGATTCACTGGATGAGCTCATCGCTTTCCTGATGCTGAACCAGGCAAAGACACAGGAAGAATAGGAAACTATGGTGGTGGAAACATCGGCAGCTACCAGGGCACTCGGGCGGGAGGACGGGATCGATTGCCGAACTGCTAGAGGAGTCAGAGAGGGGTTATGGGAACGCACAGTGTCTCGAATGTGTTGGTAGGTTCATGGGTTTACGCACTTGTCAAAACCACTGATAAAGTTAGGTACTTTAAATTTATATGTGATGTATTATACCTAAGTAAAGCTGAATGAAACAAAACAACATGGACAAAAACAAGATATCTGGTCGATATTGTGGTTTGGCTCATTTAGGAGCCAGTCCAATCTTTCCAAATGTCTTCCTGTACTGAAGAAGCTAGGAAATGAAAAAGTGCATTTCCATTTTTTCTCAGTTTTCCTATGTGACTGCAGTAACCAAGGGTACTCTCTCTGCAGACTTTGCCTAGGAATTGAAAGGAGCACAGGGAACAAATCATCCCTTTAGCGAGTGAGCCATGGCAGAAACACTGAGCTTCCAGAGCTGCCCACTTCCTGACGCAGCCGAGGCTTCCTTGGTGAGCACATAGGCAGACTTGCAAGCGGTCCCTAGACGCGTGCCGAGAGTCTGTATTTCCAGTCTGTAAACTCGCTGGGCTTAAAAAGGATTCTTTTATTCTTCAGTGGAATAAAACAGTACTTCAATGCTAAACAATGGAATTAATTACCCAGCAGTCTCACCACAACATCAGCTAGTTTGAGAGAACTGCTTAAATCAACGGCCCTTATAATCTTCACTCTGCTTCCCAAGTCCCCACTTAGTTCATTCTACGTGTGTTACAGCTCTGTTCCAGTGTGGGTTTTGTGGATTTCCACTGCAGAGTTCTACGGCTGGTCCAGAGTCCAAACGCTATTTCTGACCTATTTCTCACTGCAGTTTCTAAGACACTTTATGTCTGAACTATTGGCACACAATCTTTTTGTGTAAAGATTTTCTGGTGTCAAAGCAACAGGGCAACTGTCCTAAGTAAATTCCCAGCTGAACTTGCTCGCCAAACCCCAGCCCCCCACCCCCAGGTCTTGGAGCCTCCTGGGGCGGTGTAAATGTGTTTTGTAAAGTAATTTCTTTCCCTTGATGATCGATTGCATCGCTTTCATGTTGGGTTTTCAGTTTGGCTGGGAAAAACGAGGTCAGCGTCTTTGTCGATTCCTCTGTTCTTGCCCGCTGAACTCTTATCTTCTCTTCAGTGCAGGTAACTGAACGCCTCTGGCAGCAGCAGGCCTCTGGGCTGGGTGGCAGCGCTGGCAGGAAGAGGAGGAAGCTGCGAATGCTCTCCTGCTCCCCGCACCCCACCTCAGTGCCTCCTGCCATTGGCTCTAGATGCCTCTGTGTCTGTCCCTGTTGAACGCGTCCTCTGGCTCTCTCTGGCCCTCTCTCTCTCTCCCTCCCTTCTTAATGAAAGTTGTATTATGCAGATGCTTCACACATCTTAATTTTTCTCACTCGTCCGAATTTAAACTAAGTCAGATGGTTTCATGTGACTGTTTAAAACCTCACAGATATACGGAAATTACCAGCATCAGCCTCTTTTCCTCCATACAAATTATGTTTCTCCGCATGCCAAAACCCAGCAGAGGGCATCCTTCCATCTCGGATGCATGAATACTGCAGCAAAAGGGCTCTGCCACGCCAGCAGCGGCTTCCAGTTACAACCGTGCCCTGGAATTTAAGTAAAAAGGCTCTTGTGGCAGGAGGGGAATTTGTTGTGTTATTCTGCAGTGTTTACCTCCATTTTGAACTATAGATCTAGAAGTAATTCTCCTTTTATAAGGAGAAAAGAGGGAGAAAACCAAACGAAACAAAAAACACCTCCCTATCTCTGGTCTCTCTCTCCCCGAGTCTGAAACATTAGCTTCAAATTTCAGAAGCAACAAGGTAGCACTTATGTGACCCTCCCTCCTCTGTGCTACTATGAGTGAAAATAAAGTGATCACAGAGCAAAAGCAATTGAGAGAAATCCGCACCCTACCTCCTTTGTTGCACTCTCTTTCTAATCTTCAAACTAAAAGACAAAAGCAGAAAAGGCACCCCAGCCTGTTGGATTGTCTCAGAAGCAAGAACGACGTAAGCGTGGTCCCGAGCAGTATAACAGGTGTGGCCAACCTTGTACTTGTATAAGCAATCAGTCACCCACTAAGTTTCATTGTGCAGTTTCACAGAAACTTAAAGTCCACAATGAGAAACATCTTACATTGTCAGAAGAAATTTTTTTCTGGGTTAAAATGTGAATGCTCACAACTGCTATCAGTGGTTTGCTCCCTGGTGTCGATGAGCATATCAGATCATTTCCTTGTGGAAGATGTCTTTAGAAGAAAGGAAAAGATTATATGTACACAAAAGAGCACCATTCATACATCCATTCAACATGTGTTTTTGAGCACTTTGTGCCAAGCCCTGCTGTAGGTGCTAAGGATGCATCAGCAACAGTCAAAGATCCCTGTCCTTCAGGTAACGTACCAAACAGCAAGGGTTTGGGGAGTCAGACCAACTTAACTTTGAGTCTGGCCCTGCCACTTACTGGCTATGTGTGTGACTTGGTAGAAATTAATTATTGTTCTTTTTTGCAAAACAAGAATAATAATTATCAATATTTATTGAAAACATAACTTAGTTTCAGGCACAGGAACTAAGCATGTATATCATCAAATCTGTACCATTAGTCTATGAGAAAAGTCATAGTATCATTCGCATTCTACCAGTGAGGAAATTGAGGCACAGAGTGACTTGCAAATTGCCCAGAATGACATGGAAACATCAGAGCAGAGAATTCGAAACAAGGCTGTCTGCTTCCAAGGCTGCCTTCCCTCCGCACCAGTGTGCCGCAGACCCGGTTTCTGAGGCTGCCCTGAGGCTTGGACGAGATGGCACATGTAAAGCTAACAGCACAGGTTTGTGTTATCATTATGATTCATCGTGATGATCACTGCCTTTGTTACAGCGCTCTGAGACCTAAGGGCCTGCGTTGAAATATAATAAATGAGGCTCAATACTTCAAATCAAAATTCCTCTGCTTCAGAATGAAGTCTGTGCCCAGCTCTGCTCGCAAGTCAGATTGCATAACGTCATAGCTAATGAATCACAGCTTCTCTGGTTTATCTTTCCATTAGGATGACAGGCTGCATTTTATAACTATGGCTCCAGCCAGTATATCAGAACAGTTTCCCTATGAGAACATGACAAGAATGTGAGGTTCCCTGTAACAAAATGTGAGTATTTTCTGCTCTGGATTTTTCTAACCTCTCCTGAAAGCTGAAGGTTAAGACCAAATGTAAAACAAAAACTAGATCCAAGCAAATCTGCAGCTGGACAGTCCTTCTTTGTTCTTTGATAAGCGATCCTGTAGTCAGCCCCTCCCCCTTCAACTGCTGGTGTCTCTCGGCTCCCTGCTCCCAGTCTTTGCAAAGTGCACTCACTAGAGCCCTCTCCAAGGCTTCTGGCAGATTGAGCATGTCCATAGATCAATGGGAGCTATTATGCTAAGGGTATTATTCAAAGAGAAATGAAGCAGGCATGTTTTCTTGCCTCTCTGGGAGTTCTCTCTGCTTACTGTAAGCCTGGATTTGCGTCTCACACTGCATTACCAAAATCAAGAATAATCTTAAACAAGCAGATAAGATTCTGGCTCCAGGCCCCATTCCTTATTGATTTTGCTTCAGGACTGTCATCTTAGGTTCGTTAGGTAGGAAACTAAGCGCTGGATAATGGGGTAGGAAAGTGAGTGCTAAGAGAATTCGTAAATTATATATCTTACAAATATTCCATTTTCTTGCCTGTACCAAAAAAATAGTTTTTATAACACATGTTAAACTTTGTAACACAAAACTCAAGTCCACTGAACATTTTTAACATGTATCCTGGTCAAAAAGGCAATTCCGTGCTGATTTTATCTCACCATGCCTCTGCGGGAAGAACTCTGTTGCAACATGGTGTTTGGGATGGAAATAAGTGCTTTGTTCCCTTGGTTTGAACTCCCAGATTAGCAAGTGCCCGGTCCTTATGTTACAAGTTACCTTGCCATTGGCTCACAGATGTCTACCAACCCCCGCTGGGTTTAATAAAAATAGGATTCTCCTTACCCCGAGATAGTGGCCGTCGATGAACACCACAGGGAGGGAAGGCGCTTCGGACACCCGGCGGCAGCGTTCATCCAGCTCTTTTCCGTAGTCCCCGTTCAGAGCTATGTTCTTCTCTTCGAATTTTACTCGGTGGTTTTGGAAGATCTTTCTAACCAGTTCACATCTTTCAAAGGTTGTCCGTACCACACGAAGGCAAGTGGTATAAATCACCACCCGGTCAAATTCTAGTTCAGTGGATGGTTGCTGAAGGGAAAACATTGGAGTGTGAATATGTTTGCATTTACTTTCTTATTGTGGTTTATTTTAAGACAATTAACATGTTTTAGCACATGCCTTACACACTAAAGGCGTGCCACAAAAGTTTAACGAGTACTGTATTTGTCACTTCTCAGATGAGACTAGTTAAGTTAGAACATGTCATCAACAGAGGGATAACAATCAACATAATTTAAAGGACATAATTTAATTGACAGCATTCTCTCTGTTCACAGTGGTACACCGAGTAGTGGCATATCTTCAAACTGCTGACGTGTCACTTGGCATGCCATGTGTCGAAATAAGGAAGAGTACAATTATTTTTTCCTGTCTTGGACACATTGTTCACTCACTATATTTGCCTCTTTTTAAAAAAAATTTTTATACCCAAAGCAGCATTTATTTACCCAATGGATTTGAAAACATGTCATTTAGAAGTCTGGTAATTTCAGTAATTAGCCATCTTGATTGACATGGGCTGAGAGATATGGCGCTGTCAGGATATACACGGGCAGTAGCCAAAGTGTTACAAAAAACCTATGAGTCTTAAACAATCACAACAACAATAAAAATTATAAGTATCCAAACTTTAGATGCCTTGCATTGAAAACAAGGTTTGTGCACATCCTAATTTAAGGAGGCAAAACAAGGTACTACTGACACCTCACATTAGCAGCTTACAGTTTTTCCTTAGGGGCATATATCTGCCTCTTCAACCCGAAGTAAAATATGGAACAAAATAGTCAAGGCAATGGTTAACCATGAAAAAATTCTTTTACTTGTCAGTTTTACCAAATTTCAGAGTCCTTTGAGCCACAATTTCCCAGGAATAATGAGACCTGTGTCCCAGGATTGTTCTGAGGTTTAAGTAGCACAACACGTGGGCATGAGCTCTGTTGAGTCACAGGGCTCTGCTGTGCAGCCAGGGGCTCTGCTACAGAGAATGCAAGACTGAGTGACTCTGGGAAAGCACGGAGACCAGCAGCAAAGTGGGCGGTGGATCAAAGCCAGGCTTGAAAAGGAGACAAAGAAACAGGCACATGGCAACAGTGGCAGGCAACTCTCAAACAAAGCTACAGAAGCCCTAGGCGAGAATCACTTTTTACGGCATTTCCTGGTACATCAGAAAGCAGTGACTGCATTCCTGGGAGAGCTGCCCAGCACTGCTCACAACATCACAGTTCTACTTGCAGGAGCTGAACACAATGCAGCCATACCATGATCCAAGGGACACATGGGACTCCACAGGGCCAGAGTTGTTGAAACACAACCACACAATTACCCACTCCAACCAGCTACAACTGTAACCAGAAGGTAGGGTTACTAACTCCACCACTTTGTGTTCACAGAAATCGGAGCACTCTGCCAGATGCATACGTGCAGGTCGTCCTGAAAAGGTCCCAAATCGCGAAAATGGCAACATCATATTCTTCACCTCTCCGAAAGACAGGGCAGTTTTCTTTTGTGATGCAAAATTTGTTCGAGTTGTGGGAATCATTTCTCCCCTCAATAGCGTTTAAATGCTAAATTGAAACCAACTTAGCAGGGCCAAGTAGGACTCATAAATTCTCGACAGGTCGGGACTGAAAGAGATATTAGTGAGAGGCAGGCAGAGTGTCATACGAGAGAGAAAAACCTTACTTAGCTCCAGGCGCGCTTCAGGCTTGAAGGCATGTTGCTCAGTGTTGTCAGACATGATTATTTTAAACAGAAGCTTGAAATATGGATTGTTACAGAAACTGCGCTGCTGTCTAAATTTTGGCACCTCATTAAAAATTGAGACCGTGTGGACCTATACATTGAAGGCTGGATTTGCCCTATAGCTGCCAATACATTAACCCTGGGGTAGAAACAGCATCTGATATGTTTGGGCTCTGCCACTGGCCATCTGTGTGTCTTTTTGATGCCAATAAACTAATAAGCCTTAGTCTTTTAATCTGTACAATGTGGTAACAGTAACAGCTACTTAACGGCTTTGCCCAGAAGATAAAGTAAGCAAGAATATGAAAACAATGACTATGCGGTTTCCAACAGTGCTCTGCCAAGTACAGAAATATTACACTCCGCGTCGAGAAATTTCTAAGAGTAAACACACTCACACAAATAAGTCAGTGGAAAGAAGCAGGGTAATAAATGTGAGGGAAAGGGGACTGTTACTGTGCTTTAGATTAAGAAGCACTGATCTTCAGAGGAAGCAACCAAATGCCCAAATGCCTATAGCTCCTCTTCATGTTCATGATTACGGGCCAGTCTGGAACCAGGGAACTCACTGCAAATGTTGCAGCTTTTAGAAGAGCCCCAAAGTTCTCTCACCAACTATGGTGAGACCAACTATATTGGACCAACTATTTATTCACTGTTCGTCTGGCTGTAAAGACTACATTTAACTGCATTTCGTCCTACCAAAATGTTCTACTTTTTTCAATAGCTACATGTACTGTTAAAATATTTGATAAGAAATGCATTTGCCCCATGTGTACAAGTGGGGGAGTTGAAGATCGAACCTCTCTGTTGCCACATTAAGCAACTCACACGGGATTCTCTCGACTCACACAGCAATGCCAGGCACCGCTTTTCTGTGCGTCTCGAGAGTCATGCACTTAAAAACTAGTGATAAGATAAACCCCTGCCAGATGGTCACATTGGATCCTGTTTACTGCAAAGGATAACAAATATATCCCTTTATCTACTGACGAGGGTGAGCTTTGCCTGGAATCAATGGGTCTCCAAGAATGTGAGATTATTAGAATAACTGGGAGCTTTTACAAAGCCCCAGGCACACACCAGCTAAGTCAGAATCACCAGACGTGGAGCCTCAGAGGGAATTTATTTAAAACTCTTATGCTAGCCCTGGCTGGCGTAGCTCAGTGGATTGAGCGCGGGCTGCGAACCAAAGTGTCGCAGGTTCAATTCCCAGTCAGGGTACATGCCTGGGTTACAGGCCACGATCCCCAGCAACCGCACATTGATGTTTCTCTCTCTCTCTCTCCCTCCCCTCTCTAAAAATAAATAAAAATAAAATCTTTAAAAAAAAACTCTTATGCTGATTCCAATGGGAAACCAAGTTCTAGAGCAGGGGTGTCAAACTCATTTTCACCGGGGGCCACATCAGCCCCCGGTAAAATGTAATTTTAGGACTGTATAGATGTAACTACTCCTAAACTGTTAAGGAATTGAAATTACATGTGGCCCTTTGAAGGCAACCTCGAGGCTGATGTGGCCCCCAGCGAAAATGAGTTTGACACCCCTGTTAGAGCCAGTAACATACTAGCTGGAAATCCAGAATCGTAGGCCTCATCCCAGAGCTACTGGCTCAGATGTGCATTTTAACCAGTGTTCTGGGAAATCTGGAGTGCATTACATTTTGAGGAGCCCCACTGCAATCACACTGGCAGCTTGGCTCGACAGAGAATCTGAGGTCATGTCCCTTTAAAATAACTGCTAGTTGTTCCTTTAATTATTAGAATAATTCACGTGGCAAACATGGTGCTAGGCACTAGATATATAGTGATGACCAAACAGTATCATGCCTCACCCAAATAGAACTCATCGTTTGAAGAAATTAAAAAAAGTTACATAAATAAATGTAGAATTACAAACTGTTAAGCATTGTTTAGAAAACACACAAAATGCCAAGAGAAACTATTATAGGAGCGCCTTCTCTTGTCTTCCTGATATTTGAGTTCTGACTGGAAGTACAAGGAGTTAACTGAGAAACTGACTAGATGGAGAGCATGAGGGAAAGTATTATATGTAAGTGCAAAGATCTTGAGATGGGAGGAAGATGGCATGGCGAGACTCTCAAAGAAGGTCTCTTGCTGAAATGCAAAGTGATAGAATTATAATGGCACCCAATGACTCTGGACAGGATCAATATCGTGTGGTACTTTACAGCCACTTTAAAGATCTAGGGCCCTTAACCCAAGGGCAGCGAGAAATCCCTGAAGGCTTTTAAGGAGGATGGGAGGGATTTACATTTCTAAAAGGTGAGTGAAGCAGAGCCAGAGTGGATAGTTGCATGAGACATGCACAGCACCAACCTGGGCAGTGTTGTTAGTAGCAAAGTCTAAATGAATTAAGCCTTCAGAGTTGTATGGTCCTCATCTTGAGCAATCTCAGTCTCTGTCCCAGTTGCCTTGGTCTCAGAACTGAGATTGAATACAGGGTATATTCAGGGCAGGAAATATGGATACCTATTAGAATAGGCTATTAAGTAAAATGTTCTAAAAAAATCTTATTGCACAATTTTTGGTGTGACTGGGAAGCAGATCTTCTTAAAAGTAGAGAGAGGTATGTTGAATGATCTCACAAGGTCTTTTCCAGCTTTATAATATAAATTTTAAAAGATATTGTCTTTGACCTTAAAAAAATCTTCTACATTTGCTTCATTCTCTTTCCTTCAACAGATTTGGCAAAGCATCTGCTTGAAATCTAAAAATAGCCTCGCAGTGGTTAGCTGTCCCTCTGCTCCCTTCCGGAGGGTTACCATGGGAATAGAGTAATGAGGGATGCAGGCATCTGAGACGGCCCTGAGAAGCCTTTGGGATTTGCAGCCTGCTTGTTGAGGGCTGACCTAGATGTTAATGAAGTCAAGCCATTCCTTCCTTTCCATTGATTAAAAAGATGAATCTTTGTGCCCATTGGATACTGGAAATATCAGAGGGAACACTTTATCAAGCATGTAATTGTCTAACCATTATGCCATACAACAGAAAACAAATACAAAATAATATTCAATGCAACCTGTAATTTTTAAATTTTTAAGAAAAGAGATTGTGAAAGGATGAATCTTGGGGGTGCCCTGAGGCCTCACAACAACCTGCAGCAAATGTAGAACCTGCAGGCAAGAGACGGAAATTGCTGGGAATGAGACTGAGAGGTTACTAAATAGCCAACGTATGTCCATAGCCTGCACTAGTCCCTGTGCAAAGCAAGTGCTTTAGTCACTTAGTCATCTTGGGACAATTTTGGAGTCCCTACACCCAGTGGAACTCAGGACGAGAATTAGACCCTACCCCACCTCATCAGAGGATCAGCCTGGAGCGGACCCAGCTCCCCAGGCTAGAGCAAGGACAGTGGGTTATTTCCACTTGACCCTTTGCCTGTCCAGCCTGGCCAAGGTTGAAAAGGCCTCCTGAAATAGGCCCCCTGGTCTTATCCCAGTGTGCCCCTCAGTCAGCAAGACACTAGGGGCCTCCAGGCAACTTTAGGAATTCAGGTCTTAAGTAAAAAATGTTTAAAGTAATGTTTTTTAAAATTAATCTTTATTATATATTTTTCCTTTACCATGTAATCCCCTTATATCCCCCTGCCCCCAGCAATCACCGCACTGTTGTCCGTGTCCATGGGTCCTTTTTCATTTTTTGCTGTATATACAAGGGGGGATCCAAAAGAACAGAATTTACTTATAAAAATTGTGTATTTATTCTTATATGTTTAAACTTCAAAAAGCACTCTCCATGTGATGCAACACACCTATCAAGAACTTTTTTCCACTGCTTAACACAGTTTTTAAAGGCTTTTGATGCCTCTTAGTGATTTTGCTGTGTTTTGTTTCAGCTTTTCCACATGTTCAAAATGTTTCCCGTGCAAGGACTATTTTCATCCAGAGAAACAAAAAAAAGTTGCTCAAGGTGAGATCAAGTAAACAGGGAGGGTGGGGCTTGGGGGTCATGCCATTTTGGGTCAAAAACTACGGAACACTTAGTGTGGTGTGGGCAGGTGCACTTGTAAATTATCCATCATAAAATGGACAAACACCTTCAAAGAGTCTTCAAAAAAATTTACTGAAGCCAAACACAGCCTCTCACAACAATGCCAGCTGGTACACTGATGATACGGACGGTTTCCTAGAGCACTCACCTAGTGGAGACACCTGTACTACAAGGGGCCCGTCCCCCAGCATATAATTACTGTTTTGGGGGGTGCATCCACATATATTATGGAATGCTTCTTAATGTTGAACTAAAATAAACCCCCCCCCCGCCCATCTTGCTCTCCAATCACCTCTTGATCTCCATTCTTGCTCTTAACTAACGTGATTCAAAACCCACTTTATCCACAGGAGGTCCCTCTCTGAGCCTCTTTCCTGGATCTGCTCCCATTCTAACACTACTCCCTACTCAGCTCTGAAGGCAAATAACAATCTATGCCATATCCCTTCCCTACACTTCAACCACACACAAGACAAAACAAAACAAAACACCCTGGGAACTTCTCCATGTCCCTCTGTAAGGCACAGATTATTAAAATAACTACAATAACTATTATTTATTGTATGACTCTCGCATATTTATATATTTATATGCAGTTCTAGGAACTACAAAGGGGATGTTATGTGTTCAATTTCCATTGATCATAAGAGATGAAGCTTATTATGAAAATTCCACACGTGAGGAAACTAAAGCTTGAAAATAAACTTAAGGTGTCCAGATAGCTCAGAGGAAGAAGGAGCAGAACCAGAGTTTTGACCTGGGTCTACTTCCTAAGTCCTTGCTCTTGCTGTGGGAAGATACACCACACATCTCTCCTAAATGCAACCCCGAGAGGGGCATATCATTCTAGGAATGAGTTGCGGTGGTACACGAAGGAACCGTCACAGGGACAGTCCCTGAAATTCACATTGCCCAACTCCCCGCTTCGTGCTAATGTCTCTGCCTAGATGTCACCCTCTGACAGAACTTCCCTCAACATCCTATGGGAAATAAGCCCTCTATCCTCTGACCCATTTCCGTCCCTTAAAGTACCTAGTATTGCTGGACATTACATTGTATATATTTATTGGTTTACTGTCAAGCTCCACACATAAAACATAAGCCCATGAAGCAGAGACTTAGTTTTATTCACCAGAACTAAGAACCTAGGAAATTACCTGGCACATAGTACATGCTCAATAAGTATCGTCTGGCTTCTTCTCCCCACATTGGTTTGAATCTGCCTCTTAGTAACTGGATAACTTGGACCATTTACTTAATCTCTTTATATCTGAGTTTTCTTATCTGAAAAATAGGCACACTAATGCTTATTCCATGGGGATTTGTAGGGATTAAATGATTTCATGAATAGAAAAATGTTGTCATGAAGCCTGATGCATAATAAACACTGAGTAAAATAGCATCTTTTTATTATTAATATCATTATTATAAAGTGTTACTGACACACACCAGTACTATCATCACTAACTATCAGTATAACCAACAAATCCAAATTCACGTGTCATAAGCCTCATGAGCTCAAATGGCAAGGGTTGCTTTCACAATTATACAATGATCAAAAAATAAATCTCTTTAATGAATTAAATCACCACTTACATTGTTTCCATGTGCCATCACTTCTGACTGAAAGCAATACAGTGGAGCGTACATATCAGACATGACAAAGTCCCTCCTGTCCTAAATTCAGAACCCTTCACTTCTTGCTGGCACCAAGACATGTACGAGCAATTCATGCAAATAAGTAAAAGATTTTTATTTGCATCATTTTCCAAAACCATATAAATAAATGAATTTCAATTATTTCCTCAGGAATTTTTCTATGTGTCCAAATCTATTACTGAATTGGCCTAGACATTAATTGAAAAGTCAGTGAACCTAATGAATCTCCATAACCCTCCCAAAAAAATGCTGATGCTGATTTAACAGTACATCAGAGTTATGGAAATAAAGGTGCCCTTACCCCCTACCATGGAGATCTTGGAAAAGGGTCACAGTTCTGCCAATTTAGCAATGATCAAGCACAGGAAGGCTTCACTTGAAGATCTAGATTGTGTCTTCTCTTGAGCAAGCAGAAAAATCTGACGACTCTGGAGTATTGTTTCATTCCTGTGCAAAAACAACAGCTGCGTTGGGCGGCAGGCACCCCAGTGAGTGGCACATGTCTCTGATGCCACATCCCCTTATGTGGAGACAGTGTTTGCATTGACGTTGCCCATATTCTTCCTTGAGAACTGAATGTGTGACATCACAGCTAGTCTAATGCATGGGCTTACACACTTTGTATGGGGAGAAACTGAGACTCGCAGTTTAATTATTTGAATCAAACTTTATTTGGAATAAGCAATGTGTTGCAGTGAAAGAAAATGGATTCTGAGCCAATGCTCTTGGATTTAGCGCCTCAAACTGGGGAAATCAGTTTACACATCCAGGGCTTTCTTTTCTGCAGTGTGGGAGTTGTAGCATCACATGGGAAATGCACCTAAAGACACATTGTAAATTATAAAATTTTACAGTCATGCCAGCTCAAAGCCACACAGCTGGGAGAAGAGAAACTATGATCTGATGGAAACCAACTTCCTACCATACAAAAGCATCTCTGTTCCAGCAGGAATGCTTTGGTTGCCATAGAAATTGTTACAAACATTATTTATTGGCATTTGAGATTCTGCTCATCTTGGCAGATAAAAGTGACATCAAAACAAACACCCAAATCACCATAATTAGAAGCACCCAATCCCAAAGTGATGTGCTTACAGCAAGAGAGAGAGCCAGGCAGCAAAGGAATCAGGGATTGTCTGCGAATCAAGACACTGGACAATTATTTTCCCTCTCTTCCTATGAAAGATCCAGGTTGCAAAACCAGAAGAAATGGAACTAGAACTTTAAAAAGTGGCTTCAGGGTAATAAATGCTTAGACAGCCCTTCCTTGGTCATATTCATAACATCCTACACCCCTACTCTCCAAAAACCCTGGTGCTCTTTCTGAAAGCTGTTTGCTTTCTTCAACTCTTCCAAATATATACATATCGTGAATAAAAATCAAACAATAAAAGATTAAAATCCTCCTTGATTTTCCAGATCAAAGAAAATGCCTGAATAATCAGTTTGATATAGCCAGCCTTTTTGAGTGGGTTTGCATGGGATAAGGACCTACTTTAGAGGTGGAAATACCTGCATCTCATCCCAGCTTGACGCTTTCATAAATGCCAGTATATAGAGGAGACATGACCTCAGTCTCTCTGGAATTCCCAGAATAGACTGAAGACGAAGAGCAACACAGTGAGTGAAAACCAAGAAGTTGAGAAGACTGGACCCGCCTCAGGCAAATCCCTCATTTCTGCCTCCTCCTCAGGCTTACAGGTGTCCTTCTGACTATATGATTGCTGTGGTCCCAATCTCACCTAGATATGCTCTTCTCCGGATTTGAAACACTGTATTCAGGGGAAGAAAAATCCTTTTATGAGCACTGACTCCTTTAATTCTATAGGGAAAGTAGACACTATCATTATCCTAACTTTTCACGTGAGGAAATGAAAGCATGGAGAAGTCTTTGACAAGCCTAGAGACAGACACCTGCCAAATAATGGCACTAGTATTCTATCTAAGTAAATCACAGAATTAACTCTTTATATGACCCTGTTGGTCACGTACTAACTCTCCATGAGTCCAGCTATATCCCATCTCATCTGATACAGGACAAGAAGTTAGAGGGATATATACCAAATTTATGAATCTTCAAGTTTTATAAATATACAGGGGTTTTAGAGAGTGTATTGGTTTCCTAGAGCTGCTATAACCACACTTACCAATTACCACACTTAGTGGCTTAAAACAACACTATCTCACAATTCTAGAGGTTAGAAGTTCCAAATGGGTTTCCCTGGGCAGAAATTAAGGTGTTAGCAGAACCATGCATGCTCCCTTCAAGGGCTTGAGGAGAGTCCCCCTTGCCTTGTCTTTCCCAGCTTCTAGAAATTGCCTGCATTCTTTGGAGAGCAGACCCTCCCTCCACTTTCAAAGTGCACAGTAACAACCTCTGCTTCCATCACCACATCCCCTCTCTGACTCTGACCTTCACGCTTCTGTCTTATAAGAACCCTTGTGACTACACTGGGCCCATCAACAACCCAGGGTAATTTTTCCATCTCAATATCCCTAATGTAATTACATCTGTACAATCCCTTTTGCTGTAAGGCAACATTCATTCACAGGTTCCAGGGGTTGGAACATGGACATTTTTGGTGGTAGGGGGATGACTCCATTATTCAGCCTATGATAGACAGAAAGATAGATATGTTGATAGATAGATAGATAGATAGATAGATAGATAGACAGATAGACAATAGATAGATTGAAAGATAGATTTTAAAGGTACTGGATCCTAGGTATAGGAATAAAAGGTATACAATCTTAAAATAGAACAGAAACTTGGAGATTACTAGCACAACTTGAACAAATGTGTGAGATGTCAAGAAAACACTCTGACCTCTGATTATCAGACAAGATCTTCCTTATTGTGTGTATCCACTTGCTTTATACACATCAAATGAGGGTAAATTCTAGTAAAGCCAGTACGAACCACATTGTTCTTTCAAGACCTTTGACAGAAATACTTGTGAGTAGGGCTTATTCTCTGAGTTGCTGCTGAAGACATGAAAGTGTATAAAAAAAGAGTCAAGTGTGTTGAAGGAATTCGCCTGCTCTATCGGTCTAGTGTGACCACCTCTCTTTTCTCTCCTTTTCTGTCTCTTGCCTCTCAACAGGCTTCACCTCCAATTGTCAAATAAGCCTTAGAAATTGCTCTGAAAAATACACACTTAGCATGACCAAATCAGAGAGGTATTTTGTGTTACAAGAAGTGGAAAATACGTAAGAAAATGTTTGAAATTTTTGTGTAAAGCCAAAGGTTCAATTTGTCTGTGTGCTCCAGAAAGGAATCTAGCTAATTTTTCACTTCAACTCCAAAGAGAACAAACAAATAACCATAAATCAAAAGAAAGAAAATATTGCCTTCTCATCTCTTCTGAAATTCCCCCAAATTAGGTTGCTTCAATAAAAGAAACTAAATTGTGAGAAATTAAGTCTGCAGAAGCAGATGTAAACAATAATGCTCAAAACCTTAAAAGTTATGTTTTTCAAATACACACTTTATTGTTCAAGATTATTGATGTAATTTTGTAAAGGAAGTTTAGCATTTGATTTTGATTGCATATTCAAATCATAAACAAATGCAAGTGTTTTTTTAGATAAGATAGATCACAGTGTTATCAGAATGAAGAAAATAACATTAATTCTGGAAATGTTTTTCACCAGACAATGCTTGCTTTGATAACAGAGCTCCTCACTGGATCTGAGTATCAGATTTTGGAGATTTGGATATTAAGAAAGAGATCTAACTAACTTACTGAACTAAATAATAAGTCTCATTAAGTGGGAGATTTTATCATGAAGGATTTCATTAGTAACACAATTAACACGGGAAATTGAAAAAATATTCATTAATGAATTTTATGTTAGAGGCATTATGTCAGATGAATGCATTTATTGCCCCTATAATCTTCACAACACATAATGCAATAGATGCTATCATTCCACTTTTGCTGTCAAAGTAGATGAGTCACAGGGAGACTGTGAACTTGCTCAAGGTCATGAAGTACTAAAAATCTCTTCCTGTTGGTGTATGTAACATCCTTCTTTCCTATATTTTCTTTTCTTTGATGTTTACATATCTTGCTAGTCCTTTTCCATGTCGGCTAGGGTCACTCTTCCCCTCAACATTCTGGTTCCCATGGACTCTCAGGTCGGTCCCCTGGCCACCTCCTCTCTGGATGACCTCATCCACAATTTCAATAGCTAATTAAAGACTAATAAACTCCCAAGTACACGTCCTCAGCTCAGACTCCACTGCAACAATCCATGTTGGATGTCCAGCTATCTCTGCAGCACCTCCACTTGAGTATACCCTCCAGACCTTCAATTCAGAACGTCTGAAGCTAACTTCATCATTGTCACTAAACCTACCCAACCAGTTGCTTCAACTCTGGGAATGGTCCTGAGCTCCCCACAGCTTTCCCTCACCACTCTCCATGTTCTATCCATCAAGTAGTCCTCTCAATTCTTTTTTATGTTTCAAGCTTATCTCCTTCCTTCTGTGCCCACACCTGCCGCTTTTATTCAGGCCCCACAGTTTTTTACCCGGGTTACAACAATAGCTCCTTAAATGGCCACCATGCCCCTAATGTAGGCCCTTTCTATCCTTTCTCCAGCGTGCAGGTAAGAATCTGGTCATGTCACTTCTTTTTTTTCCATAAAATCTTTTTATAAAGATTTTAATTTCCATACTAACAGTACAACAGAGTATGCAAATCAGTATCTCCCAATGACATCACTTTTATTCTGCTAAATTGAGAGAAAGACAAAGTGTGTTCTCTAGACCAGCATGTTACTTCATGACATAAAATAATAAGAAGAAACAATTGCTTCCCATTGCTTTCAGGATAAATGTCAAAAGACTTACCCATACAGCCCTCTGTGTTGTGGCTCTTACTTTCTTCCCAGCCTGTTTCCCACAACTCTCCTTAACATACACTGATTATTTGACCGATATGTATAAGTTCCAACTACATGCTAACTTCTCCAGACACACCAAACGTGTTCCCCAAAACACGTCGTGCCCTTTAGCGTCTCTGACTTTCTCTCATGTAGTCCTTGTGCCAGGAACACACTTTCCTCCATTGTTCATTCTTCCTTCTCAGCTGACACAATTCAAGTCAAGTGGCGCCTCTTAGGGAGTCTCTCCCAGCCCCCTCTACAATGGGATGTGTGCTGCCCATCTTCTGTACCCCAGCGCTCACTCTGCACCCCCTCTCCTCCTACAAACTTTCTGAGATCAAAGGGTCCAGGTTATTTAATGTTGTGTCCCCCACACTTAATGGAATGTCTGAAGCATAATCAGAGGCACTAAACATGTGTTTGTTGAATGAATAATAAACCAAAATTTAAACTTGAGGTTCTGAGATCTTAAAGGCTAGATACTTTCCACAGTAATATAATATCACAAGGAGGAAATCAAAAACAAAAAAAGAAAAAGAAAAATCTCCTAAGTGATGTTTTCAATCCAAAATAAGCAAATCAACAAAATGTCACTAGTTTATCATCAAACTGTCACTTAAGAAACCATTTACACTGGATATTTTTGCTATGTCATTAACAAATTCTTTACATAACAATAATGACTAATTAACTCTTAGCAAAATACCCAAGGTGACAATGCAGGCTACTGCTGTTGCTCAGCCATTCCCGTGGGCATATAGAATTCTGAACGGGATAAGTCTGTGACAGTTGTCTCTGATTTGAACTGAAACCACCTCTCCAGGCCAAAGGCCGCAGGCTGAGTGCTGCACAGCAGCCAACAGGATGCACTCAAACAAATCACCAAGAGGAACCTCACTTCTCCTCATTTTATCATTTTTAATAATATATGAAAGAGAAAGAGTTAACACAATTAAAATGAAAGAATGTCATTTTATTCAAGTTTGTGATGATTTCACAAACACTGGGAATAAGTCTGAAGTAGCACTCTAAACTATGCATTTGTGAAATGGGAGGTGAGATTCAGAACTGGCTAGTGACCTCTAAAACAGATTGGAGAGTGTCATAATTCTCTTTCACTCGCCATCAGGATGTGGCTAAATGCTCACGCAGATGTCAGCCATGCCTGAGGGAAGCCTGCTGGCCTTCCCACTGTTCTCCTGGTAGCACCTGCTGAAATGGTATGTAAAGTCTATTAGAAAACAACCACCCTCTGAACCCCATGGCACAGTCACAACCTCAGCCAGCCCTGGGAAAGAGAAGTTGTGTTTCCCCCTGGTTCCCAGGCTAGGACAATGTAAGCATAGAGGATGTCAGGCACCACCCCAAAACCTGGAAAGGGAGAGAAGGAGGAAGGAAGCAGAAATGAGAAAAGGGGTCTCCAAGGTCGTTCCACTTTTGTTTTTATCTCCTTCCCTGCCATGATCGTGGTTTATTTACATGTGTCAACAAGTAAATTCCTCTTTCTGTGTTTTTGTTTGTTAGTTTGTTTGTCTGCTTGAGTTGGTCTCATTTCTGTCATGACCAAGCAAAGGTGCTGCTACAGTACCCAGGACTTCAGGAGATTCGATGAATTTTATTGATTACATTTTTTGCTTTCCAGAAGTAACTGTTGGGGGTGGGGTGGGGGTAGGACCAGCCTTTTAAACAGTTTTCATATGCTTGGGACATAACTGATTTCTATGCTCTTGTATCACCCAGGCTCAAATACAATAGACTTCAGGAATGCCTGCCGATCTGCCTGTTGACTACACGGCCAGAAGAATTCTGAAGTTCAGAGTATGAAACCTGAGTGCTGGATCCCATCTCTGCTACTCCGTAGCAAAATAACCTACAATAAACCTACCCCACACTAATAAAATAGGTAAAACCCTCTAGTGCCTTGTCAAGGGGCTCTTATAAGGATACAGTAAAGTGGGTGATGTGCTTGTATTTTGTACAACCATGAGTAAGTTACTGCTACTGATTACTCATATTCCCGAAGGTTTAACCTTTGAACCTTTGATATCATCTATATAAATTCCCTCTCATAGAGACTAATCTATCTGATTGTCTTCAACTACCACTTTCCTGCTCCTGGCTCCCAGCTTAGTACTTACTTTCCTTTCTTCTCACTGGAGCTATAGTCTCATAGCTATTTCCTTTTTAAAATCCTGACATAACTTCAAACTCAGCAAGTCTAAAATCAGACTTCCCCCAAATCCATGTTCTCTCTCATCTCCCCTCTCTGGCTTGGGTCTGCCCATCCTCTACTGGAGCCTCCTTCCATTCATTCCTCTCTGTCAATCCAACCCAATAGTAAAACAGTTTCTATTGGGGGGGGGGGTATCCCTATAAGTTTTCTCTCATACCGTATTGCTCTCATCTCACTGCCCCCATGCAATGCTAAACGATCATCATCGTAGATTACTTTGTCCTAAATCACCTAGTTTGATTTTCTCCCCACTATCAATGTCAGAATAATCTTCTTCAAATCTTTCTCCCTGTAACTCATTGATAAAAATACAAATTTATATATATGCATTGCAACTCTGCAATGTAAATGCTTTTATTTGGTTTTTTTAGAAAGATGTGGACATTGAGACTGAGAGATATGAAATGATTTGCCCTAGATCACATAGCTATGATGTGGAAAAGCAGAGTTGAACCATAGTAGTCTTCCTCCCTAACCAATAATGCTATGCTTTCCACTAACGTATCCTATCCCAGTCCTTCCATCAAGGGCTGTGTGGCTTCCTTTTGCTCACAAGCATCTTCCTATTTGTCCCTTAGCCTTCAATCTTCGTCTTCTTATGTCATGTATCAATGGCATTATGTATGCCAAGGAGATTGTGAGAAGGTAAGGTTCAGGTCTTCAAGTCTTTCATCTTTTTTATTATTGTTTACTCTCAAAATAAAGCTGAGCATAGGGAGGAAAGAAGGAGAGAGGAAGGGAGGGAGGGAAAGAACAAAAATGATGTCAATTTTCTAACATTCTTAAAGGAGACAAGATGCATTATCATCATTTCTCAAAGTTCGGTCTGTAGGTCACCTGCAGCAAATCTCCACGGTGAGGGTCCCGGGCACCAGCGCCGCTGATCCTGGTGCAGGAGCTCGGCCCTGCAGGAGGAGCCTGGAGTGATTCTTACCCCCACCACAGAATGCACATCACTGAAACCTGGAGTCTCTCCACATTCTTGCCAACAAAAAAAGAGTTTTTAAATAGCATATTCAATTTATTCCCTGCAGAGAGTAAACACTTTATAGGAAGTTCGCCTAATTCCAATGACTGTCAACAGATGAGACTATCACATTTTTCTCTTTTTCTCATTCTCACTGAGAGAAGGTTTCTAATTAAAACCTCCCACTGATCTAACAATGAGTCAGGTTCAGGTACCTACACTGTCTTACTTCCTTTCTTGATGTTGTAAAGGAAATGTGACGAAAAGTAAAGTGAAACCTTACACAAAAATCCAATTCATCACTAAAACACTCATCTCATTTTAAATAAACCTCACCTTCCTCATTTTTCTACTTATATATGCTTCACGTTGCATCCATTTTACTAGATCTAGTGTATTCAAAATAAATCACATCATTTGTCTTCCTCTTATATTTCAGAGAAATGACTTCATTATTGTTCCCATGCCCACGACCCTATTTTGATGCTCTCATCCCACACAAATAATTTTAGCTTCAGTCTCTCTTTTGAAGACAGCACAAGAACATGCTGTCAATAGAACACCTCATGGGCAGATTTTGAAACGACGTGCTCAAGTTGCTATTTTAGTTTGGGGATACAACCAGTTACTAAGGCAGGGGGAAGCCTCCTGATGGTGTCAACTTGACCCATCTCTGTAATTTTAAAAAGGGGGTGGGGGTCTTGCCACATACCTTAAGTCTATTTTGTTTTTTGCTTTTCAATAGGATAATTTTGTCCTCAAGAATTTACACACTCTCCCCGTGGACACATCATAAAGTGGTCAATTTTCAGCCCTTCCATCTAGCTGTCACTAAAGAAAGACTCGATCTTAGCAATTCCAACTACAACACACATTGCAATGTAATGGGAGATAACACTGGCTTAGGAATCAAGTCCAGGATCTTATTTGCAGCTTGGTCACAACCATGGGGCTTTTCTCTAATCCCTCCGGAACTCATTTGCTTCTCTATGAAATGAGAAGAATAGACTAGATCAAGGGCTACACATGTAAAGCTTTTTCTTAAAGAGCTAAGCCAGTGAGCAAATGTGGCAAGCAAAGTGATCATGTAAGACAACCAGGAGTAGTGGAAATTACAAGGAACTGGATTTTTATGTCCTCTCACAAAGCATTCCAATTAAAAATAATTTTAAAACATCGTGTTAGCCAAACCTCTGGAAGTCCAACTCAGCCCACACACCACTTAAAATCTCTAAACTAGAGAGTTTTTAAAGCACCTTCCAGCTTTAACCATATAGGATTCTAAAATTGCCAGTAATAATAACTTAAACCACCTTATAACATAGATAATAATGTGAACATTTATATGTTGATTTTTATATACCAAGCTCTTGGCTAAAGACTTTACTTATATAAGTAACTCATTTTAATACTCACAATGATTCAGTAAAGTAGGTGTATTTTTACAATCCTTTTCCAGAGGAGAAACTTGAGGCCCAGAGAGTTTAAGTAACTTGTCCATGTTAATCCACTTAAATGTTTTTATACATAAAAATCATCATTTCAAATAAATAAGCTCTCTACCATAACAGATTAAACATTTTGGCCACACATTTACCATTTCATTCAGTGATTAGGTATAGATATAAAATTTCCCTGGTGATAGTTTGGAAATTTTGTCAATATGATCTTTCTCAGATTTACCATTATGTAAAGAACCTACCATATGTTTGACAACCCTACACGTTGACAGAGATCTTATTGGCCTTCATATAAGATGTTACTATGTGAAACCACAAATCTTTAATTGATCATTAGCATCACCTATATTAAACTCTGTATTTATTCCTTATAATTTCCTAACAAACAACGAACAAAAAAGAATGGTAAAGCATTATCAATAGAGCAAGGCAAGCTAAAACAATTTCATAATTTACTAAATATTCTGCTTACAAACATTAATCAAGAGATTTAATAAATGATAAAAGTAATATTCAAAAGTTAGGAAATGTTTTATATTGCAACATTATTTAATGTTCCACTAACTAAACATTAGCAATGTTTAAATGTTATTAAAAGTTAGTGTCCCAGGTTCGATTCCCAGCCAGGGTACATTCCTGGGTTGCAGGCCATAACCCCCAGCAACCGCACATTGATGTTTCTCTCTCTCTCTCTCTCTCTCTCTATCTACCTCCCTTCCCTTTCTAAAATAAATAATAAAAATAAAATCTTTAAAAAAAAGTAATAAATAATCCATTATATTTTTATGTCCCTATATCACTGAAATAGCATTGTGCGCTTGGGGGACTAACAGTTATTAGAAGCTAGAGAGTGAAAATAAGAGTAACTTTTCATTAAAAGTGAATTGTCTAAATTAATGATAATTTTTGAAATTGAAGAAAAGGTATTTTGTCAAAGTCATTGAAAGGTAATATAGTCATAGTTAGAGGTAGAATAGTCATAATTAGAATAGTAAGACTAAAAGGGATTTCTAGAAAACAGTGCATAGTGTTCTTTAATCCCTTTATTGAGCTATACTGCAATTGCAAGCAGATCATAGAAATTGACAATCATTTTAATTCAAAATACCTAATGAGTCAATCACTAAAATGTAATAGTTTAGATTTCTGGTTTCAGCCCCAACATGAAAAAGCTTAGAAGTGGTCAATTCCATCCTCACAACAAGAAAAGCTGAAGAAAACTAACATCAGTGACTTTTCTTGGTCAAACCCAGGAGGCAGATGCATTGAGAGACATAACTGAGTTCTGCTCACCTGGCGCTGTGGTCTTTGAAGCTATAAACTGGTGGGACCCTTAAACGGTAATTTGTGTAAACTGCTGGCACCCACGCATGGCCTAGCATGATAATGTGAAAGTTCAAGGGCCTGCTGTTTTAGGGAAGCTCTTACACTTTCATGAGTTTTACTCTCAGGAACCCCAACAGGTTCTTACAGTGAAGAACCAAGAAAGATGCCTGCCGGGCTCTGGCAGGAGCAGAGAGGGGCAACCCTGTGAAACATGCCCCATTCTGTAAGTGTGGGCTGCACATAATGACTTCCTTCCAAAGAGTATAGTATGGAAATTACGTGAAAATCCTGATGAGCACAGCCTCAGCCAGGAGGTCAAGTTTAGGTTCAACTTCAGTTAAGTCGGGTTGGTAGTACGCACCCTGACTTTGATGTGATAAAAATGTCTCCTACCCTCTGTGGCCTTCCTCTCCAAAACACATAACCCCAGTCTAATCATGAGAGAAACAGTGAACAAATTCAAACTGAAGGGTATCCTTCAAAGTACCTGAGCTATACTCCCCAAAACCATCAAGGTCATCAAAACCAAGGACACTCTGAGAGGTAAATGTAATGTTTTCTCTTACATGGGGTCCTAAAACAGAAAAAGGACATTAAGTTAACACTGAGTAAATCTGAATAAAATATAGACTTTAATTAATAATAATGTATCAGTATTGGTTCATTAATTGTGAAAAATGTACCATACTGATTTTAAGATGTTAATAATAGAGGAAATTGGGTGTGAGGTATATCAAGAACTATTCAAAATAAAACATTTAGTTTAAAAAATAAAAAGCTAATAAACATGAAATAATCTAATACCAGTAATAAAAAGCTTAAAATTAATGTAAAATGTTATTAGTGTGCTATAATAACTCAGATAATTATTAATTGACATTAGAAAATTGATTTTGTTCTCTCATTAAAGACCAATTTTCAGCTTGGTATGTGGTCTCAGAAAACTGAAAGTTCTAGTCTATTGTAATTTTATTGAAATGATGGTAGAAAGTAAAATTCCAATATGGCAATGCTATTTTCTAATATTTATACTATTTGACAAAACCAGTTATTTTAAAGAGGGCTTCTCATCCTATTTCTCCCTTATTCAAATTAACAAAGGTCAAGACTATATATCCCACTGTTTTTTTCACAATGAAAAAAATATATAATGGGATTTCTTTAATGAAATATCACATCCCCTCTCGGAAACCACAGTGCACTTTAGCATGAGAGACTGTGAAGTCCTCCTGTAAAGAAACTTCGGGTGGTAAGTGCACAGTGTTTCACAAAGCACACATTAACACCTGAAGGAACATCAGACTGCCTAATAATACAGTGCATTGAGATCATTCAGGAAAGATTTCAATCTGAATAATTTAAAATGTCTTCTTGGTCATGCCAGATGCTCCTGCCCGGCACCTGCCCAGCCTTCATACCCCTCTGCCATTGGTCCATCTACCTTTCATCGAGGATTCAGCCCGCATCTCACACTCCTTTACCATGTGCCTCTGCTCTTACAAAGCTCCTCCCTCTTCATCTGGAGATTAGTTTCATTTCCAAGATTTTGCTTAAGACTTTGTTCCTATCAGACTATTGAAAATGCCTCCTTCCTTCCCTCCTCCCAAATTCTACCCACCGTTCGAAGCCCAGCTCAATCACACTTTTGCACAAAGCCCTCTTGAATCTCTCCTGGCCCTAACCATTGCTACCTTGTCTTTCCTCCCTTAGTTCCTACCATCTATGAGGCCACTTATTACACAATGTCTGATTACTTTGCTCAGTATCTCTTAAAATGTGTTCCACAGACCACCCAGCATTTATTTGATTTTGTTTTTCCTGACCATTTCTTAGTACTAGAAACCCACATGCCTCGGTGGAAAAAAAAATCAGTTTGCTGTTGTTTGTATATCTCTGAATACATGCATGTGTCTTTTTTAAGGCTATAATTCTTTGAAAGCAAAAATAAGCCTTTCATTTGGTGGCAAGTTACAAAATGCAATGCTAACATTTGGTGTATGGTAAATACTCGTTGCCATGACATGTTCCTGAGCAGTCGTGTTTCAGGAATTCCAAAATAATCTGCTTATACAAGGAACTTGTTTAAAAATCTTTCTTCCCCCAAGCAGAAGCCAAGAGTGTGGAGTCTGCAATCTCCAACCAAAATTCCAGTCCCAGACTCAGATCCTGGGGAGGAGATGTTATCAACTAATGTGTGATATCTCAGAGACAGGTGTCATTAACCACAAGAATAATCTTTGTCCAGGCTCCTGAGCTTTCTCTGAGCTCTCTCTGAGCTCATTAATGGGGTCTTGTCATCTCCAAGTTCATCCCAGCTCTTATGTAAGTCCTTATTTATACAAGGTCTGTCCATATGGTATCCAGCCATACAATATGAAAAAATAGAGACCTTTATTGAAGAAGATACAAGTAACACGGTACATAGGACAATGGTGCCTCAGTCCCCTTCAAAATAGGCACCTTGGGACCTCACACAGTTCTTCCAATCACCATCAACTACCCCATCATATTTTTGTGAATCTCATTGACAGTCCGAAATCTCTTCCCTTTCAAATGTTATTTCAGTTTTTGGAAAAGCCAGAAGTTGCAGCCTACCAAATCTGGGCTCTAAGGGGGCTGAGTCACGGGTGACTTGATGTTTCACAAAAAAACTACATGAAAACATGATGCATGAGTGGGCATATTGTCACAATGAAGTTGCCAATCACCAGTTGCCCATAGCTGTGGCCTTCTGAATCATCCAAATAGTTTCCATGGAAGAAGGCTCAAGCTTAATACAAAATTTGATGCAGATTCGTTACTCTGCTTACTCAGTCATTTTTAATGCAACGGCCACAAAGTATACATGCTTACCGAGTGGCCCCACTGACAAGTATAGTGAAGTCAGCATTGTTCACACATGCACATTCCAATTCACTCTCCTTGGCTGCCAGGCTACATCAGTGTTGTGCAAACCATTCAGATTATATTAACACTGGCTGGACTTTTTCCAGACAGACCACGTACATGGGTCTGTACAAGTCACTAGTTTTAGCTATTATGTAGGTAGCTCACATTCTTCCAAACTTTATTCAAACAGCAAGTCTAATAGAAACATGAAGAATGATAAGTGAAAGTATTTTGTAAAAAAATAATAGAAGTCAAGAAAGAAATAACTTTAACACATGACAGAGCAAGTGACTAGGAAAATGTGTAGTATCCTGCCAGCAAAGGTGAAGGAAAATTTATTCCTTTGTGGACAACCTCAAAATCTGTATGAGGGATTAGCATCCTCAAGAAACTGTATAAATTCTAATAGGATGCCAATTATCAAAAGGAAAAAAATAAGAAGTATTGGTAAGGATGTGCAGAAAAGGGAACCCATGGGCATCATTAATGGGGACATAAATACAGAGCCATCATGGAAAATAGTATGGCGTTTCCTCAGGGAATTGTTTTAAAAGCTACCATATTATTCAGCTATCCCATTTCTGGGTATATATCCAAAGGACATAAAATAACTATCTCAAAGAAATATATACACTCCCACTGCAGCATTATTCCTAATAGCTGAGTTATGGGAACAAAATGTGTCTATTGCCTGACAAGTGAATAAAGAAAACGTGGTATACATTTACACAATTAAATGTCACTCAGCTACATAAAAAGAAGGAAATCCTGTCATTTGTGAACATGTGTGAAACTGAAGGGCATCATGCAAAGTAAAGTAAATTAGACACAGAAAGACAAATACTGTATGGTATCACTTACATGTGGACTCTAAAAAAATAAAGTCAAACTCACAGAAACAGATTCTGGAACGATGGTTACCAGGGGCTGGGGAATGGCAGACGGAGGAGATGGTGGTCAAAGGGGAAAACCTTGAGTTTTAAGTAGATTAGGTTCTGAGGCTCTAAAGTACAGCATAATGACCCTAGTTATTAATGTATCGTATACTTCATATTTGCTAACAGTGTAGCTATTCAGCATTCTCACACATAAAAAAAGTAACTGAGCTGACGGGTGTGTTAATTAACTGTGGCAATCATTTCACAGTGCATGTAAGTATAAAATTGTCATGTTGTACACTTTAAATACATACAATTTCATTTGTAAATTATACCTCAATAAACTCAGGGGGATTTCAACCACACTTTCAAAGTTGGGCAATTAAAAACATCTTCAACCACAGGCTTAGCTATCAGCCTCAATTAGAGGATAAACTGCTAGAGATTTCCATGTTAAAAATATCTTCATTTAACAAAGCATCATGGATGGCTTAAAATTTGGCCAAACAACCCAATGTGAAATGTGTGTAACATCAGTTTTTAACACTTAAGTTATGTAGCACAATAAACTGAGGCCTTAAAATCTAACAGGAAAATCAGCATTACTTTTCAGTTAATGAATTGTTGTCCAAAAGTTAAAAAAAAATCAAATTCACAAAGTCTAGGAATAGTGAATTTCAAGAGCATTCATTGGGTGATACCACCACCTCAACTGTCCATTTATTTAAAAAAATATTTATTGTTTATCTGCTATATGCCAGACATGATTCTGTGAACTGGTGATACTGCAATGAATTTTTTAAAAAGCTAAAAAATAATTTCTATCCCTATGGAGCTGCCATTCTGGTGAACACTTTGAGTATTTTTATCATATTCACCCAGAGCTGGGCTCAAAGAAACTCAAAATGAAGGGAACATCAAAATAAATTTCACTCTCTACTAGAACTCTGTACTTTTTTCTTTCTAGTTTATTTAAACCTAGAATAGAGCAAGTGACACGCTGAATCACTCCTCCCTCCCAAACAGCATTAGCTACCAACTGAGCATCTTTGGGTAAAAAGAGAAGATTAGAACCCATTTGAAAGAAAGCTTTTCTCTCGGGGACATTTGAAATGTACAGTCAAAGTAGTTGATCCCATGACAGCATTTAATGGAGTAATGAGTGAGTCACAGTCATCGGAACTTCTCCCACCCAAAGGTATTCTACACTGAAGTTCTTGCTCGTTTATTTCCAGAAGTGTCCAACTCAGCTTCAGGTCTTATCTTTGGAGGTGGCGAAAATGGTTGGTGGGATTAACTGAGTCAGCTCTCTCTCAGCACAGCCCCCCCCCCGCCTCCACCTTTTGCCTCTATCAAAGTCAGCACTTTCTCTCCATCTTGCATTCTCTCTCCACCTCATTACACTCCCTGCAAATATGGTGGAAGAGCATCAGTCCAAGTGCTTCCATTTCAATTATGCCTCTAGAAATGGAATTAGACTGTAAAGTTTTTAAATGCATAAATTCAGCAATTTTTTGAAGATAGTTATATCTGAAAATGTCATTCTGAGGTTATTAAAGAAACTGCTTAAATAAATTACAATATAATCAAATTGCTGGAAAAAGAATAGGCAATTGAAATTAGAAAAATTCAGTTAATTGGTCTACTGAGATCTATTATTAAAATGAACCTGTAATTATGGGACCGATACACTTCATAAAATGACCCATTTTTATTTGCTTCTAGAATTGGCTTATTCTGAGGTTTATATATGCTTGAGTAAAACAAACTAGAAGCTTCCATTTTTGCATCTAGAGTTTCCATGTTCTGGTTTCATGAGCAAGTTGCCCTTACTAACGTCCTCTCAAATTCCTCCTTGACTCTCTCCCTGTCATCTCTTGCTCTTACTCCTCCAAAACGTGTAACCTCAGTCTTAGTTACAGGGGCATCCAACCTAAACACGGGATCTGTACCTACTTGCCATGTAAAGACTTAAAATGTTAAGTCTCAGTTAAGTCTCTGAGTATAATGTTATACTCAGACATCTTCCCATTCACTTAGAAACATCTGACACACTTTTGCCTTTCTTGGGGATACTCAGAGCAAATGTATTCATCACCACATGACAAACTGAGCTACAAACAAATCACAGAAAGCAGCTAAGGGTTTCTACTAACAGATGCATATTGTTTCCAGGGCAGTGGTGGAACTTAGACTCTTGAAAAAGCAGCCAATGACTTCTCTGACTTCCATCTATGAAAGGCAATCCTAGTCCTGCCCCCACCTGTGACCCCGCCCCTCATTCTGACTCTCCTTAGCTTTTGGAGATTGTCTTCATAGCATTTACCTCCAAGTGAAGGTGCATTACTTGTGTAGCTCTAAACTCCAGAAAGGCAAGAATTTTATATTGTTCCTGCTATAGACACAGCACCTAGAAACATACCTGGCACATAACAAGGACTCCTTCCCAGATAAGAAAAAGCTAAAAGAGCTCCTCACCACCAAACCAGTTTTGTACAAGAAATGTTAAAGGGATTTCCTTAAGAAAAAGAAAACATATGAATGATAAAGTGGCAATAACCACATACCTATTAATAATTACTTCAAATGTAAGTAAATTAAATGCTCCATCAGAAGACACGGGGTGGTTAAATGGGCAGAACCAGAGCCATGTATGTGATGCCTCTAAGAGACACACCTCGGATCGAAAGACACAAACAGAATGAAGGCAAAGTGATCAGGAAAGGTATTTCATGCAAATGGAAGTGACAAAAAAAGCTGAGGTAGCAATACTTACATAAGACAAAATAGACTTTAAAACAAAGGAAGAGACGAAGAAGGACATTTGATGTGCAATAGTCGAGACTTGGAGGCACCCTAAATGTCCATGGATAGAACATTGTCTAAAGAAGATGTGGTGCCTATATACAATGGAATATTACTCGGCAATTAGAAAAAAGAATGAAATCTTACCATTTGCAACAAGATCTTACCATGTGGAACCCCCTAGAGCAGGGGTTCCAAACTCATTTTCACTGGGGGCCACATTAGCCTCAAGGTTGCCTTTAGAGGGCCGAATATAATGTTAGGACTGTATAAATGTAACTAGTCTGTAACAGGTCAGCAAGAGCTCAGTGCTGCTGCCAGGTAGAAGAATGGTGCCCGGCCAGATAAAACAAGGTGGAGGGCAGATTCGGCCCGTGGGCCTTGTGTTTGCCACCTGTGACCTAGAGGGTACTGCGCTGAGTGAAATGTTGGAGAGAGAAAGACAAATGCCACATGGTTTCACTTATGTGTGGAATTTTAAAAACAAGACAAACAGAACAGAAACAAACACATAGATACAGACAACAAACTGAATATTGGCAGATGGGAGTGGGGCTGGGGGACTGGGTGAAAAAAAAAATGGAAGAAATTAAGAAGTACACATTGGCAGTTCCAAATACTCTCCTGGATATAAAGTACAGCATAAGAAATATAGTCAGTACTAGTGTAGTAAGCACGTATGGTGCCAGGTGAGTACTAGACTTATTGAGGAGACCACTTCTTAAGTTATATAAATGTCTAACCACTGTGTGGGACACCTGACCCTAATATAATACTGAATGTCAACTGTAATTGAAAAACTAAAAATAATTAATTTAAAAAACCAACTGAAAAGGAACGCATAGGCTCTATACATTTTTATTAAGTAAAGGAAGAAATAAAGGATAAAAAGGAAAGAATAGTAAGAAAAATTGGTTTTGGGGTCAGAAAGACCCGAATTGCAACAGAGTTTCATTACTTCTTTTGCTGTTATTGCTTCTGTTATTTCCAGATTTATTGAGATATAATTGATAAATAAAATTGCAAGATATTTTAAGTGTACAGTGTGATGATTTGATGTACATATGTATGCATGAGAAAGGATTCTTCCCATTAAATTATTTAATATAGTCTATCACCTCCCATATTAAGACTTTTTTTTCTTTTCAGTGAGAACATTTAAGATCTACTCTCTAAGTTTTAATTACACTGAGCAGTGTTATCTACATCACCATGTTCTACTTTAGATCTTCAGGACTTACCCATCCTACAACAGGAAGTCGTCCCCTTTCCCCAGCCTCTCCCTGTTTTCCCCACCTCAGCCCCAGGCAACCACTTCTCTGCTCTCTCTTTCCATGAATGCACCATCTTTTTATTTAACATCGCACATGAAAGTGATATCATGCATTAATTGTCTTTCTCTGGCTGACTTATTTCACTTAGCATAATGCTTTTCAGGTTCATGCATGTTGTCACAACAGGACTTTCTTTTTTAAAGACTGGATAATAACTATTCCATTGTATATATAAACCACATTTCTTTATATGTTCATCTGTCAATGAACACTTGGATTGTTTTTATACTTTGGCTATTGTAAATAATGCTACTATGATCGTGGAAGCAAAGATATCTCTTAGCAATAATGATTTGGTTTCCTGGGTAGATACCCAAAAGTGGGTTTGCTATATCATACAGTAGTTCTACTTTTAATTTCTTGAAGAAACTCCATGTAGCTTTCCATAGCGGCTGTACTAGTTTACTGCCTCTTAAATGAGCTTGAGCAGATTTGGGAAGTTCTCTGAGTCTCTGTTGCCTTATCTATGAAATGAAATCAATCCTCTCTCCCTCTCTCCCACAGAGTTGATCTAAGGATTAACTGTGATTATTCAGGTAAAATCACAGATCCATTAATCATTATTCCTGGACCATTACATACACACGTTTATTATACAACTCTTACTTTGTTTTACATAAGTATTTCTAAAGGTACAATAACTATTAAGAACATGTCCATAGCTGATGAGTGCTTGTTGAATTTGAAAGTAAATTACCCTGCTCTCTGTTGCTTTTTCTACTTATCTAGGGAATTACTTGTCGACTTGAGTATCATAATCAGTTGTGCAATTTGAGGCAGGTAATTTATTGCTGATAATAGCAATCATATTTGTAAGTGATTTGCATTTTAATATAGAATAGAATGGAGTAAATTCAAGTTGATCCCCACAATCACTTCATGCTCACTCACTAAGCCTCCGGAACGCTCCCCTGAGTGAGAGAGACTGCAGTGAAAGTACCACATACACAGCTGTGTATCACCTTCACCGTTGCCCACAAACTAATGTCTGGCTGGTGAGCAATATCTATTATGTTTCTGAAGGAAACAAATGTTGGGACATATTTGGAGGTCTTTGAGGAATTGGTATCTGTGGGAATAATGTGTATGTGGATCTCCTAGACTGGTGACAGATGGGGACAAAGAAGCATGGGCATGGCTAACAAGACAAAGGATAAAACTGGCCATTTGTATGTCACCCAGAACGTATTTTAAGTGAAACTACAATTATGCTATTGTATAATGGAAGTGAAAGAAAATTTCTATACACAAAAATCAAAGAACAAGGTAAATGTGTATTTGGCTAGATAATCCTTCTTCTTTTTAGTTGGTGAAGTTCACTACTTCAACAGGAGAAGGAGTATGTCTGCATGCCTATTAGGGTATGAAAAGATTTTCTCCTTGGCCTAGGAATGGACTACTGAGACTGTAAGCTGAGAACACAAAAGCATAAATTACCTGATAATTGGGGACCAACAGTCCCTCATAGGTTTATTAGGAAACAAATAAATGAGCTCTGCTATCTTCCAACCACCACTGCACCCCATTTCCAACTCTCCCCCTTTATATCCAGGAAGGAAAATGGGGCAGAGGATCATTAGAGAAGGTAGCTGTTGGCCTGCTCTCTAGGGAACCCCACGCTTACTCTCCTATGGCTGATATCAGACCTACGAGGTGAGGGGCAGAGACATGCCTGTCTGAAACTTGAACCAACTTCTAGATTATGCCCTAGCACTCAAAATTCTCTCTCCAAATGGTCTTGAGCCTGCTTTCAGAGCTTATACAGACTCCTTCCTTTGTTTAATTCTTCTGAGGAAAGCAACCCCTATACCCAGAGAGTGGCCAAGGGGTGGCTGTTTGCAGCAGGTGAAACAGAGCTTAAACATGTTGGCTAGAGTGATTACACACAGGTGCACAAGGCCACTGTCAAGGTGAGACAGATGCAGGACTGGAAAGATAAGAATGGTAGGTCTCGGGCCATGGATAATGAGGTGAGCAGGGACATAGTCCATCCTATGTCACCATGTCAACCTACAACATTACAAGAAGTTCAAAAATTCCAAATTCCAACCTGGTCTTGAAGACCATTATGAACATTTATCTATCAAGAAAAGTATATGGGATACACTTATTTAACCCTTTGTTATCTTGATATATAACTTCATAATATTTAGATGTAGGGTGTCTAGATTTCCCTCTGCCCTCCTGCCCAAGGACCCACAGATGTTTAGTGCAAGCAAGAGAAAGGTATCCGGGACAGCACATCAGCATTAGCCCAAAGATACACAAGAAACACTTGTCACTTTCAATCCCTTTTCTCCATCCTGCAACTCAAGCATGGGGATGTAGGAGAGGATGGAGTGTGAGGGAAAGGAAGGCAAATGGTATGTTCCAGGAGCAGAACCCCTCATCCCTCCAAGTCTTTCCAGCCCCAAGTCTAACCAGCAATGGGAGAAAGAATTTCCTTGAACAGATAAGAAAATGAATATTTTAGGAGTATAAAAGTTAGGAATCATTATGGGATTTGTCTGATATGAAATTTAAAAAAGGAAACATGTTTAAAAACAGTGATTTTTTAAAAATAAAAACATTATTGTTGGTCTGGCTGGTGTGGCTCAGTGGACTGCGTGCTGGCTTGTGAGCCAAAACATCATTAGTTTGATACCCAGTCAGGGCACAGGCCTGGGTTGCAGGCCAGGTCCCCAGTTGGGGCATGTGAAAGGCAACCAATTTGCTTGTATACTGATGTTTCTTCCCCTCTCTTTCTCCCTCCCTTCCTCTCTCTCTAAAAATAAATAAATAAAATCTTTAAACTAACAACATTACTGTTTGAATCTCACCAAATTCAGACTTTTCAGTAAACTATTTAGAGATGGCTTGAGCATGTCTATGTGGGTACAATTACAGTAGTGGCATGGACAAGACGCCCCACCCTGAATTCAGACTGGAACATGACCCACTGTCCGCCTTTGTGGTATTTCCTGCATGGGTCTTCAGTAACCAGGAGCATAACCTGGTTCTGAATTCCCAAATTTAGAAAATCCCTAGAGGAAAAAAAAAGAAATCTAAAAACGGGTAAAAGTGGGATGTAGGTATGAATTTTCTTCTGTGGTAAGATCATTGGCCTTTGTTTTCTGAGAGTTTAAAGGCACTCACTGCAGATCTGAAAGATAACCCCGTAGTGAAAGTTATGGAAATCATGTATTGGCCGCTGCTGACTGGAAACAGGTTGAAACAGAAAACCAGTGATCTGATCAGGATTAGTGTAACAGCTTGGTGTGGGAAGTAAGAGAAGAATAAAACGTTTCATTTTCTGAAAATTATGTTTAAGAAAGCTTATAAGAAATAACAAAAGGAAATAAAGGGGGAGAGAGAGAGGGAGGAACATGTGCACGCTACTGGGTTCATCCAGTTTGACAGAGAAGGACTTGTTCTCGAAGCTGCACAGAGCGGGGATCTGAAGCAGAACCTTTGTGCCCATTTGGCGTGCACCCCGCACACCCCGTATTAGCATATTCTCTAAGCTCCCAGCTCCTCTGGGATGATCACCACACACTACACTACTATTTGCTGTTTCTACGTGACACCTTGCCCTAACACATATATCATAATTTCGTAATTGGCTTTGAACGCCATTCTTCCTGATGCGTGCGTGAAGTGCAGATGGCAGCGGAAGCAAATTAGTTCTACACCAGTTCATCATAAGCTGTGAAATAAAAGCCTTCTTGCCTGAACAGGCAAGCATATGATTAGGAATATTAAAAAGTTCTTTGTAGTTGAGATAATTGCCAAGGAATATACTCACTGTCTGTGCTCAGTGCTCATCTGCCTTTTCTTCCCCTTTCACCTTTCCAGGTGTTGGCTCCAAGTAAGGCAGCCAGTTCTAGAAGTCGTTTGTCAGTGTGTCCACTATCCTGCAGTTAACTTGCTGCCATGACGCAGAAGCAGCACATTGATGATGGTCAGCAATGCCAAACTCCCTGCCTGCTCCTCAGACACAGGCCAGAGGCGTTGCTTCCTTCTCTGAGGTCATAATGCTTTGCACTGAGCAGACACTCCACAGACATGCTAATTCTACACATTCCATATCTCCCAAAGCAAACCACTTAGTAGGATGCACCAGGCTGCTGGAGCAATGTAGAGGTCAACTAAGAGATTTTCAATCACTAATATAAATGGAGAGGAACTATTATATTTATATCTCAAATAATTACAATTTAAGCTCTAGACAGAAAATAAAGGATAAATCCTGGGAATTTATTTTTCAAGTGACATTTTCTTGGAAACCACCTTGTGCTCACTGGTTCAGTATATTCAAAGGGGTCCCTGGCCCTGGCCAGTGTGACTCAGTTGGTTGGAGTATTGTCCTGTAAACTGAAATGTCATGGGTTTGATTCCCAGCCAGGGCACATATGAGAGGCAACCGATTGATGTTTCTCTCTCACCCCTTTCTTTCTCCCTCCCTTCCCCTCTTTCTTTAAAATCAATGAGCATGTCCTCAGGAGAGAATAAAAAAGGGGGAGGGAGTTCCAGGAAGAACACCAGGAAAACTTGGCCTTATGGGTTTCAATATTATCCAAATATATTCCTTTCACATTCTGTCAAGCTCTCAATCTGAAGGCACTACTGAAAGTTCTGACTCTATATGTGTTGGAACCACAGTACGCCAGATTTCAAAGCAAATGGAACACTTTAAAAATACCATGTCCATGAAGATAGGCTAAGAAGCTGGCCCAGGACCTCAAATCCAAATGTTCACAAATATAAGAAGGACATGTAAACGTGAGGAACTCAGGCCAGTATAAGCAAGCAACAGAGTGGATATCAGGACAACTACCAAGGCCCCATGAACTTGGAGTTAGGGAAATAACGAAAAGGAGTAGAGACAGTGGCATATAGGAAGGTGTAGCCCTGTCAGACCGACCAACCCCTGTGCGGCCCTGGCTGATGTCACGAGGAAATGTAGGAAATATTTGTCAAGAGAGACCACTATCTAGACTTATGTAAAATATCCCTATTTTGAAATATTAGCAACTGACCTGGGGTTTTTAACCTTATTATCACATTACCATGATGGTTATTATTGAAATGGCAGCTAGTGGAGCCCCCAGCTGGAGCATAGGGTGACTTCACCCTCGGGTTTAGCATGCATGAAAGATGTAAGGAGCAGAGTCTTCTGGTGCTTTATTCATGTGGAGTAAACTGAGGCACTGATAGGGAAAGAACTCATGTATCAGAAGACAGGTGGCCAAAGCACAAGAAGGTGTTAGAAAGTTAACAGGGGCCAGTAGAGGAGGGAATGAACATCCACTCCCTCCACACAACACGCACAAAGAACCTGAGCAGAGACCACACGGGCACCCGCAGGGGCAGAAGGAAGGGTGTTCACAGTTTTTCTTTTGTTTTTGTTTTCTATCATCACTTCTTTTTTGTGTTTTCATTATTGTTCAGGTACAGTTGTCTCCATTTTTGCCCCACCACACCCCCCACCCCATCCATCCCCATTTCCCACCCTCAAACCTACCCCCCTTTGGCTTTGTCCCTGTATCCTTTATACATGTTCCTTGATGGCCCTTCCCCTATTATCCCCTATTATTCCCCTCTCGCTCCCCTCTACCATCAGTTTGTTCTTTATTTCAATGTCTCTGGTCGTATTTTGTTTGCTTGTTTGTTTTGTTGATTAGGTTCCACTTATAAGTGAGATCGTATGGTATTTCTTTTTCACCTCCTGGACGCAGATTAAAACCACAATGAGATACCACTTCACACTGCTGAGAATAGCCATCATAAACAAATAACAAACAACAAATGTTGGAGACGTTGTGGAGAAAAGGGAACCCTGGTTCACTGTTGGTGGGAAGGCAGACTGGCGCAGCCACTGTGGAAAATAGTATGGAACTTTCCCAGAAAGCTAAAAACAGAACTTCCTCTTGACCCAACAATACCACTGTTGGGATTATACCCTAAGGATTCTATTATCACTTTTTAATCATCAAATCCATCAGTTACCATTTATAGCCAATAGTTGCTGAAAGCCAAGTATGAGACCAATGTAAGACAAACATAACATGCTCTGGAGGGACATACGCTCTCATAGGGAAAGAAACCGACAAGCCGGAAACACCAAGGGGCCATCCCTGAGAGCAGCCCCAGAGGGAGGCAGACACGGAGCTGGGATGGACAGAAGAACACAAAGGGTGTCGTGAAGTCAACGGGGAGGTCCAGTCCTCCCAAGCAGGGCTTCTCAATCTTTTATTTGCAAAGGAACCACCTGGACGTCTTGTGAAATGAAATTCTGATTCAGTAGTTCTGGGTAGGACCCAAAATTCTATGTTTCTGATAAACCTGCAGGTGGTGCTGATGCTGCTGGTCCTTAGAGGACATGCTGAGAAGCCAGGAGGCCTTGACTCTTCCTACGAATTTCAGTCCTCCAAGGAAAAAACAGAAAACTTCGATAGAACTGGAGTTGCTCAAGAAATGCACGACTGTGATCCTAGGTTTATGCCTTCATGAAGGTGAGGCTGGTGGTGGAGGGAGGGGCCACTCACCAGGATGAGGGGGAAATATCATGTGGATGCAAAACTGATTTCCGAGCACTCCATGCTCAGGTATAAGTCAGTGCTCTCTATGCTGGAATCCTAAAATGCACACTCACCACTTAGGTCCCGTATCAGATCTCCTAGGGCTGACAAACTATATATTAAGGTGAATATTTCATGGACTTCAGTTCTTCCTATCCCTGTGTCTAATTTCTAACTTATTTCCCTATTTGAGGACTATGGTTTGTGCTTCATAATCCTGATTGTTCCAGTTCTACCCAGAAGCACTAAGGTAGCCTTCCTGCCCAGGGCAGCTTCTTTTCCAGTGAGATACATTCACCCTAAGAAGCTCTTATCTAAGAAGCCCACTGTACCTCCTTTGCCCTGACTGGCCACTAGTTTCAGAGACTATTTAATTAAAGTGAGGGCCAGTGGCTCAATTTGTCACTTTCCCTGTGTCAGAGAGAGGAATCAGAGTCATGGGTCCCTGCCAGGAATGTCCTCGCTAGTGAGTCTCAGCCAAGCTGCGAATATATAGCATTTTCACTGGCAGTTGTTCCAACCCTTCATCGGGGATTAATTCCTCTGCAGGAGTCGTCTGCCTACCATGACAAAACAATTTTCATTCATCAGCCGTGAGCATGAGATTAATGAAAGCCCCAGTCTCATTGGAATGAAACACTAAACTCTCATTTGTGCTATCGATACTGGAGGAAAAGGGACACTTTTTTCCTCCTCCTTAGATTTCTGCTTTCAGCAATAAAATCAGATTTGACTTTCATAACGCCAAGGATGCACTTTTGGTTATGTGTTGGGTAAACAACAGCAGCCTCAGAAGGCAATGTATAAAAGCGAATTGCAGATGACATCCTCTTGTTTGTGTTCATTTTAAGGAATTCTTGGCTTTCTTTCCTCTAAACCTTTGACCCTAAAGCAACTACACAGTGTTAAAATGAAAGATTGTGGGGAAGATAGAGCATACATTTCTACCCTCAAAGTTTTCATCAACATGTAATTAGCTCATTCAAAATTCATGTATGTTTAATGACCCTGGAGACTGGGAGGGCCGTGCATAAGGAAGACCCCCAAAGACTGGCTCTCAGAGATTCCGCTCAGCCCTCGGATACTGGTGGCTCCTTAAATCCAAACCACTCCACACATCCTTCTCCCAAAATAGGGTCAACAAGGAGCAGAAATAAAACCACACGCATCCCATGCTTTCAGCATTCCTAACAGAGAGAGAAGAGCACAAGCTTCAAATTAACTAGAGACATGGATGCCGAACGACAACAGAGCTCCCTCCACCATCACCCGTAGCTCTGTCCACCAAGAGGACCAACGAGTAATGACATTTCAGGAGGAGTGAGCAAACCCAACACCCAGACTTTTGTCTCCTAATATTCTGCACCAAAGGCGACCAAGGCTCTTGGAAGAAGTGGCTCATTCCTGGTATGAGCAAAAAAGGTATAAGGTGAGCCTGGAGCACAGTGTACCAAAAGGTAAGGAAATGCTCAAAAATGGATGGGAGCATGTCAAAAGACACTAGTGCCGGTTTTAAGGGGTTCCCACTGGCCAAAACTGGAATATTTAGAGCATTAAAATAAATAAGGGCAGTGATGGATTAGAACCCAGTGGGTAAGAATATGTGAGTCTATTCACACTGATAGTAAACAGGTGCATAAATAAATATATAAACAAAGGAGAAACAAAGAATCTTTCTTACAGAAAAATGCTGGCTACTAACTATAGAAAAAAATCATCCTTTTGCAAGCATAACTTTAAAAATTGATCTAGGCAAACATCGATCGGTGGTTCATCTTGGGTGTAGAAGTTTGATGGATAACAAGATAATTACATAGCCTCAAAGTATCTCCCAACACATTATTTATTAATTATTATAGGAAAAATGACTATATGGGAGAGAAATTAGATAATACCATAAAAAGGGATCAAATTAATATCACAAACAGGGGGACATGGACATCATAAGATTTCAGATATGACAACCCCAGAAAGATAAGACATATCAGTTATACAATATCCCTGTCAAAAATGCATAACCCGAATCTAATCATGAGGAGACATCAAATCAGAATGTGCTGATACAAAAGATGAAGAAGGAATTCTATCAGGTCCCTTTCAGTACCGAGCTCTGATGGTTCTAAGGAAATGGATATTATTTTAAATAAGCGTGCGGCAGTTTGCTACCAACCTATAAACCTCTCTGCTCCAGAGCACCTTCCATTTATGCCAGATAATCGCCACAAATCCCCCTGAGCCTTGTGTAAATATAACTCTGGTAGGCATCTTTTATCCAAACAGGACACTTTGGGAAGTGAAGGTGCCCTGATCGTGATATCAAGACAACAATTAAACCACAATGATCCAGGGGAAAGCAAGGCATACACTGGTCTTCTTCATTTGCCGTCATTACAGCTGACTTTTGTGGTCCTCACTAGGAAGCCTCCTGCCATTTCCCCACATGAACTCTGTGCTGCAAGTAAACCAGTCCCTTCGCTGGCTCGCAAACATACCTTTTGTCTCTGCTAAGAGATTAACCTCCCCACGTGCTAAGGTAAGTGTCTTGTATCTGACAGATGTGTTCTATGCCAGGCATTGTTTTCATCTCTATAAGCATATTAATTATTTTAACCCTTATAATAACCACATGAATTAAGTACAATTATAAACTCTCATTTATAAATGAGGCAACTAAAATTTGTCCAAGATTGCACACCTATTGGGAGATGTGTGACCCAGGAGTTGGAACCTTTGAGTTCTTCTCCGGGGTCACCTCCGGCAATCACCGCGCATGCTGCCTGGTTCAAATCCCACCTTGCTGACCAGAAACCTCCCTGTCCTCTGTCTCCACAAGACCTCGGAACCCATCAGATCAGATGTATTTTAGCTGCTTGTTTCCCTGTTCACTCACACTATCTTACAGCATTTCATAGCTCAGTGTCTTCTTTTCCTCTCTTTTACCATTATTCATCTTGTTATGTGTTTGTGTCTTACCTAATTCCTAAAAGCAGAAGTCATTCACTCATTATTATTGATTGACTGCTTGGTTTTCTTACAGTTTCATTATTATTGTTTTGTTAGTTGTACAGTTATATATTCAATTACTTATACATATAATGAATGACATATTTGAATACCTAGTAAACTTCTTTCAAAATATATCCATGTTTCACTTGCTTTGGAATGGTCTTCAATTAGATTAGATTTTCTTTTTTGGTAAAAGGAATCCACTGCGAAATCAAAATGTATTCATTCATTCAGCCCACAAGTATTTAGAGAACATTTATTATGTGGCTATGTAGTTATGTACTATGCTAGGCAGTCAGAATATGGATGTTGAGAATATACCTCCTCACAGACCTGTGCTAAACAGACTGAGAGCTAAACAGATTTCTGGGACAGTGTGTTGTAACAAAGGCTTTCGTAGAGCTGTAGTAAGAATATTGCAAGAGCCACAGGCACATTGAACATTAGCTGGTAGAAGCAGGGAAGCTTCCAGAAAAAAAGGCACATCTGAGGTTAATCTTAAAACTTGACTTGAGAGAAGCTAATGGATGCATTTCAAACAGAGACCTCAACAGATCATCATGTGCAAAATAAAAACGGAGTCTATGCAGTGGCGAAGTATGGTTAGGCTCCCTGCACTGGTATGCACAGGCTGTCAGGAGAACGAGTCAGGGACGAGACTGGAGGAGAAAACAGAAAACCATGGAGAGCTTTACATGCCTGTGGATCAGCAACCTCTTCCGTGTTACTTCACAACCATGGCTTCAAGAAACAGCTCCACACGAGCTTCAGGTCACTTTGTAGTGATGGAAACACTGTGAGCTTGTGCCATCTTCGGCCTTCCACCCCGGGTTTTCCCCCGCACCCCAGTGTGGGGCACTGGAGCAAGACCACTCTCTCACCTCTTAAGTGTGTGCAGCTCAGAAACATCTGTATGGAATGGGGATTATAGATCCCTTAGGACAATGCTCATCTAGGGGAGGGAGTCCCTAAATGCTTCTCCTATTGTTCTCTGGTGGTGGGGATTCTGCAAGCCACTCCAGACACTCCTCAGAAGGCCCCGGAAGGCCCCAGGACGGACGGAATGTTGGCTGCCCATGGCAGTAGTTGGTGCAGCTTTGTGTGGCTGTATCTGCTTCCCCCTTCCCCATTCCTCCCTCCCTCCCTCCTGCCCTGAGATTACCGCCCCAGTAAACTGCCTGTGCCCACGTCCTTACTTCACACTGTGTTTTGAGAAGAGCTTATGCTCACGCACCAGACTAGAATGTTTGATTTTATATGTAAATGCTACAGAGAACCATCGGCTTGTTGTTAGCAGGGCAGCCGGATGATTAGCTCTCCAGTCGCAGGAGGGAAGGATCGCTGAAGGCAAGCCTGAAGTCTGGAAAATGAGATAGGAACAATTTCTTCATGTCTACAGCAACATAAAGTTACTGAACAAACCCAGGAGTCATATCGATTTTTTAATGAGAATATAGCAATAATAACCTTAAAAAATAGCTAACCAGATGGTGCATTCCAAGTGCATTTTAGGAAAATGAAATGTGCAGAGGCCAGCTCTGGCTCCAGCATGAATTATTATGGCGTCTTCTTCACCTTTTCCTGTGTTGATGTTCTGTTCAGCAACCTTATAGTAGCAGCAGTATGCTGGAAAATTACCTTCTCGGGGAGAAAAACGTCCAAATACTCATTTGTAGTGCTTATTTGCTGAATCCTGTGCTGGGAATAGGCAAACCAGGGCCAATTTCTAACTGCCAAGGGTTTAATAACTGTCTCACAAATTTTCTAAATATTTATTGGGTTTGCCAAAAAGTCCATTTCAGTTTTTTCCATAAAATAAAAGACACATTTTTCATTTTCACCAATAGCTTTATTTCTTAATTGTTGTTCGAGTACAGTTGTCTCCATTTTCCCCCCACCACTCACCCCCTCCCTACCCATCCCCACCTCCCACTCTCGACCTTACTCCCTTTGGCTCTGTCCATGTGTCCTTTATATGTGTTCCTTGATGGCTCTTCCTCTCTTTTCCCCCATGATCCCTCTCCCCCCTCCCTTCTGGTTACTGTCAGTTTGTTCTTTATTTCCATGTCTTTGATTATATTTCTCTTCCTCAGACAAAGGTTTGATCTCCAAAATATATAAAGAACTCACATGACTCCATTCCAGGAAGACAAAAAACCCAATTAAACTATTGGCAAAGTACCTGAACAGACAGTTCTCCAAGGAGGACATACAAAGGGCCCAGAGACATATGAAAGGAACTTCAGCATCACTAGCCATCAGAGAGATGCAGATTAAAACCACAATGAGATACCACTTCACACCAGTCAGAATGACCATCATGAACAAATCAATGAACAACAAGTGCTGGTGATCATTGTAGAGAAAAGGGGACCCTAGTGCACTGTTGGTGGGAATGCAGACTGGTGCAGCCACTGTGGAGAACAGTTTGGAATTTCCTCAGAAAACTAAAAACAAAACTGCCTTTTGACCCAGCAATTCCACTGCTAGGATTATACCTAAGAATCACCAATAACTTTACTGATTTAGATATTTTGAGTATGCCAGCTATCTCCTGCTATTGGCTTCTAGTGGGTAGAGGCCAGAGGTGCTGCTGAACATCTTCCAGTGCATAAGACAGCCCCAGAGCAAAGAATGATTTTGCCAAAATGTCAATAATACCAAGAAAATTTTCAATCCACTTTTGAAACATTCTATCCGTCACACAGCACCTCCTCCATACACTACACAAATCATTTTTTGCATTTCAGTTGCCTTTTACCTTTCTTTAAATAATAAAGCATAATACACCAAAAATGTTGCATATTTTATTCCATCATCAATATTAAAATGGCTGCACAAAACCACCAATTTTGATAAAACTTTTTGAAATGCACACTGATATAACAGCTGTCACAATACAATCTAACAAAATTGTTTCACATGAAATTAGAGACAGCTAAGTGCTACTAGAACCATCTTACAGAAGAAACTGAATGAACATTTTGGCCCTCTCTCCACCACACCACTGCCACCTCCCGCAGGAAAGGCCCCTGGCTCCTTAGAACTCTGGCAGCCAAGGCTCTTTCATCTCTTTCAAAATGCACCAGTCTTTCACTGCTTTCCCATGCAATGCTTTCATGAGAGGTCCTAACATCCTCAATTTTTAATGTTTTTTTAGGATTTTATTTATTTATTTTCAGAGAGGGGAAAGGGAGGGAGAGAAACATTGATGTGTGAGATAAACATCAATTCTCTCATGCCTCCAATAGGGGACAGAACCCACAGCCCAGGCATGTGCCCTGAAAGGGAATCGAACAGGCATCCTTTCACTTTGCAGGATGACGCCCAAGTCACTGAGCCATGCCAGCCAGGGCCTAGCATCCTGAATTTTGATCCCCGCCCCCCCACCCACCACCACTCCTTCCTTGTCTCCAGATAATGCCATTTTTGTTGACAAGGTTTAGTGTGTGCTATGGTGTGTGCCTCTGCCCCTCAGCTGTTGTGAGTGGTGTCTGCTATTGCTCCCTCAGATGAATGGGAGCCACCTCATCCATTAGACACGACCTCACACTGGTCAACCAGTATTAGTAACACATCTTAAGTCCTGACGAGCAAGAAACACTAAGTACCCAGATGTAAGACACATCTCCTCCAGCATGTGGGAGATAAACCTCACAAAGATCCAAGAACTTGCAGCTCCTGGTGAATTATTTAGGAGTCTGTGGTCTGGGCCATGCTGGAACAACTCCTCAAAAGGCAAGGGAAAATTACTTTATTTTGCACATTTTATCGCTAAGAAAGTAGCACAGTGCTTGGTGGACCCCTTCGGGTTTTAGAGAACGCATACCCATTTATCAAGTGGCATGGGAGGTTGCTAGTTTTGAGCAGGGCTCAGAAAAGAAGGGCATTCCAAGGGCTTCATGGTAAGGTACAAGAAGTTCTGAAGTGTGGTTCATACAACATGGCAGATCCCACATGACTAGTTACCTGTGATGGAGAAAGGCACTATGTCCAATCTCCTATGAGCCTCAATAGGAGAGACACACTACCAAACCCCCTAGGGTTCTGGATCAAGACCATGCCATTGGCAGGAGAAACTACACAGTATTCAAAAATCAGCTCCTGGCATGGCCTGGGCCCAGCAGAAACTGAGCAATTACCCTACCAGGCCATGAGAACTACTCGGCTGTGTACTGCTTTGTGGATGCACACTGTCACGTGCACAAAGTCATAAAGTCCAACAGGTCTAGCAATAAGTCATCACAAAATGAAAGAGGCTTAACTGAGATCAGGCTCACAGAGGTTCAGAGGGCTCAGGTAAGCTAGTTGAACAAGGAGGAGTAAACTACCATGTACCACATCATCCAGACCACCACCTGATAGAGCATCAGGGTAGCATCTTGAGGGCGTAGTTGATGCATCAGCTTGGAAATGATACTCTTAGAAAGAGGCATCATTCTTTGGGAGGCCAATTCTACCTTTGCAAGAACTAGTAAACAAAAACCTCTTTAGAGCTGGGAGGGTGTGTAGAGGGAGCTCTCATGTGGTACCACTCACCATCAATTACCCCCAGTAGGAACAAGGGAACTTTGTACCTCTAACAGGAAGGTGGTTTCTACTCTACTACTCCAGCAGGAAAGAATAGGATGTTCTCCTCCCCAGCAACTACTCAGCCAATGAGAGACTACTACAAGTCAGCCAATGAAAAGCCACAACAGTTCGAACTCACAGTCTCTTCCAACAGACTCTGTTAACAACGGTCCCTCTGAACGTTCCCTTTCCTCTATAAACTAACATTCCTCTCCTTTGTTCTCTGCACTTGCGTGTGGTTTGTCATTAGACGGCAGGTCCCAACTTGAAGTTCTTTGTTGTTCCTGAATACATCCACTTTTTTTCTGAAGAAATATCTGGCTGTCTATTTGTTTACACTCAACACCTTAAAGCAATGGTCATTATATGGAGCTTTATTGCCAATAGCTAGAATTCATGGGACCAATGGGAAGATGTAGGAATGACCCCATTCAGCATCACTCCCAGTCAGCCACCTGGGCAACTGTGCTTTCCATCCTTGAAACTTTAGGCATTGTTAGTCTAAGCCCTTGGTCGCAGGAGGGAGTACTTCTACCAAGCAACACAGAAAGAGGCCCATTAAACTTAAAGCTAGTAATGCAGCAGACATAAAAAGGAATTACGTTACTGGCAGGGGTAACAGATCTTGATTGTCTCAAGGAGGTGGACAGAACGGCCGCCGTACATTAGGGGCAACTGAAAATGTGTTTGGCCCTCAGGTGCCTCTCATGGTACTCAGTTGGTTCTTTTTTAAAATTAACTAATTGATTGATTTTTATTTTGTTTTTTATCATCATTTATCCTCTCTTTATTCTCTTCCACTTCTACCCACCCCTCTTACCCCCCATAATCACCACACTGTTGCCTGTATCCATAAGTTCTTTCTTTTTTTTTTCTTTTTTGCTCAAACCCTCCAAGTGCAACAACCACTGCCTACCTAATAAGGGCGCAGTGACCAGAGGCTCAGATTCCATGGGGACTAAGAATATGATTCACCTAACCATGGCAGCCACCTCAACAGCAGAAGTGCAAGCTAACAAGAGGGGCCTCTAAAATGGATAGCAAACAAGGGAAAATAAATATCAGTTATTACTTCAAGGTCAACCACAGTGTGGGGCTTTAACTTACCCCGCTAATTCTCCCACTAACTGTGGCAAGGCTGTGTGTGGACGGAGCAAACTTAATTAAGAAGCAACTAATTCTGATTAGTGCAAGAGGCACATTGCAGTGGACACTTCTAGATTTCTTTCACAATGCTGGCAGACCCATCCCCCAGCTACTATAAATATTGGCTGCTAAAAAGGTCATACTTCCCCCTTTGCTGGATAAATATCTCCAAATGTCTCAGCAGAATGGATGCTGTCCTGACACATACACACACACACACACACACACACACACACACACACACGCAAAGCCAATAGTCAGTGCCAGCTCTTTACTGTGAGGTGGGACCAAATCCATGCTTCAATGTGTCTTTGAGTGTCCAAGCTGCAGCTGGTTTCCAGCCACAATCGCTCTCTTGCTTAGCTTTCTTCTGCTGTCCTAATCTGCTTCCGTCTCCTCCATCTTCTGAGAGCGCTCTCTTACAAAATCACTGTGCGCTGGAACTCAACCTCAGGTTCTGTTCCTATGGAACTCAGCTAGAGACAAAGGAGATCTCCAAAGTAAGTGAAGTAGGAAAAACAACAGAAAACATTTCTGGTAGCAGGTTAACACGAAGGCCCAGATATTCCAGGACCGTGTTTTTTTTTATGGTCCTTTAAATCATATTGGGAAGTTGTCAGCTCCATCATGTAAAACAAGTTAATATCAGCTTTCAAATTTCTCCGAGGATTAAAGAAAAAGTGCTATAAGAAAGGGACCTAACATAATTTCTATCACATGTAGGCATTCGATAAATATTCATTCTTATTATCGGTATTAATAGTATTCTTTTGAATAATTTTTAAAGCTTGTTTATGAGTAGCAGAACCAGGGGAGCTGGGGCAGCACTGCTGAAAGGCTTGCAGAGGACGGGCCTGCCCTGCTCTGCATGCAGAGAGCTTTTCTGCCATTGTTCTCAAACGTGGAATGAGTTCCAGCCCGCTGACTTCGGAGCCCCTGAGGTGACTGGCTTCCGGATGGAGGAGTGAATGAAGGAGCTGTGGGAATGATGGCTGTGACTCTGTAGTCATTGCCTTTTGTGTTTTATTTTGTTTCTGATTTAATGAAAGCAGACAGCAGGGGGGGGAATAAAACAATATGCACTGTTTGGGCAAAGTGCCTTTCTGTTTTAGATTGCTCAGCTTAGGTTAAATGTGACACGTACCTCTTTAAAACTGCACACTTAGCACCGTATGAGAGACAGAATAGATAACTAATAGATTTACACTTTTAGTTGCTGTTAAAAGTAAATGGTTTAGCATCCCCAACATCACTTGAGGTTTCTGAAGTTTTAGTGTTGTAACAATTAAAGCCATCAGGTAAAAGCCATAGCTGTAGGCCTGGTAGAATGTGGAGAGCAATCAGGCATCAAAAGGAATGAATACTGAAAAAAAAATTAGAAAAAACAAACCTGGAAAGACAGAAAAATGACAAGTTCAGGAAAAATAACTGTACATAGATTATGAAATAAGATCACTATTAAAATGATTTTGTAGCTCAAGTAGCATAATCCAATGGAGCTGAATTGCATGAAATAAAAATTGTCTTAGCAAAGTTCTTAGATAATGACGTGGCAGGTGCCGTCACTCATTTATTCATGAGCTGGCGCCAACCCCATGCTCCAAGCTCCCTTCTACCACAGAGGTAATGCCACGAACTCACACTCCCAACCTCCTATTAGAACCAGGAGTGACCACGAGACTCTATGCTGGCCAATGAAATGTATGAGAAAGCTTCCTGGAAGTTTCTGGAATTGTCTTTTTCCTTCCTGATAGAAGAGGCACACCTACAAAGACTGTTCTCTTTTGCCACTCCTCTCCTTCTGTCTTCGATTCTGCTCTGGCTTTGGCCTGTGGCAGCCATCTTGAATCCATGAGGGAACATCCCAAAGAAGCTGAAGACGACAGAGTAGAACAAGAGAAACTGGCTTGTTTATCACATTTTGAAGCCGCTAAACAGCCTCGGAGGCCTCTTCTGAGCTTCTTACACAATACAAATGTGTGTGCATTTTAAGCCATGTGTAGCAGTCTACTCTATGGTTTATCCTTACAACCTCCCTTATAAATAAAAACTATTACCTGGGTTAATGTTGAAAGGCATGATAATCAACCCAGGCTATTGCTAAAGAAAAGACAAAGTCTATGTCTGCACAGAAGGAGCAGGCCAGGCAATCAGGATGACAGGTGTTGTAGAGGAACGCTCAGACACAAGGCACGTGGGTGGCTGGCTGGCTCAGCTCACAGGTGTGGAGCCAGGTGCAGCAGAGCCAGGCTCACAAACACATGGCCAAGTAGCCGTAGGAGGTTAGACTACAGAATCCAAGACAAAAGCCCAGGTAGGGGCTGAAGCCAAGACAGGATCTTGGACAGAGGAATTGGCCTTGGGAACACAGGTTTGCATGGCAGGGGCTCAGCCAAGTTTAGAGGCAGCAGGTGAGATTTCCCCAAAGGAAGTGGTTATACCAATAAAACTTGAAGTACCATGATGCTTTTAAAAGGGCTTGCCCCATTTAAAAAGATATTATATGAGAAGGAACAAAATCTCTATCATATTCACAGAATTGGGTGCAATGGCCAGCCTCTGTTCCCCAGTAAGCTCCTGAGTACTTATATTTTACAGTAACAATGAGTTTGCCTCCCTCATAAGAAGGAATTTAGTTTCTCCAAGGACAGAAATTATGCTTCATCCATACTTACATACTCATTGCCTAACAGAGTTCCTAGCATTAATTAATTCACAATTGTTTGGGGGATGGATAATAAAAATAATAGCAGTATTCCTTGAGCCCATGGAATGTTCCAGGCATCATGCAAAATGCTTTATACATAATAGTTTATTTATTTCATGGGAAAAGTCACTATCATTATCCCCACGTTATTGATCAAGAAACTGTGGTTTATAGAAGTCAAGTAAATTTCCCCAGAATACTAACCAGGAAATGGCTGAACTCTGCAGGTCATCTCCCTCCAGAGAACAGTACTCTGATCCATGGATGGAGGGAAAAGAAGCACAAAAGTTATTTAAGACACTACTGGAGAATTCTGATATTTGTCTCTCCTTTCTCTCACGTAGAAAAGTGAGCTTTCATTCCTAGAAACATGGGTCTTCTTTTGCTGGACATAAAGCAATGAAGTTGGGTTACTTCTAAAGCTGAACGAAGTAAGAACTGGGCATGCTGGGAAAGGACTTATGTGAAGGGCCTGATGGGCTGCCTGTGGCATCACAGGGCTGAAGGGGCAGCAGTGGTGATGGGTCCAGCAGGGCCTGTGGGCCAGGACCACTGCTAGGTTTCCTGGTCCCTTGTAAGCCTGTATGCCCTGCAGAGCACAAGGAGTGAGGAAAGGAGCCCCAGTGATGACTAACAGAGAACTCCCTGTGCACCCGTAAAAACAGGAGCCGTGAGTCACTTTCAGTCTCATGTGGAAACATCAAGTAAAATGATGTTTCTTGCAGTGGCTGGTTGTGCCTCACTTTTACACCTTCAATGGAAGGAAGGAAGGAAGGAAGGAAGGAAGGAAGGAAGGAAGGAAGGAAGGAAGGAAGGAAGGAAGGAAGGAAGGAAGGAAGGAAGGGAGGAAGGAAGGACAGGAAGGGACTCCTGTGCACGTTGAATGGGCAGCTACCTCATTTCCGGCACAGACTTCGAGACTGTTTCAGTTCTCATAAGCTCCCACCACCAAGTCACTTTTTTGGAGAGAAAGTTTCTTCTCCAGCAATCCTTCATAAAAGTAGAAAAACTGCTCCTGAGAAAGCCAACTTGTACCAAAGAGATTGAGGTAGGCAGAATATGGCTTTGCAGAATATATATAATATATCTTTATATATGAGAAGGAAAATTCCACAGTTAGCGGGAGAGTCTTGACAGATGTGATTAATCAAGAAAATCTATGAAGCTGTGCCCCAAAGTCCTGTTATTTAGCTTTCTGTGTGGTTTGGAAAGAGATGTGGCATCATTAGTAAAGGATAGTTGGTTTATTTGTGTTATCCTTGTAGCAGATCTCCTAATATGTTCTTTTAACAGAAAATGTATATAACTGTGTACTAGACAGCAGTTAAAAGCACAGGCACTCAGAGAGGCAACTCTTCAGCCATCAGACTCCTGCTACTGCCTTAGATTGTGGATAAAACTCCATGACTCTAGAGCCCAACAGGACTGCGTATTCATTCATTTGACTCAACCTATGCTTGTGCCATGACCCCAAGCTATCTGCTTCCCAAAGATGATAGTTACTGCCCTCCGATTGTAGAAATAAGGATGTATGACTTTAGGGACAAATGACTCCCTACCTGAAAAAAAACTCCCTGGCAGTATAAGAATAAAGTATAAGGATCATTTTTAACCTGATAAGGAGAAACCCACGGAGTCCTCTGAGGCCAACGCAGCCTGTGCCTCAGCCACACCGTTTCTCTCCCCCCTCTCCCTGTATTAGAGCAAGACTACTCGTTCAGCTTTACTGGTTTCCAGTGCCCAGTGACACATTTGAGACTTCCTTAGCAATGCCTAACTTCCTTTAAATTCATTTCTTTTTACTCACTATATTGTTCTGTGCTCCTAATTTGCCACAATCTAAACTGTGTTCCAGTTACTCAACAAGGTACTCAGAAGCAACCTGACACAAAATCAGGGTCCAAAAATATTTTGACAACTGGGACTAATGCAATACAATTGAATTTTGTTGACTGTTGAGTCTTGTATATAAACACAGAAAGGAAGCCAGCAAAACAGTATTACATTAAATGAAAAAACAGATGTTTTATAGGACTTAAAGTTTTAATTCATGAATCTCTTCACTGAAAAAAGATGTTTCAATAAGGAGGCAAGCCAACATCACAACAGTGTGATGTGACCACCAAAAACATTAATTTAATCTTAAGCTACATGGATGAAGTGAATGATGGATGGTCTGCACTCTGTCCTAGTACGATCAGCTTCAGTAGGTTCGGTATCCATGGGATGGTAAGAAGATTTGAAACCTTGTTTCGGCAAATACCCTGAATCTCGTTTCTCTAGAAATCCCCATCACAGGCCAGGTGAGGCCTCGGCAGAGGCATAGTAAAGAAAGCTCAGGGAGCAAGTGAACGGTTGGACACTAGTTGCTCAGTGAATAAGAACCCAAGCTTTGGAGTTAAACATTCTGGTGTTCTTAACACTTACTATTGTGGGACTGAGCAAGATACTCAGTAGCTGTGACCTTGTACCAGTTTCCTTCCACTGCTTCACAAACTACCCCAAACTGAGTGGAATACAACATTAAGCATTTATGGCTCACTCATTGAGGGTTAGCTGGCAGTCAGTTGATCTACACGAAGCTATGCAGGGCTTGGCTTCAAACTGTGGGTTGGGTCTAGTTCTGACCTTTGTTGTCCCTCACTCTTCTGGGACAAGTTGGCCTTCTGCAGCATGTCCTTCTCTGGTGATGGAAGGGGTGTCAAAGGGCAGACACAACCATGCAGGCACATTTCAAGCTTCTGCATGTGCCACATCTGTTGCCAACCCATTGTTCAAGGAGGTCATGTGACCAAGACTGAAGTCAAGGGCTGTAGAGGTGCACTCCTGTCCTCAGATGGCCCTGGCAAAAGGGTATCAATATTTCATACTATTGTACTACAGGGAAATAAAGAAAGAGAGCAACAATTCATTGACCTCAAGGCCCTTGTTTTCTCTTACAAAAAAATATGCCTACTTATCTACCAGGTTTTGTAGGCAAACTAATAACTGCCTGAAAACTCCCATAACCTAATCCCCACACCTGTGAATATGTTACCTTCCCTGGCAAAGGAAACTTTGCAGACATGGTTGCATTAAGGGTATTAAGACACAAAGATGATCTTGGATTACCCTGTGGGCCAATGTGATCACAGAAGTCTTTGGAAGGGAAGGGAGGTGGGAGAGTTAGAGGAGGCAGAGCAGTGGAAGCAGAGGTCTGAGTGATGCAGTCCCAGGGGCCCAGGAGTGTGGGCAGCCTCTGGAAGTGGTAAAGGACGAGGAGCAGATTTCCCCCAAAAGCCTCCAGAATAAGCAGAGTCCTGTTGCAACCTTAATTTTAGCCCCATAAGACTCTTTCAGAGTTCTCACCTCTAAAACTATAAAGCCACAAATTTGCTTTGTTTGAAATCACTAAGATCATGGCAGGTTTTTTTTTCAACAACAATAGAGAACTAATACACTTGGTGAGTAATTATCATTGTTTAGTCCTTCTTAAATATAAATACTGCAGGCTTATATTTCATATAGTGAACATGATTAATCTATATTCCAAAGCTTTTGCTATTTATTTCTGTAGAAAATCATTAATCCCAAGTCACTGAGAAAGGAGTGTTTATCTGGGACATTTTAGTAGAGTTCTGCAGAATCTTCAGACATGAGAGAGTGTCTCTTCCACCAAATGCTCCAAAAGCAATATGCTGATAGCTGTCAAAGGAAGGTACTCATGAGAAATCATGAGAGGACTTGAACCTGGTACACCAAAAGCAATGAGCAGGCAAGAGCTGCTGCTCTGACAGCATGGGCTGGTTCTGAGGCCCTTGTGAGCGTGATTGCCTGCTGCTTCTCTATGCTGACCCTGGTCTAATTCATGAAACCCCTTTCTCTCTGAGATCAGGGCCTGCCCAGTTCTTCCCACCTTCCTAAAATGACCTTCATTTAGTGCCCATGGGTTTGGTGCTCTTTCTCCTTATCCTTTCTCCACTGACCTCTTAGAGCATAATTCTCTTCTAACAAAACCATCTCTTCTAACAAACCTTCTCTTGCAAATAAGTACCTTGACTTTCACTAGTGTACCTGCTTTGTGGTACCTAACCACACTTTCAGAATTTTCATAAAATAAAGATCTCTCATTCCACACCACTAGTTACATTAAAGATCCATAAAAGGAGTAATGTTCCTTTAATCCTTCCATGACCCAATTTTGTTGTTTAGGAATCAAAAAAAAAAGGAATACTCCCATAATTTGTCATATTAACTGTGTAGGAGATGTACATTAACAAAATGTACATTTAATCCTTCCCTCTATATGAAATATTCTAAGACATAAATAACTTGTCAGCAATCAGGTGAGATAATTAGGGGCTGAAGAGTAGTAAAGGGTACGGGGAAACAAATATACCAACAGAAGATGACTCAATTTGGGGTGGTGGGCACACAGTGCCACATACAGATCAGGTAGCATAGAAATGGACATGGAAACCTATGTGATCCTACTGACCAATATCACCCCAGTCAATTTAACGAAAATGAAAAAATAAGCAAAGAGATCATATAATTCCCTTAACTAAAAACTTGTTTTAACATCACATGTTATTCTCTTTATAATTTTTAAAATTCCTTCCAGGCAATAATGACTGAGGGATTGATATATTTATTTAGTGTCAGTTTATAGACCATAAATGTTATATCGCTCTTATACAACACTCAAAATACTGAGTTTTAGAGAAAATATCGGAAGCTCTTCCAGCTTGCCCAAACCACCCAAAGAATGTTTGTGTAGTCCTGTAGTTATATTGCTTTTATAAAGTTTAGAAACATCAGGTGTGAATTCCCTAATTACGCGGTGCCTTTGGGCTTCCCTAAGAGTTCATTAAACAGTTCCAACTCATCTTGCATTTGCTCATCTGTGATTTTGCTCGGCATGTTATTCTAAAGATAGAATTCAGGCAGACTCATAGGATTAGGCTTGAAACAATTAAAACCAAACTCCCATGAATTAAACTGTCATGATGATTCAAGGGTTCTAATGAATAGAGGAGAATGAAAGAAATCTCAACTAGATGTTCACTGAACTAAAGAGAGGACGTTTTCGTAAGGCTCATAAAACTTGGATACGTCAGCATTCGTGGGCAGAGTCATCATTACAGACTTCTGGAGATTCGTGGATCGAGACAAGAGTCAGTTACACAGATGACCCATCCGTTACTGGGCCTGCAGACAGAACTAAATTAGAAAGCAAGAGAAGCTGAAGAAAGGGATGCCACAAAATTATGGTCTCATCGAGAAAGACTAAGAGGAGAAAAATACAAGCATTGGAGAAATACAGAGGCTGTTAGGCCAACAAGAAAACAGGAGAATCCTATGGCAAAAAGAAACAAAACTGAGTTTTGTATCTGAATCCTTCTATGAGTCGCTTTCCACTACCATTCACAACACACTGCTGAATATTCTTTGAAGGCAAGAATTGGGTTTTATTCATCAAGGTATCTAGCATAGAGCCTGCTCTATAGCAGATAAGAAGTAAATGGTTATTCAATGAATGGCTGAAAGAATACTGAAGATAACCCAAAACAGAAGGGATTAACTGGAGCAAGCTACTAATGCTTCCCCATGCAAACTCCATTCCCACCCACTATAGGAAATCTTCAAACCCAAAAGAGATGGAAAAGAAGAAAATAACCACTGTCTGAGAGGATTTCACTTAATTCATTAATTCAAAGACAGAATTTATTGAGATCCTATTCAGTATTAGTGTCAAATGCTGTGACCAAGAGTAGCAAAGGGATAGTATGTGAAAGGTGGTCACAAGATTCTCAGGTCTATTGGTTTTTGAGTCTTTAATTGTACATAAAAATATACCAGTAGTATCAATTCACTATATTGATGCTTTTTTTCCTGTTTCTTAAATTACAGGTCACCTAATTTCTTAATGTAGCTTTTTGCATGGTTTGAAACTGTGTCAACAATTCTGGAGTCTCTTGTGTAGTTTTTGATAGGAAAAAAGGCAATATTTCCATTAGTGGGTACTCATTTTGATAGAATATTACATAAAAAATTTCTTTGGATAAATGATATTTTAACCTACAACTTAATGCTTCATACATAGAAAAGAAACTCAAGTTATTACTAGATTAACAATGATACTACATCATGAAGTTGCTGTGAAAAATAAAGATGCCATGCACGTAAATAACCAGAAAAGTGTCTCGTATTCAGTAACGATCTAATCGACACTAACTATTATTGTTGCTGCTCTTACTACTTTTCCAGAGGGATCCAAATAAGCCACTGGGACCAAGGAGTCATCCAGGATATTACCTTGTTTTCACTGGAACATTATTCTATTCACTAAGCTGGGTTCAGTGAACCAGAGGTAGTTCATAAGTATGGCCAAACTCTTCTGTCTTTCCCCATCCCAAAGCTAGGGAACAATGCTGAGCAGCAGTCTTTCTCAAAATGATCAGGCATCCCCTTCCACTGGCGACCCCTGTAGCTGCATAATAGCTTAAACAAACAATGTTATAGATAGGAGAGGTTTTGATTGATTAATTTTAAGCATACAATTTAAAAAATAATAGAACTCTACAGAAGCCCTAGATGAAGACTTAATATTGGCTAAATAGTAAATTTCAAAGCCTGCTAATAAAATGTTGCTCTTTCAAAAAACCAGGCTGTACCCTAAATCTTCATATTTGTAATTATAATAGATTTTTGTTTGTAATATATTATACATCTTTGTATTTGTAATTATAACACTTCAAAAGGTAAAATCAAGAGGTTTTGTGCATGGCATCATGTTTTTAAAATCTTACATAGCTAAAACGGAAAAAGGCATCATTCTTATGTTACTAGCTTTGGGCCAAATGCTTGATTTCTCTGACAAGCAGTCATCTGAAAACAAACATTATAACTTTTTTTCTTATTTTACAGAATTTTGGATACAATGAAGTAAAATCGTATATGTGAAAACCTTCTGCAAAATGCAACTCATTCTGAAAATTCAATAGTATTTTTATTTTATTTGTCTTGAACTATTAGAATAGTTATAAATAGAAGCACACTAACCACAGATGTGCATGCACATACATCAATGAAGGAAAATGTTTGAGTTTTTAGAAAGGAGCCACCAAATTATACTGTGTGGTATAATTATTTTCCTCCTTTGTATTATTTACCTCTATATAATAATTTAAATTCACAGAAAAAAGGGGAATTGAAATTTGAAAACTACAACAGAAGATTCTTACAGAGTATACAACAAATTATACAAGTTTGAAGATAAGGTCAAGAAAATATCACTGAGTGAAATTCAATTATGTCTAAAATTTAATCCCATGAGAATAAGTTAGAAAAAATAAATGACCTTAATCTTCTGTATCACTGACCCATCCTAAGAGATTTTGGAAATATGTTGCTGCTGAGAGCAAGGCATGTCTCGAATCCAGTCCTGTGAACAGGGTGATGTGAGCTTTGAGCTATACAGTGGTTCTATAACAGTAACTGCTTTTGAAAAATAAAAAATAATAATCTTTCTAAAATATTCCTTTAGCAAGGAATACAATCATTTACCTACATAGAAATATCTTTAAAGCAGAATTCCTTAAACATAACTAAAACACTGCACCTACACCAAAGTGTACTGATCAGATTTCCAGGCTTGTTCCTCAGCCAACTAAGTGATGCATTAGAAAACCCACAGGAAACACGTCTGTCAAGATATCTTTGGTTTGGCTCAGGAAGGACCTTCCTCATGACCTCACAAATCATAGATCAATACATATCTTCTTTGTTCTCCTCATTAAATATTGAAGGCATAAAAACATTGAGGAACGTGTTCATTCACTTCAGGCAACTGGATAAATTTCCCCTTTACACTCTAGGTCAATGATTCTCAAACTTTAATGTACAGGGTCTGACAGAAGCAACACCTGCTTGAGTGTGGTTGGTTGGGTAATAATATGAGTGTAATAATTTATAGTTTTAGCTTGAACACTTCACCTAAACTGTCATATGGTGTGCTTGAATATGATAGTGTTATGTTACAGAATTGCCTGCTTATGACTTTGTAATAAAACATTTTGTAATAAAAAGGGGCATCATTTGTGCCAGGCCTTATACATAAGAACATCCTAAAGAGCTTCTAACAAAGGCATATTTCCAGGCCACTCTTAGACTCTAGGTTTTTAGATTTCCAGACTAGCCTCCCCTGAGCATTACAGGCTTTCGGCTCTGTGAGAGCTGGGAAAGTCGAACACCTGGATCTGAAGAGCTATAATCTAGACCAGCTGGAGGGAGTCACCAAGGAACCAACCAACCACCTGCCACAAGGCCCCCAGAGAACCCAGATGACCTTTCTCTCTATGCCTCCTGGTCCATCACTACCCGTAGCAACCTCGTTCAATATTGCACATCCTCCAAAGCTCAGAAATCTATAAGGTTAATTAACTGATAAAGAAAATGAAAATTTGTTCTAATACATATTTCTAAATACATACATATTTATTTATTTATGTATTTAGAAATAAGTATTTCTAAATATTTCTAGACAACTTTCTAAATCAGTGCTGCTAAGAAGTAAGTTGTTTTAAGTAAATAATTTTAACGACTATTCTCTGCACAGTTAAAATTTTTACAGAGCACATGCCAGTGTTTAAGGAGACTGGAAGAACAGGATGGGAAACTAATGAAGAGGAGGCAGAGTGATTTACAGGGTCTTTGAAAGGTTTTATTTATATTTACAGTTTTCTTTCAAATTCCAAGTTGAGTGATCCAAGATTTTATAACATAAAACAGGAAAAAAAGGCCTATTTCTTCTGTCATAGTTCCTTGCTTCAACAAGATTACCTGTGCATTGGAAGCTTAATCAAATACACAAGGTACCACTCCTCACTTTTTTCCCCAACAGAAATTGCTATGTCATAGTTTTGTCTATTTAAGTTTGCTGCTTATTTTCTGGGGAACATGGAAAATATAAAAAGATCCAGGGAAGAGTCACATCTGGCCCCATACCCATGTATGGAGGAAATTGAAATGTAACTTCTGCTTTTAACCCCTATGACTTCTCTTCTACTACATTGTGGGATGTATGTAGAAACCTACTCATTCATTCGAAGATATATGCCTAAGACATTTAGCACCACTTATGGTATATATGTATATACGTATATATGTTCTTTAGCAAGCAGCAAGTATCCAAGTCAGATCTCCACCCAATGTTCTGTAGGTTGTATTGCACAACTGCAGGGGGTGCTGTTCACACACACAATGATATGAATAAAGCTTCTCGAAATAGTGCAACTGGCAGCCCTGATTCAAGGTAGGGGTTCCTTTACCTTATATTTTGTCCTGGAGAGATCAGAAAATATTCCATGAAGATGATGGTGGTGATGATGAAACTGATAATAATGGCCAAGATTTGTGAATACCTTCAGGATACTGCTTATCCACATAAAGAAAGAAGGAGGAGATGGGGGTCCTTCTATATTAAATAAATAGAAGTTCATTCTAATATTAATAAAACATTAAATATCAGATTTTGAGAGCCCTCTGCTAGTAGAGGAAAATAGCCCACTATTTTCCTCTTAAAGCAGGGTGATATGGAATGCAGTTAAATCATTAGAAAATGACAGTTTTGTTGAATTTTTTCTTCCCACCCCCAATGGGTGATGGAATTATTCATAGAAAAATATATAAGCCAATATTATAAGTTAATTGAGCACTAATATTCTGACAAGTAATTTTTTACATTCCCTATTTGCAAATTTATAACACAATCAGAATTAAAGACGTAAGGAAGAAAAGGTTTTCTCTTGCAGGTTTTAAAGATTTAAGGTAATAACTCATAATACATAATAGGTTTTTTGGGGGGAGGCAGAGATTTCAACAAAATCAAACCAAAGTACTAAAATTGGTACAGCAGCTTTGTAAATAATGCTCCAAACCATAGAGCCTTTGAAATCACAACAAGCTAAATTAATTACAATGAATTGATGGTTTTGAAATGTAACTATTACATGGACTTGGTCTCCCCCTTCTCAAAAATAATTTCTGCGTTGGGTGAAACAGGAAGACCACTAAGATGATTTTGACCTAATAGTCACATGTCTAGAAATCCACACAAGATTGTTCCTAACCTGGTAAAACATAGTCACCTGTTTCTGATCTATGGTTCCCCACCCCCACTTATAACCTGAGAAACCCTTCACAGGTTTTGCATATGAAAATGACCTTTGATCTTAACCGCTTTTACCCTTTAATTTCTTTTTAAAGTCTTCGTAGTGTGATCTTTCCCTGTACTTCCTTTGAAATGAAAAAAAGAAATAGTCAAATATCACTTAAAAAAATCCTTTCTCCCTTCCACTCCAGAAGCTCCCTATAATGTCAAGGCACTGAATAATTCATCACAAGATATCATTTTATTTAAATATTGAGAATAATATAAAATGGTATTACAATGAAAAATATTGGTTAGTTACCTTAATGAGAGTGGTTATCAATTTTATCCCTGAATACATGCCTGTTTTTAACAGAATATCATTTTACCAATACTTCCAGGCAATTTCAAAAAGCTGCCTTAATATCAGATCATTGCCAAAGGCCCAGGACCTGAATAATACATTCCTACATTACTCTGCAAAATCTATCCAATTTTAAGGGCAATTTTTTACTATGAAATCTGGATCCCAGTCTCTACTCTTGCAGAAGAATAACTTTTCCCAGTGCTGCTCTAAGAGTCCTTAAGAGCAAACCAATGGAGAAACGCAACACAGACGAACCTGCAACCTCCTCAGGAACGGGAGAGTCAAGGTTAGCCTTCCTGTGTGCACAACATTCCAACTGATCCCACCCCCTGCAGGCAGCGCTCAGTCATCTTCTGGTTTAAATATCTGTACAACCGATGATGAACACTAACCTGGTGTCTTAAGAATGATCAACCAGAAATTAACATCTAAGTTTTGCTCAGATTCCTTGAACACTATAGTGTGTCATTTTTCTTGGCTAAGAAGCAGATATGCTGTTTCAGTCATTACAAGCTGAAAGAATAGACCACATAATGGTGGAAAATTGGCTTTGAGAGATCCATCTAGTTTGCTAAGCACAATAACCCTGTTTTTAATCAGTGGCTGTGGAGGCAATATCTTAGATGGGAAAGTGACTCATGAAGTATGCAGGAGTCATGAACAAGAGAGGCTTGCTTCAAGCTGAACCAAGTGGTGTTCAGATGGTGAACGGGGGACAACTTCAGAAGGAGAATAAGGCAATGACTTACCTGTAATACTTTGGTCAGGTTGTTAAATAGAGCTTGGCCAGCACTCACTTTGTGTTTGACGCCTCTGACTGTGCCATTTTTGCTTAAAATGTTGACTCTTCTTGTACCAAAACCCTTCTCACTGGCAGCCCTGGCTAACGCCAACAAGTTATCCTGCTCGTTCTCATATTCATCACTCTCTGATCCTATGTGGCCATTTTGCTGTCCATCAGACTCACTTAGTCCATCTATGCCACAGATACTGGCACATTCGGAATCCAGAGAGCCTGACGGTTGCCCATCCTCATACACCTCCTTCAGAACTCGTCCGCTGTGAGATGACGCGATCCGAAACCGGACTTTGCGTGGCCTGTCACTTTCCGGTTTCATCTCCCTTTTGAGCATGGTCACATCCACTGACACTTATAGTTCACATAATGCTCGATCCCCTGTTATTGCTTCAGTCTGCCTGCCGTATAGTAGTACCAGAACTTAATTCCAGTGACAGCAGCACTCGTATGAAGCTAACATGGAAAGGAAAGAAGATTCCCAAGAACTTACAGTGCGTCTCTGCTGTTAATAATGAATGTGTGTGTGTGCTATGGTTACCTTTAAACTAAAACCTGCAAAATGATCCCAGCCGTTAAATATTAAATAGTTATGCTGGACTCTTTAACAGGACAAGTGCAAGGAGGTGGCATGCAATGAAAAAGAACATAAGTATGAGCAAGGAAATGAAAGACTTGAACTTTAAAGCCAATAGTGAATAGTGAGTGTTGAAAAGGGTCTTCCTGACAGAAATGTCTCTACATTCCTTGTCCAGGGTGGAGGCCAGAGATAAAATATGGAATCAAATGTAGAGTACCAGAGATGCTGGTCTTCTCACAGTGCTTATTTCTTCCTTATTTCACTCTCAAGAAGCACTTTAAAAAGGCCAGTGGACACACTACATTGCTCCATAGCATGCTATGTAGAACCTATGCTGCATAGAGCTATTATTACTATTACTACTAGTTCTTAAATCATCAGACTTCATCTACAATGAATGAGTGTTCAATCTACATCTTCAGGCACACATGTGTTTTTTTAAAAAATAACTTTTTAACAGACTGTGAAAAGAGAAAACTTTCCCTCTGTGAGTTTCCCACTTCTGCTGGTAGAAAGCATTGTTCCCTTGGACAGAGGGGAAGGTTTTGGAAAGGAAACATGTGGAACAAGGACGGAAGAAAGGAAAATCCTCCAAGCCTGCCAGATCAGCCAGAGCAATCCATGCGATGAGTATTGATAAATATATCTAAATCACCCATGCATAGAGAACGGCCCTCCTTACACTATGCCCAGTGTATTTTCTGTCACCTTGGCAGGCCCCTGAAGAACCTCTTTAGACAGACAACCACACTGAAGCTTACACTAGAGTGGGTGTACCCATCTGCCTCTCTGGAGGGGAAAGAAGCAGCTGGCCCTCACACTATACCTCAAGTTTTGGGGGTTTTTAAAAATATATTTTATTGATTATGCTATTACAGTTGTCCCATTCCCCCCTTCATTCCCCTCCACCCTGCACACCCCCTCCCACCCACATTCCCCCACTTTAGTTCATGTCCATGTGTCATAAGTTCTTTAGCTTCTACATTTCCCATACTATTTTTGCTCTCCCCCTGTCTATTTTCTACTTACCATCTATGCTACGTATTCTCTGTACCATTTCCCCTCTCTCTTCCTTCCACCCCCCTGTTGCTAATCCTCCATGTGATCTCCATTTCTGTGGTTCTGTTCCTGCTCTAGTTGTTTGCTTAGTTTGTTTTTGTTTTTGTTTTAGGTGTGATTGTTAATAATTGTGAGTTTGCTGTCATTTTACTATACATGTTTTTTATCTTCTTTTTCTTAGATAAGTCCCTTTAACATTTCATATAATAAGGGCTATGGTGATGATGAACTCCTTTAACTTGACCTTACCTAGGAAGCGCTTTATCAGCCCTTCCATTCTAAATGAAAGCTTTGCTGGATAGAGCAGTCCTGGATGTAGGTCCTTGCCTTTCATGACTTGGAATACTTCTTTCCAGCCCCTTCTTGCCTGCAAGGTCTCTTTTGAGAAATCAGCTGACAGCCTGATGGGAACTCCTTTGGAGGTTACTGTCTCCTTATCTCTTGCTGCTTCTAGGATTCTCTCCTTCATTTTAATCTTGGCTAGTGTAATTATGATGTGCCTTGGTGGGTTCCTCCTTGGGTCCAACTTCTTTGGGATTCTATGAGCTTCCAAGACTTCCTGGAAGTCTATTTCCTTTGCCAGATTGGGGAAATTCTCCTTTATTGTTTGTTCAAATAACTTTTCCACTTGTTGTTCTTCCTCTTCTCCTTCTGGTACCCCTATAATTCAGATGTTGGAACATTTAAAGATGTCCTGGAGGTTCCTAAGCCTCTACTATTTTTGAATTCTTGCTTCTTCATTCTTTTCTGTTTGATTGTTTCTTTCTTCCTTCTGGTCCACTCCATTGATTTGAGTCCCGGTTTCCTTCCCATCACTATTGGTTCCCTGTGCATTTTCCTTCTATTCAGTTAGCATAGCCTTCATTGTTTCATATAATTTGCAACCAAATTCAATCAATTCTGTGAGCATCCTGATCACCAGTGCTTTGAACTGTGCATCTGATAGATTGGTTATCTCTTCGTCGCTTAGTTTTATTTTTTCTGGAGCTTTGATCTGTTCTTCCATTTGGATCTTTTTCTTTTTCTTTTTTTTCTTTTTTTTTTTTTTTTGGTCTTGTCACGCTCGTTACATGTGACTGGCGGAGCCTTAGGTATTCACCAGGGTGGGGCAACCCAGTTGCTGGGTTGTGATGCTGTATGTGGGGGAGGCGTCTGAGAGGGAACAATGGCACTTGCTCTGCTCTCTGTGGGATTTCAGTCCCTTCCGCCGCTCCTCCCAAGCAAAGTGAGCCCTTCTGGTCCTGATTCCTGGGTGGGTGGGCTTGTGTACATTCTAGGACCCCATGGGTCTCTCCAATGAACTGTCCTGTGAGGCTGGGAGTCTCCCCCAGCACTTCAACCACCACAGGTGTTTTCAATCAGTGTTTTGAGGCTTTATTACTCAGTGCTGGGACCCGGGAACCACCCAGTCAGCCAGCCGCCTTGTGCACAGTGCCTCACTTCACAATCGCCGCCTTGTTGAGCCTCCCCATTGTCACCCCACACCCCAGGTCTGCCAGCCACCACCTGTGTGCTCAGGGTCTACCTGCTCCCATTTTGTGTGCCCAAGGTGCCATGCGTGCCTGGTGCCACTGCTTTTGTGCCTCAACTCCTCTCCACCTTGTCATTCGACTCTGTTGTGCCTACCAGTCAGGATGAGTGTATCTATTTTAACTCCTTGGTTGTTGGACTTCCATACAGTTCAATTTTCTGTCAGTTCTGGTTGTTATTTTGTTTCTGAATTGTTGTTGTCCTTATTTTGATTGTGCAAGGAGACACAGTGTCCACCTCAGGTTTTTAAATGTCTATAGTTTGATTATGAATTTAATTTATTCTAATCTTAGAAAATTCAGGAAATAATAGCACAAGGTTGAAAATGAAAGTCACAAATGATCACACAGGAGATGCTCATAATCTTGCGAATTGCTTCCAAGTGTGTTCGGAGATGAGCGGCTCTGATGCTCTCAGAGCTACACTGCCCAGCAACTGCATTAAGGGAAGAGAGAATGAATGCCGAGCTTTTACTGATGGAATGTGAGCAACAATGATGTGAACCAAAGAAATTGGACCCCAGCAGCCTGGAAGCCATACACTGAGCTTGCTGGAATCACAGGGAAATTCACAACTGCCACCACCCTGCACTTGACTACATCATGAGAAAAAATAAGACTTGATTGTGTTAAGTAGTGGAGATTGAAATTAAAGTGTTGTTAGAGAACTTATTTTTGTTGAATCTGTGTTTTAATATATAAAATCAGGTTGCATTTACTTAAGTATCCTGCTGTTTTCATTCAGCATTATGTAGTAATTTCTTATATATTTACTTCTCAAAAACAGGAATATATATGGTGTATATTAAAAGTCCTTCTAATAGCTTCACATTTTATTTTACTCTTTCTGAAAGATAGATGCTAAAATTATTTAAAATATTAAGTAGAATAATACTGTACTGAATATTCTTGCTCAGAAATTACTGTACATATATTAAATAGATCTTTGACATAAATTGCCTTGGGTAAAACTTGATGTGGTAAAAATATTTTTAATGTAAAACTCTTGATACAAACTGCTAATTACTTATAAGAAAAACTGTATAATTACTACTAGTAAATTCTACTAGTTTGTGAGTTCCCATTTTACTGTGCTCTTGCCAATGCCAACATTGAATGTTACCAATTGTCAATAATTTCTATTTTTCCAACTTGAACAGAAGTATGTCATTGATGTTATATTTTCACAACTTTAAACACTACAGATGATTTTCATTGTGAGTGTTTTCATATAGAACTCTCACTGAGAAAAAGATAGAGAACAATGAGAATCTCTGCCTCCTGAGTAATCACACTGAAATCTCACGTTAGAGAATTCTATACAATGCCACAAGAGGGGGAAAAGGGAAAGAACAAGGAGTGGGAGAAAGTGAGAGTGAGAGAGAGACCTGTGTCAACTACATGTAAGTGACAATGTGAAGTGGTTTAAACTTGGAAAAGTAAGAGAGTTTACAATCAAAGTATGTAACATGAGAACTTAGGTGAGGAAGTACCTACTGGGGCAGAAGAAAAACACTGATGCAGTTTTGCACCCATATGTCCAGATCTCTCAGAACATACAGTGATGAATGGGGAGGGCATGAATATCAGCCTAATCAAGAAAAAAATCAAAATTCTGTGTTTATCCCAATTATTTTTTTTTGCCTTGAGCTCCCACTTAATCTGCCCCAGCTTCACCTTTCTATGCTTTTGAGTGGGAAACAGTGCTTTGTAGAATGACCAAGGCTTTGGAGGCAAGGGACCCTAGTTCAAATCCCAGCATCCCTTAGTGAGATTGTTCTTTCCACCACCTAAACTTTCAGTTTCCCCATCAATAGGGCGATGACAAGAGTATCTGCCTCAGAGAGTTGTCCTTGCAAAGTGTCTAGAGCACGTCCCTCAATGTGTCTGAGATGGTGTGCACATGTGCTATGGGATCTTCGGATGGAATAAACTAATTTTAGTCTGACTAAGGTAAGACAGTGGCTATACAAGCTGAGCCCATAGATACATTTGAAGGATGGAAAAAAATCATTGGGATTACTGGAAAACCTGTGATATTTTAAACTGAAAGTTAAAAATTCATACATTGATATATATGCACATATACACATGCATATATTGCATATAAAATATTTTATTTTATTTTATTTTAAAATAATGAGACTAGTTAAGAGTCATCTCTCTTTCAAGGATGAACTGGCAGTCCAGGAGACTGGGGACAAGCCTGCCACAGTATGGGGAAGTTTCTGCTACTCTGGGAAGATATGTGTCCTGATGTATAATATGCCCTTGGTAATTATAATCACATGCTTATCATAAACTCAAATAAAAATTAAGCTGTTCTTCACAGTGAGAAAGTCTTTGCCATTCTTCTTTCATTCAGGCAATGAGTATTGCACAGTATCCGGTGAGTGTCCCCAAGGATAAGACATCACAAGATACTATGGTAAATATAAAGATATATACAATTACTCTTATGTCTGACATTGGTAACATGTGCTTAAACAAAATAGCTTGAGTTCAGCACAGTGTGCTTTAAGCTTATATGAAATCCCTCTTCCTTGAAATAACCAAATTACGAGTCACCTCCAACATCAGACATCAACACTGCTCTCAGCACTCTCCACCCTCACTCTGCTGCATGTCCACAAAGCAGCTTCCAACCACTCCGTTGGCCACCTTTCCCCACTACCGGTTTGTTATTTCCTGCATGTTAATCTCTTTGCCAGATTAGCATCCTCCCTCAGCATGCATCTCCTTCTCTGCCTTCAGGTGCAATGTTATCATTCATTCACTGAACAATATTTACTGAGCACCTACGAGATGTGAGAGAGCTGCTGGGTCCATACAGGTGGGAATGAAAGGCATGTTCACATTGCCTGCCTTTAGTGGTAGATAACATACAATCAACAAATTACAACATAGTAAAAATTATAACAGGTATTATAACAGAAAAAGAAGTGGATAGAATGGAAATGATAAAAAGGCAGCCTACTTTAGAGGAAATAAAGCTTCTCCTAATGTGAGACATTAAATTACATTTATAGCCCTGGCTAGTGTGGCTCAGTGGATTGAGCACTGGCCTGCGAACTAAATGGTCATCGGTTCGAATCCTAGTCAGAGCACTTGCCTGGGTTGCAGGCCGGGTTCCCTATGGGGGGCATGTGAGAAGCAACCATACATTGATATTTATCTCCCTCTCTTAATCTCCCTCCCTTCCCTCTGTCAAAAAATAAATAAATAAACTCTTTTAAAAACTAAATTAAAGTTTATCAAAACTGGAGGAGATTGGTCATGTAAAGGTTTAATGTGGGCAGGAGCAGTAGGAAATAGTCCACAGCTGCAGCTTCAGTGTAAAGGTCCTGAGGCGGAAAACCAGTAGGTTTGTTTGAGGAACTAAAAAAAAAGGTATAGTGGCTGAAGACGAGTCTGACTCCCAATCTACAAAACTCTTCTCAGTAAAGGACAAGACCAGCAAGACCTTTCCTTCTTAACCTAATCTTCAATTTAAGCAACTTTCTCGAAACATGAAGCCCAATACCTGTAAACCATGTCCATATTAGAAATATTTGCAATACAGAAATATTTCAAATAGTTATAGGGCATCTATTTTGCAATATTAAGTTGATAAATTCCAGAAGCTATACAGAGGGTGGAAAGTTGGAGGAAGCAAACTAGAACTACTTTGGCAGATACTATTAGTGATGAACTCAGAGAAAAAAAAATATCCCTTGTTCAATTCCAGGTAGAAATGGGAATCTAGCTTCTAGACCCAGGCCTGGATATTTCTTTTTGCTGTTATTTTTTGTCAGAAATATTTAATTATTTCCTTATTTGTAGAAAAATAATGACATCAAAATACAATTATTCTTTCAGTCATCCTGTCTCCAAGTACTGCCACTCACACTATATTCTACATGTGGTTATCATTGTACAACGAAGAGTAATTTAACCATTTTCCTGGCTTTGCAGCATCATTTTTTTACTCCCTTGAATCATAGTAAACATGTGCTTCAATTTGCTGTTGTCTTAAAGTTATCACATTCCCTGTTTTCTCTTTTCGTCCTGAAAACACCAAAAATTGATCACTGCAAGTGAAGCAGAAACTCTGCCAGTCCCGGGCAGAGTAATTGTCTCCTCTCCTGCAACACCTATCATTAGAACAGCAATAAGCCGTGATTCACTCCCTAGTTCTCCTCTCAGAACTTTTGTTTGGATGGAGACAACCTATTAATTTTTACTTTTTTAACTACCTTAATGATTGGAGGGGGGAAAAGATTTAGTAACCGTTGGCGAAATAGGGAAAAACAGGCTATCCTCGACATTTTTAAGATTATAGAATATTGAATCTTTCTTAACCAACATGAATTCTCAAATCAAAATTCACAGCTCAAGTGTCGCAGGTTCGATTCCCAGTCAGGACACATGCCTGGGTTGCAGGCCATGGCCCCCAGCAACCGCACATTGATGTTTCTCTCTCTCTCTCTCCCTCCCTCCCTTCCCTCTCTAAAAAATAAATAAATAAAATCTAAAAAAAAATTCACAGCTCAATGATTAATTTAAAATGCAGAGCCCTTCTAATCAGAAGAGAAAATAGGTACATTCATGAAAGTATTTAATCTTTAAGAACAGGACCATTGTCATTAATAACATCATCAAAGATGGGTGATTTCTTACTTTATAAATTAGGGGTTAAGGATGGGAACTGTGGGTACACACAGTGCTGGGTGGGAATCTTCAACAAGCTATCCTCTCACTGCCTCTGAGCCTCAGTTTCCCCATCTGTTAAATAATAGGTCCTATTTCATAGGCAGAGTTTGAAGGACAGTGAGAAGAATGGAACTGGGTAAGTGTGATTAACTGACAGGGAATAAAGGTAACTCACTCTGTATCTGGTCTGATTCTAGGGCTTCAAGGCTAAAGCAGTCTGTCATCACTTAGATCCTGGAGAAGGGCTCCGGTTTCCAGCAGCCTTGTTCGGGCTGCCCAGCTCTGGACACGAGTTCCCGCGGGTGCTGTGCTGGGGTTCAGCGCTGGCCTACCTCTGTCGCTCTGGATCCCCAGCGGGCACAGCCGTCTCAGACTCCTGCGATTTACCTAATCTTTCTGTTCTATAATTAACCTAAACTCTCTAAAATTAACACAAGGAGGGTAAATAAAGAGTCCACAGAGCAACAGCTTCCCAAAATAAATTTTACAGTTCAATTTTCATCTTAGATTTCCCCACTGGATCTGGTAAAGTGTTTTGCGTGTAAACAATGCTTAGAGAAATGTTGGCTGAATTAAAATTAGCTAAGTTAGAATTTAATGTCAGAACAAACTGATCTCACAGTTAGGAGAGATGTAATAACAATCATATGATGACTTCCATCTCTTTCTGTCCTGCTTTCAGTTCATATGCAAGTTAAAAAATAATGTTACTTGACTTTCTGGGCAAGATATCCAAGTCACATAATGGTATTGGTGTCATTAAAGAACCAGCTACACAACATAAGAGGTTGTTGAATGCTGCACAGCAAATAATATCCTCTGCCTATAGAATCCTAGTCCCAGAAGAAATAAAGGAAAAATAAATCAAGTTTACCTATTTAGGTGTTAAAAACTTGACTTGGCTGCCTGCAACTTACAGAAGCCAAATAAGTCAAATACCCAGTCCACTTAGCGCTAGTAACTATAAGCTTAAGCTTCATTCTCAAGCATGAAATAAGGACTTTGCTATTTCCTCTTGAATAGTCTCATGTGTTGTGTGGCTAAGATTCTTCAAACTGCAAGAAAGAAAAAGATCACTTTTATATCCTTCTTCAGTCAGATTGTCACTATCTGTAGGATACTTACAAATATGTCTTATGGTAGAAGGATTTTTTAAATAATTGCATTATTACTCCAAGACATTGGTGTATCAATTTTATATCTTTCCATTCCTAAAAATATATAATCAATGAATGGAATTATGCCTACTCTTTTCCTACGCACAGGGAAGTTTACTTCTTAAAATTCTGCTTGGAATCATACCAAAAGCACACCAATTGCTATGGGATGGCGAAAAGGTCAAACCGTCTGAATGAACTCAGCACTCAAGAATAAAGATTAATGAATAAACCATCAAAAATACTGAATCAGACCCAGAGATGCTCAAGATACCCTACTAAATATCAAAAAGACCAGTGTTTGTCCGTGAGATTTCTCCAGAATCAGGACAGAAATAAGAGAATAGGGAAGTAAACTTACAGTCTTAGAAACATCACCTGGGGAACTAAGGGCAGTTCTCCGAATCCGTGGCAGCAGAGACTGGCAGTGCTTAATGTGGTAGCTTGGGAGTGTGAGTCCCCAGAGAGTCAATTTATTTTAGCATGGTGAGGATCTTCTTGTAGGACGTGTAAAAGGAGCCTTCAGAATTTCAAGTCCATTGAGATAAAATGGCAATGCCTCCCAAACTTTCCTGCTGATAAATTTTTCTTATTCATTTTAAAGTGATGAAAAAGCAGAATGTCAAGAGAAACATACGAGGCTGAGTGAAAATATATATTTTTTAAGAAATAGAAAAAAAGTAAATGAGAAAGATTTCCTGTCTTATTCTCATGGTCAAGCTTTTTTAAATCACTGGAAGTTTAACATAAATTATATTTTATCAATAAATGCCATAAGTTTAAAATGAATGGGCACAGCCACTTTAAAGTATTACAAATTATAATTCATAAGTGTGTTGCATGTTTTTCTTTCCAAGAGCATGATGATAGAATGGGCCCCTGGGAAATTCTAATTCTATTATTCTATCGTTGTTGCCAAGGTAACAGAGGACTGTGGATTCTAGCATCTGAGATGAAGGTTAATGCTGGAAAGGGGAAGGAAAACAGGGAGCCAGCAAGACAGCACAAAAACGTGTGTTCATTTAGAGGTCTAGAGGCATTCTTGGTTTTCTGGTGGAATTTTAGTTTTGAATCCACAAATAAATTAGTTTTTTAAGAGCAGGTGTGTGGTGCCCAGGAGAAGCCAAAGTTCCCGTAAGGAGAAGGAATGATGGAGTATGAACTGTGGGCTCTGTGGCTGGAGAAAGCACATCACCCCAGCAGCTGTCACCTCTCCCAAAGTCCAATCACACTCTGCAGAGAGGGCTTCTGCAGATCTGTATTATTTTGCATCATCTTTTGCATGATGAGGTAAGTCCAGCTGAATTGCCAAAGCTTTTGGAAGTCTGTGGTAATCTGAGCAATCTGACTTTGATCAGCTTTGTTTGCAAACAGAATATTTTTCCCAGTATGGATACATAAGTCATATTGGAAGCTAAATAAAAATTCACTAATTACTTATATTGACTGCACAGCATTAGAAGATATGCACAAAGCCTACTTGAGATAATCCTTGCTCTCAAGGAGTTTATCATCTTCTTGAACAAACTACAATTAAAATGAAATTCATTACAGTTAACATACAATATTATATTAGTTTGGGGTGTACACCTCAGTGATTAAACATTATATAACTTAACTAAGCGATCATCCTGATAAATCTCATACCCACATGGCACCATACATAGTTATTAGAATATTATTTGACTATATTCCCTACGCTGTACTTGACATCCCCATGACTATTCTTTAACAGCCAATGTGTACTTCTTAATTCTTTCACCTTTTGTACACAGCCTCCAGCCTCCCTCCCGTCTGGCAGCCAACAAAATGTTCTCTGTATCCAGAAGCTGGGAGTCTCTCAGAAGTTGCTGTTGACTCCAGAGGTACCCTAGCTGCTTTGAGACATGGGGAACGAAATGAGGTGAGAATTGAGAATAACATCGTCTCCTCTTCTACCTGCAAACTCCGACATCTCCGACACCCTGGAGATGAACAGTAACTGGGAACATTAGAAGACAACCTCCTTGGTGTGGACATTGTGGCTTCACCAGGTGCAGGGCAGCAGTTGATACCTGCAAAGCCACTTCAGGGGTGGGGGGTGGGATAAGCAGGAGCAAAAAGGAGAAAGCGTACCACATGGGGATGTATAGTTTTCTACGTGAGACTCACTGAACCCCCTTGTCCTGAAATAATTCTGGAGACTTCAGAGTAGGGGAGCATGAGGTCCAGCTATCCACCAGTTGAAGGCTCAGAGCCACAGTAATTCAGGAATCATTTGTTTTCTCTGGCGGTGGAGCCTACGACACACATCCACCAGTGAACACACATGGAAGGCTCAACCTGAACGCTGGTCAGTGGTTAAAAGAGGAATATGAGGATCTTAGCACTTTTGAGTATTTACTACAATTGTACATAAAATCTAAGACATATGCTTTTGGACATGTTAACATCTCTGAAATTGGTGTGCAGATCACTCAGTAGCAGTCATGACATAGCTGTGGTCACCTGCCCTTTAACACTTGCAGACTGGTTCCACTGGCCAGGAAGAAAACCAAAGACAACAGCAAAGCCTACATTTAAATAAGACTGCATCACTGGTGTTCTCAATTGCACTGTGTGGAAAAGCACACACACCGGTGACACTGTGTGGGGAATGATCCACAGGAATGAACTCTGCATGTGAATACATTTATCCTAATCAGTTTACTTTACATTTATTTGCCTTTATGTGTATACTTGAATAATGTATAAAGGCAAACTATAGGTAAGTACATCTAAAGATGTTTACATTTAAAACAAGAAGTTCAAGTGACAATAAAGTATTGTGCCAGGGTATAAATTAGCAGGATTCCTGTTTTTATTCTCAATAGTTCATAAAATAAGGACACATCTTCCCTCTGATAGCATCTTAGATTCAGTGAAATACAGGCCTGTGCCACACTGTCCTTGTACGTGCAACCTTTAAACTTTATTTACAACTGTGCCCTATCCTGAGAGACAGACATAAAGACCTTCACTACCAGAAAGGATGCGGTTTTACATGCAGTCTGTCAGGCAGATATTGGATTCCAGAGGACAGGCCATCCATTTATCTGCTGTCCTCATAGTGTCACCTTTCTACCCAATAAAGTCAGCCTCAGAGGGGCTTCCAAGATTTCCTTCTCCCACTTCCATCCTCCCTGCTGCCCTCTTCCTTCTCTTCCTCTCTGCTCTCCTCCAGGGCCCAGGACCCCTGGGCCCTGATTTGTCACTCAGTGTTGTCCTAGCCTCTGAATCAGGCTCTTCTCATCCCTCTAGGGGGTCAGGCTCAGGATTTGCAGGCATTTCTGAATGGAGCCCCTCTGAAACCATCAAGGTGTCCTCACCAACACTGATCACATCTCATGGCATGAATGCCACATGTCGATGCTGACGGGGGTGGGGGGAGGGGAACTCCTACAGGGTGAGGATGGGAAGGAATGAACTGGTAAAACAAACAGAGAACACTGCCTGTTATCTTATTTAATCTTATAACATTCCTGAGAATGGGGAATGTGAAACACCCATTTTACAAACAGGAAAATTGAGGCTGAATGGTGAGTCCTGGACTAACTCTAACACAGATGAACAGAATGAAGAGGTAGAGCAGCATATTAGCTGCAACTTACATTGAGGAAAACAATGTTTTATATAATTACAACACTAATAAGCAAAGTGTATGTTAATAATGACTCCTTATACCTACTTATAAATATTTATTAATGAAGAATTTATGAAGGTTTAGTTACCGAGGGTCTAGTTTGATTTAAAATAGCTATCATTATTTCTATTTAAATTTACCCAATTCTTACAGGAAATAGAAGAATGCTAAAAAATGCATTCCATATAGCAACATAAATTTAAATCTATTAGAAAAACAGGAGGCATAGGAAAAATAAAACGGAGGTAAATATCAATATGCCCAATCCACAGATTTGAGAAAGTGAGGCACAATGAGATACAATTATTCGTAGGTCGCTGTTTATCCTCATTCAACGTCCTATATGAATGAAACATTTGCGTTGAAGTTGAATGCTGGTAACCTTTCAGAAAGTCAGAAAATCAATACTCATCTTTATACTTTCACTTGGAAACTGAACTGCTTAATTTTCCAGCCCATTCATTTATTCAGCAAATACTTTGCAGCACTTCTCATACTGCCTATACGCACAGATATGCACAGGGCGAACTCTCATCGTATAGAACGTGGCCTGCTCTGCTTTCTCTTCAAGTCGTCATCCAGCTCAAATACCAACACAGAACAATTGGACCATGAGTGTTTTAACCTCCAAAAGTTCCCAAATAATCCTTTGTGTTTAAAAAGGTCTTACTCTAAAAGTAGTGTTATTCATGGAAAATAATTCTCTTTGTCCCAAACAAATGCACAAGAAAAAAATGAGGCATTTCTTAGTGCATAGTCTGCCTTGAGCTTCCTCGTTAAGGGATATATCCACCCTTCTTATCTAACTTCAATTTTACTCTCCTGATACAAAACACAGTGCAGAGCAAATAATATCAAAAAAGAGCATTTTCAGGGAAGGTTATTCCATCGGTTCCAGAAGCTTTCCTCACCCTCTAAATAAATCTCAGACATAATATAGGGGAGGGGAGTCATGGGGATAGGAATAGGGGGTTGTGGGAGAAAGAGGCAATTTGCAGGGACCAGTGATGACAGAGCACCGTGATCAGAGGGATGTGGTTAATTCACCCCACCGTAACCAGAAAATAGATATGTGATATCCGATCATTGAAAAGTTATGACTAGTTATTTTACTATTTTGTGATTTTTATATTTTCAGATGACTGTGTGTTATCTTCATATTTAATAAATAAAGCATACTGTTACATTTTTATTTATACGGGTTTAACATAAATATAAAAATCACCTTTGTATTGCTACGGATTGATGAATTTTGACAAATATGTGCAGAACTCCTTAGATTTTTAAGTGAGTTGCTTAAGCCAGATCTTCTGCACCAAAATCCAATGCTCTTTCCACAATATCAAAACACTTTTTAAAATTACCCCAAAACTTTAATTCATTTCTGCCTGTATTTTATAATACATCATACCTTTTTTGCCTTGAAATATTAATTACTATAATAGAAGCCTCCCAAGAATTACATGTGGGAGGACATAATTAGGCATGTCCTTTGTTATGTGAAACAATGGAACTGAGAGAAAATTATTTCAGGTGGTGAAAAAAGCAAAGACCAGACAGGAAAATGGGACACGTGAGCTTGACATTTTCTTCAGCAAATTTTAATGACTAAATTTCTTTCTTTCTTCTTTCTTTCTTTCTTTCTTTCTTTCTTTCTTTCTTTCTTTCTTTCTCTCTTTCTTTCTTCTTTCTTTCTTTCTCTCCTTCCTTTTGTGGATAGCATTTGACCCATCTTAGAAGTACAGGGAGCCAAGACTTCATACATTTTAAATTACACCATTTTTGAAGAAGAAATACCTTCTGACTCAGGTTTCCTCCTCTCCACCTGCCAGAGACCATTGCTGTGCTCCAGGGGAGTTTGAGAAGAAATTAGGAGCCACAACAAGCAAGGAGACAGGCGCATACAATAAAAGAAACGTTGAAGGGTAAGAAAAACGAGCTGGTGGTGTCCAAATGACACAACATGGTGAGTCTGGACCGGGGAAGATGGATATGATATGAGGTCAGCCACCCAGACGATGGATGATATTCCTGCAGCTGTTGGGGCACCGTCCCCAACTAAGCTGGCAACAGCTTGTAGTCTAGTTTAGAAATCAGATCTCCCTCACCCCAAATAAATTAATTAACACCCACCCCTCTGAATGAAATAGCCCTGTCTGCCTGCCCAGCTTCTGTCAACATTCTTTCCTCCTGATGCTTGTGCCTTCTCAGAGCTTCCCAACTGCCCTCAGCACTGCCAAGCAGGCAGTTCCTGCTCTTTCATTGGGTTTCATCATGTAGGGAGATTGCAATCAAGCCTTAATAACATTCTGCAGCCCGTGGAGACATTAGCCATCCCTAAAGCCCAGCTAGCTTTTTGTTACGGGCATCTGTTCAAAAGATCAAAGTGTGCACAGGCTCGGCCAGCACAATACTCATGCCAAAGGAGTATCAGTGAAGGAGCACAGAAAATGGACCTTTCAAGTGTATGCCTTCATCAGGTTCTTATTGCCAATGGAAATATGGACAGATTATCAGGTGATGTTTTGTAACCTAGAAGATGACCAAGGACAGCTGAGACTAGAATCTTGAGAAGCATTTCCCACTAAGCTGTCCAGGTGGCACTCGACTCATGAAATTATGATAGTAAGATTTTGCATTGTTTTTTCATTGCTTTACTTTCCAGTGGTTCTCACATCAAGTCATAAAAATTGGATCTGAAGAAGCTGGTTTTGCAAAGTGATCATCGACATAGCTTCTTAGTGAGAGAAAAATTGAATTTTCCATCAGATGATGATGCCAGCAGCCAAATAGGTCAAATATTCCATCAGTAATTATTTGTCCACTCAGACATCTATTACCTGAAGCATAGCTAGTTCCACCTATGTACTGTACAGCAAAGCACATTTGAGCTCTAGAAATTAAAACAAGTGAACAAGTTTACAATTTGATCCCCAAAAGATCTATTTGTGTTAAGGAAAATGTATACAGATATTAATATTTCTTTTGTTCTCACTGCTCTGGGAAACTGTAAGCAAAGCCTACCCACCCCCCATTTTCCAATGACCAAATATGCCCTTGTAATATGATCATAAAGGGGCATACCCCAAAATAATATTTCCATTGATTTAGAATCTTCCTAGACAACATGTGGTCCTCAGACCATCAGTATCACAGCACTTCAGAGCGTGTTGGAAATGCAAACCCTCCGATCAGAGTTAATGAATCAGAACACAACTTTTAACAAGATCCCTGGGGGATTCCTACAGACATCAAAGTCTGAGAAGTGCTAGTTTGGAATAAGTAAAACAGAATTTTAAAAATATATTTATGGAATACCTGTAAACTATCAAATTAATGCATACCTGCTAAACAGAGGTGTTTACTGAAACAGTTCAAAGAAACACACATTTTTAAAGCTAGTATAGATTTGCAGGGATAAACAATGTGGATTAACCCAATCAGGAGGAGGAGATAGGCTCCTTTACCCTCCATTCCTACTCCGGAGAAACAAACAAGGCATTCATTGGACTTTTAGGGTGACCAATAGTCCCCAGGGTACCAGAGGGGTTGGTTCCTGGGAACGGGGACTTTCAGCACCAAAAGGAGGACAGTCCTGGACGGAAAGGGATGGCTGTCTTTATGATCTCTCTCCAGGTGTTCACTTACAAATCTTTAGGGGTGGTTCTTTTTAATTTATATGTCCATAATCTTTTATTTTACCAATTCTCACATTACTAAAGATAAAACAAGTCTTATTCTAGAACCAATATCAACAGTTATTGGCTTTATTTCCCACTGGAGCCCAGGGGAGCATGGAGACAGGACATCGCAGGCTCCAGTGGCATGGGGCAGCTTGGGAGGAGGAGGGCAGAGCCCACTGTTCAGACAGACTATGAGGATTCCTGAGTGAGCACCAATGCACCAGAAAGCGAGGGAGCATTAAAAACAAACAAACAAAACTTCTCTAACTTTTCCATTTGGCTTGAAGCCAACTGCAGTGCCTGTAACAATTTGCCGATTGTGCTTTGTCCGCTCCTTAAAGAGTGTGCACAGAACTCACCCCAACCCAAGCTTGATCAATCAGCATGTCTCCAGGGAATTTCGAACTGGATATAGTGATTCTCATTGGTCTATGTGGACACTGGAATTCAGGAGAATTCTCGGTGGTAATTTTTCACCACTGTCATGGAGAAACTGAGGAACTGTTTGTAAAGAGAGGGAAAGAGGAGATACTGACATCCTGAAGAAAACAGGAGCAGAGTTTGGAGTGGGAGAGGCAGCAAGACAGAGAGACAGAGATATTGCCTAGTTCTTGGTCTCATTCCCATTACTGGCTCTGGTCTGAATTCAGGGGAGTGTGGTTTTCCAGCCTACCTGGCTCAAGGCATCTCTTGAGGAACTTGGAGTTTAAGGAAGCCTATCGGAAATGGTGCCTGCTTCCTGTTTCCGGCAACCCTGTTTCACATCTGGACCACAGCAATGGCCGTGCAGGTCCTCTCACCTGGACTCCCTGAGAGTTGATTATTTTGCCCATTTCCCTTTTCAGTTTTCAACCCCGCAGTACCTTCTCAGTGTTCACAAGCTTGGGTATTAGGGCCTCACTCTCTGGTCCGAATGCCTCAGCACGGGGTCAGTACTCTGCAGGATCAGGGGATTTCAGAGGCTCTGCAAATCCCCCTGCAGTGTGTGTTCTAGCCTGTAAGCTCTCCGAAGAAAGAACCGATCAGTCTACTTGACACAGGATCCAGCATGCAGTGAGGCCCAGTGGAGGGACTGTGGACCCAGGAGCCAACTGTCAGGCATTTAAATACTAGCTCTGAGTCCATGTGTGTGACTTGGTAAGATTTTTTTCTAACTTTCCTGAACTATGTTTTCCTCTGTCTGTAAAATATTGGGTCTAACTATATAAAAAGGTCATTTCTGTATGTTAAAAATGGTAAAGCATAAATAACTTCATACTAATGAACTCATTAGTATTATAGCTGTCTCACAGGTGACTGAAGGTTTAAGTTTTTAATACTTAATGTGTTTAAGTATCTGGCAAAAGTACACCCCAATGAGTAATAGTTATTAATCACAATACATTGCTGCTGTTGCTATCCAGCATGATGTCCTTGCACCCAGTCTACTTGGCAATGATGAGAAGGAGAGGGAGGAGCTGGTACAGCCCAAGGGCTCCAACCTCCCCAAGCTACCAGGCTCCTGGCTCACTAATCTCTGAGTGCAGTTTCCTGACAGAACATGGACCTATTGAGCTGAGCAAGACTCGTGGAAAACAGGTGGCCCTAGGAAAGCAGCTGCAGGTTGCTCCATAAGCCGAACTGTGACAGCCGACAGCCGCAGGGAGAGCCGCCCACGCTGTTAGACGACACCTGGAAGTAGAGCCTCCTGTGCGAGCCAAGGGCGAGCCCATTAAAGGGGGGCAGCCGATTATTCCACCGCAGCCATCAGGCTTTGGTTGAGCCAAGTCTCCAGACAGAAAGGACTTTTCAACATACAGCCACACATTGAGTCCAGCCTTTCACAAAGCAACCTCGTCACCGTAGCACCATTTTCTGGACCACGACATGGAAGCGGCTTCCTGCTGTCTTAGAGAAAGCCTACCAGCCGTGGGCCTACTTCCACACTGGCAATCCCCTGTACCAGTGGCCAGGCTCCAACAGGCCAGGGCAGCCAGTCCTCACATGGCTAGATCTTGAGGTGTCATTCGCAGGAAAGAGAATGCCACAGTGAGGTCCTCTCCTTGTTTTAAAAATTCTAAAACTATACATACCCAGTGCCCTAACTCTGCACAGAATGGGTCCAGCATCCCTTCTTCCTGGACCACTCTCCTGTAAGTAAATACATCACCAGCTGCTCACTTTCTCCTGGTCTTTGCTCAAATGTCCCTCTATCAGTAGGCTAACCAGGCTGCATCTGGCTAGTCCATTCAATGTATGTTGTCCCAGAATTACTAAGTATGCTTGTTTTCACACTCAGAGTTTTCCCAGTAGATAATAAATTATATTTATCCCACCTCTCCTGAAAACAGAGATAAATCTACCACTGTTTCTCTTAACCTGCTCTATTATTCTTTGTATTTTACATTTATTTGTCTCCTATGGCCTGTTTTCCCCATGTAAGCTGCTCTAGAGCAGACTTAAATGACTTTAATAAATGTTATATTTCAACATCTGGAACAATGACTACAAAACACTGAGGAGGTATTCCGAAAAGTTTGTTGCATGTATTTTAAAGTGAAGGACATATTTCTCCCAAATATTAATATTTATTTTAGTTATCCAGTGAAATATAAAGTTAATCAACTAAGTCCCCTATCCATCCTTTTCTTTTAATGCGTCAACATTCTAATTAAGCAATATGTCTTCACAAATTTGTTGTCTTGATATATTTCCACAAACCTGCTCTGGACCCACTGTCCTCCCCATACTCAGCAGAGCGCTTCCCCAATGGCATTTAACAGGTATGTTTTCAAATGACTTATCTTGGCCATGACTGTTTGCAGAGTATCAGTCCCTACAACTCTACCAAATGGGTGGTCGTGATATGACCTTGTCCTTGGCTGGCCCAATCAATTTACTTGAAATAGGAAGACAGCAATTCTAGCAACTTCAAAGATAGAACAATGTAGGGAAAGTAGCTGTCTTGATTCCTGGGGATTTCTAGCTCTTGGCTCCTGATGAGGCCTGGCTTAATGTCCTACCATGTACACTCCTAGTGAACCCACCTGTTTACTAAGTCTGGATTAAACAGCGTTTTGTTTCTTACAACCAACAAGCCCTGCCTCATTTAATGGGGAAACCTTGCCAAGCAGTTGCTCCTTCTTATTACTACAAAACACCATCCAGGCCTAAACTCACTGGTGCTCACGATTCTGGGACCCAACATTCCAAGTGGGAACATCTTTAACTCCAGAGCTAATGATATATACATAGACTGGCTTTAGGAAAATGGAGCATTTGCATTGAAATACATTGATGGGTTCAGATCCACTTTGCAACTTTGATTTGTTTCCCCACGCCCACTAGAGATTGCCAAGGTGTGATTCTGTTACTGAAGCATATACGTAAAACAGAACCTCACAACACCCCACCCTCCTCTTTCTAATCATCTCCACTTCTGCCAATAGCACCCTTCTTTTCAACAGATTTAAAATTTCGGCTCCCAACCCTTCCCCTACCTTTGTCTCTCTCTGCACGATCACCAAATACACAAGTCCTATTTGTACTCACTTCTAAATGTATCTCAGGCATTTCATTTCTTCTCTTTCTCGGTCTCCACTTAAGCCCGAGCCCTCAGCGTGAGAAGAAAACTGCACTCTGAATTAGTAGATCTGGGTGGACTGCAAACTTCCCTGTAGACTGGTTTGGGGCACTATGTTTTTAAAGGTAAAAATACAAGCCAGAGAATTAGTGGGTGAACCATAAGCAGCCAGCCCAACTAAAACAATTAGGTGGATTAATGATTATGTTTTATTCAATATATTCATTTTGTTTAATAAAATTCTGTATGTACTTTATCCCACCAAAGTGTTTCCATATGGCTATTTTTTTCTTCCCATCCTACATTTTCATTTACCTCTATTCCTATTTCCTATTTTTGAAATATCTTGTTTCAGCTTTCTCCACTTTTGATTTTTATGCCCTGGTACCTGGTGAGCACATGAATAAGTTCCAATTTTAGAACACGGTACAGCTGGGCTTTTATGGGAAATGGAAAAGGACAAAACCTCTTTTTAGCTACCTAGAGAGTTCATCTGGCTTCTTTGACTATTGATTTTATGTTTCATTTTTCTAAGGGACTAAATAACATTCTCATATCAGCAAAGTACCCCTGGCCCCTGCGTGCAATCCCCTGTTGTAAAGCATATGGAGATAAGTAACCTAACTTGCACATCTCCATATTTTATGAATGAACTGTAGCCTCAGGGAAGTATTTCAGACTGAAGACTGGGTCATAACTCAGTCAATGATTTCACTGCATACAGTCACTTAAAAGTCTGAGTTTCATCAACTGTATCAGTGGTCGCTAACTATGACACACTCAAATCTCCTTTTATACCAAATATTTTATACTCCTTCTTACTATCTTTGAATTAAATGCACAGACACTATAGTTCATCTGCACAGAGATAATATATTCATTCCTGTTTCTTTTCCACAATGCTAAAGCCCAAAAAACTGAAATCTGACCATCTTTATCATAGTTTAGCCCCAAACCTCACATGGCTGTATCCCCTGATCTGAACTAATGAAAGCAATTGCTTCTATTTATCCCATCCACTGTGAGTATTTGCTGCATCAAAACCAATGTGTTTGGTTAATTGGGGAGCTTCCGTATTCCACTAAGACTATTACATTTTATCAGGTATATATACTTCATTGAAATCCGAAAAGGACAGAAAACACTTAGGGTTAAGAGATTCAGAAAAGGGTTTTGGGAACTATGTAATCTACCTTCACACACACACACACACACACACACACACACAAATCCCAGCGTAATAGCCTAACTCTAGCATGAAGAAGAAATAGAATACTAATTTATAAGAAACCATACATTTCCTTATGTACGCCCTTGAACCTGACATAGTAGATGCTCCGTAGTAGTCTGATGCCTGAAGTAAAACAGAGAGTCACCCATCTCTGGGCGTGACAAGCACACACGCAGACTGACAAGGCTATATCATGTCAACTGTGACCAAGACAATATAATTTTCTGAAATGGTAAGTAACTTTTGATAAATTTCTAAATAAAAAAATACTAGACCCTTCTCAGTTTACACATCAGTAGCATTTCCTGGAAAAGAAACTATATTAAAACTGTATTAAAAGCACCTGGTGTTCATATGTCAGACGGGGTTCATGCCGAGGCTAAGATAACATGTCATTTGCTCAGGCTACGTATACATCTGTTGTGCGGGGCTCTCCTACGCATGGCAAAGTACCTAGAATCCCTGGGCCCAACTTCATTAAATGACAATGGAAACCCCTGCCCAAATACTTAACAACCGAAACACACTCTCCCACAATTTCCACAACGCCTCTTGGGGGCACACTTACCTTGCTAAGAACCACTGAACTGATTTGTCTTCAGTTTCTCCCAGACCACACTAACCTTAGGAAGATTTGAAAAATAGATTCAACAGGGACCAAATCCTAACCAAGACCACAGCAAAATTCTCACATCTACCTCCACTCCCAGGAAGTCTCATCTAAACAAGAATCCTGATCTCGTGGCTGTTCCCCACATTCCATCGGTGAGCATGCCTGCCACCCCATTCCTTCCACAAGGCGCTTGTTCCATTCATTTTTCAACTGTTCATGTGGCCTATTTGATTGAGCACATGTCTTGTTAAACAGCAGGGATTCAAAACTCATTAAGCTCCTGCCCTCAGATACTCCCAGCGTAGTTTGACAAGCTGTATAAGAGAGATAAATGAAGAAAAAGGAATGCGGAGGTAGGTAACAATGATGCTTAGGCGAAGACATCAAAAGTTAGAGAGAGCTTCTGTGGAAAAGTTAATAATAGTTGCCGCTATCATATTCCCAAGAATGTTGAAGAAAAGACTTTATCTAATAAAGGCCAAATAGAAATCAAAATATTGCTCACACATCTAAAGAAAAACAACTTACTCCTTTTAAGAGTTTAGTCCTCATTCAAAAGAAAACTAGATCGTAATCCATTCATTCAAAAACATGGTTTTAGAACAGCTATAAATATAGGTTTGTTGAACACCTGTAAATACCTATAAAATATCATATAGTTCCAAGTCACCATTGTCATTATTTTTCCCAAGCTAAGCTATAGATTAGAAAATCTACCCAAGTATTCCTTCTCAAGAATTCTTAATATTCTGCAGATGCTACAAGGCTTCCCCCCCTTTCTTTACAAAAAGGATAAATATTTATAGCTACAGTTCCAAGCCTCTGTATCTGAAAACACTATTTGTTCAGACATATTTTTGCCCTTCTATTGACTATCCACCCAGTTTACAAATAAAACAAAGTGGGGAGTGGCAAATAAAAACTCAGTGGTGGGAAAGAAAAACAAAGCCCTGAGAGGAGAGCCAGCCATGCAAACCCACTTGCAACTAGTAGGTCTTTCATGAGCTGGATGTCAAAGTGTTGTGATTTTTACAAAACCAGAAATTACACTGCACAATGACAAGTGTTTCACAATTGAAGTACCTGCTTTCAGACACCGTCATCTCCCAACAACTAGACTTTTTCTTCCATTTCTGGGATGTGTGTAATTGTAAAAAACCTGAAAACAGCCATTGAAATATGCCCATAAGGTGCAGGCCCTATTGTGAGAATGACCCATGGGCAATGCCCATGCAATGTCAGAACTAAGAAGAAATAGAGAGATAAAAGTCAGTGTTGTTTACTGATGGGCATGTGGGCTGCTCCCAGCACTTGGCTACTATAAATAACACTGCTATGAATGTCGGGGTACGTAAGTTCTTTTGAATTGGTATTTCAGGATTCTTCGGGTATAATCCCATGTAAGCCAGGCAGTGAAAGACAAATACCATATGATTTCACATATAAGAGGAGTTTAAAGAACAAAACAAAAAAGAGAGCAAAATAGAACCAGAGGCATGGAAACAAAGAACAGGCTGACAGCAACCAGAGAGGGAGAGCAGAAGGGGATAAAGAGAGAAAGAAGGGGAAAGGTCTAATCAACAAAAAGGTACAAATGACCCATGAACATGGACAACATGATGGAGACTGGTGGGGTGGGGGGCAGGGAGGGCCAGGGCAGGGGAAAACAAAGCAGGAAATTGAAACAACTATTGTAGAACAACAACAAAAAAGACAAAGGAAAAAAATTTCATCAGTGGCATGGATAGATAGGGACATCACCCAAAGAAAGGCTGACTTCCCGTGGAGACACTGTTTCATTGCCTCTGTTCCATGCTACCAAGTCTCAATAATGCCTAGGAGATCACATTCGCCCTCCTAGGTAAAGCTTTAAGTTCATTTTGTTCACTGCTGCGCTCTGTACCTTGTTGAATATACCGCCAACTGAGGGCTATAGGCATTGTTATGGATCCTCTTTCCTATTAGTTTCTCCTGATAACTGCTGGTCACCTGCTTCTCCATTATTTTCCCTTCTATTCCACACCTGTTGGGCTCCACAGCATCAGGCTTTACAAATTAACTTTGGCATTTATCTCCCTCCCCTCTCAAATGTCAATGCAAAGCTTTTTATGTGCTTTTATTTGGAACAACAAGAACGAAAGTGAAGCCAGGTAGATGTTCAAGCAGTTGGCGGGACCAACTGAGGAGAGGAGAGAGGGGAGTGAAAGGAGGAGAAACCAGGAATGGACAGCATTAGGGCCGGAGAAAACAAAGCAAGAGGCGTCATCCAGAAGAGCATGACAGGCTCCTCTTCCACTCAGCTGAGCACCTGTATTCAGTGAGGGGTGGAGGGCGGGTCACGGCAGCAGAAGAGTCCAGATAGCGGTCATTTTCAGTGAAGCTCAGGTGAGGTGTTGAGGACACAGGGCCAGGATTCTGAGTCATCATTCCCTGGGAACAGGCTCCATCATGTGCCCAAGTAAATGGGAGACAGTTTGCAGCCATCGATATTAAAGAGTGAGCTGGCAAAAGGGTTAGGCCAGAACTAGGCAGCTTGTCAGAGACCCATCAGAGCACGTGGGTTCAGAACTAAGCTCCTGCACCAACGGAACCTGGTGCAGTGAACCGCAGATAGTTAACTGCGTGGAAGAGGCCGACAATGCAGACATCAAGGTAAGGTTGCAGTTCAGCACCCACTGAGGGCCAGCACTAGTTGTATGGCTTTTGGCAAAAAAGCTTGTCTCTGCTGCCTGACTGACTAGAGTCTACTCTTCAGTCTCTACTGTGTCAGGAAGTGAGTGGGACCTGCTGGCCCAATGCTGAGCCAGAGAAGGCTGAGGCTGCCCCAGGCCAGGCGGAGCCTACAGATGAAATCACAGGAGACAAAGAAATCCCTGGTAAAGGGAAACCGGAGACCCAAACTAGTACTAACTAGCACAGTACTAACAATGGGCTTGGAAACGGGGCTTGGAACTGAGGCAAACCCCTGCTCTGAGAAGCTTCCTTTCTCCAAAGTCTAGCTTCCTGAAATCTGACCAGCTCAGGACTCAGGCACTGCAAGGCTGCGAAACATCACCCGCTGAAGGACTCAGCAGAGCCGGACACCCTAAGAGAAACATGCCCATGCCATTCCCTTTAGAATTACTTCCTCCATCTACATAAATCTAAGCCCTTTATATTTTTTAATTTTTTAATTACAGTTTATTTTCAATATTACTTTTGTTGGTTCCAACTGTACAGCATAGTGGTTAGACAATCATATACTTTATAAAGTGTGTCCCCTGGCATACCCAAGGCCCCCCTGGCACCACACATAGTTATCACATTATGTTCTCTGACTATATTCCCTGTGCTGCACCCTATTCTGTAACTGCCAGTCTGGGCTTCCTAAGCACCCCCAATGCACGGCTCCTTCAAGAGCAGCGCCATCTTCCCACGTGTGCTGCGGATCACAGGCAAAGCCAACTTTCAAGCCGCGAGAACCTCTCTGTGCCAGGATCGTGTCCACTGCACTTCCTCATATTGCACAGATTATAACTGTCCTAAGGAAAAGGCATTAAAGAACAATGAAATTAGGGGTGTGCTTTTTGACCTTTCCCCCTTTAAGTGGGCAGTCCCCCAAACAAAAGGCACTTTGTTATGGTGAAGAAAACAGGATATCACTGAAGAATCACATGTATGTTATAAGAACTTTAAAAAACAAGTGCTAGAATTCTTGTGTCTTGTGCATATTCAAATGTAACACCATTTTCCACACATTTTGAAAGGGTGACATATACAGTTTCTGAGAGAACAGAAACATTTTATAATGCTGGTTTTACAAAACCAGTTGATAAGAAACATCATAAGCCATGTAACTAAGAAAGATCCACACGTGATCTGGATTTTGTTTTCAATCTTTCCTGCCAATTTTGTGGACGCCCTTCCTGGGAGGGTTTTCCATAAGGCTCCAGTCATGAAATGAAAAACAATGCTAAGTTTTTCAAAGAGAGGAAGCTTACTTGAGGGGAAGTGGTAAGACAGGTGTTAAATGAGCTAAGAGATAAGACAAGGAGTGATGAGGTAACTCAGAAATGACTGAGTGTTCCATTTCTCAATTTTTGCAAAACAAAGTACGTCAGGCTTGTGTGGCTCAAAACAACAACAATCATTTTTTATCATTATCTTCCCCACTTCCGAGACTTGGGTGGGCTCAGTTAGATGGCTCTCACTTAGGTTTTCTCATGCAGTTTATTGGTGGTGGAGGTTGAAGTCATCATGAAAGTTTACCTGCTCCCATGGGTGGTAGGTGATGCTGGCTGTTGGCTGGGAACTTGGTAGGGGTCAGAACATGCACACAGAGCCTCTCCATGTGGCCTGCCCTTCCTTACAGTGCTATACTCTCAGACTTCTTACCTGATGGGTCAGATTTTGAATGCAAGTGACCCAAGAGTAAAAGTCAGAAAATCTGTCTCCCTTTACAACCCCCACTCCAGCATCACTTAGTGTCATGCCTGACATATTCTGCCAGGAAGTGCTCTAGATACAAGAGAAAGGGACATAGGCTGCAGGACTCTTAGTGATAGATACATCAGAGAATTTGTAGATGTGTTTAAAACCACCGCACAAAGAAAGCAGCTACCATTCTTGTGTCTGGGATGATAGAAATTGGTGATGCAAGAACCAATAACTGTGGAGTTGGAGTCACAAAGGCCAGTGCCACAGGGACAGAGGAGGCTGAGCTGTAATCACCCAGAGAGATGGAATGAGAATTTAGAACTTGCCAAATAAAGCCAAGTGATCCCACAAAAGCAGCGCTAACTATTCCATCACACATATTGTTCTTGCTGTCTGCATCTTATATAAACATGCTCAACTGGTCAATGTACTAACCACTAACATGTAACAGACAAGTAGATTACTGATTTTTGTTGCAATACTACTTTTCTTTTTTTTTTAAGATTTTTATTTATTTATTTTTTAGAGAGGGAAGGGAGGGAGATAGAGAGAAACATCAATGTGCAATTGCTGGGGGTCATGGCCTACAACCCAGGCATGTACCCTGACTGGGAATCAAACCTACAAACCTTTGTTTGGTTCACAGCCCAGGCTCAATCCACTGAGCTATGCCAGCCAGGGTGCAATACTACTTTTCAATGAACAGTATTGGCTGCTTTTTTAGAAACTAAGTCTTTAAGATTTTTATATACAAGAGTCTCTTTGATAAGTCAAGTCATTAAAAAGGCAAGAGTGCCAAATAAAAAATAACTTAAGAGACATATTAACCAAATACAGTGTATGGTCTTGACTTAGACAAACCAACTATAAAGAACATTTATATTTAGTCAATGGTGCAAATTTGCATATGGTCTGGGTATTAGGTGAGATAAAACTTCACTGAACAGAAGAGATGAGGATCATTGATTAAGAAAAGAAGCTTACAAAACAGGATACATGATATTACTATGCACTAAGCCGTTAATGGCGGCAATCCCTGAGAGAGTGGGGATGGAATGTTTGGGCTATTTTTAAATTATGCTTGTTTGCATTTTTTAATTTCCTACAGTGTGTGTGCATTCTTTCTGTAACTATATAAAAGTTATTTTAATAAAAATTTTTTTAAATTATGACATACAGATGGACTCACAATAATATAGAACCTGTCCCTTGGATTTTCAAGTTCAGAAATGCAATGTCAGAATGAGAATCATTCATTTTCATGAACCTGAATCCAGGCAGAAGCCAGAGACAGAGTTGTGACCCTCTGTGGGAATCAACACACTTTCTATTGGATCCAATTATATATTAGTGGTTCTGAACAAAGCACCAAAGAAAAGGAAATCAAAGATTCTCTCCTAACTAATTTCTTCTCTCTTATCTCAGACCATGAAAATTTCCAAGTCTCTCCAACCTAAATTAAACATGCTGCTCCCCATAATTCTATCATTGACATTCTTCTTTTTCTCTCCACGCTCTATATTCCTACAAAGCAACCACCATCTGTAACGATGACTCCCAAATGTATTTCATTCCCGCAAGCTTCATTCCCTCTAAGCATGGATATGGTTGCCTGCTAAACATTTCCGTTTGAATTTCCATGGGCCTAGAATCCAACATATCCAGCATTAAATGTATTGTATTTATTCTTGCAAAATGTATTATTGTGTATTTGTTATCGTTATTCATGTTATCACTGTCAATCTAGAAAACCACATCAGACACGCGATGGCCATCCCAAAGTCCCCTCATTATCCCACTGCCCATACACATACCTACTCATTCGCAGATGTCCTGATAATGTGCTCATGCAGAAAAGCTATGTTGCTACTGAGAGTAGTAAGTGGATTTTAAATGTTCAAAGATAAAACACCAATGTTCAAAAGTCAACCGTTGGAAATTTCAGTTAATAATATAATTTATAATCGAATGAAAATATGAACTACTTAGGGATAAATCTGTTAAAATATATGCAAGAACTAACACTGAAAACTACCAAATATTGAAAAGAGAAATTAAATAAGGGCTAACTAAATGAGAATATATGCCATGTTTGTGAATTAGAAGACAATTCAGTTACAGTGGAATTTTTCCAAAATGGATAGATTCAAAACAGTAGCAATCAAAGTCCCAGCAGCTTTATTGTAGAAGTTGATAAATAATTCAAAAATTCATTTGGATTTTTGCAAATTGCAAAGGAGCTGAGATAGTCAAAATAACATCACAAAAGAACAAAGTTCTTCCACCCTACTCTAAAATTTATCATAAGACTACAATACTCAAGACACAGTATCAGCTCCAAGATTTTGAAAAATTGGCCCATGGAATTGAACACAAACAGACCAATACACACAGAATCAACTGATTTTCCACAAAGCTTTAAACACAGTTTGTGGATAGTCTTCATTATATATGTATATAATGAACTTCAATCCATACCTTGTATCAAATACAAATACTAACTCAGAAATGAATCACAGATATAAATGTAAAATATGAAACTGTAACACTTCTAAAACAAAACGAGAAAATTTCTGTGCCTTGTATTAGGCCAAGATTTCTTAGATAAGATATCAAAGCACAAAGCATAAATTTAAAAAAGTAAAATAAACTCCATCAAAAAGAAGAACTTCTGCTCTCAAAAAACAAAAACAAAAAATCTTAAAAGAACAATAAAGAGCAAATCATAGGCTGAGAGAAAATATTTGAAAATCTCGTATCTAATAAAGGACTTTTACCCAAATACATACAGAACTACTAGAACATGATAAGAAAAATAAGGAATAAAAACTGGTGAATGATGAAACACTTGGCAGAAGATTCACCAGTGGCAGACAAGCACAGGAATGAGGTTCTACGTCACCCGCCACTAGGGGACATAAATTAAAACCATGCTGTGATACCACTACACACCTGTTAGAATGTCTAAAATGTGAAAACTGGCCATGCCAAGTATTTGGGGAGCCGTGGGGGGCCACGGAGGGCCTGGAGCTCTCAGACACTGCTGGCGGGCATGTAAACGGCACCACTGCTTGGAAAAACCATTTGACAGTTTCTTACATCAAACATGCATGCACCTACTATATAACCCCACCATCCCAATCCTAGGTATCTACCCAAAAGAAATAAAAGCAGATGCACATAAAAATACCTGTACATGGATGTTTACAGAAGCATCATTTACAACAGCCAAAACTTGGAAACAAGCCAAAAGTCAATCAACAAGCTCATGGATGAAAAGACTGTGTTTGCCTGTACAATGAAACTCTACTCAGTAACAGCAAAGGAATGAACTACTGATACAGGCAACAACTTGGATGAATCTCAGAATAATTGTGCTGTTAAGACGGTCTGAATGGTAAACATGACTAAACCCAGTTAAGATCCCTAAACTCTTGAGACTCTGGAGGTCGAGTGCAAAGACCTTGTCTTGCAGCTCCCCAGAACAAGCAACATAGGTAAGTTCCCTTCTTATTAAAATTGCCACCTACCAGTCTGGAGCGGTGTGCTGCTTTCCTTCGTCTCTCCTTGCCCTCTCTGAATGGGGACGAGTTTCAGACTTCACCCAGGAAGCTCATGAGGTTTCAAGCTAACACATCTAAATACATATGCATCCAGGCTGACAAAGTCTTATGGTATTGAACTGAGGAACCCACGTGCCTCAATGTCAGTAATAACTATACCAAACTCGTTTCCATCCCAAAACAGAAGAACATTCCAATTCTCATGGTTTGCTATCACTAATTAATTTTAATAGGTAAAGCTTTGGAGGTTTCTCAATATACAGGGTCTGGCACAAATAATGCCCCTTTTTTATTACACAATCATAAGCTGTAGTACTGTAACATAACAATATCACACTCACGCATACCATATGGCATTTTAGGTGAAATGTTCAAATTAAAACTATAAATTATCCCACCCATATTATTGCCCTGCCAACCCACTCAAGCAGGAGTCACTTCTGCTGGACCCTGTATACTAGCGAGCGAGAATGCTCAAACATGTGAACACAGCCTGTAGTATGTGTTCTGGTGGACAAGGGACTCTAGCCCTGGACTTGGGCTCCATGCAGCTCAACAACTTTCAAGTGTCCAGAGTTTTTCCAAGCAGCAATTTGGCCCTTTCAAATAGCTTATATGTATGATAAGTGAATAAGGTATTGATACAATGGTCAGCCCATGGAAAACATTCCATAAATGATAGCTACTACTAGCTATTTTTATACAAATACTGAAATAACTTTTCAAAAGATTGTTTTTGCATCCTAGTTCAAATTAACACCAAAGTTTGGAGTTCTTTCTTGGACTTGCAGTAAAATAATCCTCATAGCATCCTGTATATAATAATACCCTACTGAGATAGAAGCTTTTATTGACTGCACTGCAATGGTAATTTTTGGCAGCATGTGAAGTCTCCCCAAGGGGTAAAAATATAATCATGATTTTCCTGAGCAATAAGTAAAGTTAAAAATACCTTCTCATTTCTCTCCCTGGTAATGTGGCTCATTGGATTGAGCACCAGCCTGCAAACCGAAGGGTCACTGATTTGATTCCCAGCCGGGGCACATGCCTAGGTTTTGGGCCAGGTCTCCAGTAGGGGGTATGTGAGAGGCAACCACACATTGATGTTTCTCTCCCTCTCTTTCTCCCTCTCTCCCCCTCTCTCTAAAAATAAATAAATAAAATCTAAGAAAAAAAATACCTTCTCATTTCTGAAATGGGCTGTTTCTTAAAAAACCATGCACACTAGTAAGAAAAAATATACACAGAACATATTTAGAAAAGTGGCGACTCCAGAAGGAAAAAAAAATAACTTTTCAGTAAAGCAGTTAGAGATTTCCAGATTAATAAGAAATGCTTTTCTCTATACTGAGAATCAAACCCCCGAGACGTGCTACAACACATTCCCACTGTTGTGTAGAAGAGGCGGTTATGTCTGGGCAGAGACAAGGCTGCACTTGCGTCTTCTCCCGGGGGAGGAGTGAGTGCCGTGGCCTCTCTTCATCTTCTCCGGCAGACACCCTGGGACTGCACACCCCAGATGATCTCTTAACCAGCCTGCTTTTAACATCTCCTTGTAAGCAGGCCCAATTTCCCATGAAAATCTAAATGTCAAAAGTCTAGGCAATGTTCACTCTGGACACGCCCCTCAAGTTGACTGTCTTTTTTAGGATAATACCACAAGGGGCATTGGAGGTCAGAAATGAAGCAGTATGTCCACACATAATTTTTGAGATGACACTAACCTCCTGCTTCTGATTCATATGCCTTCACTGCCTCAAGTCCTTTTGGTAAAGACTGCTCCCAAACATCCCAACTGTAAGCAAAGCTGCTCAGCTAACTCTAAGAGGCTAAATATTTTTTTAATCCTTCAAGATGTATCATAGCATGGAATTTGCTTACAGCTAGGTCAGTCATATTGAGATTTGTAGCTAAAGTTTTCCCTATCTGGAAAAATGATATCTGATTGGCCTCCATGTGCGTACATAGTATACACAATGCCACTATGTTCATTTTTCTTCATTTTAATTTATCAATTCAGAATTCTTTATATGCTTTTTAAAATTTCTTATACTTTGTATTTGTTTATGAAGGCTGCCAGAAGAAAGTACCATGAACTGGGCAGCATAAACAATAGACATTTATTGTCACACAGCTCTGGACGCTACAAATCCAAACAAGAAGTCAGCAGAGGAGGTTCTTTCTGGGGACTGTGAAGGGGAATCCGCTCCAGGCCTCTCCTCCACCTGTTGTTGAGGTACCAGTAATCTCTGAAGGTCCTTGATGGGTACAGGGAGCACCCCAATCTCTGCCTTCGTCATCACGTGATGTTCTCCCCTGCAGGTACATCTGTGTCCGCATTTCCCCTTTTTATAAGGACACCAGTCCTATTAGATTAGCACCCATCCTGATGACCTCGTCTTCAGTAATTATTACATCAGCAATGACCCTATTTCCAAATAAAGTCACATTCTCAGCGCCTGGGGGCAAGGACATATGAATTTTGGGAGAAAATGATTCAACTCATGCCATACATACACACAGACACAATAGTACATGGGAAATTTTCAGCATATCATCAGTAGACTTGCATTAGCTTTCTTCATGCCTTTTTTTAAATTTTACTGTTCAAGTACAGTTGTCTGTATTTCCCACACACACACACTTCATGCCTTTTTTCATAAGCTGAAAACAAGTTTCTTAAGATCATCAACGATATGGAACAATATAATAACTAGACAGAATTGCTAAGGTTAAGTTACTTCGATGAGGCTGATGGTTCTGTTAATCTGTGTGGACCATTCTGCTTGTTGGACTGGACTGCCTGCCTATGAAACATGGGCAGTTCACACTCAGCCTCCCTTTCCCAGTGTCTTTTGTTGTTCGCTTGCTGCTTCCCATCTATGGCCATGCCGAGTAGCCACCGACAGTAAGTTCTATAAAGAGGGGATAATATTTACGGCCTGTAGCTCTGTGTGAAGCCCACGTGGTTTTGGTCATCAAGTTTTAAACAACAATCGCTCATGATACTGTGGCAAGTTTGTTTCAAAAGTAATGACAGACAAGGTAGTAAACAAGTTTCACTTCTCTGCTGGTGCCAACTCCAGTCAATTGGTGAATTGAATTCCTAAAGAGCTTATTGAAGATTCTAAGGCCCAGGGAATAGGGAGTCAATGTACATTCTTAATGTTTACCATTAGTTGGGATACAGAAGGTGGTTTAGTCAACACTCACGATCCCAGCCCCAAGTCACCCTAAGCCATCCTAACAACCGAAGTCATCCGAAGACAATTGTAACCTAAACTGAGGCATCATGATCATATGGTCCCCAGATCCTGCTTCCCCCCATAATTCTCTGGTTATGAATTATCTTCCTGCCCCTACACTCTCTAATTACCACTAATATTAACATTTTTCTGTCTCTACTTCCTTGGCCCTGTGAAAAGTCAGTTCTGTGCTGGATTGCCTCTCCTGACTTTTACAATCTCTTCCAGGTGCTATCGTCTGGAAGCAAATTAGATCCTGCTAATCAGACACCTTTCATAAGATCCCAAAGGCAAAGTACAGTGAATTCTAATCCTCTGCCCCTCTCGGCTGTAGCTGCTGTTAAGAAAGGTCATGAAAATAGAAGATCTTCCTTGATCAGCATTCCAGGGTTTACTCTTCAGATCTTGGGTTGAGAGGCAGGTTGGATTAAAGTGGACACTACTTGCTTCCAAGGAAACCCGAGATGAAGACCTCGGGGACAATGGCTCACCTACTGGGACAGTGATGCATTCTTCCTAGAGATGTTTCAGGAAAGCCAGCCCAGACCTCCTCCTCAGCCTCTCCAATCATTTTCTAAGCACCTATTCTCATGTAGCAAACTTCTTTCTGCCTCAAATATAATGCATAGAGAAGTACTTATAATTATGGTAGAATAGACATATTATGAGGGAGGGGCAGAACCATGAAGAGTTTACGGCACAGAAGCATAATTTCAAACTAAACAATGGAATTTAGGCATCCTTATTATTGTGTTTGGATCAATTTCTTGTGAGAGTTTTCATCAGTTACTTTACGCCACATCAAATCCCACCTACGTACAATCTCACCCCTTCTTTCCAGATAGTTTCTGACTTGTCAAATTCACCCAAAATTGCACAGAAAGTCACTGTCCTCATTTCCCAACCCAAAACCTAGTTCTCACGCCAATGACTTCACTTTTGTATACCCAAATCCACCAGGGTGCGTAGCAGCTCAAAATAATTTGCATAATAGGAATTACTCTCTTATGCAACTTGTTTCATCCTTTAGATAAAGACAGTTGATGTGAAAGCCAGTAGAGCAAGACCCGAAATGTCACATGAGAAGTTTAAGGTGCGATCATAATGGCGGTATCAGAGAATAACAAGACCCCTCACTCACAAAAGCACTATGAGCTTCCCAAAGGGGTACGACCAGGAGCAGAATAATAAACTAGTAGCCACCCACCTGCTTTCTCACTCTCCCTCTCACCTCCAACCTTCAAACACAAAAATCAGTCATGCCTGGATATATGTGTCACAATATATGTGTCTTCGTTTTGATCCCATGTTCTTTTTCCCAATCATTACTCTGATTATTATGCTTCTTTTTAACTATTCCTTTTTGGAATCCCTATTCTCCACATCTTAGAACATCTGGTGCTATCCTCCAAATCCCTTCTCTTTTTCCTCATGGTTTTATTCTCTCTGTATTTTAAAATGTGTCTTCTACTTAACCTTCCAGGCTACTAATACTGGTCTCTTGTAGTGACTAATATCTCCTTAATTCATTCTCTCAATTTTTAAAGTGTAAGATTTTTAAGTTTCGGGAAGTCTTTTAAAATCTATAATAGAATTCCCTTGATTCTTCTTTAAAACATTTCATTGTAGTTATTTTAATAGTCATCTATCTCCATAACAATTTTATTACTATAGTAAAGATTTCTATTCTGATTTTTCCTTTCTCTCTCTCTCTCTCTCTCTCTCTCTCTCTCTCTCTCTGTCTCTCTCTCTCTCTCTCTCACACACACACACACACACACACAGTGTCCTTGTTTTATCTCACAGTGACTATTGGGTCCTCTGAGACTGTAACTACCCCTATTGCATACTCACGAGTTTATTCTCATACCAAGCTAACAGGGTACCTGGGAGTGATAGAGGCTTACAAGCGGTAGGAAGCACTGCTGTTCACACAGAGGGATGTGAAACCTGGAAACACATCAGTCCCTTCTACAAACATCAGGAAAAATCTTGACAGGTGCTCTCTTAGATGGAAGGAGGATCACAGCAACCCTCCAAAGCTTTCACAACTAGCAGGTCCTTCAGGAGCATCACCTATGAAATGACAAGGCTTTTCCTCCTGAGGATGTATACACCCAGAGATACAACCTCTCTTTGGAAACAAAAGAGTTAGATTCTCAGCCCAGATGAACTGCCAGTCCCAGAATTGAGAATCTTCCTAAACATCTAGCCCAGGGCAGGGTCTGACCTCACATATACCCTCAATCTAAGCATAGATTGGAAAAACAGTGGGTAGTTGGATTAGAGTTGGGAGTAGACTTTAGGGCAATACAGATATGTCAGTCCACCATCTCATCAGAATTCTGAAAATGTTGAGGCAGATGGCGAAGATAAAAACAAAAGGGAACAGGCAAGACAGATTGAAACAGCTCGTATTATTTGTTTTATGCCTTATCGCTTTCCCCAGAAGATTTAATATGACTTACAGCAGAGCACATGCAATAAAACAGCAAACTGTAAACAGAGATTAAAAATAAGAACCAAACAGAACATAATTTAGAAAAGGAGATCTTGACAAGAAAAAAAATAAGTAACTTTTATCTAGAGTTGGATTAATGGGCGGTTGACTGGGACACTGATTTCTAGTGAACAATGAAACATCATTAGCATGCAGTCACACGATGTAAATTGGCCCCCTCCCCATTAAAGCAGATAAAACGAAGTCAAAATTCAAAAATTCCTTATTGTGTTACTTTATCTTTTGAGTACCTTTCCCAACTCATATACACATTTAGTGAGTTAGATGTCAGTAAAGTGAGCTGAGGTTCTAAAACCAAATTAAGTCAGACATAGGTCGGCTTCAGGAACACGAGTAATCTAGTTAACTAAGTTCTAAACCTGGTGCTATGTCTTCGAAGACGTTATCTCAGATTTATAATTCTATAATGCCTATAAGTTAGAAAATTATTTAAAACATAGAAAGATAAGAAGTAGATAAAATAAGAAGTAGTTTGACAAACATTTTGGATAGTATGAATGAATGAATGGGATTCTGTCTACTATAACTTCTTAGAAAAATATTTCTCCCTACCTCCACTATATGAAAGTTTTCAAATATATTTTTAAAAATTCCATCTAAAAAAGTATCAAGTTGTTTAACCTGCCTACCAAGTTCTGTATCTCTGGCCTTACATGTAGCACAGTCAGTAGTAAATCTTCTTTGCAGTTTTTCTAACCTGCTTCTACCTTCTCCAGAAACCAGAATCCTGACAACAATAATTATGTATGATCCGTAGTTCAAGTACCCGTCTATGAAAAATGTAGAATGATTTTTAAATTAATATCATTTAAGGGAAAATTGATTTGAGAATTACTAATCACATAATTGAAATAAAAATCTATTACATATCAAAATACAGTTAACTTGAACATTAACATACAGAACTTCTTCTAAATAATTTCCCAACTTCATCCTGATATCAACCAAATGTTCCTTCTCAACAAAAAAATTAACCTTCCTTAGCCACTGTGGCAAAGAGAATAGACTCTGTCTTTGTGTAGTTTTAATTTGTTTTCTTCCAGATTTTGCCGGGAACCTTGTTCTTTGAGCCTGTGATACTTTTAACATATTATTCTGAGACTCTGCAAAAGTACAAGGTTCACTGAAATGACCAAATCTTCATTAATTTCTTTTGGTGGATGATGAGTGTCTCCAATATATGGTGGGATGAGGAGCCATTTTTTTCTCCTAACTCAGCTCTAAGCTCTTTGCCTCCTTTTACCCTTGTGATTCCCCTCCCATACCTCTGTTCTCTGCTCAGGATGCAGTCAGGGACTCCTACGGTAAGAAGAGACACACCTTCATTGGGGTCCAAGCAGCAAACGACTCACCCCAGTGTGCACAAAAAAACCTTCAATGTCACTGTCTATTCAACATATTTAACTAGCTCCATTTGCTGCAATATCTCAGAGCTGTTGCAGTTAAATAACTTAATTCCCCAAATCACACGGCTGCATACAGAGCTGTAGATCATACATGTTATTTCATATTTATGGAGTAATATTTAAAGTCCATTCTCATAGGCTCCCTCATTTGATGGCTGACAAAATCCTGCAAAGCATATAAATAAGACATAATTATCCTCAGTTTACAGATGAGGAATCTTAGAATCCCAAATCTGTAAGATACAGCAGAAGTCAGAGTCCACAAAGTCACTTGACGTAGGTTTTCCATCTATTTGTCTCAGCATCCTCCAACCTCAGAAATCAGGTATGAGTATTAAATGAGATAATGTATAAAAAGTGTTGGTATGACCCTGGCATTTTACTACTGGATCTCCAACAATTGTAATTTCTCTCCCTTTTTCCCTCTCTCAGAGATCTTGGTCTGACCACTCAACCAATAAGTGACAGATATCAGAAGAGAATCCAATTTCCTGACATAAGCAGGTGGGAAAGTGTCAGACCAGGGGTCTCAGTTCCCCTGCGTCCTTGCCCTTCGTGGCTTCGCTGTCACGTGAAAACCTCTCCCACAGAGTCACAGAGGCAGATCTGGGTCTGGGGCAGCCTGACACACTTGTACAATTTGAAAGTTCCCTCTTTAAGAAAATAATACAAAACTGAGAATATAAGATTAAGTAAAAAGTGTTATTTGTTTAGAACTTTAATTATTAAAGTTCTGAATTTTAAAAAGCTGACTAAAAATGAAAACATTACAAAATCTAGAAAAAGAATATAACATTGATCAACCAGTGACCATACTTTGCCATATATAATGTGCACTTTTTGCCCAAAATTTGAGGGGAAAATAAGGATGAGCATTACATGTGGGTATAATGGTGACATACCATGGGTATAATTATGGGTATAATAATCCTATGGATAATGCACACGAAAACATGTGTGCACATTATACACGGGAACCCATTATGTGAAACACATCTACAACACTGTTTCCTACATTTTTGTATACCTCTTTGTATAATAATTTTAAAGTATCAGAATAAGTCAGTCTTTTTCTTAGCATAGTTGATCGTTTCACTTTACTAAAGGCAAGTGTTCCTGCCAGGTGGTTGGAACTGGCGGACTGGTTCGATGAGACAGGATAGAGCAGACACTCGGACGTGCCGTGTGCTGTACTGCAGTGCGTAAACCGGGCAGCTCCACCAATCTGTCCTGTTGCTATAGATTAGTGTCCTATAGACCCAAGAATTCTGATAAATTCTGTTCTACGTGATTTTCTTTTTAAAAAAAGTGGAGTGTTGCTGACGGGTAAGAATCTACGCTTTCAGTAGGTACCAACATGAACTGACCCTTCCACTTACAATCTTACATTCTGACAGAAGGGGGAATTTTCCACAAACTGGTTTCTGGCTCCTTGCATTCCAAGCTTTGTTTCACCCTTTTTCCTGCCAACATGTTTCTGGAACTCATTTGCATTGCTGGGAAGAAAAAAGTTTCCTCTGACCCTCTAGGTTCTTTTGGCTGTTCTAACAATTCAATTCATACAAGACAGATTAACGGGGAAAAAAAACAAATTTAACTTATACATACACAGGTCTCATAGATATGGGACTTAAAGAAATAACCAAAAAACTCAGCTTTTGTACTTGTTACACAAATAAAAAATAAACTTGTGAAGAACTGACAAGATGAAGAAACTTAGCCTTTGGTCTAATTAGTGAAGAAACAAAGAATTTATTTACCCAGCCTTCTGGGGCCTGAATTTCCCTTCTCTGCCTAAGGACATCTCTCTACCTGGTGCAGAGAGGACACATTTCACATGAGAGATTTATTTCCTTCTTTGAGGGGGACAAAGAGGGCCACAGTGTCCTTCTTGTATAGGCTGTTTCTCAAGTAACTTTAATTCAAAAGAATCAGTATGCCAAAGTAATATGTTTCGGGGTGGCAAATTTGTTCTCCTACAGCTTTGGGTGAAGATTCCAGATGAGCACAGAGTGAGCAGAAAAATTTTCCTGTAAGCTGTCCGTACATTGGAATAACTAGCAATGACTTAGGCACGTACTGAAGTGGCTGTGTGACCTACACGAGTTATCTCAAAAAACCCTTAGCCCAAACCCGGAAAATGCATGCGGTCCCTCCAACACCACACACCATGAGAGGGAGTCCATCAGAGGAAAATACAGAGTGGAGAAAGTGGTCTTAACCGATTGCTATTAACATATTTTGTCTTTCTCTAATGTCAGGAAACAGAGGATCATTTGCACTTACTGCTAGAGCCCCTCCCCCCAGGACCTGAGGTGGGGCTAGTGCGCAGGAGAGGCCTGAAGCGTCTGCTTCATTAGCTTCACAGGAAATTCAGCAGCTCTGGAGAGACTCGTTCAAAGCAATGGCAGGGAACCAACTCAATCAACACCTCAATTTTTGTTTACAAGGAAGAAAATATTCCTGGGATGCTCAAGCAATTTAAAAGGATACGTTAATCCCTTACAAAGACTACATTTACCCCACTTTTAATTTACTTATTTTCTTTGACCAGTCTTGTTGCTTTTTAAAAAGAAGGAATATCTAGGCAAAGAAAAGCAAAGATGTATGACTAGGAAGAAAAAAATGTCTGTGCATTAGTTGTTCATTCTATGACATTTTGACACTTGAGAATAGTTTTTAACATTTTAGTCATACCCTAACTTTGATCTTCCCATGTGGTATGATGGGTTCAGATTCACTTTAAGCCTGGAAACAATAGGAGCTGAGAAAATTCTGTAGCAACTAGCCACAGGTTTGTTTCCACTCTGACTTGTTTTCATTTCACCATGGATCTTTGAGCAGTCTCTGAGTTTATTCAATTTTCAGGCCCATTAATCTGGAACTTCAAATCAAAGGACAGGGGAATCACCTCCCTAACAGGTTTGCAGAGTGGCGGCAAAGGTGGTGGCAGTTTCTTAAAACTCCCTGTGCTGCCTACAGGTCAGTGTGTGTGCCGTTTCCCTGACCCCTGACCCCTGACCCCTGGGCCCTGACCCACAGGTGGATGGCTCCTTAAATGCCCAAGGGAAGGGGAGGGAGGCAAGGTGTGCTACTGCTTGTCATTTCCTCGTTGTCTGTCATTAACACTAATAAGCCTAGCCTCAGAGCACTGTGAAACAGGACGTGGTTTGGGGATCCCAGTGTCCTCCACTCCCAGCCTCTGGTTTGACCACTCTGTTTTCTCTAGAGTCCAGAGTTCTCTTGCTTTATTATCTTTCTCCTTTCTAAAAACCTGTTTTCTAAGAAGATACCTGATACAAAAGAAAACAAAAGGAAATACCCATACTCAGATACTCAGGTGCAAATGAATGCATTTTATTGTACAACCAACACAGCGTTTACGGACACTGACTGCACACTAAAGTCACCCCAGGACTTTAAAAAAAAAAAAAAACAACCAATGCTCAGGCCATAATCCAGGCTAATAAAAGCAGATGTTCTGGGAGTTGGGCCCAAGCATCAGGATTTTTCTAATACCTCCCCAGGTGACTCTATTGTGTTATTTTCTTTTCACAGGAAAAGGAAACAAAAGGAAAAAATCTGAAGCTCCATTTGTGGAATTCCAGGCCGCAGCAGCAAGGGAGTTAGAGCAGAGACCAGGTGGCGGAGAGCTTTTCCAGCACCTTCAAGTCCCTTCAGCAGGGACTTATAAGTCTCCCTGATTTAAGTCTCCTACTCATAGGCAGCCTGTTCTAAAAATACTCCAACTATAGCAATCAAAATGGAATTAAACAGGCCAATTGGAGTGCCAATATGATAACAGTTCAGTCCCACAATATCTATAAAAACTTTCTTTCCTATTTCAGCTACAGATTTCATCAGCTGTGCTTTGTGCATGTCACCAGCAGTGACAGCAGATGTCATTATAGGACAGGAATTTTATTTCCCTGTTCAGGTTGTTTATTAACAAGCACTATGTGAGCACCCCTTGCGGACAACATGTACTGGGAACCATTAAGAGATCGGGAAATAATGACAGAGATAAATCTCCTTTTAGCTATAAAATCCTATAATTCTAAGATAAATCTCAGCTCTGAATGCAGAACACTTTGGGAAGACAGACGTCTTAGGAGATGGAATTTTGCATGCATAAGGACCAAATTGTCTCTTATGATCTGCCTGAAATTCCTATTTCTCCTAGATGAGTACGTGTATGTCTCATGGACTTGGCTTGAAAAGGGAGGCATACACTACAGCACCCACCTACTGAATCCTTGCTCGCCAGAGCACCTAGAGCAGATCTGTCAAGGCTTATGACCATGAGCAGGAACGTTCTGTCAGGGAGGAAGGGACCAGAACAGTCCAAGCTTTGTGAGGGAATGTGAACTCTGAACACCCGGAAAGGACACAGAAGCCCAATGGAAAAGAGAAGAGCTGCAGCAGGATGGTGCCAGAAGGCAGCAGACAAGGGGGAAGAATATGGATGTCACACCCTCCGCCTACCTCCCAAGTGTTACCTTGGACAGGCCCAGCCCCTGTGCCTTCAGGACAGCCTGTTGCTGGTTTGGACCTTTCTGGACCTTCATTTAACCTTGACTGTTCTCTACCAGTTTGTACCTGGCTTCTTGCGACCTGGCTCCCCCTGCTGCCTGCTCCTAATTCGTGCCTTGTGGCCTTTCACCAGCTGACCCAATCTCTGCCTGGTACCAACTATAGGGTAAGATGTATAGGGGGGCACAGGGGAATTTAGAGATGTGCTGTAATAATAATAGTAATTAATAGAAATAGTGAGAGTAATCATTAGTAATATTAATAGTAGTGGTTAGACACTGCATGGTCACTAGTGAATAGTAATGTCCACTGTGATCACTAAGTGCTTGCATTTCTAGGAACATATTCCTGCCCCTCCTCTTCCCCTCCAAGGGGTATTCCTATGCTATTTTGTCTAGAAAGAGAGTCTTCAAAGCACATGTGAAAGACTCACATAATAACCTCCAGTCTGGAGTGAGAAGGTTTGAGCAAGAGCTTCCTGCTTCTCAGCAGGTAAGACCTGAGTCCAAAATAATACTCTTACTCTTTTTATGTAGAAATTCTGAAGTTAATATAATCTACCACTATGGAATGCATATATATATATATATATATATATATATATATGGTCATTTTTGAGATTGCTTTTACATGTTACTTCCTCCAACAAAAACTAGCATTTGTTAGGACAACTGCCTTTATAGCTAATGATATCGTTATAATAAGACATTAAAAATATCTATTTATATTCTGAAATATTCTCTTCCCCCAACCGAAAAGCATCAAATCATGTTTGCTTTTTATGTGTTAAGTATAATACATGTAAAATAAAGTCACTTTAACATTGCAAAGTAGGCCTGGATTGGTGAAGCAAGCTGAAGTCAGAAGTTCTCAATCAATGGTAAATGCCACTGAGAGAGACTCTAAAGTGAGGAATTGAACAATAGGCCCTGAATATTACGAAGATGTCAATGAATACATCTCAAATTAGTCAGGCCCAAATCACTGGCTCTCATTTTCAAATGGATTCATAAATACAAATGATTTTGTGACAATCTAATGGAGATTTAAGGTTGCTCTAGGTTTCAAAAATTACACCATAAAAATCTTAGCTTTGTTTGCAGCAGTAGCTTGCTAAAATATAACAATCATGTAAGCAGAATCACGTAATTCATGAAGCAGAATCAGAATTGCATGATTCTGTTTACATGAAGTACCAGAAAAATCAAATTCACAAAATCAAAGACTTCATGGGTGGTTGCCATGGGCTGGGGAAGGGGGAAATGGCAAATTATTAGCCAACAGACATAAAGTTTCAGTTAAGTGAGATGAATGAACTCTAGAGATTTGCTGTATGATATTGTACCTATGGTTAATGACAATATATACACGAAATTTGTTAGGAGAAGAGATGTCATATTAAGTGTCCTTATTACAGTAACATTAAAAGTAATACTATAAGAATTAATTTCCAGATTTGAAACTTCCGTGTGCTTCTGTATGTGCTCTACTGAAGCATGCTGAGAACACAACTGTGACCCAACCACGCCGGCAGCTCTCTTCCCACCTCCTGCTTCACAACCATCTTCCTCCCACCACACAGAAGAGAAGTCTTCCTCCCACCTTAAGTCCTACTATGTGCCTATGTAGGAAGATTGTTAAGAGAATTGTGGGCTATAACATGTGAAGGTATGTAAATTCATTCCCATCTTTCTTTTTTTTTTTTTTTACCAAACCTTTAGGAAGTTCTTGTTATGTGCCAGCCACTGTGCTAAGCGCTACGAAGTACAAAGCAATAGGCTGTGTTCAAGATCCTCGGAGAAAAGGCAATTTATCAGGAGAGATGTGTTCCATTTACTAAAATAAAGTGCATGTGGCAAAAACAGAGTAGAAGTATTATTAAAAACAGGTCATAATGATCTGGAAATAACTGTTAATTGCTTGTTACATCTTCCAGACATTAAATTTTAGCAGAAATTGCAATGTTTATGTATCTCTACTACTGGATTTTAGCTTTAAGAAAGTAATCATGACATTTGGACTCCAGCATTTTCATTGCTTTCTGTCACTTCATTTACACAATTAGATACAATACCTAAGTGGAAGGTACCTTCAAATTAAATAGTGTCTATAAGGAAAGTCTCCGCCTTCTACTTACTTCTACCTCTCAGGGTGACAAATAAAAAGATTTCACTCAGTAGCTAATAAATATCAGGGCCTTCTACAGAGTTTCCTGTTACACCTTGGCTCTACTCAGACTTCTGCATTTGGGAGACACTGCAAACAGAATAAAAGATAAAGAAGTGGTGACTATGTCTATTGTCCTTAATGCAACCATCTTTAAGCCCCAAAGAGATGTCTTCATTCATTTATTCCATTAATATATATTAAATGTTTACTATATGCCAGATGTTATTCTTGGCACTAAAGACACAAGAGTGAAGCAAATGAATAAAAAGTCCTAGACCTTGTATCCTTGTGGGGAAATGTTAAATACATACATACATATTAAAATAATTCAATACTAAATATTAAAGAGAGATAAGTGCTATGGAGAAAGAAGAAAGAGTAAGATTGGGAAAGGAGATATTGGAGTTTGGGGGTAAGAGGAGAAGGTACATATTTGAAGTCAAGGAAACTGGGGAAGCAAGTAAGAATTGCCAGGTATCTTAGTCCATTTGGGTTGCTCTCACAAAATATCATAGAGTGGGTGGCTTATAAAAAAACAGACATGTATTTCTGCAGTTTTAAAAGCTGAAAAATCCAAGATCAAGGCACTGGCAGATTCAGTGTCTGATGAGTGTCTTCTTCCTGGTTCATAGACAGCTAGCTGTCTTTTCACCTGGTGGAAGGGGCAAGAGAGCTCCTGGGCCTCTTATAAGGACATTAATCTCATTCATGAAAACGCTACCCTCTACCTAATCATCTCCCAAAGACACTACTTCCTAATCCCATCACATTGGAAGTTATGTTTCAATATATGAATTTGGAAAGAGGATACAAACATTTCATTATATGGCACCAAGTAACACTAACGGACAAGTAGAGGGCTGAGATCATGATTTTTGAATAACATCAGTAAGCCTGGCCATGTACTTTTCTCCAGCAAGACCCAACCCTTTAGGTAAAGACACAGCAGATGCAGAGTTGGCTTTAACCAGGACTGTGGGTTAGCCAATGAGTAAAAAAAAAAAAATGGAGAGAGAAAAGGAATTGTGCAAGTGTGCAAGAGAGTGATTTTAATAATTACCAAGAATTGGGCTTGAAATAGAGGGACGTGACCACATTAAGTGGGTGAGAGACAGTAAAATGTTAGTGTACATGGCAAACTCAACCAGGACTCCACTGCCCCACAGCAACCACAGTGACTATCCCCAAGTCTACAAGTGCATTTAGAAACTTAGGCCTCCATGAACATTTTTTAACACTTTTACTTTGAAATAATTATTGACTCATAAAAAGTTATAAACTATTCCTGTGTACCTGTGTATTCATCCAGCTTCTAGCAATGGTGACATCTTTTATTACTCCAGTATAATATTGACAAGCATTCTTAGAGTATCAGGTGCTTTGGAATTAGTTTACATGCAAGGAAACAAAGGGGAATGACAAGGAAAACAGCAGCTCCCTCTCCTTCCTTTGCATCCAGTACAGAGACTTTGAGCCCATAAAGGGACTTCGGGCCAGACACCCTTCGGGCCCTCAGGTTCAAATCTGAGCTCCCTTTCTCATTGGCTTGGGCATCTTGAACAAGTTATGCTGTGATATAAGGTCAATAATTATAGCTAAAATCATGTGCTGCTTTTTAAATTTATGTATCTGATAAACTTGGCAGGTTTTCAAAGGGCCGAGCAGCGAGTCCCCTTCCTCATTCTGTTCCTGTGCAGAAGGTGTCCTAGCCAAACAACTGTCCTTATCAAAGGGATCAGGTGCAGTTCCTGTTTATCCCTGAAGAGCTAGTTTAAGTTCCCTGCAAGCTGTCAAGTTATTCAAACCAGCCAAATTCCGTCTTCCCATGGGAACCAAGGGTCACAGCACCCTCTTGATTCTATAAAGCCTGCCTCCCAACAGCCCTGGCTGTTCATTGTGCCCCTCAGTGCAAACCTGTGTGGCCCTGCGTAGCAGCCAGTGCCCTCCTCCCTTGGTTGGAATATATGTGACAGATCAACTGCTGTTGATCTCATGGGTTCATTGTTAGGTATCCTCTAACCATCCCCATAACCCTAATGCAGGGATCCCTCCCTGACTAACAGGGTCAATAGGAGGTGGTGAAAATGTATGCATCACCTCTCTTGTCTCTTAATCAGTAAAATAGGAATCAAAATATTGGGTTGGCTCAAAAGTTCATTGTTTTATTTTCCTGTAAGATGGCGCTAGTAGTGCTTAGCTGTCTTTAACTTCATTCAAAATAATTTTGTTAGACTGTATTGTGACAGCTGTCATATCAGGGTGCATTTAAAAAAAACACCAAAGTTGGTGAATTTTTGTGTAGTCATTTTAATATTGAATATGGAAGAAAATACACATTTTCAGCATATTATGCTTTATTATTTCAAAAAAGGTAAAAATGCAAGTGAAACACAAAAAAGACTTGTGCGGTGTATGGAGAAAGTGCTGTGATTGATAGAACATGTCAAAAGTGGTTTGCGAAGTTTCATGCTAGAGAATTCTCACTGGACAATGCTCCCTGATCAGATAGACCAGCTGATAGCAATCAAATTCAGACATTAATTAAGAATAATCAATGTTATACCACATGGGAGACCCAACATACTCAAAATATCCAGATGAAAGCAAGGGAGGGAGTTGGTTTGGAGGGGGTGGGGGTGGGGAGAAAATACAGACAACTGTAATTGAACAATAAAATAATTTAGATTAAAAAAATATCCAAATCAATAAAGTCATTGGTGAAAATTTAAAATGTGTCTTTTATTTTATGGAAGAAACTAAACAGCCAACCCAATACAACCTCCTCCCCCCAAAATAAACTACCTTGTACAGTCTCTGGTCAACAAATGCTCCTTTCTTTTCCCTGAAGATGGGGGCCTCAGACAAAGCTCAAGAACCACCTTATTCATAAAGACTTACCTCTCCTTTCTTTAAACTCTTACAGCAATTATAATGCATATTACTCTAACAATACATACAATATCTTTTTTCCTTTTTAAATTTTTTTTAATTGTTGTGCAAGTACAGTTGTCTTTATTTCCCCCCCCCCACTCCCACACCCCACCCACACCCACCTCCCACACTCGGTCCTACCTCCCTTTGGATTTGTCCAAGTGTTGTTTATATGTGTTCCTTGATGACCCTTCTCCTTTTTACCCCATTATCCCTCTCCCACCTCCTCTCTGGTTACTGTCAGTTTGTCCTTTACTTCAATGTCTCTAGTTATATTTTGCTTGATTATTTGTTTTGTTGATTAGGTTCCACTTATAGGTGAGATCATATGGTATTTGTCTTTCACCTCCTGACTTATTTCACTTAGCATCATGCTCCCCAGTTCCATCCACATTGTTTTCATATGTATTCAACTGCCCATGTTACAAGAGAATAAAGAGTGTATCTTATTCCACTCTAAGAAGATAAGCAACACAATTAAAAAATGGGCAAAGGACCTGAACAGACTCTTCTGCAAGGAGGACATACAGAGGATCAAGTGACACATGAAAAGATGCTCAGTATTACTAGCTATTGGAGAGATGCAAATTAAAACCACAATGAGATACCACTTCACATTGGTCAGAATGGCCATCATAAACAAAGCAACAAACAACAAGTGTTGGAGAGGTTGTGGAGAAAAGGGAGCCATAGTGCACTATTGGTGGGGTTCCAAACTGGTACAACCACTATGGAAAACAGTATGGAATTTTCTCAAAAACTAAAAATGGATTTGCCTTTTGACCCAGCAATTCCACTGCTAGGATTATATCCTAAGAACCCTGAAACATCAATCCAAAAGAACCTATGCACCCCCAATGTTCATAGCAGCACAATTTACAATAGCCAAGTGTTGGAAGCAGCCTAAATGACCATCAGTAAATGAATGGATCAAAAAACTATGGTACATTTACACAATGGAATTCTATGCAGCAGAAAGAAAGAAGGAGCTCCAACCCTTTGTGACAGCATGGATGGAACTAGAAAGCATTATGCTAAACTAAATAAACCAGGCAGTGAAAGACAAATACCACATGATATCACCTTTAACAGGAGCCTAATCAACAAAACAAACAAACAAGCAAAATATAACCAAAGACACTGAAATAGAGAACAGGCTGACAGTGACCAGAGGAGAGAGGGGAGAGAATTTGAGGGGAAAAGGGGAAGAGTCTACAGGAACAAATATAAAGGACACATGGACAAAAACAAGGGGGAGGTGGAAATGGGAGGGAAGTGGGGAGGGCTGCGGGGAGGGTTGAGATGGGAGTAAAAGGCAGAAAATTGTACTTGAACAATATAAATAATATGTAAATAAATAAATAAATAAATAAATAAATAAATAAATAAAGTGTATCTTATATTCCTTTCTATGCATCAAAACAGTGTACACAGTTTTGTGACCATAGAAGATGCTCAATAAATAAAAATAATAGCTAACACGTATTGAGTCAGGCCCTGAGCTAAGAGTTTTACAATAGCCATCACAATGTATGAGACAGTGTTTTACTTATCCAAACATGGTAGCTTAAAGCAACAATTTTTCTTATGTTTCAAGATTTTGTGGGTCACAGATTCAGGCAGGCCTTGGCTGGCTGAAGATTTCTAGATGATATAAATGAAGGTCACTTGTGGTATTCTGGCACATAAACTAGTCCGAAGGGCCTAATATGGCCTCACTTAAATATATATATATATATATATATATATATATATATATATATATATATATATATTGATTATGCTATTACAATTGTCCCATTTTTCCCCCTTCACTCCTCTCCATCCTGCACACCCTCTCCTACCCACATTCCCCCCCTTTAGTTCATGTCCATGTGTCATACATATAAGTTCTTTAGCTTCTACACTTCCCATACTATTCTTACCTTCCCCCTGTCTATTTTCTACCTACCATCTATGCTAGGTATTCTCTGTACCTTTTCCCCCTCTCTCCTCCTCCCACTCCCCTGTTGATAAGCCTCCATGTGATCTCCATTTCTGTGGTTCTGTTCCTGTTCTAGTTGTTTATTTAGTTTTGTTTTGTTTTGTTTTAGGTGTGATTGTTAATAATTGTGAGTTTGCTGTCATTTTACTATACATGTTTTTACCTTCTTTTTCTTATTAGATAAGTCCCTTTAACATTTCATAAAATAAGAGCTGGGTGATGATGAATTCCTTTAACTTGACCTAATCTGAGAAGCACTTTATCTGCCCTTCCATTCTAAATGAAAGCTTTGCTGGATAGAGCAATCTTGAATGTAGGTCTTTGCCTTTCATGACTTGGAATACTTCTTTCCAGCCCCTTCTTGCCTGCAAGGTCTCTTTTAAGAAATCAGCTGACAGTCTGATGGGAACTCCTTTGTAGGTTACTGTCCCCTTATCTCTTGCTGCTTCTAGGAGTCTCTCCTTCATTTAAACTTGGCTAATGTAATTATGATGTGCCTTGGTATGTTTCTCCTTGGATCCAACTTCTTTGGGACTTTCTGAGCTTCCAAGACTTCCTGGAAGTCTATTTCCTTTGCCAGATTGGGGAAGTTCTCCTTTATTGTTTATTCAAATAACTTTTCCACTTGTTGCTCTTCCTCTTCTCCTTCTGGTACCACTATAATTCAGATGTTGGAGCATTTAAAGATGTCCATTTAAAAAGGTTCCTAAGCCTCTCCTCATTTTTTTTTGAATTCTCATTTCTTCATTCTTTTCTGTTTGATTGTTTCTTTCTTCCTTCTGGTCCACTCCATTGATTTGAGTCCCAGTTTCTTTCCCATCACTATTGGTCCCCTGCACATTTTCCTTTATTTCATTTAGTGTAGCCTTCATTTTTTCATCTAATTTGCAACCAAATTGAACCTATTCTGTGAGTATCCTGATCACCAGTGTTTTAAACTGTGCATCTGATATGTTGGCTATTTCTTGGTTGCTTAATTGCATTTGCTTTGAAGCTTCCATCTGTTCTTCCATTTGAGCCATTTTTTTGTCTTGTCATGCCTGTTAGGTATGAGGGGCAGAACCTTAAGTATTCACCAGGGCAGGGCTACCCAGTTTCTGGGTTGTGATGCAGTATGTGGGGGAGGGGTCAAAGAGGGAACAATGGCACGTACTCTACTCTCTGCCGGATTTCAGTCCCTTCTGTTGCTTCCTGCAAGTAAACTGGGCCCCTCTGGCGCTGATTCCTGGGTGGGTGAGTTTGTGCATGTTCTAGGACCCTGAGGATCTCCCCAATGAACTCTCCTGTGAGGCTGGGAGTCTCTCCTGGCACCTCAACCCCCACAAGTGTCTTCAATCAGTGGCTTGAGGCTTTATTTCCTGGCACTGGGACCCTGGGTTGCGGTCTGTCTCACTCCGCAGTTCTGCCTCTTTTATCCCCAGTTTCACCTGTTTTAGCTGCATGTGAATGTGGAGCTGCCTGATCTGCAAGCTGCCCTGCACACCGCGTCCCTCCACAATCCACCACCTTGCTGGATCCACCTGCTGCCGCCTTGCATGCCCCCCGGTTCCGCCAGCCACCACTGTTTTTTGCTTCGACCCCACTCTGCCCAGCCACCCAACTCCGCCCCCCCACAGTCTGGATGAATGTGTCTACTTTAACTCCTTGGTTGTGGGACTTCCATACAGTTCAATTTTCTGTCAGTGCTGGTTGTTTTTTTGCTTCTAAATTTTTGTTGTCCTTATTTTGGTTGTGCGAGATGACACAGTGTGTCTACCTATGTCTCCATTTTGGCCAGATGTCCAACGGGCCTCACTTTCATGTCCAGTACATTGGTGGACATGGCGTGAAGACTGGGCTTTCTGAGACTGTCAACCACAGTATTTGGTGCATCCAGGGTAATAAGACTTGTTACATGGAGGCACTGGGCCCTGAAAGCATGAGTTCCTGTGAGCAAGATGACAGCTGCATGACTTTTATTGACCTAGCTTGGGAAGTCAGAGTGTCACCTCATTGTAGTCTATTGGTCAAACAGTCACCAGCCCACTCATTTCAGAGAGAAAGGACACAGACCCAACCTGTTGATAAGAGGTAAGTCAGATATTTTGGCCAGGTTTTAAATCCACTTCGGATAGTACCCTACTCTAAAGGAAAGTAAACTTGGACTGACAGACACTGCATGACTCTCCCCACGTCAGCCACCAGAGCAGCTGCCTTGACACCTGGAAAGGTTGTCCAATGATTCCACTCCAAGGTAGAGACCCTAAGGTATCTGCATTACTTGTATAATTAAGATGCTGTATGTTGACACCTTTTAATGCTCTTTAAAGAACTCATATTATATACAGAGAGAGCTGCTTCCAATAGCACATGTATTTCTGAGACAGATAGTCCCGCAAGACTGAGCAGAGAATTTGCAGTAGAGGGGAGATTTATCGCTTTGCCAGAGCTAGCATATGGTTATGACACATTTATAGGAGTGGTTGAAATGATTTAGAAAGATGTATCTAAGCTCTGTCACATCACCAAAGATTATGAGGCATCCTAAAAGAAGAATGATTTAAAGGCAATCTGGCTAATGCAGTTGCAGTTGAAAATTGCTTTGAATTTGCATATACATGCCTTGAGAAGCAAAAAGCAACTACTGTCCGAGTTTTCCATAAACTATTTAATTAACATGTTGAATATTAGTTCATTTAATGCATGCCCCTATGGCCAAAATGTGTGTGCATGCGTGTGTGTGTGTTTCTAGTGAGAAGTGAACGTAGGGGCTGTTAGAGACAATGTTAGCACCTTGCTTTGAACACACTACTCTCTACAAAAGTGATCCTATCTCTGGGGCATGCTGGCAGTGGCAGTGACTTAGAGAGCAACAACATAGCAGTGGCAAACAGTGCAGAAGATGGTGGCATTGGGACTTCTCTACATAATGTGAAGTCAATTGAAGAATTGAGGGGCACAGTAATGAGGCTGCGTGAGGTGGTTGTGAGGCAACAGAACATCCCACAGGCTGAGAGTGGAAGTCCCAGATCAGACACTTCTCCGCTGATTGAAATTTGAACCAAATGCCAAATGTATCTGAGCCCCAGGTTCCTTCTATGGAAAGTGGAGGATGTAACACCATAGTAAAGTGTTGCTGCAGGAATTATAGACTGCACAGAAAGTGCCTGGAAATGGACCCGGTGTTTTCTGGATACTTAACAAATGCTGCTTGATGATGATGATGATGATTAGGAGACTGTAATTCTCGGCCCCTCTGGTGAACAGTAAATTCCATGAATGATAGAAACAAATGTGTCAAATTTCATTATATTTAGGGCATCTAACACAAGGCACAGCATGTATTAAGAACTCCATAACTATTTGGATATATGATGCATGCATGCATGAGTGATTCATTGGGATAGATCTGGACAATAAGAAAAAAGAATAATAATAAAAAAAATAAAGAAGGCTGTGGCAGCCTTTCCAAGTCGATAAGAGCACCATGGGCTTTGGAAAGAGACACACCCTTGAGCATCAGCCATGTCTCTCAGTAGTTGTGGGCTGCTGTGGAGATCATAACACCCCTAATGGGCTGATGTTGTGATTAAATAAAGTGCTGCATAGTGCCCTGCACAATGCATGTGCAGAATACACACTCTGGCACTGACTTGTTAGTGTTGTTAATAATCCTTGTTAGTGACCCTTTCCCATCCCTTGTGTTTCTTCCTCACTAACTGAGTTCAGTGCATTCGTGCATACACTCAATTAGAGTATGATTTTTGGAGCCTGTTATCTCTCATACACATTCTGCAGATCTACAAATCTGGCTTTTTCCCCCCACTGCTTTAAATGTTATGGCTCTAGGCTCATCCTAATTCTCCTGGTTGCTTTAATGTCACAGCTAACGTTTCTTTAACTTAGGGAGGATGCTTAGTGCCACAGTGGAAAGAATATGAAGCCTCACACTACAATTATCAGAGCACGCTACTTTAATCCAAATTAAATGGTTCACAGTTTTTCCACCTCCCCCAGCAGTTGACATGTATGGTTATTTGATTTAATTTTATTTTTTGTTCTCTATAATGGTTTGTCTCTACTAGTTAAATACTAAGCACATTTCCCCTCAAACTGGTACCCAGCTACAGCATTTCAGCGTTTTCATTGCAAAATGATGAAATCACAAATGATGCAATAATTCAAAGAAATGGTTGCTTAGTCCTCTGAACTGTGTAATGAAATGTGTTTGTTGTATTTCTTATTACACTAAACTTGACTTTTCCATTAGCTTTTTTAAAATTACAAAAGCAATACATTCTCTGGTCTATGCATTGATTGCGGCAGCAAAGTGAGGTATCCTTTGAAGGTACTGTATTTCTTAAATGCGCTCTAAGAATTTCATTCAAACGTTAGTTCTGATTCGATCAATACCCAGCCTATTTTCCTTCCATAATGAAGAGAAAATACAACAATACTACCTTAAAAGAATATTGTAGCAAATCTTTCATCTCAGAATTTTCTGAAAGTAAGTACATGAATAGGAGATTTACAAAAGAAAAATACAAGAAAAAAAACCCACAAGAGACAATATTCACCTTTACTGCTGTAGGAAAGGAAAGGTTCCTTTTCCCTACCACCCCCCAAGGTTCTCCAGCTGGGGGTCTGTAATTGGACTCACAAAGACAGAATAACAGGAGAAAAGCATACACATTTATTTAATACAAATTTTGTGTAGCATGAGAACATTCATAAGAAAATGAAGACCCAAAGACATGGTTAACCTAAACGTCTTTATACCAGGTTTGGTGAAGAAATTTGTGAGGAAAAGTGATAGGGTATAGGGGTATGAAATAGGGGAATATTTATCACAAAGGTAGGAGAAACTTAGAAAGGCTATGTGTTCAGATTCCTATCAGTGTCCCTTGTTTTGGAGATAAGAATGTTCATTTTCTCTGGTATAGGGAGGACACCTCTCTCAAGAGGGTCTTATAGCCTGCTCAGTGGAGAAAGAGGAAGTCAGATATTGCTAAAGAAAAAAATAGACAATATGTTAGTGGAGCTTGATATGACTTTTAAAAAGTGTATGTGCTCGAGGATTTAATAAAACAAAGTAAATCTGAAAAAACAGATGGCAGTGAAGGACAGTGCCATTCATAAATACTCACTTTGTAACTCAGATTTCAGGGCACGTCATGGAATTTTAATGTCTTCTTATAAAACAATCACTTGAATTTGATGGTATTTCAGCACTTATCACAAGAAAGGTTGTTATTTCCTGGCTGAAATATTTACTAAGTTATAAAACTTTCTCTTCGGTCTCTTACAGAAATATTTCAATTCCAACCCAATATTACTAACATCATCCTATAAATATCATTCAAAGTTTTATACAAAGGTGGCAGAATACAAATTTTAAAAGGCATATAAGCCAGCAATATGTAACTAGCCTGTCAGGGGGAAAAATGTTGGCAACTTATACAGGAATTCCATTCTGCAATCAGCTTGGATCTCATCAAGTTTTTGTTTGCTGTACAAATACGAATGGAGTAGAAATCTAAGAGGTGATTGGGGTTATTTACTCAGTAATCATCTGATGCTTGTGGTTGAGCATGTGGCATTAGCCTGACTTACTAGAAAAGGAACTCCAACAGTTCAACCCACACTCTTATTTTATCTACAGATGATGAAGAAAGAAAATACTGCTTTCACTTATTTACTGTTCTAATCAATCCAACACAAAACGAACAGTTGGGCAATTGGTTTCTGTTGTCTTTAGTACATTTTAGAAGCGGAGAGACGAAGGCAGGAGAACTCTGAGTCCTCAGTCTTGCCCACAGAGATGGGAAGAAGACATTCCTGATCTGGAAAAAGAAGCCCTGAGTGGGTTGAGTGAACAAAACAGAAGGGCAAGTGAAGGTCTCCTCACCTAGAACTGTAACTGAAGCTAGAATAAAAGACCAAAGGAAAGAGGCAATGACCCAAGTGGCCAGGTAGTTGGTGGCAAGGTGATCCTACATCACCTTGATGAATCCATGACTGGCTGATTGCACTTAGCATGATGTAATAATATTTGATGAAGGAGGAGGGCATTTCTTACCATGAGTATCTTCTCATTAAAAAAGAGAGCCTTTGTCAGAGGTCCTCACCAGACTGCCCCTCAGTTCCCATTGGCCAGGATTAGTTCCCATGACTGTTTAAACTAGTCATTGGCAAAGGGTAATGACACCACCACAAGTGACTAAGTCTCATCATGGCTCTTTTTCAGGTGTATGGGAGAGTAGAAAACTTGAATGATTTCAGGTTGAGGAGTCTTTCAAGAAAAAGAAATAGGGGATGGGGTGGGGAGGTTAGGAGAGTAGCTACTATTGGAAACCCTCAAAATCTGACACAAATTATTTCTCAGTAATATTTACCATGTATTAACCACATGCTGCATACCAGACACTCACTTTGTGTGGATTATAATTCTTGTAACAATACATTCCAGTCTAGCTCTTGCCCCCATCACTCCCATGGAAATGCTCCTGTTCCGAGTCACTTCTCTAGCCTCATATTTACCGCTCGGTAGTAACAAATACGATTAAACTCTCCTACCCTGTTTTCCCAAGGCTAGCGCCATCTTATCATCCAGGTCCCCCCCAATGGTGGGTGCTGGAGGAACTTTGCTGATTGCCCCATCTTTCCACGGAGGCACTCCTACCATAGTACCGTGTTCCACACCCTCGGCAGCATATAAGACTATCAAAACTGTTTTACTCACTTATTCATTGTCTGCCTCCCCCAGCTAGGAGGCAAGCTTCATGAGGACGGAGACATGGTGTACCTTATTCAACACTGTATCCCAACATTTAGATTACTGCCTAGCACATAGTAGTTACTCAAAATTGAGAATCAAAGGGATTTTTTAAAATTTTCTCCATGGTCACCCAGCTTATCACAGACAAGTAAACATTTTAACACAGGGAGTGTCAAACTTAGCCAGTGTTCTCCACCACTGAGAATTTAAATAACTTGTTTAGAGCCAATACTAACATTCTTTTCTAACTACTATATCGTTTTATAACATAATCAAACTTTGAATATTGTTAAATTGGTAGCAACAGTTAATTATATGAGTATATTAGAGTTAGAAACAGAAATATTAAGGTTAATGAGCCTGCTGAGACAGGAATTCAAGGACTGTGACTTCAATCAAATGTTACCACTGAATAATAGAGATTAAATTGAATAGCATTATATGTGGAGGATCAGATGTGTAAAACTTTATAAAAACACCATAAAAGCACTATGTTTTTTAACCAGGTTGAACCCAAATTATTGGAGTGTTTTTCTTTTTTATGAATTTTGCATTAACTTATTGCCATTTAATTTATTTTTTCCTGCACTTTTTTCATTGTCATTCTATTACAATTTTCCCAATTTTCCCACTTGCCCCACCCCCCAGCTCCCACAGTGAATCCCCACCCTGTTGTCCATGTCCATGGTTCATTTATAACTGTTCCTTAACTAGGCGCTTCCCCTCCTTCCCTCCCTTATTCCCTTCCCTCCTCCCCTCCAGCCACTGTCAGTTTATTCCTTGTTTCCACACCTCTGGTTCTATTTTGCTTATTTGTTTGTTTTGTTCACTAGGTTCCTCTTATAAGTGAAATCATATGGTATTTCTTTTGTACTACCTAGCTTATTTCACTTAGCATAATGCTCTCCAGTTCCATCCATGCTGTCATGAAAGGTAGGAGCTCCTTTTTTCTTTCTGCTGTGTAGTATTCCATTGTGTAAATGTACTACAGTTTTTTCATCCACTCATTTACTGATGGGCACTTATGTTGCTCCCAACACTTGGCTATTATAAATAGTGTTGCTGTGAACATTGGATGCATAGATTCTTTTGAATTGGTGTTTCAGGGTTCTTAGGCTGTAATCCCAACAGTGCAGTTGCTGAGTCAAACAGCAGTTCCATTTTTAGTCTTTTGAGGAAATTCCATACTCTTTTCCATAGCAGCTTTTTAAATATTTTTCTTTATTATAAATCATATGTTGATTCTATAAGGCACATTCTTTATCTCCTTAAATCTATAAGGCTTCTTATTATTTCTGTGGGACTAGTTACAAAAGTCCACTCCATCAACACACACATTCCTGAGCACATTCACTCCAGCGGGGGTCTATGACTATTCTGGGACCCCCGAGCTGTAATTTATGATTCTTAAAAAGAAACTCCAATTGAACCCAGTGCAAATCTGACCTCATCCAGTGCCACCTCCAAGGTCCGAAAGAACCTTTGTGAAAACTAGAATTCACTGGCAGCCCTGGTATGTCAGGAGGAAGCTAATAAAGCCAGGATGTCCGGCTAGTCAGCAGTCCTCATTTTTTAAAACATGACTGTCAGTCACTCAGCTGGGGCCTAGAGAGCCACATCATTGAACTGGCTCCGTTCCAAGTTACTAGTTCAAATGTGGGTTTCATGGATTGCATCCTAAGCAAAGGCTTAGGATGGTGTGAAGGTCTAGTTCAAAAGGAAAGAGAGGTCAGCATTTTATCTGCTGTAATGTTTTATTCATTGCCCCCAGGGTATCTACAAACATTTGATGTGGCCGATCTGAGTTTTCTACATCTCTTTTAGTGGATCACCAGGTTTTATCAACACCCAAAAGACAAGTGCTCTCTCCTGAGGCTGGAAGTCATCATGGTGCCCTTCACCACCCATGTGCAGTTTGCAGGATGTCCGCTGCATTTCTCATAAATGGCAACTTGGAGGACAAGTTGCTGTTACCTGAGTCCTGTGGCTTCTTTTGAAAGCAAAGCATTCTAATCAGTTCATTTCCCTTCACTATGGAAAACAATCTAGAAATGCAAAGTCTAAGGGCTGTGTGTATTTATACATACACATGTATATTTGTATGTAGGAGCTTTTCAGCTAACAGGACGTAAGAAATTCCCCCACATTCCTCCTACCCCATACATTTTGAATACCTCTCTCATTTTGCTTGCCTGTTCTTCTGATCTAGAAACTAGAGTTGATTCCAGGGAGCTCAAAACAAAGGCAGGGCTTCACTTCTGGAAGTCATGGCTATATGTTACACATTGAGGGAGTCAGGGACATTCAAAAGCTGGGATCTTTTAGGAGATCAAGTTGGAAAAGCTGTCAGCAACTCTAGTACTCCTCCATACTAAGGATTTGAGTCACACGATTGTTTTTTCAGGTTCACTTGGAGGTGATGTTTTTATTTTCTTTTCTTTCTACTTGTTGTTAACATTAGCAGGGAAGTGTGGCTCACATCTGGGCGAACTGCATGGTCAACCCCCACTTCTCCACTCCCTCTGGGTCCCCACGTCCCTCTCCACGCACCTTAACATGAGAACCTTTATTCTGGCCATTAGTGGCAGTTAAAGTGCAAATACTAATTTATTTTTGTCATCACTCTGAAGATTAAAAGAGGAACCAAATGATCCAGGGAACATTGTAAGATAAAAAGGCATGCCTGCAAATTTACCCCTCCAGATAACACTTGGAAGTGCTTTTCTTTTCACTTGCCTTCAGGAAATGGCCGAAGGTTATATACTTTGTCACAAGGTGTATGTCAGAAAGGCACCCTTAAATCACGAACACAGGCCTATACACTTACTTACACACACACACACACACACACACACACACATAGGTCATTCATGGAAAGCTTAGGGAGAAAACCAAAGGCCAATATAGCTCAGGCTCTGGCTGGCACCACGGTCATATGTCAGGGAGCATGTGCTTGTAAGAACAGAATCGTCACTGGAATTTAGGAATAAGGCTAGCATTATAAACAAAAGGGCCAGCCAGGGTCAGTCAAGCCAACAGTATATTCTTCTAGACCAATCACCAACCAGTTTCAGAGGTAGATTAGTAGATGTATTTGGGTTGTGTGAAGAATTTAGTAAGCTTTTCTCTAGGATTGGCAATGTATTAAAATGTCAGCTTTTCTGTTGCCGAATGAGTTCAGGGAGCCATGCACGATCCAAAGTACTCTGTGTCCTCTGTCAAGTGAAAGGACAAGGACACACTGCTTCCTGTAGCACAGCTTCTCAAATGCCAGTGTGAAAAATATCCTTTTCTTTTAAAATTCATTCGAGGCTAGTTAATAGCAAGGCACTCCATTAAAACCCAGCAAAGCAGTTAGCTATGACTGTGTCCTTTGTCACAGCATTGAGAAAGGGGCCAAATATGGAAAGTTCCTCTCTGAGACCAAAGTTACATCGGCATGACTAAGTCAAATAACCACGTGACCAAGATGAAAGTACAATCGTGGTCTCCTAGTTCCAGAAGTGATGGCCACGGTGTTCCCCAGCTCAGCCCTTGAGGAACACAGAAGCAAGAGGGGATCATGGGTTACAGGAACTCATACACAGCTGAGGCATGTACACTTACGAAAATGCCGGGAGACCTAAAGATTTTTCTAACTGGAGTAGGCATGGGAGATAAATGAAGACTGCAGCCTGCGGACAGCAAGAGCCTCAACCAGCAATAAGAGAAGAAAACCTTCTAGGTCAGTTCTTCTCTTTCGCCACATTAGTCTGGTATGACCACAGCCTAGCCTGTCACCATCAAAATGGGCAACGTGATTACAACATGTCTATTGGATACATATTACAATATGTAAATGTGTCAAATAAACCTGTTGTACACCTTAAATTTAAATATATATATTGGATCTAATTTTTTTATTTTAATTGTTGTTCCAGTACAATTTTCTCTTTTACTCCTATCCCAGCCCACCCACCCAGCCATCCCCACCTTCCTCCCATTTCCACCTCCCCTAGTTTTTGTCCATGTGTCCTTTATACTTGTTTAATGAATAAAGAATGCAGTACCTGTAGGTTGGAAGCCAGCCGTTTAGAGCTGGAGGGAAAGGGGGTTGGAGAAGGAGTTTTCCAACCTTGGCCAGGTAGCTCATATATTTTTATCTGCACTTCACCCTGGCAGAGAATTTGCAAAGGCTTCATCACAGCAACCTGAACTAAAGTCATTGGTTACTGAACAGGAGAGAGAAGAAAAAATCCTCACCTACTTATGTTACTATTAAAATGTGGGTATCAAAGTCACAGAAAGAGAAAATAATATGAACTTGCAAAGAGAAGGAATGGATCCCCTACAAAAAAATGAATCAGACTGACATCTGAGTTCTCAACCACCACACAGTCCAAAAGTCAGTGCAATTGTATATGCTGAAGGTAATAAAGGAAAATAATATTCCTTTTAGAATTTTCTATTCAACAAGATTATAAATCAAACATAAAAACGTAATAAAAAGATTGTTGGGCACTGGAGGCCTCAGATGGTTTACTACACTCAGATCTATAGTAAAAACACTCTTGAAGGAAATAAAACTGGAGAAGAATCCCAGAATATGCTGTTTCAAGAAATACAGAAAAGGGTTATAGGAATCTTCGGGTAATTGTACTAGATTGAATAGCCTCTCCCCAAAACTCATGTCTACCCAGAAACTCACAATGTGAACTTAGTTGGAAATAGGACCCTTACAGGTGTAAATAGTTAAAATGAGATGGCACTGGAATGAATCCAGCATCACCCAGTCTGAGCTGTTTTGTTATAGCGGCCCAAACAGACTGAGATAGACCCTGGAGGGAAAAGGAAGCCAGGGCCAAAAGGCAAGCTGAAGTTGGCTCACCAGATAACAGAAATAGCCGGACATGCAGAACAGAAGCTATTTATGTTGTTTTTTTCTTCTGGCCAACATTCAAACCATACACACACACACACCCACAGCCTGAGAATCAGCATCATTGTGTAGCTATAAAAGTTGGCCTGTCCAATAATGTGTCCGATCATAGCGGCTCCAGAGGATGGGAATGAAGACGTATTATCTGAACACAGAGCACAATTTTAATTAATGTCATAGCCGCTCACTGAAAGGACTAGGAGAAGGGAGGAAAATCACACCTATACAAGGTCCTCAAATGTCTTCCACTTGCCAAGTCCTACAAGACACAATTACTGACCTGATAGCTTGAATTGGAAATGATTTAAAAAATGATAGAGAAAATAAGGAAGTTAAAAAAAATTAAAAAGAGTTTAAAAAGAGAACAATTAAATAATAAAACATAATTAAATAATAAAAAATAATAAAATAAAAGCTATCCTCTCTAATAATAAATAGAGGATAAAAAGATCCTCTCTATTTATGTGCTCAAACGCATAATGAGTTGTGACCTAAAAGGGGTCAGTCTTATTTCTTCAGAATAGGCTTCATGTTTCACCAAAGCCGTGAGTTATTGTTTTGAAGTTTTTTTAAAAATCCTGTTAACAACGAGACTGCAACAAAATTGAACATACTGTGTTTTAATCCTAATTTGTTCTTGGTTATGTGGACCCAGCCATGGGCTGTCAAACTGCTTGGTTCGAGACCTGATACCAAAATACCATTTCCTATTACCTTAACTATGTGTCAACTGTTCCAGCTTCAGATGCCCTTGGGTGTCAGTTACTAATGCAGTTCTTACTAAAAGCAATACAATATCCTAATACCTTCAAACGTTAAATTTTGCCCCGAAGTAAGACAAGCATGTGCCAATGTCATGATTCAGGTTTGAGACATCAAACAAAGGAGAGAGAGAGGCAAGGGAGAGATGTCCTGGCTATGAACAGTCAAGAGTTAAGTAACCCACAGTACAGTTGCTTCTACTGCGACCAGTCAAGATTTGACAGTATAATGGTAACTATCAAAAAAGTTCCTCCTTTGCCTTCGATGGAATCCCTACAACATGAAGGAAAAGTTTCTAGTTAAAGTCGAAGTCCTCAAAAGCAGGACTGAGTATAACATTCTATTCCACTTCTTACCATTACTACTGAAGCTGTTGTCATTTTATTTATCACACTCATTCACACGTTTATATTAGGAAAAGAAAATGACATTTAAGAAATTAATTGGGTTCAGGGCAAAAGATATCTTCCATCTGATGTTTTTGAAAGTCTAAATATAAATTAAAATGTCTGTCAAAGCATGTTTCTGAATTTTTATAAGACTATAATTATAGACATATTTAATAACCCCATTAATCAGGATGCTTTAGAAAACATTGAAGACTTAGATTATTATGATTAGCATAATAATTAGGTCGTTCATCAGGGAAAACTATGAATAATTCATTCCAGTTAAGTACCTGATAGAACAGTAAATCAACCATCAGTGCCAGAGCCAGTAAGTTACGGACTGTAGTCAGTCACCAGGAAAACTAACTTCGGGGCGCGAGATAATAAATTAAAATGTTATTAAATATTTGTGTCATTAGTAGAAAAAGTCACCAAAAATTCTTTCTTGGACTTGGCATTTCCGACAGTTGATTTGCCCCAGGTGTATGACACATGTCACTGTTGCTGTCTCACTCAGAAAATAGAAAAGGGATTAGACATTAGAGATAGGACAGGGAAGTGCACCTCTTCTAGGTAGTAAATGTTGCCATTGAGTTGCCTCGCTCTGGCTAGGCCAGACACGAACCGTTGGAACTAGGGGTAGGAATGTGTATTACACAGGGAAGAAATGGCTCATGGAGAGAACAGGCGGATAAAAACAATTCCTCCAGTCCATTAGTGCTGGTGTAAATGATTCTTTGAAAGAACAAGAGATCCTGTCCCCGCATCTGCTTGACACTGTGTAAAATGAGTGGCAATCTTTGCAGGAAGAGTGCAGAGACAGCTTATAAAGCTGGATGAGAGCCTGGGTCTCGGTACAATCTTTTGTACATATAATTGTACAGTTATTAATTATTCTGCAGCTTCTTTTGGTTTAGCCAGAAGGAAAACAACTCTAGAGCTATGTTTATTTTCCAGAAGAGAGATAAAGATAAATTGAAAGATGTTAATAAATGATCAATGTTAAGATATGGTGGAACCCTAGTAACTGAAATCCTATCTAACTTATGAAAGTATTAATTTAAAGTTTAAGATGTAATAGCTTTTAAATCAAAGTGTGTTTTCTTTACTTCTTATAAAATCTATAGGATTATAGATGGATTAGTGGACTCCAGAATTTAGAAAGACCAAGTAGAAATTGATTTTAGTGTGAGAATAACTAAACATCACACACTAGGGAATATGAAGAAATTCAATTGGGCATGAGAACTTGGAAATCATTTTCTGTGCAGAGTAGAGGACACATTAAATAAATGAGCACTTTGATCTCATACAAACTGCCTGATCGATAAGTCTCTGGTTATAAACAGTTCTGACTTCAGAAACGCTACTGTTGAAATACTGACCGGGTTTGAAAGTAGCAGTGGTCGCTGACTAGTAGTCCAGTAGACTTTGCACATCTGCCAAGAAAACGACTCCACATTGCCATTCTCCAAGACAGGCCACAAACCTAGGAGCCAGCCCTCAGTCTCTCCTCTCAACTCCCCACCCAGCTGGCCTCCCTGTACTGTGGGTTCCACCTGCAAACATCTGCCCACACTGTCTACAGGTAGGGTCCTCACTGACACTACTTCTGTTCATGCATTAATCATCTCTCCTTTGATTGGTAACATAGTCTCCTGTTGGCTTTTGTGCTTCTCTCCCTGCCCTACTCCCACACAAATCTGATCATATTGACCTATTATTTAAAATATTTCAACAATTCCTCATGTCTTTGCTACATTTGGTACTTACGAACTTTTCCAGCTTCTGCCTTACCAACCCCATAGTTGACCACAATCCTTGCAGACCTCAGGATATGTCATGCTCTCAAGTCTGTACATACATATTCTGGGTTCAGAAAAATTGGGCCTTTCTCCCCTGTAGCTACTATTCCAATGCTGATGGCATTTGATTATAAATTCATTCTTTAAAAAAGTCCCAAGATACCATGGTACCAGGTAAGGCTCTGTTTACCCATGCACCTAATTTCCTGTTATTTATAGTGCTAGCTGTTAACAACACTGAATACTGTCCCTCCAGCTAACAGTGAGAGAGCCACACCCACCCACACGTGCCCAGAACCCAAGCGAGGGTAGGATGAGATCGCCAGCACTAAGGGCAGGCCACAGCGGGGGTGCCTGAAACCAACAGCTAGGACTTTCTAGAAATAATCAGATAATTGTCCTAAAGAAAAAGACAATACTTTTTCTTACTTTATTCAGAAACAAAATTAAGAACTCGTAGTGTCTTTCATTTCTTACATTTTTGTAACTTTTGGGGGTACTAAGGAGAGACTTGTCCCTAACCTATTAATAAATACCGAGAATAGAGGAAGCTAGGATCATAAAGACTTCAGATTCAGAATAACTCTATTTGTGTATTAGAGTGACTTAAGTGACATATTTCTCAGGAAGAACCCAGCAGCATTGGCCTAGCTTGTTCAAAAGCTAGCATCAATATTAGGGAATTAATGTTAATGTGTGTGTTTGTGTGTATGTGATAACAGTATTGTTTATTCATGAAAAAGTCACAGAAGCGACTCTTTTCCAGTCGCACAGTTTCCCTCTCCTGGGACCCACAGAACCCGGAGTAACCCTGGATTGAAACACTTCAATTATTCTTTTGACATGACCTATTTATGTGCCTGCCCAGCCCATCAGCCTAAAAGTTCCTGGAGAGCACACAGCACCGTGTCATACTCGTCTTTATACACCCAGCTCCTACCGCAGTCCTTGGCCCAGAGCAGGCAATCAATAACTATTGAACAGAACTCAACTAAATTAACTTTTTGGAACAGCACTCTGAGTTTATACAATCATAATCCCCTCCAGCATGAACCCTGTGGGTAAACAAAATAGCCAGCTTCCAACACAGAAAATCTGAGATGCAGAAAAAGGACCATTGGCAAACTTCAATTAAAGTCCCTCCTTATCCTCCTTTAATTAAAGAAGATGTAAACGACAATTAGTAGACTGCGCATGCAGTGCATTAATAATTATTAACCCATTCATTGATACTATTATAATGCATGTTTAGCAAAGTGGATTTTAAACTTTGCTTTTTAGGTTTAGAGTGGGGAGTATTCTGGGGGGGGGTTGTACATATTTTCAGGAGTGATTTTTTTTCCTAAATATGGCATGAGCAGAAAAATAGATACATGAAACCAATAGGAGTGATCCCACTGAGGCTGGATGGAGAGGTCAGGGAAACAGAGAGTGCCTTAGAACCCCTACTGCTCCCCAAGGCTACAGTGACAACCCCCTGCAGGCAGGTGCAGCACGAAGAACCTGAACCTGACAGGCCAGGTTGCTCTTCCTTCTTCCTGCATCATGGTCATTTATTTGTTTTCTTCCTTTCTTCCTTCCTTCCTTCCTTCCTTTTTCTTTCTTTCTCTTTCTTTCTTTCTTTCTTTCTTTCTTCTCTCTTTTTTCTTTTTTCTTTCTTTTTTTTTTGAGTTGGGCAAGTAGATTCTCAGATCGCCAACATCATCTGTATTCAGAAGTATCAAGCTTCCATTGCTTTTAGAATTCTGAGGTTACTAGCAAACGCCAACCAGGTGGAAAGAAAATAATGACAGTGGAAGGTGTTCTGTAAGTGGTATATAATTACCTGCCTGACATGCTTTATTATCCTTATTATTTAACATGTATTGTCTGAAAAGTGCTGACAATGTGTTAATCAGTTTTTACTGTGCCTAGAACCATCTGGGATCTTGTTAAAATGAAGGTTCTAACTCAGGAAGTCAGGAGCAAGGCCAGATATCCTACTTTTCTAACAAGCTCCCAGGTGATGTTGATGCTGCTGGCCCACAGTTTAGACTTTGAGAAGCACTACAGGATGCAGAAAAGTAGGATGAGACATAGTCCTAGTTCTCAGAGTTCAGTCTCACAGGAGGTACAAACCTAAACTCTAATAACTCATATACAGCATGGCAAAGGGTCAGTACTGAAGCTTAGTGCTGAATACCAGGCATCCTTGAGGTCTTAGCAGAAAATATGCAACATGGGCAGTAAGCAGTCTCACTTGAAGTGCTCTAAGTAACAAAAAATAATCAGGAGGAACCTCCAGAAATCAGTCAAAGGGTCCCAAAGGAAATTGCAAAGGCTCTACCAGATTCCTGCTCCCTTTCCTGCTCATTCTCCTGGTGTAGTGGGAGAATGCTCACTTTGTCTGCTACCACGGCATTTCTGCTTTCTTGTCTCAGAGGGATCAGTAAAGGAAGATGGACCTCAGAGACAGGAAGCTGTCTAGACTGGGTAAATGTTCACCCCCACCCCTCCGCCCAGAGCTGTCACCTTGCAGAGACAGTAAAACTATCAGGCCACAAAACCGGCTCTCACATATTCCGGCCCACTCTTACTGGGAATGTCCAGGTGTCAGGCTCAACAGGGGAGGCAAATGTGAATCCTCCCCCACACTCAGCTGTGAACTGCCTTGGAAAATTCCATGGTGTGTGCCACAGGTTGCTTTTCTGAACTCTCATATTTTATTCACAGGTTAACAGTATCAAAGCTGTGCTTTCAAACCACAATTTTGCAGTGAAACCGCAAGATCACAGGCTTGAAAGGCAACGTTGATGCCATCCTCTGCGCGCCCATCAGGACTCCGCTCTCAGAACAGCTGCTTCTAGGAAGGATACACAATCGCCAGACTGACCTGCACCTCTTGCTGAAGAGTTTCACAGAGATCTGACTATTTCTCTGAAAGGAAATTCTGTCCCAGTGTTGCTCCTTTGTCTTTTTTCCCCAAACTGATGAGACTTGCAATAACAGACTTCACCCTTGAAAAAAGATTCAAAGGAGTAAATTTGAAGATCTAATTGGCTTTATTGAGTGATTCACGAACAGGCAGCATCCCGTGTAGCCGCTAGATGTGCCCCAAAAGGTTGTACGGCATGGAAGGTTCTTATAGAAATAAGGTTGAGGCAAGAAGCTATTAACAAAAGAAAAGAAAATATGATTTTTTTAGACCAGAACTTCTTTAGGAGAGAAGAAAATGGCAAGGGTTTTTTTGTCAGGCAGATTACCTCTCTTTCTATGGGGTTTGGGGGAAGGGCAGGGGAGAGGACACTTGTGACAAATTATCTTATTGGTGATTGAACAGAAGTTTCCAGACTGGTGGATTATGTTTCTGGAAGAGGTTGAAGCAGCAATTAGGTCAAGTATTAAATCTAGGTTTGGTATCATGGGCTTTAGCATGAGTGACGCCATTTTGAGCCTGTGGTTTTCTCTTTAACAACTCTATAGAAGGAGACATAAGGGGTTTGGAGGAACACAAAGCTTTAGACTTTGGGCAATGCCTTTTAAGTGTAGGTTTCTCATCCATAAAACAAGAATAATAGAACCTATGCCCTGGCTGGTGTAGCTCAATGGATTGAGTGCAGGCTGGAAACCAAAGTCAGGGTACATGCCTGGGTTGCAGGCCATGACCCCCAGCAACTGCACAATGATGTTTCTCTCTCTCTCTCTATCCCCCTCCCTTCCCTCTCTAAAAATAAATAAATACAATCTTAAAAAAAGTAATAGAACCTATTTCAGTTACCTACTGGGATAGTGTGAGAATTTAAAGAAGCAAATGTATGTTTAAAAAACGAACAAACAAAAACCATGTAAAAACAATAATACAGCCCTGGCTGTGTGGCTCATTTGGTTGGATCATTGTCCCAAACACCAAAAGGTTATAAATTCAATCCCCGGTCAGTGCACATACCTGGGGTGTGGGTTCCATCCCCAGTAGGGGTGTGTGGGAGAGGCAACCAATGGATGTTTCTCTCTCACATTGATGTTTCTCTCTCTTCCCCCTCTCCCTCTCTCTCTAAGATCAATAAACATTATCTTCAGGTAAGGATTAAAAAAACCTACAATATAATAACGGTGACAGCCAATATTTATAGAGTGAATAGCATGTACCTGGAATTTCCCATGTATTACCACATTTAATAATCACAGTAATTCAATGAGAGGAGTTGTTGCTATCATGACCATTCTTCAGATAAGAAAACTGAGGCTAGAAAGACTGAGTAACAGTATCACATCCCTGGGAAGTAGCCAGGCAAAATGCGAGTTTGTGAATTTTTGGCCTGCAGCATCCCTTGTCCCTTTCCCACAGAATTCTAATTTCCTTTTGGGAAATCATTTCTCATTCACTAAGAATAGTCTTACTAGGTAGCAAAATAGTTGCTTTGCAATAGAAAGCTGAAAGCCCAGATCCTGCTTTCTACTAGACTGGTACTGGGAGGGGGCAAAATTCAACCACTCTTTTCTGGGACACTGACCTTCAGCAAGTGGTGCAAAGCTTTAAAAAACGGTGAGCTTCATTCCTATAGAATTCGCACCCTGATCTGACTGCTCTCATATTGAGAAATTTCCTTTACTCACTTTTCCACCTCAAACTATTGGTTTCTGCCTTTTTCAGGATGTGGTTTCCCAATCTTCAAATTTGTTATTTCTTGACAGTTTGCCAATAAATTTCCTTTTTTCTTAAGTTGGCCAATATCTGTTTCTTTGAGATCAGAGAAAGTTAACTTAAATATCAAGCCAGGATTTCAACCCAAGGCAGTCCAAAGCCAAAGCCTATGTACTAAATCAATAAATTATATTGTCTCTTAAAAGGTCACTTAAAGTATTAAAATGTACAGTTTTTCTCTTCTGCAACCTTCAGCTATATTAATCCATGATTCACCTATCAGTTCACATGGTGATCTCTGCCTTCTAAAAATAAATGTGAAAATTATTTCCCAAGTGTTAATTAAAAAAGTCTCTTAAGTACTATAAATTTAATGTGAAATCATTGAGTCATTGGGAAGTTAAATTGCAGAGCTGATAAGAACCCATGAAATAATTTTCACCTAACTTTGTATAAATAGAAGTGTCATAATAATTTAATGAGTACAGCATCTGGCAGACTTAAACATTCTTCTTTCACTTGGTGTAGGAAGCAACCACCACACTGCCTAGACGCAATGCATGATGGATAAGTCGCTCCCCAAACAAACTGTACACCAAGAGTACAAAGACAAAATTTTTCTTCCTTTGCTTTGTCAAACTTAAGAAATATTCAGGCTCTGCTAAGTGAGCCCATTATTCTGGTGATTCCTGAAATAGTCTGAGCGATCACCAAGGACACCAAACAACAGGAAGCTTTCAAAAGAAAAAAAAAAGGAAAAATGTTCAGCCACAATTCAATTGCCGTCCTTCTTCCAGAAAATTGTATATTCACTGAACTGCTTGGGAAAAGGAATTTTTTTCTGCTCTCTTGACATTTGTTTTCTGTTTGCGCTAGATAAAAAAAAGAGAGAGAGAAAAGTGACAAACTGGTCTCGGCACTGAAAGTTACAACTTTCTGAAGAAGGGGTTGCGAGAATGGGCACATGTCTCGTGTGAGAGGGAACCATGGCAATGGGCTGGTGCAATTGTTTGGAGCTGTTACCACTCACCACAAGGTATGGCCAGTTTTTCATGAAAGAGACAACACGCCAAACAAATGCCTCACATTGGAATTCGTATTTAGGGTTAAATGATAGGGTTAAATGATATTTTTAAAATTTCCTGCCACATGCAAAAAAAACAAAATAAAATAAAAACACATTGTTGAAGATCATTCTCCCCACTCCAGGGCTGAAAGCTTCTTTCATTCAGCAGGTCTTTGTGACCACTTTGAGGGACTATGTTAAGTACACACTGAGCTCAAATCAATACCTCACTCACTCAGAAGTTGCCCGCTGGAAGCCCATCTTATAAAATATTAAAGGGCCCTTCTAGCATGCTGGTAACCCGATCCTGCTGAGTGAGTATGCCCAAGTGGGAACCACGAACACTGGATTTCACCATGTATAACATGCTATCAAAAAGGAGGCTTTATACATTTCAGTTCTAGCAGATTTCCCCCAAAAAATTAGAAATAAATTTAACTGTAATTGATCATAACATGCCCAGTATTTAAAACTCTAGAAAGTTGTTTTAAATTTTACTGGCAGGAACATTTTGAATTAAAATAATTTAAAATTTACTGGCAGAAAAAAGATTAGTTTTAAACAAGATTAGTTTTTTACAATTATTTATGTATAGATTCTCCAATAGAGAAAATATAGTGTAGCATACACTAATAGACAAACTTAGCCAATTAATTTGATGACTACTTTGATTGAATGTGTGACTGTTTGGAATCACATGAATACTATAAATGACTTGATCTAATACAATGAATTTGGTCCAATTAGAAGTTTTAAATAACTATCATAAAAAATTAGAAACTCTAAAAAATATTATCATAGCATCTCAGAAATCTCTTTGAAGTTGCCAAAGGAAAAAAGTGAGAAGTGAAATTAATGTTTTATTTAAACTCGAAAATATGATGTGTGTGTTGTTTTTTGTTTGTTTTGCTTACTTTCTAGAATGCAAATTTGAATTACATAGATTTATAGAGAGCTCCTCCTCTTATTACAGAGATTAACAATGTCTTTCACTCACAAAAATAAAAGCTATTGTTTATTGAGTAGTTGTTATGTACTAAGTACTACTAAATTCCTTTGGGTGCTTTGTCTCATTTTACATATACAAGAACTCTGTGAAAAAGGTCAGGTTAAAATTGCAGAAAACCATTAAGGTATTCATTTTAAAGTATTTATTGAGCAGCTACTATCAGACACTACTCTGGGATCTGAAGATATACAAGCAAACAAAAAACACAAAGTCACTGTTTTAATATAAATAGCAAAAACAGAAGGAACTTAAAGCATCCACAAGTGATAGAGTATCTTTCAAGTATGATGATTCAGTTGAAAATACATCAGCAGTTACATCAAAAGCCAGAAAATGCTGAGAAAATGTCCTCCAAAAATATATTCCAAAGTCAATCTAGAATTGTGTATCCAACTAAACAATCACTTGAGAATGAGTTTTACCACCTCTATAATATCCCTATTTGAAAATTTTAACTCTCACAATGCTAAAATTGAACTTCATTACTTTTATAATTTCATAGACCAAATATTTTTTTCTATTTTTTATTAAAATGTACAAACCACTTGATTTTTTAAAACTCTGTGAAAAAATTTAAGTCTAAAAAAGAGTGTTATTTGTAACACTCTTTTAAGTCTAGAAGTCTTTTTTAGACTTCTATTAACACTCTATTAAGTCTAAAAAAAAGTGTTATTTTGAGTAATTTGTAATAATTTTATTCTGCCATGATTTTTGCACACTTATTTCATCACTCAAAACCGATTTCAGCCCAATATTTTTAATTATTTCCAGGGTTTCATAATATTTCTTATTTTTATAGAATTCTATTTCTAAGCACTGCCATTGTCTTTAGTCAGTTTTATCATTATTTTTCCTTTAGTTATGAGAGAAAAAAATTCAAGTCAACCACTTGACAAATGCATCCCTGCATTTACAGAGACAATGAAAATTTTTGGTAGCTCATTTTTTAACTTGAATTGGAAAAACATTATATCCATAAATAATAAGGCAAATTAAAATTAGAAAACACTTTCAGTCTTTACTTGTAGAGACTCTGGTTCCTGTGTATACAGAAAGGCACATTTGCAATGGAAGTTCAATGTCTAAGCCCTCAGAGAAAAAGCACATTTAGATCTCTTTGATGATATTTATATGGGCAAAGGGTACCCTCTGGTGCAAGGCTGATTGAAACTCACACTTCAAACTCTGTGATTGCTCAAATTGGAAAAAGGTCCCCTAAGGCTGAGTAGCAATACTCAATTAAAGATGCCTGATTGTTAGAGAAGATGATACTGATTATCTTGCCTCTGAAGCAAATTAATTATGCAAGACAATTCTCTACAATTTAAGATTGCCTCTATTATGTGATTTATTGGAATGATCTTAAACCCCTTGGCCACTTAACATATAACTTTTCAAAAATAATTGGGAAATGTGTTTCTTTTTATGGATGGAACTTATTTTTGAGGGTTAAGGGCAGTAACTTGAGATAGAGCATCTAGACACCTGTGAACGATGTTCACCTTCGCCAAAACCAAGTTGCAGTTAGAATCCAAATGCTTCACCAAATCACTGAGTGTATAACAGTTTAAAAACCAAAAGTTATTTTGTCTGAATCTGAACAGTAAATGATGTGTTCCACACTATTGCTGTTAGGTCCCCATATTCATCACAGTGGAAAAGCAAAGGGGAGAGATTGAATCTACATGAAAAGGTACGCTTTCCTGAGGTTGTTTCTACGCTAATATAATTAGTCGATATACAATTATATATTTTGTTAGAGTACAAATGTGATTTTTTTCCTGAGACAATACAAAGATACCAGTTAGGTTGTGTCGCATGTGTCAACTCTAATTGCCTGATACTGAGCAACGTTGTGACTGTGTTCGGAAGGATTCTGAGGGAGGCTCTGAGGGTGAGTGAGGAAGGGTCAGTCCAGGATCAGCCACGAGTGAAGGCCCGGGTAGGTATTTTTGGCCATCCTGACTCCTAAAGAGGAGAACATTAAAGAACATTTTTTAAATTAACTTGGAACATCTGACACATTTGGGTTCCTATAAATACCTTTAAAACCAAATGTTTATGATATCCACCCACATGTAATTCAGTTTAGTAGGAAAAAAAAAAAAACATTCATTGAGTGTCTACCAAAAGTCTGTAAGTGTGGAACTGGGGGGAAAACAGAACAAAAGAGAACAAACTTTGCCCTCCGTGGGCTCTCTAATAAGCAGGAAGATACAAATTTTTACAATTACATATGGACAGTTATAGCATGATTTACAATGTATTTTAAACATTAATCCTCTTCGAATTCCTTGAAAAAGCCCACTCTGTCCGTTTATTTTTTAATACATTGTGAGATTTGATTTGCTATGAATTTGTTTAGGAATTTTGCATTTATAGTCACAAGTGAGAATGACTTCTAGGCATTGATTACCAATAAAATCCTTATTTGGTGTTAGAATCACGATAATGTTAAGCTTTATTTGTTCTATTCCCTGGATGGCTTTGGAATTCTTTGTTTCTTAACAATGTGATATAAATTGCCTTTGACTTGATCTAAATTTGTTTTATTCTGTTTCAGTTTTCATTTTTCTATAAAGGGGGATAGATTTTTAAATGTTATTCCAATTTCTTTAGAGGTTATAACTCTATTAAGATGTTCTGTTTTCATTTTTACCTGATTCAGTTTTAGCTGATTAGCATTATTATGTGAAATTGTCCATTACAAGTAAGTTTTTTACATACATTATTCATTATTCACTATGTGAGTAACTTTATTTTGGGTCTTTGAATATGTCCCTTTCTCCCCAACTCCTTTGATAAATTTCACCAATGTGTAAATAATAACAATTTTTAATAAATTAGCTTTTTTAACAACTTGAATCAACCTGGTCAATTATTTTGGCTGCATAGAAAAAGGCATCAAATTGCTAAGGAATGAAAGGCCCATTATTAAAGTATATTGGCTCTTAGCATGTGTTCCATACCCATGAAGAGAAACCATTCTTTTATTTTTATGGAATAAATATTCATCTCTTCCTCATGGCTGATAATTGTGTGATGTTTCCTATTTTAGAGCCTTTCTCCTTAAATCTTTATTCACAGCTCTACATTTTTTTCTGAGGTGTTCCTTTGAACTTTTTCTAGGGTCTTTATTATCTTTTCAATTTTGAAATACAGAACTTACCATTAGACTCTAGAATTACCTGTCCAATGACATATAAAATAATGATCCTAGGGACCCTAACCTCCAATATGTTGCCTTTCATTAATACTGTTGAGAAGGCTTGAATAAGGAGAATATGCAAAGCAGAGGCAAAGGCCTCCTGCCCTGAGACACTCTGTCTCAGAAAAGCTTCCTCATTAAACCTCTTTTCTTATTAAGACCACAGGGACCTGACCACTGATTGTTCTCTTGTCTGCCACATGCTTATTCCAAAAATAGTTTTCTAAGACTCTGTACTACCCAGAGCTTTATCCCAGCCCTTGAAGTATTCCTGTGGTTTTGCATTGCAAAAACAAGGAAACAGGCTAAGATAACCTTAAATAATGAGGAGGATTTTGACATCAATATCCACAGACCTGGGAAGCAAACGATGCCCACCAGGCCTTTAGCTTTCTCTTCCTTCATTTGCTTTTGTTCCGGTAAGGCTGCCCCTCAGGGGGCCTTAGATGAGCACATTGTGTTCCCAGGATTGGTGATTTTGATAAAGATGATAGAAATTAGCTATATCTTACTTACCTACATATCCTTTTGGCAGGGGGTGGGCAATAAAGAAACACAGGTCTTCACACATAGCCGTCTCTGGTAAATGTCTGTTGTGTTAATGAACTAATGACAAGCAGGTTAAGGATGGCTCTGAGTCCTTGGAATCACAAGGTCCGAGGTAAGTTTCCACTACGTTTTCAGGAAATAGTCACAGACATCTATCCATGTCTCAGTTTATACATCTGCTTCATGGAGTACATTATAATAATCTTAGTCATTCCCAGACAAGGATGACATTTTATTTTTCTTTCAAGGATCATTAACTCAAAAAAAAAGTCAAAGTTCAAACATGTAACCTAATATATGGTAGTCGCTATTTTTTATGGAAGAGAATTGAAAGTATAGCGATACAAATCCTCTTTGGAATAGGTAAGATTATAAGTCCATAAATTAAAACAGCTTACTCATTCATTTTTAATTATAATAGAATACAGAAGAAAAAATATTCAGTGAATATAATTAATTATAGTCCTTGTCTAGGTTAGGGACACAAAGAAAGGGGAATGGGTAGAAATAGAGAAAAAAGCAGCAGAGATCAAGAAAACAGAGAGGGAGAGAAAGAGAAAAAGAGACACACGAGGAGAAATTCAGAAAGCAGTGTCCCCTATTAAAATTGTTTAAAGTAATTACTGCTACAAGCTATTAAAGTCAGGCTATAATGTTACCCTGGAAAGAGTCAAGTCAAGGAACATGTACAAAGGACCCATGGACAAAGGAAACTTGGGGGCGGGGGGGGCGGCGCAAGGATTGAATGTGGTAGGGAAGATCAGTAGGGCAGGAGAGAGTAATGGGGGGAAATGGGGACAACTGTAATTGAACAACAATAAAAAAAGTAAGAAATAAATAAAATGAAAAAAAGAAATGTCAAATTTTGAATTTACTTAAAGAGCCGAAAGATAAGCTATGAGCTCAAAGTTTCTCATAAAGACTTTAATAAAAAGCTTAATATTCACTCAGGAAGAGAAATGCATATTTCCTACTCATCAGTTATAAGTCAGTTTAGCTATAAGTAAAGAAAATTGGATTGACAATAGCTTACACAAATAGTTTCTTATTTTTTCACAGAATGAGAAGTTCAGGGGAAGGCAATAGCTGGTGTTCCTTCACTGCCCAATGATGTCATTGAGGATTTGGGAGCTTTTATCTCTTTGCTTTAAGGTCCTGGTCATGTATACCTTCTTCTCATCGTCTTCACCTCCTGGTCTTCAGGTCTGTAGGGCGGTAGTTTTGAGCTTCTGTAACTAGCTGCTACCACCACTTCCAGATCTGTTCAACAATCGTTATACGACAACATAACATCTACAACAGCAGCGTCTTTCAACAGCAACTACTTCCTACCTAAGTCCTTCCCACTTCCTAGATTTAAGTAAGCCTCTTTTCCTACATCATTGCAATAAGGAATTTTATTTCCACAAAGGAGTTGTTGAAATATCATGGTAGGCAAAGAACTGTACTCTGAACAGTTCACCAAGGCTGCATCCAAGTCTCACTGAATGTTGTTTTCACTTCCCGCCGTGTGTTTTATGTTGTCTGGCATGTGTTATGTAGCACACGTGTGGTATACATGTCCTCTCTTCTCTACCAGAATATACATTCTTTGTGTGCATGTTCTCTCTTATTTGTCATTCTGTATGTATCTTGTGGAAATAGCATATTATTGACATGCATAAGCATTTGGTAAATATTTGATGAAAAAATAAATGGATGGATAAATGAATAAATGAATATAAAAGAAAATAAGTGGTATGACGCTTAACAAATATTTAAAGAACTCTCATCTATTAATTATCTCATCTATGAAGTAAAATATTCCATTGCTAATTGTTTTTTACTAGGTATATCAGCCAAAACCATATCTATGTTTTGGTCTACAATACCTGTGTCATAAATCAATTAGAAATCTAAAAACAAAGACTTCCTCCAAAGGAGAAACATACAGTATGAACTTTCAGTCTTGTTTTACGGATGAAGTCATGGCAAAATTAAGTGGCTGACAAAAGTGTTCACATGAATGCTTACAGCAGCATTATCTATAATAGCTTTAAGAAAGAGAAAAACACAAATATCCACCAACTCATAAATGTGGTATGTCTACATAATGGGACATTGTTCAGCAGTAAAAAAGAACAAAGTACTGATACCTGCCACACATGGATGAACCTTGAACACATTACCCTAAGCTAAATTTATATAAAATGTCCAGGATAGGCAAACCATTAGAGACGGAAAGGAGCTTACTGGTTGTTAGGGCTGGGGGAGGAGGGAGGAGGAGTGACTGCTGATGGATACGCAGTTTCCTTTTCAGGTCATGAAATGCTCCAAAATTAGATTGCAGTAATTGTAGAATTCTGTGAATGTGCTACAGAGCATTGAATTGTATTGTTTAAACAGGTGAGTGGTATAGGATCTAAATGCTGTTTAAATAATATTACTTTAAAAGATAAAGATTAGGTGGCTTGTTCAAAATTACAAGAATAGTTGCTGAAGTCAGAATTGTAATCCACTTTTTCCCTAGCATAATTCTGTCTCCTATTTGCTGTTTTCTTGTATGTTGGTTTTTTACTTCCTTATTTTCTGAAAATCTTCATTCCATTTTTATCATTTGTGTATTCAGATTTAGTCCTCTTTCTTTCCTCCCATTTCTTAATTTCCTCAAAAGTTTTCATACTGTCCTTGTCCAGCTGTGAAATGACCTACATTTTAATGTTCACAACTCAGCTTTATTTCTTACGTGGTTTCACATCAGGGTGACTTCTGATACTATTGATCTATTTTGTCCACCAGAGGGACATATGAGACTATACATATGAAACTTGGTAGGCAAGACTTTGGAGAAGAATCGACCTTAGTAGGATGTGAGTAGCAGGTGAACAAAAGATGATTCTGTTCCTGGAATCTTATTGCATTCATAGAAATGAGAGACCTGCAAGTGTTGTTGAACTTGATACTCTTAGCCAGAAGAACGACTTACAGCTGGTGTGTGAGAAATGCCATTTTCCAGATGACCTCCTCTCCTGTTACAGAGTCTGGCAGTGGCTCCCTGCAAAGTGCTGGATCTTCTCCATGTTCGGATGTTTGAGACACTTATCTTGCCTTTTCCCTCTGGGCTGGCTTTTTCCATTCATCTTTTTTAAGTGTAGGAAAATTAATTCTTCTCCATTGAGTTCCATATATTTTTCAATATGTGTACAGCCATGGTGATATTCCCAACTAGAATAGAGAGAAGGCATAAGGTAAATGGAAGTTCACATGATTAGAGAATGTCCCAAGGTAACATAGTCTTTTTCTGCAGGACATGACTGGATTATCTTACTCAAATTTAAAAAATAAAAATGGACACCTTGTCTACCTCGTGTCCTCCATCTCTAGGAGTGTGACCAGATGTTATTAGCAGGTAGCTTCTTTCCTCTCTTTCCCAAATGTAAATGTTCAATGTGAATCTTTCATTGATTTAAGTTATAAACCTTTTTTCCATTGTTAAAAATATTCTCTGGTAGCTTGAAGCCATTTTTATTCACTTAGTACCCATAATCATTATTCATTTTCCATTGATCCCAAATTATTTGGGTAAATCATAAAACTCTTGGGAAAAAAGTTAATACTGGTATTTTCTCATCATACATACAACTAAACATACAGCAGTAAAAGTATAGTAGGAATTGCTTAAATCCACTGGGTAGTGGTGGGGAGGTGCCCATGAGAAGGGAAGGTTAAATTGTGAAGAATAAAGTGGGAAGAAGAAAGAAAAAAGATTACTCTGGATATAGTCCTAATCATAGAAGGAAAACTCCAAGGCAGGGCCTTTCTGCAACACTGTTCTATTCCATAGAGTCAAAAGGGAAGGATTGCATGTAGCAGACAAGGCTAGTGCCCACCCAACAGCCACTCTCTCCTTTCCTTCTTGCCCACGGAAGCCCAGGTGTGTTTAAGTTGACCATATACCCATCCTCAAGGACTGAATCATGGTAAGTCTTACCAACTATGACTCTAATGCCTCTTTTTAATTTCTTCTTGCTACTTGGGTTGATGGTGTGTCATAGTAATTACTAAAACTTCATCAGCCCTCTTGCCACCATGATGCAATAGAGGAGGATAAAAATCAAATGCGCTGAGGTACAGAAAATACAAATAAATTCATTCCTTGATTACATCACTGAACTGATGAGCTAGAAACATGGCCTCTTCCAGACTATTTGTAGAAAATAAAATGCCTAAAATGCTCAATTGGATATTTATTAATTGCAAGCATAGACATACTAACCGAAAGAATGTCAGAGCATTTTATGCCATTAAGAACATATCTGATGTGACAGATTATAAAGAAAGGTAAGCCTTTGATCAGCCTTAGATGATACAAGCCTTTCATCAAGCTTGACTCCCCTGAGTGGGTGAGCCAGTTTCTTCTCTCCGATACGCCCTTCTGGACAGCATGACTGAGGCATACGGCGTGGTTATGGACAGGCAATGGATAGTGCTCTGGGTAGCCTCTTAACCTGGAAGTGTAATTCAAAAAAGTCCTAAAATGAGTAACTATTAAGATTTTAGAACATTTAGTTAAGAAGAAAAGCTATTGAATCAAATGATCTTATTTAATAACACTTTTACATTATATTTCTGGTTATTATTACATGCAGCATAGAGAGTATACCCAACTACCTGCAAGTAGAGGGTACATTTCATATTTACAAGCAGATCTTGTTGGAGAGCAGAACTGGAGCCTGGGAGAGTGTAGCCACCCCGGCATACCCTCAGCCACAGACTGTCACTCAATGACAGAAGGAAATAGAATAAAAATGTACCGACACACCAAATAGTTTCTATACATCTGTCTTCATTCCCTAGGTAGGTGGGTTATAAAATAAATACAATGACTGTGGCCTTCTATTATTTCTCTATTAACACTTTGACCTGCAGCATTCTTAGACACAGACATGCAGTCTAACAGATTCATTAACTAGATAATATTAGGCTTTTATGTAGTTTGTAGTTACTGAGCACCTACAACATATCAGGGATTGTATTAGACACTGAAATACGGCAGCAGAAGGTGTGATTCCCACAGCAGTTTCTCACAGATGAAAATGAAACCCAGTTGTATACCCAAAATACTGCATGACATTGCGGCTGTAGGGCTATAACAAAGGTTTGGAGCCAGACAAGAAAGATGCAAGATTCAGACGGGGGTGTCCCCGAAAGGTTTGGGATGGTAGAAACTCCACTGACCTTGAAGGACCAACTGGCATTTTCTAGATGAGGAGAAAGGAGTATTTGCCAGCAGGTGGAACTGGATATGCGAAGATTCCAAGGCACTGGAGATGCAGGCACTTAATTATGGCAGGCATGCGGAGTCCCTGTGAGGGAGAAGGAGCAGACGGAAGGGAGGGACATTGTGGCTGTCCTGAAAAGTTGAATCCCAAAGGTGACAGAAGACCTAGGGGCATTTTAGGCAGGGGAGTAAAAAATCATTCTAGCAGCATAGGATTTATGAATTGGAATGAAGAGAGTCTGGAGGTAGAAAGATAGGAGTTTCACCAAGAAATTATGGTGGCAACAGGCATGAATCCAGAAAGACCAAGAGAGAGTCTGAAAGAGTGACCGGCCGAGTGTAAGGGTAACAGCACCAGCAGGCATTGGATAACACATACATTTCTTACAACCAACTGGGATAGATGCTTATGACACCTCTAATGATAAGTAATCAAAAAGAATTGGGTTTTTGTGTAGGGGAGATGCAGATAAATATACTTACTACAGTTGAGTAATAAGAAATGTTTGAGGTGTTCGTGGTTTGTTCAAGTACAGCTGACTGACTGAAGAGAGATTCCAAAGATTTCAAGTTAACATATCAGCAACTCCAAATCAATACAAGGAACCAATTTAAGACCACCACTGTTTTATTTTGCTAATTCAGTATATGTTTAAAAAAAAACTATCACCTACTAATATCAACATTTCACTTTTGTAAAAGGATGTTTCCACATCAAAAAGTAAGGAGTGAATCATAATATAAAAGGCGTTTTATTAAACTAAATAAATTTGTCTTCTTTTTAAAACTCAGCTGAAGTATTAGTTTTTATTCAGTTCCCCTGGTACCAACATAAAGCTTATCACTGACTTCTAAGAGGCCACAAATTGGCCCTGGAAGCCACTGAAATGGACTGTTGCAATCAGAGATTTGGAGCCCAACAGGGAAGCTTTAGCTGAAGACCTAGAAGCTTAAGCATATTATATGAGTTGACAAAAATGGATAATCATAAGTACTTCTTCTTATGGGCCAAGCACTGTAAGGGCTTTCCACAACTACTCATTTCAGAATCTCAGCAATTCTAGGAGGTAAGAGGGTAGTTGATTTTCACACATGAGGAAATTGAGAATGGAGGCATTGTTGCCTAAGATTACAAAACAGGGAGTGGCAAAGGTAACAGTCAAGGTTTCTCTAACTTGACATCCTGTGCTTTAACGTGTTATGTTATACTGCCATCCTGGGAAGAACAGAGAGAGTGAGGAAGAGCACCAAGGGTGGAACTCTAAGGATTTCTGACACTTAAAGTGATGCTCAGAAGAAAGAGCTTAGCAGAAAAATAAGAAACAGAGCCATGTAAAACAAAAGACAGGAGAATTTTCAAAAGAAATGTATTGTCAAAAATGTCAACTGTCACAGAGAAGTAAAGGTAATATAGATTAAATATGCGTAAAATCTATATTTACACAAACCCGGCAAAGAAAAAGTAGATGTTGCATCTACTTCTACATAAAATCTGTCAGTAATACTCCTCAGTTCTAGTGACCCTTTCACGTGCTCAGCGGTCAGTCAGTTCCTGGGACCATGAGCTTACTCTAGAACCCATGTATCAACAACCCCTTTTGTGAGTCTGGAACCAACTGAGATCTTCTTTTGGTTACTTGCCCATTGTAAGGGGATTAAACCTGGATAGACTGGGCAGTTAGATTAGAGAACATTTGAACTCTTGACCCTGATAATTAATTAAAATTTTAGGACCAAATCAAAACACATTCAAATTCATACAATAATATCTATGCTGCGGGCTTAAGTGCCTCTAACTACCAAGTTTTTTAAATATAACTTATAATTTAGAAACCTTGAATATAGAGTAACTGTGTTAGCTACAATCTTATAGCCTATGTTATAAAATTTCAATTATAAAAGTTGCTTCTAACCAGCTCAAGGATTTGAAATACACATTCAGTGCACTGTCACTAGGAGGCACTGGTACATTGATACATGCTTTGAATCTGTAAATCAATGTTCTGTATAAGATTAAGACAATCACTGATTTTTTTTACTGTTGTTCTATTTTCCCCCATTACTCTCCCCTGCCCTACTCACTCCCCGACCTTTCACATTCAATCCCCACCCTGCCTGTTGTCTTTGTCCACGAGTCCATTATACACGTTCCTTACTTGACCCTTCCCCATCTTTCCCCCCATTATCTCCTTTCTGGTCACTGTCAGTTTGTTCTTTATTTCCATGTCTCTGGTTCTATTTTGATCGCTTGTTTGTTTCGTTGATTAAGGTCCACTTTTAGATGAGATCATATGGTATTGGCTTTCACCACCTTGCTTATTTCATTTAGCATAATGCTCTCCAGATCCATGCTTTTGTGAAAGGTAGGAGCTCTTTCTTTTTCTCTGCTGCTGTAGCATTCAATTGTGTAAATGCACCACAGTTTTTTGATCCACTTAATTACTGATGGGCACTTAGGTTGTTTCCAGACTTGACTATTATAAATTGTGCTGCTATGAACATTGGGGTGCATAGGTTCTTTTGAATTGGTGCTGCAGATTCTTAAGGTATAATCCCAGCAGTGGAATTGCTGGGTCAAAAGACAGTTCCACCTTTAGTTTTTTGAGGAAATTCCATATGTTTTCCACAGTGGCTTCACCAGTCTACATTCCCACCAACAGTGTGCTAGGGTTCCTTTTCTCCACATCCTGACCAGCACTTGTTTTTTGTTGATTTGTTTCTGATGACCGTTCTGACCAGTGTGAAGTGGTATCTCATTGTGGTTTTAATGTGCATGTCTCTGATGGCTAATGATGCTGAGCATCCTTTCATATTTCTCTGGGTCCTCTGTATGTCCTCCTTGAAGAAGTGTCTGTTCAAGCCCTTTGCCCATTTTTTAATTGGATTGTTTGTCTTACTGGAGCGAGATCATGTGAGTTCTTTATATACTTGGGGGGTCAAACCCTAGTCCCAGGTATCATTGGCAAATGTATTTTCAATGAGTGGTATTCTTTTTATCTGAATTCATCATTAATATCATTTTTTAAGTAGTTCTAGTTTGGTTATTCCAACATTCTACCCTCTGTATAGCTTCTAGAATTAACAACTTACTATTGCAAAATAGATGTCCTACAAATATATGAAATAATTCTATATTGCTAGTATGGAGATGGTTTACAGATATCGGGTTTCATGTTTTGAGGACATTGCTTAAATTGAGTGTTAAGTTAAGAAGGAAAGGTCTTACTAGTCTTGTCCTCTATTGAGAAGAGCTTTGTAGATTGGGAGTCAGACTTGTCTTCATCCACTGTACCTTTTTTTTTAGTTCTTCAAACAAACTTACTGGTTTTCTGCCTCAGGACCTTTACACTGAAGCTGCAGCTGTGGACTATCTTCTACTGCTCCTGCCCACATTAAACCTTTACATGACCAATCTCCTCCAGTTTTGATAAACTTTAATGTCTAACATTAAAAGAGGCTTTCTGTGATTATTTCCTCTAAAGTAGGCTGCCTTTTTATCATTTCCATTCTATCCACTTCTTTTTCTGTTATAATACCTGTTATAATTTTTACTATGTTGTAATTTGTTGATTGTATGTTATCTACCACTAAAGGCAGGCAATGTGAACATGCCTTTCATTCCCACCTGTATGGACCCAGCAGCTCTCTCACATCTCGTAGGTGCTCAGTAAATATTGTTCAGTGAATGAATGATAACATTGCATCTGAAGGCAGAGAAGTAGATGCGTGCTGAGGGAGGATGCTAATCCGGCAAAGAGATTAACATGCAGGAAATAACAAACCGGTAGGGGGAAGAGGTGGCAAAGGGAGTGGTTGGAAGCTGCTCTGTGGACATGCAGCAGAGTGAGGGTGGAGAGTGCTGAGAGCAGTGTTGATGTCTGATGTTGGAGGTGACTCGTAATTTGGTTATTTCAAGGAAGAGGGATTTCATATGAGCTTAAAGCACACTGTGCTGAACTCGAGCTATTTTGTTTAAGCACATGTTACCAATGTCAGACATAAGAGTAATTGTACATATCTTTATATTTACCATAGTATCTTGCGATGTCTTATCCTTGGGGGACACTCACTGGATACTGTGCAATACTCATTGCCTGAATGAAAGAAGAATTGCAAAGACTTTCTCATTGTGAAGAACAGCTTAATTTTTACCTGAGTTTATGATAAGTGTGTGAGCTATAATTACCAAGGGCATATTATACATCAGGACACATATCTTCCCAGAGTAACAGAAACTTCCCCATACTGTGGCAGGCTTGTCCCCAGTCTCCTGGACTGCCCATTCATCCTTGAAAGAGAGATGACTCTTAACGAGTCTCATTATTTTAAAATAAAATAAAATAAAGTATTTTATATGCAATATGTGCAGGTGTATATGTACATATATATACATGTATGAATTTTTAGCTTTCAATTTAACATATCCCAGGCTTTCCAGTAATGCCAATGATTTTTCTCCATCTTTCAAATATATCTGTGGGCTCAGCTTGTATAGCCACTGTCTTACCTTAGTCAGACTAAAATTAGTTCTTTCCATCCAAAGATCCCATAGCACATGTGCACATCATCTCAGACACATTGAGGGATGTGTTCTAGACACTTTGCAAGGACAACTCTCTGAGGCAGATACTCTTGTCATTGCCCTATTGATGGGGAAACTGAAAGTTTAGGTGAGGGAAAGAACAGTCTCACTAAGGGATGCTGGGATTTGAACTAGGGTCCCTTGCCTCCAAAACCTTGGTCATGCTACAAAGCACCGTTTCCAACTCAAAAGCATAGAAAGGTGAAGCTGGGGCAGATTAAGTGGGAGCTCAAGGCAAAAAAAATAATTGGGACAAATATAGCATTTTGATTTTTTTCGTGATTAGGCTGATATTCATGCCCTCCCCATTCATCACTGTATGTTTTGAAAGACCTGGACATATGGGTGCAAAACTGCATCAGTGTTTTTCTTCTGCCCCAGTAGGTACTTCCTCACCTAAGTTCTCATGTTACATACTTTGATTGTAAACTCTCTTACTTTTCCAAGTTAAAACCACTTTATATTGTCACTTAGATGTAGTTGACGCAGGTCTCCCTCTCTCTCTCTCTCTCTCTCTCTCTCACTTTCTCCCACTGCTCATTCTCTCCCCCCCCCCTTGTGGCATTGTATAGAATTCTCTAACGTGAGATTCCAGTGTGATTACCCAGGAGGCACAGATTCTCATTGTTCTCTATCTTCTCCTCACTGAGAGTTCTATATGAAAACACTCACAATGAAAATCATTGGTAGTGTTTAAAGTTGCAAAAATATAACAGCAGTGAAATCAGTTAAATACTGCTGTTCAAGTTAGAAAAATAAAAATTATTGACAATTGGCCCTGGCTGGTGTGGCTCAATGGTTGAGTGCCTGCCTGCAAATCAAGGGGTGACCAGTTTGATTTCCAGTCTAGGGCACATGCCTGGGTTGTGGGCCAGGTCCCCAGTAGGGGGTGCAAGAGAGGCAACCATACATTGATGTTTCTCTCCCTCTTTTTCTCCCTCCCTTCACCTCTGCCTAAAAATAAATAAATACATATTTTTTTTTAATTATTGACAATTGGCAACACTCAATGTTGGCATTGACAAGATTGTAGTAAAATGGGAATGCACAACTAATAGAATTTACTAGTAGTAATTATACAGGTGTTCTTATAAGTAATTAGCAGTTTGTATCAAAAGCTTTACATTAAAATTTTTTACCACATCAAGTTTTACCCAAGGGAATTTATGCTAAAGAACTATTTAATATATGTACATTAATTTTTGAACAAGAATATTCAGTTCAGTATTATTCTACTTAATATTTTGAATAATTTAAGTATTTGTCTTTCAGAAAGAGTAAAATAAAATATGCAGCTATTAGAAGGATGTTTAATACATACCTTACATACATGCTTTTCAGAAACAAAAATATAAGAAATTACTATATAATGCTGAATGAAAACAACAGGATAGTAAATAAATGCAACCGAATTTTATATATGAGAACACTTAGATTCAATAAAAATAAGTTCTCTAACAACACTTTAATTTCAATCTCCATGGCTTATCACAATCAAGTCTTACATTTTCTCATGACGTAGTCCAGTGCAGGGTGGTGGCAGCTGTGAATTTCCCTGTGACTCCAGCAAGCTCAGTACATGGCTTCCAGGTTGCTAGGGTCCAATTTCTTTGGTTCACATCACTGTTGCTCACATTCCATCAGTAAAAGCTAGGTACTCACTCTCTCTTCCCTTAATGCAACTGCTGGGCAGTGTAGCTCTGAGTGCATCAGAGCCTCTCATCTCCAAACACACTTGGAAGCAATTCGCAAGATTATGAGCATCTCCTGTGCGATCATTTGTGACTTTCATTTTCAATTTTGTGCTATTATTTTCTGAATTTTCTAAGATTAGAATAAATTAAATTCATAAATTCATAGACATTTAAAAATTTGAGGTGCAGTGTGAGGACCAGCTGCTTCTTTTCCCTCCGGAGAGGCAGACAGGGGGCACTCACTCTAGTGTAGGCTTCAGTGTGGCTGTCTGTCTAAAGAGGTTCTTCAGGGGCCTGCCAAGGTGACAGAAAATACACTGGGCATAGCGTAAGGAGGACCGTTCTCTATGCATGGGTGATTTAGATATATTTATCAATACTCATCACATGGATTGCTCTGGCTGATCTGTCAGGCTTGGAGGATTTTCCTTTCTTCCTTCCTTGTTCCACATGTTTCCTTTCCCAAACCTTCCCCTCTGTCCAAGGGAACAATGCTTTCTACCAGCAGAAGTGGGAAATTTCTCTCTTTTCACAGTCTGTTAAAAAGTTATTGTTTTTTTTTAAATATTTTATTTACTTATTTTTTAGAGAGGGAAAGGAGGGAGATAGAGAGAGAGAGAAACATCAATGTGCAGTTGCTGGGGGTTATGGCCTGCAACCCAGGAATGTACCCTGGCTGGGAATCGAACCTGGGACACTTTGGTTCCCAGCCCAAGCTCAATCCACTGAGCTACGCCAGCCAGGGCTAAAAAGTTATTGTTTAAAAAAAACACTCGCACATGAAGATGTAGATTGAACACTCATACATTGTAGATGAAGTCTGATGATTTAAGAACTAGTAATAGTAGCTCTATGCAGCATAGGTTCTACATAGCATGCTATGGAGCAATGTAGCATGTCCACTGGCCTTTTTAAAGTGCTCGTTGAGAGTGAAATAAGGAAGAAATAAGCACTGTGAGAAGACCAACGTCTCTGGTACTCTACATTTGATTCCATATTTTGTCTCTAGCCTCCACCCTGGACAAGGAATGTAGAGATATTTCTGTCAGGGAGACCCTTTTCAACACTCACTATTCACTATTGGCTTTAAAGTTCAAGTCTTTTACTTACTTGCTCATACTTATGCTCTTTTTCATTGCATGCCACCTTCTTGCACTTGTCCTGTTAAAGAGTCCACCATAGCTATTTAATACTTAAAGGCTGGGATCATTTTGCACGTTTTAGTTTAAAGGTAACCATAGCACACGGACATATTCATTATTAACAACAGAGACGCACTGTAAGTTCTTGGGAATCTTCTTTCCTTTCCATGTTAGCTTCATACGAGTGCTGCTGTCACTGGAATTTAGTTCTGGTACTACTATACAGCAGGCAGACTGAAGCAGTCTGAAACAGGGGATCGAGCATTATGTGAACTGTTAGTAGTGTCAGTAGATGTGACCATGCTCAACAGGGAGATGGAGTCAGAAAGTGACCAGCCACGGAAAGTCCGGTTTCGGATCGCATCATCTAGCAGCGGACGAGTTCTGAAGGAGGTGTATGAGGATGTGCAACCGTCAGGCTCTCTGGATTCCGAATGTGCCAGTATCTGTGGCACAGATGGACTAAGTGAGTCTGATGGACAGCACAATGGCCATGCAGGATCAGAGAGTGATGAATACGAGATGGACCAGGATAACTTGCTGGTATTCGCCTGGGCTACCGGGGAGAAAGGTTTTGATGCAAGAAGAGTTGACATTTTGAGCAAAAATGGCACAGTCAGAGGCGTCAAACATAAAGTGAGTGCTGGCCAAGCTCTATTTAACAACCTGACCAAACCATTAGAGGTAAGTCATTGCCTTATTCTCCTCCTGAAGTTGTCCCCTGCTCACTATCTGAACACCACTCGGTTCTGCAGCTTGAAGCAAGCCTCTCTTGTTCATGACTCCTGCATACATCATGAGTCACTTTCCCATCTAAGATATTGCCTCCACAGCCACTGATTAAAAACAGGGTTACTGTGCTTAGCAAACTAGATGGATCTCTCAAAGCCAAATTTCCACCATTTATGTGGTCTATTCTTTCAGCTTTTAATGACTGAAACAGCATATCTGCTTCTTAGCCAAGAAAAATGACACACTATGGTGTTCAAGGCATCTGAGCAAAACTTAGACGTTAATTTCTGGTTGATCATTCTTAAGACACCAGGTTAGTGTTCATCATCGGTTGTACAGATGTTTAAACCAGAAGATGACTGAGCGCTGCATGCA